>NC_045429.1:293836999-294461285 GCF_902635505.1 Sarcophilus harrisii | reverse complement strand
TTAGTAGGACAAAGAAATACATTTCACTTAAGAGACACAGGAAAAAAAGAGGAGAAAGAAGAAAATGGAATTAAATTGAGGGCATATTAAAGGAGGGAACATTTCTAAGCAAAGAAAATTCTAACTGAAGAAGTACAAAAATATTTAATAGCTATTTTTGATGTGCCAAACAACAGGAATCTGAAGAGGTGCCTATCAGTTGTGGAATGGTTAAACAAATTATGTTGTGCCACAGTTCCCTTTTGATGTCCTGACCTAGTTTCCCTAATTGTCCTATTTAGTTACTCTGCCTTAGATTATAACCTTTCCCTCTTAATGTTTGATGAGATAAAGGTCTACCTCAGTTGCTCTGCCCCAAAACCCCAGGCTATAATCATTCCTTCTTAAATGGTTGATGAAATAAAGGTTTTATATTTTTAGGCTATAATCATTCCTTCTTAATGTTTGACAGGATAAACATCAATCCATTTTAGACATCATTAGAATATCAATAACCTCTCCAGTACCTCCCTCCATTGTGTCATCCTAGGTCCCTCCCCTCATTAGGTTATCCCCATCCAGGTACCTCCCCCATTATGTCATTGTTCTTGTTATCCTATAAAAATCTTGCTGTCCCAATACTTAGGACTGGATTCTTTGATAGTCTCGTTCAGCCCTGGGACCAATCATGGATCCATTTGGTCCCAGTATTTCTCTCCATTTAATAAATTACTAAATTGTTCTCTAATCTCTGTCTTGCTCAGTTTCTCTGGCATTACGTTTTGGAGGCCCCAGCGAGATAACAGAAACTAAGAAGGGGACTAGGAGTTAGAGACATTTCAAATCTCTACTTTGGGCCTGGAAGCAGTTGGGGATCAGTTCACCAGCTGGGACCACACCCGATAGTAGATACTTTCGATTCGGCCAGGGGAGAGTAAGACACAATCTTAGCACCTAGATTCTCAGAATAATAGAATGCTGATAGAATGACGGGCATTGAATTCTGAGAAGGTTATTATTCAGGACACTGAATAATACCCTCTGGTTCTGTGTCTCCTAGATCTGTTTTTATCTGTCTGTCTGTCTGTCTGTGTTTTGGCTTTGGTTCTGATTAGTGTCAAAATGGACGCAGTAGACACTACCTGAGTGTCTCCTAAGACACATCTGGTTCTGTGTGCCAGTTGGCACAACTCTAAGCATTCCAGAGAATAAATGTTTGTTGTTTTTTTTTTAAGACGCCATCTGGCAAAAAAATAAAAAAAAAAAGGCAGGCTATGTTTGGACTATGGGAGGGGAGGGCAGACTGGAGCTGACTTTGACTGCTGGACAGTCTAGGTGTGCTCTTATGTTCTGTGTGATTTGTTTGTCTTATTTTGTTAATTTTAAGAGCTCTGTTAAATTTAAGAATAATGATCAAATTTGGGAATTGGGTTATTTCAATACTGAACTCCAGCTGGTGAAAACATTTGATTAGGAATTTTAAGATGATTTTAAATTTGGGAAATAAATTTTACTGTTGCCTATGCAGGTTAGATTTAGATGTCTTTAAGTACAACATCTTAAAAGAACAATAGCTTGTTAAAGTTCTCTTAACTTGCCTGAAAGGGGTCATGTGCCTCTAATTAGGTAAAATATATAGAAAAAGGATCTGACTTTTCTGAAAGCTTCAACTCTGGCCAAGTTGGAGCTTAGGAGAAGTCCACTGGGAATAATGGCCATATAGGGCCAGAGGAAGAAAAAGAAAAATTATGCTGTTTCATTATTTGAAATATGATAGGAAAAGCAGTTTTATATTATTGGGAATTTAAAGCTGTATTTTGGTTTAGAGTTTGTTCCCTATATTATAACATTGTAAATTATGTTTTAAATCCAGCTCTGCTAGATGTGTAGGTTTTATGGAATCTTTCCCACCCATCTCCCCACTGATTTCTGCTACTTTAAAGGTTGGGGAAGGTGGTGATCTTTTGTCTTCAAAGGTAAAGATTTAAACTCACCTCTCCTTCTCCCCCCCTCGATGTTATTTGAGCTACTGGAGCATCTAGTTAGCCTGGAGTGAAGTTTAGTTCGACTTCCTCCCCACCCCTGTCTCTTTGGAGGGCAGCCACATGGAATCCTCTCTTCCCCCCTCCCTCTAAACTGTTCCAGACTTTTTTTTTTTATCAAGTTGCAGTTACCTAGTTCTTGGCTAAAAGCAGCAAACTGATTTGTATAAATATAAAGTTATGGTAAATATCTGTTTAGGATTTGTTATTGGAGGTAAAATTTCTTGGGTTTATAGTTAATATGTCACTGCATTTTCTTCCTCCTGTAACTGATTTCTATAATCAGAGCAATGGTCAATAATAAATTGTTAATGCAATTCAATTATGTCATACCTTGCTCTTTCCAATCTGGTTATCGGTAATCATTATATCCTAAATACTTTGAGCAAATAAGTATTTGGTCTGGCCATCTATTGGTTACTAGATATTGTGTCTGGATATTCAAGTTTTTTTAAGGTTTATAACTGATGAGAGGCCATATCTTGTAGCAGTCCTTGTGGACCAGTCTTCCTATCTCAGACTGTTCTAACTTTTCTTTGTTTGATTTGTTTTTGTTTCTAGATTTGGTCAAATTACAGATATATTGATTTGCTTCTGGGACCTAGATCAAACTTTGATTGTCAGCATGTCACACCACACCCATCCCCCTCCCTGGACTGAGCATCTTCGCCCATCTTCAGCAGGAAGCAGCTTTTGAGAAAACCATCACCCCTTCTCCTGATGTAATTTGGACTGATGTGGGGGAGTGGGAAACTGGTTGAATTGTTAGAATTTTAACTATTACTGTGTGTTTAAGGATGAAAATTGTTAAACTTGTGCTGTTATGATTGAGGGATTTTTAGTCTGTTATATACATGTGTATATGACGTATATGTGGGATGGTTATTTGATAATTCCTTTCTGTGAGGAAAAAAAAGGGGGGGAAGAAATAGGAAATTGGGGAAACTGGTGTATTTTCTTAAGCACTTCTGCCCTATCCCCTATCTTACACTAGGTAAGGTTTATTTATTATCAGATTTAATTGGAAGTCCTTTTCATATTTTACTCCTTGCTTAAATTTACTGGACTATGATTTGCTGGTTGTGCTTTTAACTTTGAAATCCCTTATTCTGTTGGAATTGCCCTGACAGACTCAGTTTTGGGGATTATTTTTTAGAAACAACCAGAAATTGGATACCTGTTTTGGGATTGTTAGTCTCTATGATTTGTTTTTCCACTCCTGTTACCCCAGATCCTTAATTAGTATTTCAGTGTACTTAAAAGGACCTTGTAGTTGATATCAGGCCACTAAAAGTTTGGGGTTTGCCTGCCTTGGTCTAACTGTGCATAATCTGCTCAGAAATCTGATCCTTTATGCAGCCCTTTCTGTTCCTCTGAGCAGGGACAGGTGGAGCTACTCCAAGCCTCACCCTTCTCCCCTGGAGTGAGTTGCCTCTCTGAATGGGCAGCACAACTGTCTTGAGCCCTGCTACTCTATAAGCAGAGGCTGAGTCATGCACAAATGACCACAGACCTAACTCAAAGTGAACAGCCCATATACTTCCCAACTGCAGAGGACCTGACATAATTGTAATAAGGAACTTTGTGTATTGCTGATTAATTCTGGGGTTATAAGGGAGAGAGACTTGACCTTGCCATAAGTCCTTGCATTGTTCTAGCTTTATTTTGATTTTTATTTGGTCTATTTAGTTCACATAGGGTTGGTCAAAATTATGGTGCTAAGACCTTCTAGAGGAAGCTAATTTATAAGATTTGAATAGTTAGAAGAGGGAGAGTATGGAATGTTGTCCACAGTTCCCTTTTGATGTCCTGCCCTAGTTTCCCTAATTGTCCAATTTAGTTACTCTGCCTCAGATTATAACCTTTCCCTCTTAATGTTTGATGAGATAAAGGTCTATCTCAGTTGCTCTGCCCCCAAACCCCAGGCTATAATCATTCCCTCTTAAATGGTTGATAAGATAAAGGTTTTATATCTTTAGGCTATAATCATTCCTTCTTAGTGTTTGACAGGATAAAGGTCAATCCATTTTAGACATCATTAGAATATCAGTAACCTCTCCAGTACCTCCCTCCATTATGTCATCCTAGGTGCTCCCCCCATTAGGTTATCCCTATCTAAGTACCTCCCCCATTATGTCATTGCTCTTGTTATCCTATAAAAATCTTGCTGTCCCAATACTCAGGACTGGATTCTTTGACGATAGTCTTGTTCAGCTCTGGGACCAACCATGGATCCATTTGGTCCTGGTATATCTCTCCATATAATAAATTATTAAATTGTTCTCTATACTCTGTCTTGCTCAGTTTTTCCAGCATTACATTATAAATGTAAGGGACTATTATTGTGACATAAGAAAGAAATGATAAAGGGGATGATTTCAGAGAAACCTGAGATTTCCTGAACAGAGCTAGGAAAATAATTTATGTAATGAAAGCCAATCAGCATAAAAAGCACCTAAAATTCCAGAGGACTAATAAGGAAACATGTTAATCTGACAGCAATGTAAAGAATGAGACGTGTTGCTAATATGCATGTGTTAATATGTTAACGTATGTTAATATGCAGGCATGCAGGTCAGTATTCACACATGAATATTTTCTTTTGCATTTGGATATGTGTTTTTCTTGACTATAAATATTCATAATGAGATCTTTCATTTTCACCTGGCAGTTTGAATGGATGAAAAAGAAAAAAGGTAGATTTTGCTGATGGGAAAAAAAAAAGTTTTAATTTTTAAAAATTTAATTTATAATTTTTTTAAAAAATATGTTAAAACAAAAGAGATGAAACTTATTAAATAAATATAAAGTATGCCTTAACAAATAGCGTGTGTCTTTATTGAAAATATGCATAATACTTACTATAGGAAAAGGGTGGCAAAGAAGAAGAAATAGTTGAAATAGGACTTTCTTCCTCACATTTCCAGGAAACTGAATCATTCCACAAAACCTAAAAACACAAGATTAGACTATTAGTATAATCACACTTCTAATCTTGTGCCTTACCATAAATCTATTATCTAAAATACTTCAAAGCAGTTTATTAAAGGCTTTCACCTGTGATAGGCTGAATACTAAAAAATGCAATTTATTGTGGAGGACAATAGATTAAAAAAAGTGCTTACCATGGCTTTGTAATTTCCCCCCACCCCCACCAAATAAATGCTGTGGGAAAAGAAATAGAAGGAACACAAGATCTCATCAAGTATTAGCAGTGCATTCAATATCATCAAATTATGTTCATTAAGAAAAGAGGTTTCAAAACTATATGAAAAGAAAAGAACAAGATTTTGACAAGTGCTTTTTGCCTATTAAATTTGCAGTTATACAATGCCTGGCTGACAAACCATTTCTTATAGCTGAATTTACATTTATCCAGCTGAGAAATCTGCTCAAATAAAAACCAAAAACAAATCTGAAACAAAAAGAAAACCCTTCTCTCTCTCTCACTCTCTGATGTAAACTGGCCTCCTGATCTCGGGGGAAGAGAAAGGGAAGGGTAGTCCTGGGTTAGAAATCAAATGATGTAAACTGTCCCCCTGATCTTGGGGAGGGGAAGGGTGGGCCTGGGTTAGAATTCTCAAACCTCTGTGGGAGGGGCTCTACCCTCATGTTCATAGGGAAGACTCCCAGATAAGTAATCTTATTCAATTGGAAATCTTGATCTAGGGCATAGTCAACGTCCTCTATTGAGTTGAAAATCAGTCCCTCAAATTCATCTAGAGAATGGTCCCTAGCCTGGGGCCAAATAAACCCAATAAATCAAACTCTGTGTGCCCAGACCTTTACAAAAGTCCTAAAGCCATTCTTGCCACAAACTTCAAGCCTGTATTCATTCAGGTTTACAAATTCTTTTGCAAATCCTGCGCAATGGGCCAGGGGATTCCATTGCTGTCAGGGGATCTCTCAACCTTCATTTCTCACACTTCAACATTTGGTGGCCCATACGTGATTGAACCCAAAATGTAGCCAAAGCACTTAAAATCACCTATCATCTGCACTATGCCTAGCATCCTCAGGTTTCTGGGAAGGTGGAGAAAATGAATCACACAGCCTCAAGCAACTCCTTACTAAACTGTGCTTGGAGACTCAAGAGGATTGGGTGAAGAATCTCCCATTAGGGTTTCTTAGAGTTGGCATTGTATCTCAGGAGAATATTAAGCTTAGCCCTTTTGAATTTCTTTATGGAAGGCCTTTCTTACTATTGACATTCTTGTAGATCCAGAACAACATCTAGTCATTCAATTTGCCACACAACTTGGTGCAGTACAGAAGGACCTTTCTGAATACGCAAATAAGCATCTCCCTAAAGCTAGAGAAACTCATACTCGGATTACCTCCCCTGTAAATCCAGGGGACATGGTATATTTAAAATCTTGAAAGCCTCAAAGTGCTGACCTTCTCAGTGTAAAGTGGAAAGGACCACAGAAAGTCATTATGACTACTCCAATGTTTGACTCAAACTGGAGGGGTTCTCTAGCTGGATTCGTATTTCTAGGATTAAAAATATTGCTTCTGTTACCCCTCCTTCAGATATTTCAGAATATTTCTGTGAACACTTTGGAGAAAAAAGGGTGAAATAGTCTGTGTCCTTATGTCCTTTCTCTCACTCTTCTTCCTAACTCTTTCTTATTCCAAGGATGAGAACTTTACTCCTAGCATTTTCTCTTTTACTTTTCTTGACGTCATTCTGTAATCCCTGCCAATAGTTAACTCCTTCTTAGCCTTTCAGCTAGAGAGTTCTGTAGGCAGTGGGGGAATTCAGGATTGCTGGGTGGGCCATCAGCATCCTAAGGCAGCCCACAGATGGGACCTGATGCATTATTTGCAAAGGCCCCATTCCCAATGACTCCATCTCCACTCTAGATGCCACACCACTTTTAACCTGCTTGTGAGATTTGTTTCCTCCAGGCTCCAACCTACAAACTTTCAACTATTCATTCAGTCTAAAGATCATGGGACACTCCATATCTCCTAGATGTTGCTGCCACTTTCAGATTGTACTTCCCCTCCTGGTCTGAACCCCTTTTGAATATAGGGACAACTCTACAACCCTTGTCAACTTGAAACACTTCGTTCCTTTGCCCCAAATGAATTTGGGGTGACTGCTTGAAGGGGAAATGACGTAAACTGTCTCCCTGATCTTTGGGGGAAAGGGTTGGGAAGGTCCTGAATCAAAACCCCTCCTGGCCTTTGGAAGGAGGCCCACCCTCCTGATAGGAGAATCTCCCAGATAAGTAATCTCCTTCAATTCAATTGGAGATCTTGGCCAGGGGCATAATCACCACCCTCTATTGAAAGGTCCCTAGCTCGGGGCAGCAAAAAAAAAACAAACCCAAAAAACCCCAATAAAATCAAATACTATATGCCCAGACCTTTGCAAATAATTTTAACAGGATTTTGCTTGCTAAGAGAGCTGTTGTTTTAGTGTAATAAACCCATTCTTGCCACATTCATTCAGGTTTGCAAATTCTTTCACAAAGCCTGCAGATTTGCCAGGGGACCCCATTGCTATCAGAATCTCTCTCAACCTTCATTTCTCACACCTCAACATGTCTGTCTGTCTCTCTTTCTACCTATCTATTTTTGCTGCTAAGATTGAATTGGGTAGCCACAAAGGGTGGCTGGTAAAAAAAAAAAACCAAAAACAAAAATATAAACTATTATTGCTTTTATGTTTAGCAACAAAGTTAGTCATACCCATTTTAACTTTGCTTTTACTATATATAATATATGATAGATTTATAAAAATATATCTAGATTCTCTGAATGGAACTAAAATATATTCAATAACTATTTTTCAATATCAAAACAAAAGGCGAGAGCTTGAACCCTTTCTATTTGTCAAGATGAAAACAAAGCATTTGCTCAAAAAACTCCTGTGGAGTTTGTAAAATCTTTGCTGTTTCAGAACTAAATTGCTCATGATACTCAGGCCTCTCCAGCTATGGGTACAGAATTTTCTCTCCTGTGCCCAACTTATTTCTCCTTCCAAGTCTCCACTTCAACCATTTTTTCAAACATGATTTATACTTTTGGGAAACCTTGATTTTCTCTTAAGTAGAGTTCATATTCTTATATTGTGAACCAAATTCTCTTAAAAGTGTCAAGTGCAAGAGTATTTTTATAAATTTTGTTGGTAATGATTAATAATTATTTTATCAAAGGAATTTCCATTGTGTCCTTAAATTTTTTATGAAAATGAAAGTTTTATAACTGTTTAGAGAATAAGGACTTATAAATAATTCAGACAAGTCACCCACTCAAACAACATCTCCCAGATTTTCTTCAAAGTCCTTGAAATATGTTTTAAGTACGTTTGCTTTTTCTCTGCTCTCCTAAGCAGCAGACACCTTAAAACTTACACAGCATGTTAAGTGAAATGAGCAGAACCAGGAGATCATTATATACTTCAACAACAATACTGTATGAGGATGTATTCTGATGGAAGTGGATTTTTCAACAAAAAGAAAATCTAACTCAGTTTCAATTGATCAATGATGGACAGAAGCAGCTACACCCAAAGAAAGAACACTGGGAAATGAATTTAAACTGTTTACATTTTTGTTTTTTTTTCCCGGGTTATTTCTACCTTCTGAATCTAATTTTGCCTGCAACAAGAGAAATATTGGGTTCTGCACATATATATTGTATCTAGGATATTCTGCGACCTATTTAACATGTATAGGACTGCTTGCCATCTCGGGGAGGGGGAAAATCAGAACAGAAGTGAGTGCAAGGGATAATGTTGTAAAAAATTACCCTGGCATGGGTTCTGGCAATAAAAAGTTATTTAAAAAAAAAAAAAGAAAAACTTACACAGCAATGCTTGAGCGAAGCTTTTGTATGTCTTTGGATTTTTTGATCTCTTCTTTACAAAGTGAAAGTAGCTTCAGAGAAAAGGGATGGCTAAAGGGATGGAAAAACAAAGATATTTAGAGACAGAATTCTAATATCAAAGTTTAAAAGCAATAAATAGGTGAGACAAAAGTTCCTATAGGGCTCCTACTATAGTATGTCTTCTTCAGTGGCTAAAAGAAAACCATCTTATGAGCACCACATAGTTGTCCATACTATTGATCACAGAATAGTTCTCTTTTAAATAAAGGAATGTTAGCCATTGTTATCATCATCAATATTTAACACTATGTCATACTTCAACAAATATAAATGGGAGTAAGACAGAAAACTATCTCTTTCTAAATAAAATTGAAACACATTAGAATCTCGGAATCCATATTTGTCACTGTAAAACTGTCATGTAATTACAGAACTGTATTTCTTTAGGATTAGACCAATATTAGTATACCATTATGTAAAATTATTTTAACAATAGGATACTAGAACATAAAATAAAAAAAATAGACTTCAATAGAAGTCTAAAATGTAAGATAAAATCAGAAAAGCTAGTATATTCTTCAAGCAGCTAGCTTGACATATATAAACATCTTTGTTACTATAGGCATAAAGGGAGTTTAAAAGGCCATCCTTGAATACTACTAAAAGGCTTGTACAGCAAAGAGATCAACAAAAGGAGAAAAGGACCCATATTAAACAAAACTATTTGTAGCAGTTTTTTTTTCTTTTTTTTTTTTTTTTATGGTGGAAAGAAATGGAAACTAAGGCTATCCCCTCATCATTGAGAGGATGACTAAACAAATTCTGGTATTCAAATGAAATGTAAAACTAATTGGTAGAAATCAGGTCAAGAAACATTAATTGTCTATTATGAATCAGGCATTGTACTAATCAGTGAAGATTTTAAAAAAGGAAAAAAAGTACTTCCTCTTAAGAAGAGTAGTCATATATATGTAGTTCTAAGCTATATAAGCTATTAAAGCTTAAAGTTATACTTAGAAAGTATATATATACATATATAATATCAATATAAAGTGAAAATAGTGGAATATATAGTTTAGAAGGGATAACAGAAGCAGTTGGGGTAGGATGGAGCCAGAAAGGCTTCATACAGAAGATGTTGCTTGAACTGTGACATAAAGAAACAAATTCTGATATGTGGTAAGGAAGGAATACAATTTAGGCACGTGAGACGGTAAAGTTGCATAGCACATATTAGAAAAAAGAGAAAAGTTTTACATTATTTGTGCTGATTTAGTTTCCAAATTCAATTTAATATTACTAAGACAATTTTGAAAAAAGAAGGATTTAAGAATAGATAATTGTTTAAAGGTATAAATAATTTTCTTTTTGTAAAATGTATTTCCTGGTTACACACGTATATTAACGTTTTAAATACACATTTCTTTATGCATTATATTGAGAGAAAAATCAGAACAAAAGGAAAAAGCTTAGGAGATGAGAAAAAAACAGAAAAAAGAAGTGAACATAGCATGCATGTATTGATTTACATTCAATCTTCATAGTTCTTTTTCTGGATGCAGATGGTGTTTTTCTATCCAAAATTTATTGGGATTGCCTTGGAGAACAAACAATTTTCTAAAGAAAAACTGCAAATTAATAAAATCATGTAAAATGCTCTGTATCACTTATTAGTGATCAATGAAAAATGAAATCCCAGAAAATTGGCAAAAATGGAAAAAAAAAAATAATAGTCTATGCTAGAGTAATTATATAAATTCTGAGAGTCTTCCCCTTCTAGATTTTTTTTTTTTAAAGACTAAATGAAAGAGATCATTCTTTGCCTCAGTTGCTACTTAGATTTAATCACTAAATGGGGGATGGTCTTTGTCAAACTGATATCTGTTTTAGACCTTAGCTTAAAAAGGCTAATTACTCCCACTGCATCCAGGGCCATCTACAGTCATCCTGATCTACACCTGTCCATTGGACCCAAAAGGTTCTGAAAGGGAAAGTGAGGCAGGTGACCTTGCACAGCCCACTCTCACTTAAATCCAATTCCCTTGTATGCAGTGGCATCACTCCCTAATGTTACACAGTCTTCTTTGAGAATGAAGGACAAACAAGTCTAATGGATAAGACGAAATGAATATAACCTGTAAAGGATGAATGTACCGTATAACCAGGAGACAATCAACAGAGAAAGAATGCACTCGTATAGAGGGAGAAAGATTTCTTATTGTAGATTAGATGTTAGTTGAAGGTTAAAGAAAGCCAGGGATGCTGGAAAGAAGGGGTGAAGAGGAAGAAAAGCATGGAGTACAGCTGGTTAAAAAAATGCACTGAATTAGGAGATGGAGTGTTTTCTGATGATTGTCACTTAATTGAAGGATGCACCTGGAAAAGCAAGAAAATTTCAAATTATGAAGAACTTTAAATGCTGAACAAAGTTTTAAATTTGATCTTATGCATAATAGAGAGCTAATGGATTTTACTAAGAGTATAAAATAGTTAAAAGAATCATTTTTAGAAACTCAATTTTATGACTGAATGGAGGACAGATTAGAGTAGGGAGCAAGGTGAAATAAAACTAGAAAACTAGGAGGGGGCTAGTTATTACAATTGAACTCTGTTATTACTAATATGAAGTTGGCAAAAAACAAAAAGAAGAGTTGGTCTGTTTAATCTGATTCAATATTTGGTCATTACATTTTAATGTAAACAAATTAATAACTTGAAAATTCTTGTGAGCAGTAGATGTTATTCTAAGTATGATTAAGCAGTAAAGTAGAAAAGCACCCCAAAATGGGACTATGAGAAACATAATCCTAAATCTTTGTAGTTAGAAGTTTATTACTAGTTCTTCACTCCCTAATGCAGATGGTATTTTTAACAACCCAGATGTACTGTCCTGAGAGTCTTGAGACCTTGACAACCTGATAAGCTTAAAGAAATGCTGCTTGCTGCTGTCTGAGAATGACTCCCTTAGAGTGATAACTTTTTGCCTCCTGTTTAGAATAGAAATTTCTTTATTATGACAAATGTATCAAGAAACATTTTGATGTCTCCCTGTTCCTTCTATAAATATATGGCCCTGAGGCCACTCATTACTGACTCCTCCAGTGTTGGGGTTCACTCACTAGCTAGCAAAAAACACTCTTAAAACTTCATTATTTTGGCTGCCCTGTTTTTCTCTCGCCTGGGCACTTCAGCAGCAGCATGGCATAATATATCTATTATGATATTAGGATTTAGTGTTAGGAAAATCGAGTAAATAAGGATTAAGATCTGTTCTTTGCAGGAAACTGTGGTAAGTACTTGGGATGAAAGGAAATGAGAAAACAATTTATATTCTTAAAAAGCTCACAGTACAATGCAGTAAAAGCTTTTTGACAAAACATAAAACTAGGTTCTGGTTTGTTTGTTTTTTAAAACACCAGAAAGTAAAGCAATAAACAGCTTTCTTTAAAATAATAAGAGTAAAGCCAAAAGCAATCATTATCTGTAATGAAGACAAGTTTGAAGCCTTTCCAATAAGATGAGGAATGAAGCAAATTATCACTATTATACTAAAACTATTAGTTATAGTGATGTGGCCAGAAAAAAAAAAAAAGAAAGAAATGAATAAGCATAAACAAAGAGGGAAAAAAAACCTATCACTTTTTGCAAAGTTAGAGTCCTAAAGAAGTCAACTAAAAAACCAATCAAAATAATTAACAACATCAGCCAAGTTGCAGGATATAAAATAAACCCACACAAGTCATCAGCATTTCCATATATTATCAACAAAATCCACAAGGAAGAGATAGAGAAATTCCATTTACAATAACTATGGACAGTATAAAACACATGGGAATTTGCCTGCTAAGACACACAGAGGAATTATATGAACATAATTATAAAACATAAAGAAAAATTTAATAACTGGAGAAATATGAATGTTAATGGATAAGCTAAGTCAATATAATTCTACCTAAATTAATTTACTTAGTGCCATATCAAACTACCAAAGGATTCTTCTATGAAGCTATTAAAAAAAATTTGATCTAGAAGAACAAAAGATCAAGAATATCAAGGGAATTGTTGAAAAGAAATGAAAAAGTGAAGGGGACTAAACAGTACCAGATCTAAAACTATATTATAAAACTCTAATAATGAAATTAATTTGGTCCTGGATAAGAAATAGAGAGATTAATTATTGGAACAGATTAGATACATAATACAGAGGCAAATGAATACAATATTTTAGTGTTCCATAACCTCCCAAACCCAGTTATGGAGACAAAAACTCACTATTTGACAAAAACCAGTGGGAAAACTAAAATTAGACTGGCAGAAACTAGGCACAGACCAACATTTAACATCATACATGAAGAAAAGCCAGAAGGCTCCTTAATTGTAGGTAGTTGCTATATTTTGCATCATCCTGACTGTGGCTCCATTGTACTTGAATTATTTCATTTCTGCAGTATTTTCTTTTTGATTTGAGAGGTCTGGAATTTGACTATAATATTCCTGGGGATGGTTCAATTTGGGATATCTTTATGGAGATGGATTCTTTTCATTTCTATTTTATCCTCTGGTTCTAAGGTATTGGTGCAGTTTTCCTTTTCATTTATTCATTCATTCATTCGTTTGTTTGTTTATTTATTTATTTATTGCTGAGGCAATTGAGGGTAAATGGCTTGCTCAGGGTCACACAGCTAGGAAGTGTCTGAGACCAAGTTTGAACTCAGGTCCTCCTGATTTTAGGGCCAGTGCTCTATCTACTGTGCCACCTAGCTTCTCCTCTTTTATAATTTCTTGAAATGTAATGTCTAAGCACAAGGCTTTCAAGTAGTCCAATAATTCTATTTTTTAGAAGTCCAATAACTCTTAAATTATCTCTTCTCAGTTTATTTCCCAGATCAATTTTTCTTCTACTGATTTATTTTCACCTTATCTTTTATGTTTTCCTAGAAGAGTGTGTCAATAAAACTTTTGTTTTATTGTTTCTTGATGTCTTGTGGAGTCATTAGTTTCTTCTTGCCAAATTCTAATTTTTAAGGAATCATTTTCTTCAGTGGGGTTTGTATGTCTTTTTCTATTTGCCCAAGTTCTGCTTTTTAAAGAGTTCTTGTCATTAGTGAGGTTTTGTATCTCTTTTTAATATCTGGCCAAAAAAAAATTTAAGGAGTTATTTTCTTCAGTATTTCTTTGTGCTTTTAAAAAAAGCTGTGAAGACAATTTTCAGATGATGAAATTGAAACTATTTCTAGCCATATGAAAAGATGCCCCAAGTCATTATTAATGAGAGAAATGCAAATTAAGACAACTCTGAGATACCATTACACACTTGTCAGATTGGCTAAGATGACAGGAAAAAAATCATGATGAATGTTGGAAGAGATGCAGGAAAACTGGGACACTGATGCATTGTTGGTGGAGTTGTGAACGAATCTAACCATTCTGGAGAGCAATCTAGAATTATGCCTCAAAAGTTATCAAACTGTGCATATCCTTTGATCCAGCAGTACTACTACTGGGCTTATACCCCAAAGAGATACTAAAGAAGGGAAAGGGACCTGTATGTGCCAAAATGTTTGTGGCAGCCCTGTTTGTAGTGGCTAGAAACTGGAAAATGAATGGATGCCCATCAATTGGAGAATGGTTGGGTAAATTGTGGTATATGAATGTTATGGAATGTTATTGTTCTGTAAGAAATGACCAGCAGGATGAATACAGAGAGGCTTGGAGAGACTTACATGAATCGATGCTAAATGAAATGAGCAGATCATTATATACTTCAACAATGATACTGTATGAGGATGTATTCTGATGGAAGTGGATTTCTTTGACAAAGATAAGCTCTAACTCACTTTCAATTGATCAATGATGGACAGAAGCAGCTACATCCAAAGAAAGAACACTGGGAAAGGAATGTAAACTGTTTGCATTTTTGTTTTTCTTCCCGGGTTATTTTTACCTTCTGAATCCAATTCTCCCTGTGCAACAAGAGAACTGTTCGCTTCGGCACACATATATTGTATCTAGAATATACTGTGACATATTTAACATGTATGTGACTGTTTGCCATCTGGGGGAAGGGGCGGAAGGAGGGAGGGGAAAAAAGCGAAACACAAGTGAGTGCAAGGGATGATGTCGTAAAAAATTACCCAGGCATGGGTTCTGTCAATAAAAAGTTATTAAAAAAAAAGCTGTTAATTCTCTTCATAATTTTCTTTCATTGCTCTTATTTCTTTTCTCAGTTTTTCCTCTTATTTGATTTTCATTTGTCTTTTAAAAAATATCTCTTTAGTTCTTTTAGAAATTTTTAAAAAGACTTTTGTCCAATTAGCATTTTTCTTTGAGGCTTGTAAATGTTTCTATGTCCCCATCTTCTTCTGAATTTGTATTCTGAGAGGGCGCGTGTGTGTATGTATTCATTTTTTACACCTTATTTCTTGATTTTGAACTTTATGCTAGAATTGAGCTCTGCTCATCTCTGGATAGGCAGTGGTAGTAGATCACTGTATCAAATTTCAGATATTTTTGACCTGTTCTTTTCACAGCTAGTTTTGTAGGTTTTTATATTTTTGGTGCTTACAAAAGGGTGTGATCTGGGGAGAGGTATATTCATTAATCTTTATACCTGCACTTTTGTGCAGTGACCACTCAGAGATACTCCATTTTTGAAATATATTTTTGACCATGTGTCCAATCTGCTTAGCTTCTCTGTGTTGAGAGCACCTGGAACTCCTGTAGCTGGAGTGGCAGCCACCTTAACAGTCTTGGTGTTGATAGCATGCTGTGCTGACAGCCAGTCTCTCCTTGGTGCCACAGACGGTTCCTTCTAATCTCCTGTTGTCCTGGTGTGGAACACTCTCATCTGACTCTTTTGTTGACTATGCCATTCCAGAGTCAATTATATATATATAGGTAGATAGGTAGATAGATAGATAGGATATAGATATATAGACATCTATATCCTATCTATCTATCTATAATTTTTTTTTTTTTTTGCTGAGGCAATTGGAGTTAAATGACTTGTCCAGGGTCACATAGCTAGGAAGTGTTAAGTGTCTGAGGTCATAGTTGAACTCAGGTCCTCCTGACTTCAGGGTTTGTGTTCTATCTACTGCACCACTTAGCCGCCCCAATTCAAAATATTTTTAAAAATTGTTTGGAGAGAGTATTAGGAGAGTTTGGCTAGAATGCACCTTTTATTCTTCCATTTTGGCTCCAAGCTCAATCTTTACAAACTCCAGGTTTTCCTCTTCAGTTTCATCTATCATTTACTGTCTGATTCCTTCCCTTTTGATGACAGGTCAAAGCTAGAATCAAAAGACATATCAGCCTCCTTCCAAACTAGGAAATTCATTTTTCACTAAATGCAGTCTCTGCTCCAACTATCCTCTAGAGGGATCAAAACTGGCCTCAGCTAGATGCCAGATCCTTTCCTTTATTCCTAGGGAAGGCTTCCATACATGGTGGTACCCTGCCTCAGTCCCCTCTTTTTATTAGAACCAGTCTGGCTGAGGGGCATGGTTCTAGGCACAGAAAGCTTTCACTTTCCTGTACCTCAACTAACTTTGCATGGTGGGGGGTTGGGATGGCAGATTTGAATTATATTGTTTGTTGCCTCAGAATGTAATGGTAGGGAGCAGGAGTGGGAAATGAGGTTAGTCTGTAGAGTCTATAGCAGCAGCAAGTAAATTGCTAAGTCCAGATCACCACAAATCTGTGGGTCCCATTGTATAAATCTTTCAAAGATTAGGACTAATGGGAGAAAGGCTACTGAGTGAGCATATTAAGAACTAGGGATTTGCATTCTCTAGAAAATTCATCCGGTTGTTACCTTGTTAGAGTTCTGAGTATCTTAAATAATGAAGACAGATGCAATTCCTTTCAGTTTCATACATACTCTTATGTTGGAGAGATTTGAGATTGAGAGGATTGGGAAAAATGACTAGTTTTCTATGTTGATAGGCATGAGACAAGTGCAAATATATAATAACTAAACTCACTAATGGATAATATTTCAGGAAGTAATTTTCTAAAGAAATACAATCAACAATCACTTGAAAATCATTTATAAGCAAAGCACAAATTAAAACTCAGGTTCAACATAATATCTATAATGTTGGTAAAAATAGGGGAGGAAAATGATATTTGCCAGAGGCTCTGAGAAGACAGGAACACTTAAGCACTATTAGTAGGTCTGTGAAATGGTCCAATCATTCTAAAAATAATTTGAAATTATACTCCAAAATTTAATACTTTGGTTCTCAATTTCTAAAATAACAATAGAAACTATGAATTCCATAACTTACTACTCAGGATATTTAGGGGATCAAAGTTGTAAAATTTAAAGTGTTAACACAATATGATTCAGCTGCACTCTCTTCACACCTAACTCTTAACACTACTCTTTGCTCCAAAAAGGCTCATGCTGTCACTCTTCTTTTAAAGTACAGTGATCATTTCTACTTCTACATCTTTGCAGAAGCTGTTCCCTTACTCTGAATCCTTTTCATCCTTTTCTTGACCATTCAGCAACAAATTCTTCCTCCAAGATTCAAATCAAATGCTCCTTTCTACTTAAAATCTTCCCTAATTACTCCAGCTCATAGTGACCTTTCTACCAATCAGTTTAACACTCAATATGTTTTCTTATAATATTGCTGAATTAATTATAGTTCTCTCTTCACGATAGGGACTATATGTTACATTTCTATTACCCTCCAGGGACCAACACACACACACACACACACACACACACACACAAGTGCACTCAATATTTTGAGTCTAATTGAACTGATGATCATATGAATGTCTGTAGAGGAACTGACCTTAATTGTATTAGAAAGCTAACTCTAGTAATTTTATTCACTAGATGCAAGGAATTGTGTCACAATTCCTTCTGACTCTTTTGCAGTCTGATAAAATTTGTGAACTACATTTTAGAATGTTTTTAAATATGCAAAATAAAATGTATTAAATTCTGAAAGAAACCAATTATAATGAGAGATAATCAAAATATTTTTAAAAAGGTCACAGATTCCCTTGCAGCTTCTTGTGATTGTACTACCAATTCACTGCTATAATTGGTATAGCAATAAGCCCTTCTGCTAGAAATAAAACAAGAAAGATACATCAAGAAAAAAATAGTATTTACTTGTCCACAGCAGTAAAGATGTCAAAACAACCATTGGCCAACATTTGGTCCAGCATCTTCAGAAATGGTACAGAAACCCTAAGAGAAAAAATACACATGAACATAAGATTAACTCTTAAAATACTGCTCAGTTAAAGTGACATCTTCTAGATGTTCTAGACAAGACTTCTCTCTAACAACAAAAAACTGGTGTATATGTATATGTGTGTGTATATCACCACTTCCTCTGGCTTAGAGATTCCATTAAAGGTAATCACTGACTCAATTATTAATTGTAGAAGTGGAGTTACTCTTGAGGGCAGGAGCTCAAAAGAGTAAGTTCTTTGTTAAGACATTTGGGCCAGTTTGTTCCCATCTCCCATCCCCTCAGGACAGCACATGTCAACTTTAACATGAATCTGAGCCAAGAAACAGGCAAGGGAAATGAGTAAACAACAACCAAAAAGAACCTGATCACAAAAGTTCCTATATTTACAGAGGTCAAGATATAAATTGAGAAGACAATAATTTTAAAACATCCTCAAATATATGTATAAATATATATATATACACAATAAATATGAAAAATATAAATAAATATAAAGCAGTTAACTAGAAAGTAGCTCAGGGAGAAATACAGTCGTAGTTGGGGGAATAAGGAATGACTTGAGGTGGCAAGTTACAATTATATCTTGAAGACAGAAAAAGATTTGATGAAGCTAAAGTAAGAAAAGAATATATATTATTATTAAATAATTTCTAATCTAGTCTAATTACACAGACATATACTAGAAGAGGATCCACTTTCAAAAAATCTATGGATTCTTTTAAAGAGCAACAAAGATACCTTTTCTAAGTGGATTACTTCAATTAATCTTATTCAAAATTATGTTTACTAAGATTTTCTAAAAGAGATCCCTATCAACATTATAAAAAATTCACAATAACATTAAATTCAATAATAATATATAATCTTCCTACCATATTCAAGGAACTGAAATAAATGTTAGAAAAAGAGATGAAAAATGATAGTCTTTGCCATCAGTGAATTATTTATAACATGGACACAGGTAAGTATAATCTAGGTAAGCACTTTAGGGCAAAAGGAGAAACTCAATAATAGATCTAGAAATATCTTGAGAAAGAAGAAAACAATAATTATGGGGAAGAGGGCAGTAAGGATGAGGAAAAGGAATTAGGGATAGTGTTTCAGAAATGGTACTTGGAAGTACTTACAGAAAGAAAAGTATTCTTTTAAAAAACATTTAGTTTTTAACATTAAAAAAACCTAGTTCCAAATTCTTTCTTTCCATCTTTTCCTCCACCAATGAAAAGGCAAACTATTTTAATAATATATGTGAAAACATACAAAATATGTTTTTATACTAGCCATATTGAAAAAAAAAGAGAACTTGTAATAATATTGTAGGGAAAAGGCTATGAGTTTTATAGCTCTCTAGACCTGGTTATAAATGGTTCAACAGAATGGCTGCCACATTTACAACTCTTAACAACAATGAATTAGTGTCTATATTTTTCCACATTCTCTCCATCATTTGTCATTTTCCTTTACTGTCATGTTAGACAATCTGATAGGAATGAAGTGATGTCTCATATTTGTTTTAAGGAAGAGAAGTGTCCTAAAAGGCAGATCTCAAATGAAGTTACATCCTAGATGGAGGGTATGAAAATGCTAAGTTGAGAAATGCCAGGAAAATTATTTTATTGCAATTAATAATCTGAATTTAACAGTTTTGCTTCCTCTTTGCCTGTGTTTATTTCTTTGATTTGTTTTTTATTGATGTAGGATCCCAGTGTCCAGAGACCTCTTTGTCTGCCTGTGCCAAACAAGGGTAGAAAAGTGAATCATTGTGACTTTTTTTGGATTTTCTGCTCAAGATTTGGTCTGGTGCATTTTCAAGATTTATTTCTGAGAGGGAAGTTGGGAAGATTCATCCAGATACTTCTGACATCTTGGCTCTGCTTCCAACCGTATTCATATCTTAATGTTTTACTCAGCTCTAGTTTTTTGTTTTTCATCAGGAAAACTATTTTATTCCATTAACAATACATATTTTTACCTATAGGATTATACAGTTTTCCCAAATGAGCTAAGCTTATAACTTTTGCTCTCTAAAATAATCACATTCTAAACTGTAGCTCCTCAGCATTTCAATTCTTTCTTTTTGGCTATTTCTAATACTTTTTGCTGGGAGATTTCATGTTGGATTTTCCTTCAGGAGGTGCACTTTTATGATTTCATGAAATATTATTTCTAGGCATTTTTCCCCCAGAGTCCAATGAATCCCAAATGATCCCTCTGAAATTTTTTCCAAGTAAGTTGATTTTGCTATGAGATTCCTTATGTTTTGTTCTATTTTTTTTCAGTCTTTTGACTGATTTTATCAAACTTTCTGTTTAATCCATTCTCATTTTTCAAGGATCCATTCTCATTTGTTTCATGGGTGTAGTTTTATACCCCTTTGTGCCAAACGTCATTTTCCTTTTTTTTTTTTTTTTTTTTTTTTTGTAACTTTCATTTCTTTTCTGGTTTATTCCTCTAGCACTCTCATTTCATTTTTTAAAAAATTACCAACTTTGGGGGCAGTTAGGTAGATAGAGTACCAGCCAGGGAGTCAGAGAGATCTGAGGTCAAATCTAGCTCAGACAGTTGACACTGACACTGGGCAACTTAATCCATTTATTTTCTTTGAGGCTTTGCTTCTGATGTTTTAGAGTCAATTTCTTCTTCTGGGTTGATATCTTTAGTGTCACTGTCAAAAAAAAATTACTAATAGCCTGGTGACACAGGAAAAAAAGTATTGAGCCTAGAATTAGGAAACCCTGAGTTCACAGATTTTACTCATAGATTATTGTCACTTAACCTGTATGCTTCAGTTTCTTTAATTTAAAATGGGCATTACAAAGCATCTACTTCCCAGACTGTTGTGAGTATAAAAAGAGGTAAAAGCTTATCAGTCAAACCCTGCTGGCACATTAGTGACTCATTTAAATGCTATTATTATTTTAATTTTAAAAACATTTTCTTTTTTTCTTTTGCCTATTCTTCCTTTCTGCCCACTTTCTGTTTTCAGACTTGATGATAAGGTAAGACTTTGTGTACTTTTTGAGGGAAAATCTGAGTTAGTACCATTGCTGTTCCCTTTTGGTGTTGAATGTTGTTATTATTTCATGCAGACAGCTCAGGGAGGAGGCCTTCCAGCTTTTAGTGTTTTCAAAGTGGTCTCTCAAGGAGAAAATGTGACTTGTTCCTTTGATCTTAGCTCTACAAATGTAAGAAAAGTCTGGGTCTGAGCAGCACAACTGGGGGCTTGCAGTGGTCAGATTTCCTGTAGATTGCCTGCTGCTGGACTCAGCCACTATCAACTAATTAGAAAGCTCTACTAGTTCAGAAAAAAAAGAACTACAGATTTCCTTTTGGTCTGGATTCCTTGCCCTGATTATTCTGCTTCAGGGTTCAGACTTTGCTTGGAGCTGGACTCCTGGGGTCCAAGAAACAGGAATGCTGTGCTTTTGAAATTGCTCCTTGATACAAAGCTCAGGAGATGTACCCAATCTTCACCTTAGAATGACATTAATACACAGAGATCCCTACATCAATCAGCCAGGGATCTGTCAACTGGATATGGTTGTGAGTGATAGAATTGACAGCACCTATTCCTGTATCAGATTACAAAGTCAAGCCCTTTGTGATGAATCTGTGATGGCCTCTTACTATCATGTACAGTCTCTCTCTGAACTGGAATGCTTCATACAGTGTGCTTCTGGCCACACCCTGACCCCGGTATTCACAAATCTTTCTGTCTATATCTCCATGGAGTCACAAAATAGAAAAATGACTCACTGTGATTATTTCATGGATTTTGCAATCAGATTTGGTTTAGTTCATTTCCTAAATCAGGCAGCTAGATGTCTGAGTGAAAAGAAATTTCCTGAGTTCAAATCTGGAATTGGACTCTTACTAGCTATGTGATTCTAGGCAAGTCACTTAATCTCTGTTTACCTAATTCACTAGAGAAGGAAATAGCAAAATATTCCAGTATATCTGTTAAGAAAACTCCATACAAGGTCATGAAGAGTTAGATATGATTGAACAACAACAAATTTCCTAAGTAGACTTGGAAAAGGATGCGGATCTCTTTAAACTTTGTTCTTCTATTCTGTACTTTGTTCTGCCATACTTCTACTTTTGGCTTTGCCTCCTTTCTACTATTTTTTTCAGTCTTTTGCCTTTAATGTTTATTATTTCATGGAGCAATTAACTATTATTTGATCCATTTTAATATTTTCAAAAATCCATTGCTTGGGTTAGGATTTATACCTCTAAATCAGGTTAAGCAAAATATGAACTCCCTTTCCAATTCTTTCTTCTATAGTTCTTATTTCTTTCTCCAACATTTTTCCTTAGCACTCTCATTTCATTTATTAAAACATATTTAGATATTTTTAAATTGTTGTTGCATTGTTTCCAAGAATTCTAATTAAGCTTATGCCTAAGCTGTAAGAGTGTGTGTGTGCGTGTGTGTGTGTGTGTTTTTTTTGGGGGGGGTATACTTCTCAATGTTAAGAAATTATTCTTTTGGGTTTGTGAACTGAGTGTCCTTGTTGCCATCATAGTTTTTATGGTGAAATTCTTTTACTATGTGTTCATTCTTCCAGTCTTGATTACAGGATTTTCAAATTTGTAAGAAATCTAGGATAATTCTGGAAAAAATGGCTGGATTATGTATGGTTCTGTTTCTTATCCTTTTGGATACTGTTCCTGCTTACTTAAAGTACTGAGTGTGCTATTATTCCAAGATCTCAGCAACTGATGAAGCCGAGTACCTGCAATTTTTTAATGCATCCAAAACAATCTGATCCAAGGTGAATTCTGATTGTTGCTCTTCTAGTCCTAGTTCTACAAGTTTCTGGCCTTGATTTGGGTATAACCAAATAGAACTGTAGCTTTGCCTCTGCTTGGACATCCAGGACCCCATTGATAGATTCAGCTACTGTCAGCCAGTTGAAGTCTCTGCAAGCTCAGAGTTAAAGAACTACAGATTCCTCTTTGGCCTGGATTTGTTACTTTTTGCTCAATTCACAGCTGTAGGGCCATTACTACTCCCTGGCTTAGATTATCATCCCTAGACACAGGTCTCCTACTTGATCTTTACTGGATCTCTGGCTCAGCTGTGAGAAGATATTAACATAGCTTTTATGTATCACCTGTTCGAGCTTTGTGATCAAGTTCATGCCCTTCAGTGCTAGATATAGGAGCACTACTTGTCCTGGAGAAAAGCTACAAGAAGGCCATCATTCAATCACCATTTTAAAAGGCTTATTGCAACATGATCCTGGCTAGCCATTATCTCCAAATATTCATAATTTCTCAGCCTGTCTCCCAATGCTGACTTGAGCTGGAAAAATAACATTGTTTTCCTTAGATTTCTCAGTGAGTGTCTGGATTTCCTGCATTTTCGAGATCTTTGTATATGTGAGGAAAAGCCATTTTGGTTGGCTCATAGAAAAATATTTCCCATGAATTTCCTTCCCATATTTTAATTTCATTAAATATTTTCCAATTATATAACATTCATTTTTTAAAAATTCTGAGATCTAGATTCTCTACTTTGCTCTCACCCTCCTCCCTTCTTGAAAGAGCAAACAATTTGATATTGATTATACATATGAAGTTATCCCATTAATTTGTATTAATTTCTTCAAAGGCATTTTATTGAATATATTGTTAATTGCATTGTGATGAATAAATGATGCATTTGATATATCTTTCTGAATTTCTTTGTGATGTTTTTATGCCCCAATATATAATTACATTTGTAAAGATATCATATTCAGCTTAAAAATCTGTAAAAACCTTTTGTCTTTTCATGCAGTAACTGTAAAAGATCTATTTTTTCTAAAGTTCTATTTAGATTCTTAACTTTTTTCTTATTTATATTTTTCTTAGATTTGAATAAGTCTAAAAGGGATTTTCAATATCATATTTTTTACTATTTCTCCTTGAACAATTAACTCCAAGTATTTAAATGCTGGTATATTTGTAACAAATTTGTAACAAAACCTTTGAGTTCATCTAATGTCCTTTTTTCCTAAGGTGAGGAAAGAACTTTTAAAAGAATATACAGAATAAAATTAGGTGGGTAGGGAGAAAATAAGAGAAGGAATTTTAGAGGGATGAAAAATTAGGAATAAGAGAGTAAGGGGGAAAGATAAGGTAACTAACACAGGAGGATGAAAAGAGAGGCTGAAAAGGAAAATAGTGAGTTAAAAAAGATAGAAAGAAATTCACAAAGAGTAATTAGAATTTTGTCAAATTTATAAGAATATGAGTCATTCCTCAGTTGATAAATGATCAGAGGAAATGAACGGTTTTGCAATGAAGAAATCAAAATAAAGTAATATAAAAATGTTCTAAATCATTATTGAATAGAGAAATGCATTTTAAAACAACCTTGAGATATCATTTTACGCCTACCAGATTCACTAAAATGATAGATAGGGAAAGTGACAAATGCTGGAAAGGATGTGAAAAAATTGGGACTAATTCATCATTTGTAAATTTGTAAAATGAACCAATCATTTTGCAGAGCAATCTGGAATTACACCCTTAGAATTATTAAATTATTAAACTATTTATATCTTTTGACACAGTAATACCATTATTTGGTTTACTTACCTATTTGCCTACTCTGACAAATCCCCTTCTTCCTTTTCCTGATGCCTTCCTATTTATATCTATTAATATATCTTAATATCTATTAAGCTTAATGTACTTCTATGCATTTCTTTGTACATGCTTATGTATATGCATTGGTATTATTAATTTATAAGTATTCTACTTTTTTCTGTATCATATGGAAGTGAGGCTTATAGTGTATATTCGTTCCACACCTTCTTCATGTTTTTGTACTTTTCATCTCAGGCATGCACTATTATTATCTAAGTCAATGAGATTCGTCCTTTTTCTTCCTCTTTTTTTTTTCTCCCTGAATAATCTTCTATCTTTTCAAATTACAGATAGTTCTTTCTATATATAGATTCATATTATGTAAATTCAATTTTATGTAAAGAATTCTGAAAGAAATCCACATTCCAACCCCCCCCAAAACCTTGTTAACTTAATCATATAATACTGTTCATGTTCTCTCTCCCTCTTTTCCTCTCCCTCTTCCCCCCTTTCTTTTTTTTCTTCCCTCCCTCCCTCATTTCCTTCCTCCTTTTTTTTTCCTACCTCCCTTCTCCCTCTTTCCCTCTTTCATCCTTTCTCCTTCCTTCCCTTTCTCCCTCCTTCGTTTCTTCCCTTCCTCTCTCCTTCCCTATCTCCCTCTTCCTCTTCTTCCTCCCTTCTTTCCTCCTTTCTTCTCTCCTTCCTTTCCTCTCCCTCCTTCCTTCTCTCCTTTCCTTCCTCTTTTCTTCCCTCCTTTCCTCCTTCCTTTCCTTCCACCCTCCTTCTTTCCCTCCCTTTCTCTCTCCTCCCCTTCCTTCTTCCTTCCCTTTCTTCCTTTCTTCTTCCTTCCCTCCCTTACTCCCTTCTTTGCTTCCCTTCCTGGGTCCCCGCATATTCCTCTACTCTCACTTCTCTGTCTCTGGCCCATGTTTATGTCCTTGAAGCATGTAAATCACCATCCTTTCCCAAGTATGAGACGTTCCTTCTTCCCTCCCGGTATATTACATAATAAAAGCTTTACACAAACATCTACAGAATGATTCAATTATATCATGTAACACCAAAATATAGTTCCTTTGCCTTTCTTATCGAAATTTCTCAACAACTCCTGACAACTTTAAGGATCCGAGAGGATATTTGTTTACTCCCCAGTCCTAGTTCATTGATTACATTTTGTGTACCTTTCTAAGTTTCTCTTCTTTACTATGTTTCCATTTCAAAATATTTACCCAATCCTAGCATTCACCAGGAATGACTGGAAATAATCTATTTAATTAAAAATCCATTTTTCCTTCTGTAGAATTATACTTGATTTTGTTAGAACTTAGTCTGGATTATTATAAGCCTTTATCTTTGACCTTCTGGAATATCATATTTGAAGTTCTCCTCTCTTTAAACTGGAAGCTGCCAAGTCTTGAAAGATCTTTACTAGCCTTTGTATTTGAAATCTTTCCTTTTGACTGCTCGAAGTATATGTATTTTTCTTTAACATGGAAGTTTAAGATTTTTGGCTAAGATATTGCTGGGAACCTTCATTTGGAAGTTTCTTTTAAGAAGATATCAATTAATCTTATTTATACAATGTACTCTATATCTCAGAGATATGAGAAGTTTTTATTTATAACTTTTTAAAAAATAGCTTTTCATTTTCAAAATACATACAAAGATAAGTTTCAACATTCACCCTTGCAAAACATTGTGTTCCAAATTTTTTCACTCCTTTCCTCTTACTTCCATCCCCTATCTAGCAAGTAATAATCTAATATGTTAAACATAAGCAATTCTTCTATACAAATTTCCACATTTATCATACCGCCAAGAAATTATAACTTCTTGGAAAATGGCATAAAAGTTATTATCTTTGTCATTATACATATTTATATACTTTTTACTTTTCCAAATTTTTTATTTTGTTCTGATTTATCTTTTTTCATGTTGTATTCATGTGTACCATTCTAATTTTCAACAAGTCTGATCCCTGGGGAAAATTTAATGCTGTCTCTTCTAAAGTTTATTCCTTGTGAAGTCCTCTTCTTTTTTATAATATATGATGGTTCTCTCGGGGAGCAGGTTTCTTGGGGAGATTTTCTGGAGGCAACTTTAATTTCAGTTCTGAGTAATAATCACTCCAAATACAAAATAAAATTCAAACGTTTATTTTCTCCTTCCTTGATTCCAAGAGCTCTTGCAGCTTGTCCTTTGCTTCTGCCTCTGCTTTCTTCAGCCTCCAGCCAGCACAAAGATGGAAGATGTAATGAATCTGACTCCACCTCCGAGAGTGGGCTTGTGGGCTTCCTCCCAGAGTGCTTTTTGGCCATGAGAGTTTCTTACTTATATGAACTCTCCAAAAGTGTGAACACAAGCATTGTTTCTATCAGTTCCACTTAGTACCTTGTTTCAAGTTCTGGCCCATAACATCTCCTTGTAAGATCAGAGTAATCATGCTGAACCATGCTAAATTAGATAATTATTGTCTCTATCAACACTAATGAGTTAACACTTTGTAAGGATTCTAATAATTCCTGGTCAATTTTTTCTCTCCAAGAATTTTATTTTATGTTTCTTGATTCATTTCTTCAAAATATTCTTCTACTCCTTATGGCCAGAACATTCTTCTCAGACACTACTTGGAATTGTGAATTTACTGTTTTGCAGAGTTTATCACTTGAGCTCCAAGGTGTTTCTTCATTTTGCTTTGTTTTGTGTTTTTCTTTCTGTTTACTCACAGTCTTAACCACAATTTCTGCATTGGTAATCTTTTGTGAGATAAAATTCTGTTCCCATACTTGTGACTAGTATGGATAGAATTGATTCTGAATTGGTTTGTCTAAGACTAGGCTTTAACTTCTGTGGAAAATGTCCGACTTTTCTTCCAACTATAAATTAAAGTCCAGGATACTAAGAGGTTGGTTTGGGTGGCAACTCCCTAGATATTTGGTTACACAAGGGCAGATGTTTCATAGATTTGAAATGTTGGGCTTTGGTCTTTTCGCCAGCAGTGAATGTGGATGCTGAAGGCTGGCCTCTTCTCCTGTATGCATTAGAGGTGAGGCTTCCTGATCATCCATCACTACAATGGTCCTGTTGTGGAAATGAATAATTCTATGTTGAAACTTCTATAAGCCTTGCTTGTCTCTACTCCACACTGTCCCATGATTCTGATAGTTTTAATTTTGTTCATATTTTTATTTTTGTACTGACCTGTTTGTTTTATACTGACTAGCAAAACTTATAGATAATTCTTTTTAATTTTTGATCATTGTTCTGTGCAATGTATTTTTATGACATTCCTGGGAAAAGTGGATTCCTCCAAGTTCAAACGTCAACATCTCCATACCAAATTCTCTTCTTTAAACCTCACTGAAAAAATTATTATTGTGATTAGACTTGGAAAAAAATGGATGGTCTCTAATGAGTACATTTAATAAAGATGTGGTTTAATAATGAATAATTAAAGAATATACAAGGAAAATCTTAAAAACTCAATGCAAAACCATGTAAGACAATTGACTGAAGTAAAATAAAGATATATTTTACATATTAAGTTAGGTATTCATAAATTTTATTATTTATGAATTGAATTTAAAATTTTACATCAATAATTTGATTACTTTGTCCTATTTAATTTGTATACTTCTGTTCCATATTAAATTTTGGGGAAAATCAAATAAGCTAATATAGGTGCTATTTAAATAATACATACAGATCATGTACAATTTCATCATTTTATAGATAAGGAAACACACTGAAATGAGTACAAATGGAAGGTACAAATAATATACTACAATTATAACTACAACTATTACTTCACTATTTAGATAACTTTTAAAGTTGCATAAATTACCTGTCATTCAGGAGGTTGTTCTCAAAGACCTGAAGCAAAGTTTCACTAAAGTTGTTCATAGCTTGAATATCATTTTGAATTTTCTTCATGTACTCAAAAAGACTTTGTGTTGAATACCTGACCTGTAACACAGAAAAATATATCAATAAAGATACACTTAGGGAAAAGAATCCATCTCTGGCAGATAAAGATATAAGAGGAAAATCAATCCACATATATTCTCTTAACAACCATCTCTGAGGCAAGGAAATATAGTACAGAAGTTCAGCTTAGTCTTTACAATGCAAAGTCAGTGTTAGAACCTAATGAACTACATGGGATGAATCTTATTCCTTATATATAACTGTGACCATTGTGTAGCTTGTTGTCTTAGTTCTGTTTTATTTTCTCTAAATAAATTCACATAAATCTTTCCAAGTTTCTATGAACTCTCCAAATGATGAAATGATATTCTATTATATTCACACATCAGATTCTTCAGCTTGATTGATTTCCTCAATCAACAGATGCTTACTTTGTTTTCCAGTATTATTGTTATGGCAAACACTTTCAATTCTGTGAGGCTTTTCTTTCTTTCTTTCTTTGATCTTTTCTGATAAGAAGTAACTCTGGGTAAAAGGATATGAACAATTTAAGCACTTATAATGATAAATCATTCATTTATAACAACATGATAATGTATAGTTGTATTCATTACTTACAATAATTATAAATGTAATAATTACAAATTACTTTCCAGAATAGTTGGACCAACTTATATTTCCTCTAAAAGGATATTGGTATATCTCTCTTCTGACAATGACTATCTCAGTTTTGATCATCTTGGGAAGACAGTTTTGTATAACAGGTAGAGAGCTGGACTTAGGTTCTAAAGATCTGGGCTTCAATCCTCTCTCTCAGCTATTGATTGGCATCACAAATTTCCCATTGGGACTTCTCTCCACCAATAAAGTTACAGTTTTGGTATTTTAAGAAAATCTCAACATTTACCAATTTATAGACTTTATATGAAAAAAAAAATGGACCCATTAAGATACAGGGCTTTTTAAAAAAAAAATTCTGTGTTAGTCTCATTTGTAAGAAAGTATAATTATCAAAATGTACTATACAAAGTTTTGAAATAAAGTAAGTCTCAAGAAAATCTCTAAATATATGTGGGATCAAATAGTTATGTTTGGTATAGTTTTAAAATACAATCAAAATTCTCAAATATGGTAGTCTTCATTTGCAGTTGTTTCATTTCTTCATTATTCATTTACACCTAAACTCATCTACAATATCCTAACAAGATGACATCTACCTTCCATTTAAAGATCTTTAGTAATTTAGTAATGCATTAAATATAAGTTTAAAACCATCTGAATGATTTCTTTCAAAACAGAGTCATTATGCATATTGTTTCTTGGTTCTGTTAAATTATTTCACTTTGCTTTAGTTCATGTAAGTCTTCTTTGCTATTCAATATTCATTATTTCCTATAGTGTAATGATTTGTCAGTATAACTTGTTTGGGCAGTTAAGGAGTGCAAGGCTGAGAGTCAGGAAGGTTCAACTTCCCAAGTTCAAATCTGGCTTCAGACTGGGCAAGTCACTTAAATTCTAATTGCCTCAGTTCCTCATCTATAAAATGAGCTGGAGAAGGAAATGGCAGACAACAATAGTATCTTTGCCAAGAAAACTCAAATGGGCTCACAAAGAAGTTAATAAAACTACATCTATAAGTAGTTTAGCCAATCAATAGGGTTATATTTTGTTTTCGGTTTCTTGCAAGGACCTACAAGAATTGTTTATTACTTTGATGTACATGGAACATTAATTTAATCACTGATTTCCTTCAAGTGTATGCCTAATAGAAAGGCTCTGGTAAAAAAAAGTTTTGATGACTTTCTTTAAATAATTCCAAATTGCTTTTTAAAATGGTTTGGAGTAATTCATGTGTATTTAAGTGTATTTCAACAAACCCTCCAATTTATGAAATATTTCAATAATATTTACTGTGCAATGTTTTATAGTAATCCTATCTAATGTAAAGCACCTAAAGCAAAGGAATTTTTTCAAAGTTTTGCAACTCCTTTTGGCAAGGTAAAATATGTAAAAGTTGCTCAAAAACTAAAGTTACAAAGAAATTATTAATTCATCTTCCACAGTACCTTTTTTTTTTTTTTGGTAACAAAGTGTCTTGTAGTCTTTTTAACAAAGTAAAGTATTATCACTTGAAACTTACTGTGATTTTTGCCCTCAGGTTAAATGGCCCAACTGTTTCTGGGTTGTTCAAGTGTAGCTATGATTTGATAATTAAAGCCCATTCAAGTTGCAATGTATAATGTCCTAAACATAATTAACACCTCTCTTAACACTTTTTAGTATTATCACCAAATAGTACTTCTCTTAAAAAGTCCATAAAGAAATATGGAAAAAAATGCATTAAAAAAGTTTAAAACCATCTGAATGATTTCTTTCAAAACAGACTGCAAGTATAAAAAACTATTATAATATCTGAATATAAGAAAATAGTTATTCAACCTCCCACATCCTGAATAAGTAAAATAAGGCAGTTCTGAAGAAAAAACATTGACTTTAACATCAAACCACCTAAGATTAAGCTCAGGATAAATTAAAAACTAGCTTTATATTGAGCAATTTACAACCTTTTTAAAAGACTGTTTCTTAACTTTTAAAAATAATATTTTATTTAATATTCCTCAAACCTACTGGGTTTTTGTAATACTCAAATAAGATGATGGATTGTAAAAGCATTCCGTAAACATAAAGTATTATGTAAAGAAAGCTATTATTGCTTTCACAATCCTTTAATTTTATGGGGTTTTCCCCCTTTTTTTGAGGGGGGTGTGAGGCAATTGGGATTAAGTGACTTGCCCAGGTCATACAGGAAATGTTAAGTGTCTGAGACCAGATTTGAATTCAGGTCCTCCTGACTTCAGGGCTTGTGTTCTAGCCACCTAGATGTCCCTAATTTTAATACAATTTTTAAAATTCTCAAAAATAAGTAATCCTAATTTGTTCCCCTTAGCCCCAGGTTACATTGAAAAAACAAAACAAAACACCTAGCAACCTTTAGGTATTTTTTTTTTTTTTTGCTTTATAAATGTAATGTCTATAAATGTCTATAGAAACAAAGAAAAATAACATTCTTATTTCAAAAAGTAAATTTTACTCTCATAATCTCATTTGAGCTACTATACATACCATGGGAAAAAATCTTTTGAAAACAATCTAGATTGCACAGTCATAGGATTTAGAGCTGAAATGACCTAAAAAAAATCATTTAGTTCAACTCTTTTTATTTTGAAAAAAAGCAACCTGAAGCCTGGAAAAGTTGAAGTAATTTATATAAGGTTACAAGGTAGTAAGTAGAAGAATTAGGATTCTAAACCATGTTCTTTGATTCCAAATCCCAGGAAGGAAAATTTATGACTTCAACCTAAAAAACAAGACTTGAAACAACACAGATAAGCAGTATTTTATGTTCACTGATTGCATTAAAAGTAATTTTATTCTACAATTGCTTGGAGTATATCAATAAACACATTCTAAACACAATATAATATTTTTATAAATAAGAGGAAGGAAAAGCAATGTTTGAAATGAAAGAAATGCCACTGAATTTTAAGCGAAAATGAAAATCCCGTTTCAATATTTAAGTGTTTGTAATAGTAAAAGTAGTGAAATAAATGGGCAAGCAAAGTTAGAAAAGAGAGTTGTGAAAATGTTTCTAGGGAAAAGAAAACCCAAGAGCATGCTTTATAAAAGTAAATTTTTAAACTCCAGGGGTATTCTCAAATCTGTTTGTTTATGATATATTTCACCATCATCTTTAAGAACTCTGATCAAAATTTCAATCATATTGCTCTTCCACTGCACAATAATTTCCACTGTCAACACAACTTTTTAATTACAAAGATGACTATGTAATTTTGTAGTCATAGGAAAAGAACTAAATCCTTGATTTTATGTGGAAATGCACAGAAAGATGCAACATCATTCTAACTCAGCAAATTAATCTTTTTAAAAAGAACAGAAACCACCAAAAGAAAACAAAAAGTTCCACAGTTATGATAATCTTTCTATCCTACAGTTTCTATCCTTCAATATTGTGGTAATTTATCAAGACAGTTTCACAGAATTTGAGAACTGGAAGAGATCTTAAAGGCAAATTTATTCCATCTTCTATACTACATATATGAGTAAATTGTGGTCTGACAATGTGACTGTATCACCATACCAAAGACCTTCCTTAAATCTACTGTGATGAAAGACAAGTACTGGTCAAACATTTTATCCTAAGACCTTAGAGAACAGAAGTAATCACAATGATTCATATCTAAAGCTCCCTGAGTTTCAGAAAGTAGACCATTGACCCACACAAGAAGTCTAGAAAGCAGGCAAAGAAACATTTTTCCCACCAAGAGAATGTCATGGTTCCTAATCCAATTCAAGACTTTAGAAGGATTAAAAATAGATATATATTTTCTTACCGTTGACTCTGTTAAGCCACCAACAGAGACTGCCAAGCCTAAAAGAACATGGTATCGATAGTCTGGCAGTGCAAGGAGCTGAGTAATGCAAGGGAATGCCTGTGAAGGAGCATTCCAATTTAAAATAGCAGATTCTGATCTATAGAAAGAAGTAAATACAGTATATTAAAATTTTTTATTTTGTTCTTTTTTGCAATCTATTCAATGATGAGAATATACACAAATTAAGAATATGTTGGAATAATAATCTGAGGAAAATATGAAAAAAATTTCTCATACCTAGGAAATATCTTCTCTAATTCTTCTCTATAAGGAAGGTGGGGAACTGGAGGATTATCAAAGTACAAAAGATTCAAGAAAATGGATCCAGCATGAGCTCGAAATCTGTCGATTTTTTCACTTGATTGTTGGGCTAAGCAGCACATGATTTTTTTGCAGCTGCAAAACAACAACAGCAGCTGGTTAATCAACTATTATCAGCATGATGAGGAATACACAAGCATTTTAAAATGAAAAGTTTATATAGCAAAATTCAGATATTTAGCTATCTGTTCTGATACAGAAGTTCCCCAATTTATTGGTCTCAGGATTGTTTCACAATTAAAATTTAGTGAGGATGTGCCACAATGAGCTTTTGTTTATGTAGATTACAATTATATAGATTACAATATTGATATTTACCATATTAGAAATAAAAATATAATTATATGAAAATAGCTTTGCCCTCAAGGACACCCTGAAGAGTTTTGGGGATTCCCATGGGTTCACACACTATATTTTAAAACTTGTTGTCCTAAGATATATTAAAATTTTTCTAATTTATCCTAAGATGGAGGATGGAGTGTAGGAAGACATTTCAATGATTGGATTCGGATCAAATTACACAGTAATTTTTTGTTTTTTAAATTTAAAGCTGATAGGGCCCTTGAGACTCATAAAACTCATTTATGACAGGCTTTCTTTGCCCTAGATGCTAAAGCATAAAACTTTTTTCTAACACTGCCTGTCTTGTCATTTTCTAGAAACTTTTATATACCATGCTTTTATTCCATGTTTTCAATCTAGTGATCTCCAATCTGTGTTATCAAAGAAAATCACCAGACCCAATATGAGAACTTACCCTTAGTTGAGGAATGGCTAAATAAATTATGATAAATGACTGTAATGGAATATTATCATTCTATAAGAAATTATGAGCAGGCTGATTTTAGAAAAGCCTGGAAAGACTTACATGAGCTGAGGCTGAGTGAAGTGAGCAGAACCAAGAAAACACTGTATATAGCAACAACAAAATTATATGATGATGAACTGTGATGGACTTGGATCTTCTCAACAACGTGATGATTTAAAGCAATTCCAATAGATTTGGGATGGATAATGCCATCCGCATACAGAGAGAGAATTATGGAGATGGAATGTGGATCAAAGGATAGTATTTTTACCTTTTTTTTTGCCTGTTTGCTTGCTTTTTCTTTGTCTTTTTTTTCTTCTTTTGGTCTGATTTTTCTTGCACAACATGACATATATAGAAATATGTATGAAAGGATTGTACATATTTAACCTATATTACATTATTTGCTGCCTTGGGGAGCGGGGAGGTGAGAGGAGGGAGAAAAATTTGGAACACTTTCTTACAAAAATGAATGTTGAAAAACTATCATTACATTTTTTGGGAAAATAAAATCTTATTGTGAAAAAAACAACCAAATAATCAGGTAAGTAATATTTCTAGGGAGCAGAGGCAAGAGAGCAAAGGAAAGACAGGGATTCACAAATCTGTGCTTGTGTTTGCTTACAGACCTCCTTAGATCATGCCAACTTGGAAGAACTAAAAAGTTATGGAACAAAAAACTAGCTATGAAAACAGCTATACAAAAAACCTAAAGTTTAGGACAGTGCCATCTAAAACAAAGAAGCAGAGTCCAATATTAATATAAATGTAAAAGTCAAGAAAGACGTTAAAAATTGAGTAAACATTTTAAAAATGCTGATCCAAGAAAATTACCACATTAACATGTAAGATCAAAACACAAACTCAGAAGACAATGAAGTCAAAACTGCTATATCCAAAGCCTAAAAGAAAAATGTAAATTGGTCTCAGGTCCAAAAAAAAAATTCCTGAAATGCTCAAAAAGGATTTGGAAAATAAAATAAAAGTAGAGGAAAAATTGGGGGGAAAATTACTGTTACACAAGAAACTAATAATTTTTTGAGTCAACAGGTAAAGGAGGCATAAAATACTAAAGAATTGGCCAACTGGAAAAGGCTACACAAAAATTTACTGAAGAAAAGAACACCTTAAAAAGTAGAATTGGCCCAATGGAAAAGGAGGTACAAAAGTTCATTAAAGAAACAATAGGATATTGTTCTGCTGGGCTTTCAATTTTTTAAGAGTAAGGACAATTAGATTACAATATAATGTTCTAAAGTAATTTGATTAATTCTTTAACAATCATACTAAAATGTATGCATCCAAATAAATATTTTCCCATCAAAAATAGTAACTTGAAAGGTTGTATGCTATTCCCAAATGTTGCAATTACTCAGAACATTTTGAGGCTTATTTTTTTATATTGCCCCATAGAAAGAACAATAATGAATATTGCCTTTTCAAAAATCATTGGGAATTTGGAAATATATACAACCCAACTATAGTCAGAGATATTAAATATGAATGTGCTAAAATTGTGTGTTTTTTATAGATAGGCTGCTTTCATTTTAATATTATTGTGTTTTTTTTCTCTTTTATCTGATTTTTCTTCATGGATCCCCAATCAGTTAATGTCTCTTTTGTTTCTTTACTAAGATTTGTCAAGGTGGATTCAAATTTTTTTTATTCTGACAATTATTTTTGCTGAAACCAAGAATTACATTTTCCTGATTTCTATTTCTCTTTTAACCCATTCAGAAACATCTTCTGTGTATATGCTTTCTTTGGATTTGAACCTATAGGATCAAGTTGCTTCATTAGATATTGACTGATTTTCTTTTGACTTTCAATACTTATTCATACATATAGGAATTCTTCCTGTCCCTGGAGGCCACTTACTTTTTTGTAATTACTATCTTTCTGGTTGGTTTATCTACCTATAGTTAAGGTCTTTGAGTTTTTTGAGATCTTTGCTAATTTCAGTCTTTTTTTTCCCCAATTGCTCAATTTGGGGCTTTTCCTTCTTTGATAGTAGTTTCCCTGTGAGCTAAATCTATGAGCTTTAGCTTAAGTCTTCTCTAAAATGAGTAACTTAAAGTTCACTTTGTACACTTTATAGAGTTGTACACCAACTTCTAGTGGCACAAAACTGACCCAAGGTGGACACTAGCTCTTTCTCTCAAAGTCAGTGGAGTACAGTGACATATTTATGTCCTGTCCTTCTTAACTCTATCTGTTACATTTCTGACTGAGCTCTGTTACAGCAAAGAGTGCTGTTATATTACTGGCTAAGTCTGAGCAAGCTTCTGCTATTTGGATTTCTTCAGGAATTTAGGTAGGAAAAAGGAATGGTTACAAACCTGCTGTCTTTTACAGTCCTGACACTGATGGACAATTAGAAGGTGGATAATGAGTGAGCATATTAGGAGTTAAGAACTATGATCTTTGCCTGTTAATTCATCAAGGTTTTTACCTCATTTGGGAGCCTTGTTACATGCTGAAAAGCTGAAATTACTTTATTTCACGGAAAAAATTCCTATTTTTGAAAAATTTAAAAGTTGTGAGGGTAAGTTCAATTCAATTAAATTTTTATTCAAATATTTAGGACTTAGGTTATTAGGTGAATAAATATTAAGCATTCATATTAATTCATTGTCTATGGTGTCTTTTCACATAATATAATTTTTTATTTATGTAACTTCTCTATTTACTATCTAAAATCCTGATTACTACTTCTGCCTGACTGAGTTTAATTGCAATATAATAGATTTTTTTTCCAAATTCTTTTTAACTCTATGTAAATCTTTCTGTTTCAACTGCTTCTTGTTAAAAAAAAAAAAATCACCAAGTTATACGAATCCATTTTCTAATCCATTCTTTTATCTTTTTTTTTTTTTTATCAATAGCTCCATCACATTCTTATTCATGGTTATGATTGTGGGCTGTGTATTTTTATCCTTCTTCAAGAATGGAATACTAGGATTAATATGGATAAGTATAAAGTCTTAACTTTAGGTTCAAAAAAATCAGCTTCACATATACAAGATGAAAAAGATCTAGATAATTTATTTATTTGAAAAATAAAAATCCAGGTGTTTTAATGAAAGTCAAACAAACATTAAAGTAGATTTAAAAAATTAAATATAATATTAATGTGCATATAGAGACATAATATGCAACTAAGAAAATGACATCCCTGTAGTACTGTGTTCTGGTCAGACCATACCCAGATATTATATTCTATGCCTCATTTTAGGAAGGATTTTGAATAATAAGCTAGAGTAAATAACCAGAGAAGGGAAAATCATATGAAGACTAGTAAAAGGAAAAGAAGATATTTAGCTCAGAGAAAATAAGATTTGAGATACAATAGCTATTTATGTATATTTGAAAGATTATTTGAGAAAATTAGAATTGTTCTGCTTAGCACCAAATAGGAATAATGGATGGAAGCTGTTGAAAAGCAAATTAAAGTTTGATACAAAATTAACTAGAGGTAGCAAAAAAGTGTGATGCACTAATTCATAAAGTTTTAAACAGTTTTTACAGTTTTTAAACAAAGACAGTGCAATGTTCAGATGGGGATTAGTCTAGATGGTTTCTAAAGACTTATAATGCTGTGGATGTGGCTCTGTATGTTTGACACTTCTGCCTTATGACACAATTGCCAATATGAATCATGACTGTTTCAGGATAAACTGACTACATCAACTTTTATTTACAATAATCAAGCTGCTAATCAAGTTGATTATAACAAATACTGGATGATGCATGAGCCTCTGGAAACAACTAAGTGTCTAAAGGAGAAGTTGGGCAGGGCATAGGCATCATAACAATGTATATTCCAATGGGATAGACGTTAATAAGAATGAAACCTTTATATAATGAAACTAGCTGTATGATTTCAATACTCACACATCTGCTTCAATGAGCTCTGGATGATTTCTTGTTAACAAAAGTGTCAGCTCCATTAGACCTGTCATTGCAGCTTCCCGGACCCTATTGGCACAAATATACCCCAAAAAAAAATTTTTTTTTCAGGAGAGTACATTCAACTAGATGCACTATATCTATTTAGGACTCTGTTACCATATAAACAATGATATTTTATATACATTTTTATTTCAGTCTTCAGACCCACATTGTATGTCTCTACAATGTAGCAGGTATCATTGAAGGCACTTGATACACAAATACAATGGATGAAACAATCCATACATTTGGGAAATTTACAAACTGTTCTATACCAGTTTATACAAACTATATCAATGAAACAAGTATAGCTATTAGTGTATATAGATTAAATGTAAAAGAATAAATACAGTGAAGCTAAATATAGTTTAGGGAAAGAGGGAAATAGCAATCATAAAAATTAAAACAAGTTTTATGTAGAATATGCTACTTGAAATGCATCTTGAAGGAAAGGGAGTCTATGACACAGAGGTAGGTGAGGGGGGGAACATATTTCAGGTATGAAGGATGTTTTAAAATACCATACAGCCATAGTCAAAATCACAAAAGATATGGCAGGTACCACAACAAAAGATCAAAAGGCATGAAATATGATGTTTCAGAAGGAAAAGGAGCAAAGATTACAAGCCAGAATAATCTACTCTGCAAAACTGAGTATATAATTCCTCAGGAGAAAAAAAATGGACATTTCATGAAATAGAAGATTTTCAAGTATTCCTGATCAAACTATCAGAGATGAATTAAAAAGCTGTCTTTCAAATATCAGACTGAACAGAGTCATAGAAAGGTAAACATGAAAGAGAAATGAAGAGAGCCTCAATAAGTTTAAACTGTTTATGTTTCTTTATGGGATGATGATAAACATCTATATTGAAAATGTGATCATTATGTAGGCAGATGAAAGAATGCTACATAGACAGAAGGCAAAGGATTAGTTAAGTGTATTATGTTGGAATGATTGCCAAAAAATGGATGGATGAGAGAGATAGATGAACTGGGAAGGGGGAAGGAGAGGAAGAAAGGGGAAATTTTTTCTTACATAAAAAATTGAGAAAAGAAGAGCTTTTACAGGTGTGTGTAAGGAGTGGAGGGAGTGAATAGTTTAAGGGATTAGGCAAGACTTAAACCTCATTTTCATATGAACCATTGCAAAGAAGGAAGAATATTTTTACACACTCAAATGGATATAAAATCTATCTCACTGAACCAGAGAATAGGAGAAGAAAGGGATATCAGAAAGGAGAATCGAAAAAAGAGTGTATTAAAGAGAAACAGTGGTTAGAAACAAAACTGACTTTTGAAGATACAAATAAGGATACACAAAAAAAATCAAATGGAGGGAAATACATTATAATCTTAATTATGAATGTGAATGGAAAGAAGATAGCAGAAGAGATAGAAACCAAAATTCAATGATATATTGTTTACAAGAAACACACAATGTTAAAATAAAAGGCTAGGAAAAGAGAAGAAAAAAATTGAAGGAATTAAGAGTAGATAATGAGGAAACAAAGCTATTATTCTTTGCAGGTGATTTGATGGTATATTTATTATATGTTATATCTTATGTATATTATATGTGTGTGTATATATACACACACACACACATATATATATAATATCTATCTAAAAAAAATCAGTAGTAGGGATAAGCTAGAAGCCTTTCAGATAAGTTTGGGAAGAAACAAGGTTACCCATTGTCACCACTATTATTCAATATTGTATTAGAAAGGTTAATTATAACAATAAGAAGAAAAAGAAATGGAATTGTAATAGGCAATGAGAGAAAAAAAACTCCTACTTTTTGCAAATGATATCCTAGTATACTTAGAGAATCCTAGACAATATCAATATTAAACATATATGCACCAAGTGGTATGGCACTCAGCTTCCTAAAGGAGAAGTTAAGAGAGTTGCAAGAAGAAATAGACAACAAAACTGTAATAGTAGGAGATCTCAACCTTGTACTCTCAGAATTAGACAAATCAAACCACAAAACAAATAAGAAAGAAATTAAAGAAGTAAATAGAATATTAGAAAAATTAGGTATGTTGGATCTTTGGAGAAAATTGAATGGAGATAGAAGGAATATACTTTCTTCCTCAGCAGTTCATGGAACCTATTCAAAACTGACCATATATTAGGACATAAAGACTCAAATTAAATGCAAGAAAGCAGAAATAGTAAATGCTTTTTCAGATCATGATGCAATAAAACTACATTCAACAAAAAATTAGGGGAAATAGACCAAAAAGTAATTGAAACTAAACAATCTCATCTTAAAGAATGATTGGGTGAAGCTAGCAAATTATAGATACAATTAATAATTTCACTAAGATAATGACAATGATGAGACATCATACCAAAATTTGTGGATGCAGCCAAAGCGGTAATAAGAGGGAATTTTATATCCTTAGAGGCTTACTTGAATAAAACAGAGAAAGAAAAGATTAATGAATTGGCTTGCAACTAAAAAAACTAAAAAGACCAAATTAAAACCCCCAATCAAATACTAAATTGGAAATTCTAAAATTAAAAGGAGAAATTAAAAATATTGAAAGTAAAAAATCTATTGAACTAATTAATAAAACTAAGAGTTGGTTCTATGAAAAGCCAATAAAATAGATAGCCTTTTGGTAAATCTGATTAGAAAAAGGAGGGAGGAAAATGAAATTAGTAGTCTTAAAATGAAAAGGGAGAACTTTCCACCAATGAAGAGGAAATTAGAGAAATAATAAGGAGTTATTTTGCTCAACTTTATGCCAATAAATTTGACAACCTAAGTGAAATGGATGACTACCTCCAAAAATATAGACTTCCCAGACTAACAGAGGAGGAAGTAAATTGCTTGAATAGTCCCATTTCAGAAAAGAAATAGAACAGGCAATTAAACAACTCCCTAAGAAAAATCCCCAGGACCAGATGGATTTACATGTGAATTTTACCAAACATTTAAAGAACAATTGGCCCTAATGCTATATAAATTATTTGATAAAATAGGGAATGAAGGAGTCCCACCAAATCTCCTTCTATGACACAGACATGGTACTGATACCTAAACCAGGTAGGCTGAAAACAGAGAAAGAAAATTATAGACCAATCTCCCTATCGAATATTGATGCTAAAATCTTAAATAAGATATTAGCAAAAAGACTACAGAAAATCATCTCCAAGATAATACACTATGATCAAGTAGGATTTATACTCAGAATGCAGGGCTGGTTCAATATTAGAAAACTATCAATATAATTGGCCATGTTAATAACCAAATTAACAAAACCATATGATCATCTCAATAGATGCAGAAAAGCATTTGATAAAATCCAACATCCATTCCTATTAAAAACACTTGAGAGTATAGGAATAAATGGACTTTTCCTTAAAATAATCAGCAGCATCTATTTAAAACCATCAGTAAGCATCATGTGTAATGGAGACAAACTGCAATCATTCCCAATAAGATCTGGAGGAAACAAGGTTGCCCACTATCATCAGCATTATTTAATATTGTATTAGAAACACTAGCTATAGCAATAAGAGCTGAGAAAAAGATTAAAGGAATAAGAATAGGCAATGAGGAAGCCAAATTATCACTCTTTGCCGATGACATGATGGTATACTTAGAGAACCCCAGAGATTCTGCTAAAAAGTTATTAGAAATAATCCACAACTTTAGCAAAGTTGCTGGTTATAAAATAAACCCACATAAGTCGTCAGCATTCTTATATATCACTAACAAAATCCAACAGTCAGAGTTACAAAGAGAAATTCCATTTAAAGTAACTACTGATAATATAAAATATTTAGGAATCTATCTGCCAAGGGAAAATCAGAAACTTTATGAGCAAAATTACAGACCACTTTTCACACAAATTAAGTCTGATCTAACCAATTGAAAATATATTAAATGCTCTTGGATAGGCTAGCAAATATAATAAAGATGACAATATTACCTAAACTAATCTATTTATTTAGCCTATACCAATTAGAATCCTAAAAACTATTTTAATGACCTAGAAAAATAACAACAAAGTTCATATGGAAAACAAAAGGTCAAGAATTTCAAGGAATTAATGAAAAAATCAAATGAAGCTGGCTTAGCTCTACCAGATCTAAAATTATATTATAGAGCAGCAGTTACCAAAACCATTTGGTATTGGCTAAGGAATAGATTAGTTGATCAGTGGAATAGATTAGGTCTCAAGGACAAAACAGTCAACAAATATAGCAACCTAGTCTTTGATAAACCCAAAGATCCCAGCTTTTGGGATAAGAACTTACTGTTTGATAAAATTGCTGGGAAAATTAGAAACCAATATGGCAGAAACTAGGCATTGATCCATACTTAACCCAGACACCAAGATAAGGTCAAAATGGGTTCATGACCTAGGCATAAAGAATGAAATTATTAATAAATTAGAGGAACACAGGATAGTTTACCTCTAGACCTGTGGAAGGGGAAGGTCTTATGACCAAACAGAACTAGAGATCATTACTGATCACAAAATAGAAAATTTCGATTATACTAAACTGAAAAGTTTTTGTACAAACAAAACTAATGCAGACAAGATTAGAAGGGAAGCAATAAACTGGGAAAATATTTTTACAGTCAAAGGTTCTGATAAAGGCCTCATTTCCAAAATATATAGAGAATTAACTCTAATTTATAAAAATCAAGCTCATTCTCCAATTGAAAAATGGTCAAAGGATATGAACAGACAATTCTCAGATGAAGAAATTGAAACTATTTCTAGTCATATGAAAAGATGCTCCAAGTCATTATTAATCAGAGAAATGCAAATTAAGACAACTCTAAGATACCACTCACACACCTGTCAGATTGGCTAAGATGACAGGAAAAAATAATGATGATTGTTGGAGGGGATGCGGAAAACTGGGACATTGATGCATTGTTGGTGGAGTTGTGAACAATCCAACCATTTTGAGAGAGTAGTTTGGAACTATGCTCAAAAGTTATCAAACTGTGCATACCCTTTGATCCAGCAGTGTTACTACTGGAATTATATCCCAAAGAGATTATAAAGAAGGGAAAGGACCTGTATGTGCACGAATGTTTGGCAGCCCTTTTGTAGTGGCTAGAAACTGGAAACTGAATGGATGTCCATCAGTTGGAGAATGGCTGAATAAATTGTGGTATATGAAAATTATGGAATATTACTGTTCTGTAAGAAATGACCAACAGGATGATTTCAGAAAGGCCTGAGAGACTTATACCTAACTGATGCTGAGTGAAATGAGCAGGACCAGGGATCATTATATACGCACAACAATACTAGATGATGACCAGTTCTGATGGATCAGGCCATCCTCAGCAACGAGATCAACCAAATCATTTCTAATGGAGCAGTAATGAACTGAGCTAGCTATGCCCAGAAAAATAACTCTGGGAGATGACTAAAACCATTATCATTAAATCCCTCAGTCCCTATATTTATGCACACATGCATTTTTGATTTCCTTCACAAGCTAATTGTACATAATTCAGAGTCTGATTCTTTTTGTACAGCAAAATAATGTTTTGGTCATGTATACTTATTGTGTATCTAAGTTATATTTTAATATATTTAACATCTACTGGTCATCCTGCACATCTAGGGGGTAAGAGGTGAAAAATTGGAACAAGAGGTTTGGCAATTGTTAATGCTGTAAAGTTACCCATGTATAAATCCTGTAAATAAAAGGCTATTAAATAAAAAAAAAAAAAACATCTAAAAATATACAGAAGAGAGTAGAACAAAATTCAAAAAGTGGTACAGACAAGTAGTAATATTGGTACAAGCATATTAAATTTAATATATGTTTTTGAAAAAAAAAACAAAAAGAGAATCCTAGAAAAGCAACTAAAAAAGTTCTTGACATAATTAACAACTTTAGCATAGTGGCAGGATATAAAATATATCCACATAAATCAACAGCATTTCTATTTATAACCAACAAAGGCCAGCAGCAAGAAATAGAAAGAGAAATCCAATTTAAATAACTGTAAATAACATAAAATATTTGGGAATCTATTTGCCAAGACAAAGCCAGGAACTAAATGAACACAATTGCAAAACACTTCATACAAATAAAGTTAGATTTAAACAATTGGGAAAATATCAACTGTACAGGGAAAGCTGAGTTAATATAATAAAAATGACAATTACACCTAAATTGTTCTATTTATTTAGTGCCATTCTTACCAAGCTGCCAAGAAGTTACTTTATAGAGCCAGAAAAATAATAACACAATTCATATGGAAGGTTAAAGATCAAGAATTTCAGGGAATTAATGGGGGAAAAATGCAAAAAAAGGTGGCCTAATTGTACCAAACTTAAAACTATATAAAGCAGTTGTCATGAAAACTATTTGGTACTAGCTAAGAAAATAAGGATCTGTGGAATAGGTTAGGTATATATATATATAATAGTCAATGACAATAGTAATCTAGTGTTTGATAGTTCCAGTTTCTGGGATAAGAACTCAGTATTTGACAAAAATTGCTGGGAAAACTGAAAAACAGTATGACAGAAAGTAGGCATTGACCAACACCTAACCCTCTACACAAGATAAGGTTGAAATGGGTTCATGGTTTAGTCACAAAGGATGATACTATAAGCAAATTAGGAGAACAAAGCATAGTCTATCTGTCAGATCTGTGGAGAAGGAAGGAATTTGTGGCCAAAGAATAATAAAAGAAACCAATGTAGCCATGGTTAGAAGGGAAACAGAATGCTGGGGAATTTTTTTTTTTTTTTTTAAGCAGTGTATCTGATAAAGGCCTCAATTCTAAAACACATAGAAAACTAACTCAAATTTATAAGAATAGACCTCTGGAGAAAACTGAATGCAAAGTACATATCACCTTCACAAAAAAAGTACATATCACCTTCACAAAAACTGACCATGTATTAGAGCATAAAAACCTCACAAATGCACAAAAACATGAAAATTTAATTCAACTTATATTTAAGTACATTTAATATAATTGAAGTGATAAGAACAGGCAATGAGGAAACAAAAGTATCAACTCTTTGCAGATGATATGGTGCTATATCTAGGGAACACTAGAGAATCAAGTAAAAAAGTAAGTTAAAAACTATTAAAAACTTCAGTAAATATCCCAAACATATGATAAAAGAGGGGAAAGGGACCAGCATGTACAAAAATGTTTGTAGCAGCCATTTTTGTAGTAGCAAAGAACTGGAAATTGAATGGGTGTTCAACAATTGGGGAATGGGTGAATAAGTCATGGTACATTAATATAATGGAATATTTATTGTTCTATAAGAAATGATGAGCAGAAAAATCTGGAAAGATTTATATGAATTGACACTGAGTAAGTGAGCAAAACATTATACACAGTAACAACAAGATTATGTAATGATCAACTATGATGGACTTGGCTTTTCACAGTGATACATAGCAATTCCAATAAATTTGGAATGGAAAATGCCATCCGCATCCAGAGAGAGAACTATGGGGACTGAATGTGGATCAAAGCATAGTTATTTTCACCTTTTTTTCTTTTGTCTGCCTTTTTGCTTTTTCTTTCTCATGATTTTTCCCTTTTGGCCTGATTTTTTTCTTGCACAATATTACAGATACGGAAATATGTTTAAAAGGATTGCATATGTTTAACCTATGTCAGATTATGTGCTATGTTATGGGAAGAAGAGAGAAAAATTTGGAACATAAAATCTTAACTACCCTTTGTTAGAATCCTAGTGTTAACTTAATAGAATTGATACAATGCTTATTGGTTCACACATTAGAGCAAATCCTTACAAAGTGTTGTCACTAGTATTGGTAGAAACAATGCTTAAAAGTTAACACCTTTGAGAATTCACACATTAGCTCACACATTAGTTCACAAGTTTGGGAGATTCACAAGTGTTCACAAGTTCAGGAGATTCACAAGTCAGAAACCCACAATCCCACTCTCTCAGAGGAGGAGTCAACCTTTGGATTCACACCTTTAAGAAATCATATATAAGAAGCTCTTAGAGCTTCAGTAAGTCAGTCAGTTCAGAAGAAGCCATGAGTTGGAGTTGAGCTAGAGCCAGAAGTCACTTCAGAAGATTGACAGAGTGAGAGTTCAGTTTGGGAGATTGAGAAACTAATCTGAAGTTGGCCAGAACCAAGATTCAAAGAGAGTCTGAAGCTAGCAACAAGAGCTCCCTGACCAAGAAACACTTACCGGGCTATTTTGGAAGAAACAATAAAGAACTACTTTAACACCTGGCTGCATTTGAAATGATTACTACTATGAACTGAAACTAAGGCTGCCTCCGAAAACCTCCCCAAGAAACCTGTTCCCAAAGAGAACGATCATATATTATACAAAAGAAGAACACCACACATTTACATGTATTTGGAAAAATGAAATATTATTGAAAATTTTAAAAAAACTTCAGCAAATTTGCAGGAATATAATCAGCATTTTTATACATTACCAACAAAGCTCAGCAGAAAGAGAGAGATTTATTTAAAGTAAATACTTGGAATTCTACCTGCTAAGACAAATCCAGAACATTTATAAAGCATTTTCACACAAATACAGACCTAAAAAATTGGAAAAATATAAAATAGTTCACAAATAGGCAGTGTAGAAAAGATGACAATTCTATCTAAATTATTTTGCTTATTTAGTGCAATATCAACCAAATCACCAAAGAAGTATTTTATAGAGTTGGGAAAAATAACACAAATAACATAAAAATAACAAATAAGGAAATCAATGAAGAAAATGTGAAGGAAGGTTCCTGGAAAAACTAGATTTCAAGTTACATTGCAAAACTATAACTATTAAAACAAACTGGTATGGCTAATAAATAGAGTAGTGATCAGTAGACTAGATTAGATACACAATACACAGTAATGAATAACCATAGTCTCAGTTATGAGACCCTACATAGGATGGCAACCCACAGCTTAAGAAGCTGGGCTCTAAATCACGACTGACTAGAGAAATGCAAATTAAAGAAATTCTGAGATACTACATCTCCATCAGATTGGCAAATATGACAGAAAAGGGAAATGACAAACACTGGAGGGGATTATGGGAAAATTGAAACAACATACTTCTGATGGTGTTGTGAACTGTTCTAATCATTGTGGAGAGCAATTTGGACCTATATCCAAAGGTCTGTAAACCATGCATACCCTTTGACTTAGCGATATAACTGTTAGGTTTATATCTCAACAAGATTTTTAAAAAGAAAAAAAAAGTACCTGTATATAAATATTTATATTTGTGGTGACAAAGAATTAGAAATGGAAGAGATGCCAATAAACTGGGAAATAGCTAAACAAGTGGTAGAGAATTGTGATGGAATAATATTGCATTAGAAGAAATGATAAATAGGATGCTCTCAGAAGAAACCTGAAAAAACTTGGATGAACTAAACTGAAATGAATAGAATCAGTAGAACATTGTACATAATAATAGTAATACTGTATGATGATCAACTATGAATGATTTAGCTATTCTTATCAATAAAAAGATCTAAAATAATTTTAAAGGACTCATAATGAAAAACACTATTTACCCCTACAAAAAGAATGCAGGAATTGCTGCATCAATGCACATCAATGAATAATTTTTTAAACTTGATTTTTCTTGAGTTTTTTTTTTCGGGGATGGGGGAGGGATTCTATTTTTTCTTTCACAACATGATAAATATGAAAACAGGTTTTACAAAATTATACATGAATTGTATGACTATACATATGTAGCTTATATCAAATTGCATTGAGAGTATAGTGGAGGGAAAAAGGAAAAGAATTTGAAACTCAGAATTTTTTTAAAAATTGCTAACATCAATTAAAAATGTTTTTAAAAATGTTACATAGAGTTCTATTAAAGGCCTCATTTCTAAAATATGTAGAGAACTGATTCAAATCTATAAGAATTTAAGCCATTTTCCAACTGATAAATGGTCAAAGAATGTGAACAGAAAATTTTTAGATGAAGAAATTGAAATCATTTCTAGTCATATGAAAAGGTGCTCTAAATCACATTGATCAGAGAAATGAAAATTAAGACAACTCTGAGATACCACTACACATCTCTCAGACTGGCTAGGATGACAGGAAAAGACAATGACAACTATTGGAGGGGATGTGGAAAACTGGGGCACTAATACATTTCTGGTAGAATTGTAAATGGATCCAATCATTCTGGAGAGCAATTTGGAACTATGCCCAAAGAGTTATCAAACTGGGCATACTCTTTGATCCAGCAGTACCTATCATTAGTAGATCTATACACAAGAGATCAAAGAAAAAGGAAAAGCATCTATCTATATAAAAATATTTGTAGCAGCCTTTTTTTGGTAGTAGAGAAATGGAATTTAAAGTGGTGTCCATTAATTGGGGAGTGGCTGAACAAGCTGCAGTATATGATTGTGATGGAATACTATTGTGCTATAAGAAATAAAATGGTTTCAAAATAACTTGAGAAGACTTATATGAACTATGAAAAGTGAAGTGAGCACAGGAGTTAATAAAGTGAAATAGTTAAGTCTGTAGTCAGAAAGACATCTTCCTGAGTTCAAATCTGATCTTAGACACTTACTTGGCATACCATGTAGTTTGGATATAGGTTATATATGTGGAATCACTAATATTTTTCATATTAGTGAAAGAAGAATCAGTCCAAAAGAAAAAAAAAACATGAAAAAATAAAATGAAAATAGTAAGCTTCACTCTACATTCAAGCCCCATCATAATGCATAGCATTTTCCATCATAAGTCCTTTGGAATGGTCTTGGATGGATTACTGTATTTTGCTAAGAAGAGCTAAATCATTCATACTTTTTTAAAATGTCTGTTTTTTAAAAAATTTATTTTCCCCAGTTACATGTAAAAAAAAAAAAACAACCTTTTTTGGTTATGCGTGTATATTATTATTATTTTTTTTATGAATTTCCTTATGAATCATGTTGGGAGAGAAAATCAGAACAAAAGGGAAAAACCATAAGAGGGGAAAAAAAGAAAAACAAAGAAAAGTGAACATAGTTCACTTGTGTTGATTTACATTCAGTCTCCATAGTTAACTCTCTACATGTGGATGGCATTTTCTATCTAAAGTTTATTGGGATCCCCTTGGATCACCGAACTTTGAAAAGAACCAAGTCTGTCATTTTTAATTATCACACAATTTTGCTTTTGCTATACATACTGTTTTCCTGGTTCCACTTGTTTTGCTTATCATCAGTTCCTATAAATCTTTCCAGGTCTTGATAAAATCAGCCTGTTCATCATTTTTACAGAATAATAATATTCCGGTACTTTCATATATCATAACTTATTCAGCCATTCCCCAATTGATGGGCATCTACTCATTGTTCAATTCTTTGTCACCACAAAAGGAGCTGCTACAAACATTTTTGTAAATATGGGTCCTTTCCCATCTTTTATGATTTCTTTGGGATACAGAACCAGTAGTGGCATTGCTGGATCAAAGTGATATGCAGTTTTTTTTATAGCCATTGAGCATAGTTACAAATTGTTGTCCAGAATGTTGGATCACTTCACAACTCCACAAACAATGCATTAGTGTCCCAGTTTTCCCTCCTCTCCTTCAAATGTTGAGAATATGTATGTGTGTTTTTTAATAAAAAAAGAAAATATCCTGCTCATCATTTCTTATAAGAGAATAGTAGTATCCATTACATTCATATTTCACAACTTGTTTAGTCATCCCCTAACTGATTTCCTCAATTTCCAATTCTTTGCCACCATAAGAAGAGCTGCTCTAATAATTTGTGTACAAGGAGACCTTTTCCCCTTTTTTGATCTCTTTGGATTTCAGAATAAGTAATGGAAATGCTCAATCAAATTCTGGATTAACAAAGACAATTCTTTGAACATAGTTCTAAATTGCTTTCCAGAAAGACTAGATCAAGTCACAACTCCACCAGCCTTGCATTACTATCTCAATCTTTCTACATCCCCTCCAATATTAATCATTTTACTTTTTCAATCATATTAGCCAATCTGACAGGAATGTCTAATCAACAGAAACTTAAAGCACTTGGTTCATTTGACTATATGACAACTTTGATTCTATCATCTGAAAACTGCCTTTCAACTACTGACCTTTAACTATCAATTAGGAAATGACTTGAATTCTTTTGAATTTGACTCAATTCTCTATATATTTGAGAAATGAGACCTTTATCAGAGATATTTGCTATAAAAACTGGTTGGTCAGCTTTCTGCTTTCCTTCTAATTTTAGTTAGATTGTGCACAAACTTTTAATTTTATATAATCAAAATTATTTCTTTTACATTTTGTAATGTTCTTTTTATTTTCTTTGGTCCTAAATTCTTCCCTTCTTTATAGATCTGACATATAAACTATTCCTTCCTTTTTAAATTCCTTTATGGTATTAATCTTAATGTTTAAATCCCATACCCATACTCATCTCATCTTGGTACACATCGTAAGATGTTGATCTATACCTAGAATCTGCCATACTATTTTCCAGTTTTTCAGAATTTTTTGTCAAATAGTGAGTTTTTGTCTCAGAAGCTTGAGTCTCTGGGTTTATCAACACTAGATTACTATGGTTATTTACTATTGTGTCTTGTTTACTTAATCTAGTTCAAATTATAATTATATATGTATATATATAATATAATGTAATATTATTAATTATAGCTTTATAGTACAGTTTGAGATTTGGTATGGTTAGGTCACCTTCCTTCACATTTGTTTTAATTAATTCCCTTGATCTTCTGGAAATTTTGTTCTTCCAGGTGAATTCTGTTATTACTTTTTCTAGTTTTATAAAATAATTTTTTGAAAGTTTGACTTCTAAAAAAAAGTTTGATTGTTGTTAACACTGAATAAGCAAATTAGTTTAGGTAGAACTGTCATTTTTATTATATATGAGCAACTGATATTTTTCCAATTGTTTAGATCTGACTTTGTGTGTGTGAAGTTTCTTTCTAATTGTATTCATATAATTTCTTCCTATGTTTGTCTTGGCAGGTAGACTCCCAAATATTTTATATTACCTACACTTATTTTAAATAAGTTTCTCTTTCAATATCATGCTGCTGAGTTTTCCTGGTTATATATAGAAATATTGTTGATTTATGTGGGTGTTTTTTTATATCCTGCTACTTTGCTAAAGTTGTTAATTATTTCAAGTAGTTTTTTAGTTGCTTCTCTAGGATTCTTTAAGTATACTAGGATAAAATCTACAAAAATAGTTTTTCCCCCCATTGCCTATTCCAATTCCATTTATTTTTCCCCTTTAATAGCTATAATTAATTTTTCTAGCACAATACTGAATAATAGTGGTGACAATGAGTAACCATGCTTCCCCCCGAACTTATCTGAAAGGATTCTAGCTTATACCTGTTACATATAATGCTTTCTGATGGTTCTGGATAGATATTATTTATCATTTTAAGGAAAGCTCCATATGTGCCTATGATTTCTAGTTTTTTTTTAATAAGACTGGGTCCTGTATTTTGTCAAAAACTTCTTTTTGCATTTAGTGAGATAATAATATGGTTTCTGTTCATACTGTTATTGAAATGGTCAAGTATGCTGATAGTTTTTCTAATACTGAACCAGCCCTGCAATTGTGGCATAAATCCTGTCTGGTGTAGAATTATATAGTAGTAGAATAAATTTTTGGTAGAATTCACTTTTGAACATATCTGGTCCTAGGGATTTTTTCCTTAGGAATTTCAATGATGGCTTGTTCAATTTATTTTTCTAAGATCAGATTATTTAAATATTCTTCTTTTTATTATTTTTAATTTATTATTTCTTTTAAATTATTAATTAAATATACTTTAATCTAAGCAATTTATATTTTTATAAATATTCATTAGACTGTCACATTTACTGGCATATAATTGGGCAAAATAGTTCCAATAATTGCTTCAATTTCCTATTCACTGGTTATGAATTTACCCTTTTCATTTTTGAGACTGGTAATTTGGTTTTCTTCTTTTTATTTTCAATCAAAAAATCTATTTATCAAATTTATCTATATAATTGGATTTTTCATAAAATCAGTTCTTAATTTTATTTATTAGCTCAATAGTTTTCTTTAACTTTTATTAATCTCACCTTTGATTTTTCAGGATTTCCAATTTGGTATTTAATTGAGAATTTTTAATTTGTTCTTTAAGTTGCATGACAAGTTTGTTAATCTAATTTTTCCCCATTTTATTGATGTATTTAGATATATGAATTTTTCTTAAGTACTCCTCATAAATTTTGGTATGTTGTTTCATTGTTGTCATTCTCTTTGATGAAATTATTGTTTCTGTGATTTACTCTTTGTTCTTCCTATTCTTTAGGATTAGATTATTTAGTTTCCAAACAATTTTCCCACTTCCTTTTAGAGAGTATAATTTTTACTGCATTACAATCTGAAAGGATGTATTTAAAATTTCTGTCTTACTATATTGGATTTTGCGGTTTTTATGACCTTAGTACATGATCTTTTTTTTTTTTTTTGATAGGTATCATGTATTTCAAATGTGAGTATCATGAATCTCAAAGGAAGAGAGGTTATTCAGTGATGGAGGTGGGGGAGAATCTGAAAGTGGTAATAGGCAGTGGGGAATATTTCCACTCTTTAGCACTGACCAATGAGCCAAGGGGAATGAGTAAAGTCAGTCCTGGAAAAAGTGTCTAGAGAGTCTCCTCAAGACCAGGTTTCAGTCATTGCTAGAAAATGGAAAGAATGGGAAATTAGAACGAAGTTTTTGCCTATGGAACAAATTCCAGAGGGGTATTCCTGAGGGCACAGTGGCTTTTGGGGAAAACTTTGAGGTGACAGAGATAATGGAGATAGAAATAAAGAATTGGAAGATAGGAGTTGGAGAATGAGATTTGTATGAAGATCGATAGGGGATTAGAATCCCTGAGATGTATAAATTCTCAACAAGTATGAAAATGTTCATCATTAAGTAGAAAGCACCACTCTTCTTTATAGAGGAGGTTGGAGATCAGGCAGGAGACAAACGCTATTGGAGGTGAGAAGCGTATTCAGATGGGAAGCATTATTACTGCTCTTCCCTTGAAAGCCTAGAGATATAAACTCTAGCAAGAGATGGAAGTCCCATTCTACAGTTACCACCTGTTTATTATTTGCTCAAGGGACAAGTACAGAAGGCAACAGAAGAAAAGGGTGCTCATTTTCACAGGGAAGGCTCTTTACCTCCTATGCTGAAAATCAAGGAAAAAATCAGGGGAAGGCAGAAAAGCTGCCTTTCTCTGGTGTAGTTGAAAGTCTCCTCCACTCCTTAGAAGACTTCCCTTAGGGGACATATGCAGAAGGAAATGGAAGGTACACAGAGGAAGGTGTTGCTTCTCTTCTCACCTGAGGCTCCATAAGGGGGGGAGGGGAAGGTCAGCAGGAAAAGAAAGTTTGGTGTGTAGGGGGATGTCTTACAGGGGCCAATGTTGCCTTCCCTCAGGGCACATAGGCAGCAAAAAATGAAAGGCCATGGGAGAGATAATATCTTGTGTGGGAAACAGAAAAAAAAGCCAGTCTGACCAGTTTAGAGAGAGAAAGAGTGGGTACTGAAGCTGGAAAAATCGGTAGGAGTAGAAGGAGGGAGGTGTCAGGCTGTGAAAGAGCTTTGAAAGCTAACTAAAGGATTTATATTTCATCAAAAAGGAAGCCATTGGAGTTTACTGAATAGTGAAGGGCCATGTTTATTATCTGAGTTTAAGAAAAATCATAATGGCAGCAGTAAGGAGGATGACTGGAATGAGGAGAGACTTGAAATAGGGAAAACAACTAGGAAATCAGCGTAGTAATTTAAGTGAGAGGCAACCAAAATAAAAAGTCAAATGATAAATATATTGCAAAGCAAAATGGGAAGATCTGGCCATTGTTAGTTAGGTGGGGGATAAGGAAGAATGAAGAATTCAAAAGAGTATCTTGGTTATGAATGTGGAAAACTGATTGTAGTGCCTTCGACAGAAATGGGAATATTTTCCTAAATTTTAATTAATTAGCTAACAAGTATTTATTATCCTCCAGTAAAGTCATTTTCTGATGCCTGATCTTGGCAAAGAAGTGATCCTTGGTTCTCAAAGGCTCTTGTAGCAAAATGAAATTCTGATAAGTGCTACCCAAGGGCAGGCTTCAACTGATAAGTATTTTTATATGAAAAGCTATCTAATTAAATTTGAAGAGATGGTGAATTTCTTTTTGGCAACTGCTACTTTAAAAGATAGTTTACAAAAGCATAAAAGAAATCATGATCTACATCAAATGAAGGGGTACCTACAATATAAATGAAAGCTACATTGTACAGTGGCAAATACTGTAATTAAGACTCAGTCACAGGTTCAATACCAGGTCTGTCATTTATTACCTATTATTAGTTTCCTCCAATCTAATCTATGATGCTATCATTCCTATGATTCATAATGCAATGATATAAGAAATACTTGCTGTGCACTCACTATATACTCAACTAGGTTTTATTCACTCTAGGGGTAACTGTAGTGCAAGGCAAAAAATTTGTCATATCCATGAAATAATTTATTAACAACATACACTAATATTCAATGAAGCACTAATCTCTGTGGTATTAACTGCACATGTCAGAGGAAGATATTAAAAAGGATTGAGGAAAACTTTTATAGAAAAATATGAGAGGTAGCATGCTAGAGTTAGAAAGAATATTGTTTTTGTTCAATGTGAACTTGTAGCATGGGACAATTTGAACTATGATATTTAATTCTTGTTTAATTGTGAGGACCACACCTCTACTCCTCCCTAGGTCTTGCTTTCCTCATTGGCAAATGAAGAGGTTAAACTAATTTATTGCTAAGGTTCTGTCCAGCTATAATTATTAAGAACCTAAGCCATACAATCTCAGAATTTCAAATTTGAATGTGGCTTAGTTAGCTATCTATACCAATTTATAACTAATAATCTTTTCTACAACAGACTCAACAAGCCAGATGTCCAATAAACTCCCAAGGCAGCTTATTCTGATTTTTTATAACTCAGATACATAGTAGCTATGTGATCCTGGGTAAATCACTTAAACTTCTCTCTGCCTCAGTTTCCTAACTTATAAAAGGGAAATAATAATAGCACTTACTTTTCAACGTTGTTGTGAGAAAAAAGAGAGAGATAGTATTTGTGAACTATTTTAAAAACCTCTAAGAATTATATAAATGCAAGTTTTTTATATTGTTCCTGGAAATTATGCCTCTTAATTATGTTAATTATTTGGCTGTCATACTATTGTATTAAATTTGAAATCCATCAAAACACTTAGATATTCTTGAGACAAACCATTTTAAGCCCCAGCCCCCTAACCTTGTATTTTGTGAAATAAAATTTTAAGTAAAAATTTTTAAATAGATTTGTGATGGTGAGATTCATCTGCATCCAGAAAGAGGACTATGGGGATTGAATGTGGATAACAATATAGTATATTTTCACCTTTTTGTTGTTGTTTGGTTTGCTTTTTTTTTCTCCTTTTCCCCCCTTTTGATCTGATTTTTCTTATGCACCATGATAAATGTGGAAATATATATACAGAAGAATTATACATGTTTAACCTATATTGGATTACTCCCTTAGGGGAGAGGGATGAGGAGAAGGGAGAGAGAAAAATATGGAACACATATTTACAAGGGTGAACACTTTTTAGATGAAGAAAGGCTATATTCCTTGGTCAATATCATACACCTAAGTTAGCAGCAGGATTTGTACCCAAGCATTTGAAAGAATATGAGGAGACCAATCTTAATAGGGTGAGAGCTCATACATGGCAGTAATAGATAAGTATGGAGGGATCAAAAAATCCCAAGAAGAGGGAGATATGATTTCACAAGTATTAGGGAACCACTACAGGATTAACTAGATAAATTATACAATATACATAGGGGAGTGGCAGTCAGGGAGGGCACTTTAGTCCAAAACATTACAGGGATAATGAGGGGCCAAAGGAAATAGAATGACACACTCTACCTAGGAATAGGGGCAGAACTGAATCTGATTACAAAAGACAAGGCAATTAATTAATATGATATAGATGAGATTGACAGAGAATAGGAAATGAAGTGACACATTCTTAAAATAATGGGCCAAGAGAGGTTGTAGTCAAAGAGGAAATCAGTGAACTAGCATTGATTTAAGTGCTTACTATTTACCAGCACATGCATAGTGCTAATTGCAGGGGATGCAAAGAAAGGGAAAACACAGACTGTTTTCAAAGTGCTAACATTTAAATCTAAAAAAATAACATGCAAACATTTATGTACATCAAGATATTTATAGTGTAAATAGAAGGTAAAACCAAAGGGAAGGCACTCCAGGATGGGATCTTAGGAGATGAAAGGGCTAAAAATCCCAGGGTATATAGGATCCAGACCAGGGTGAAGACAGTAGGGGAAAAAAGGACCTAAATGACATTGAAGAAAGAATTGACAAGAGTAAAAGGTGAGATTCAAGTAAATGAACAAAAGTATCATTGACAATTAAGCAGTTTGTGAATTAGAGCAGGAAAAGGACGGAAAGAGATTAGAGATGGCCTTCTGATTCATTGATTCTAAGGAGACAATATAATATTCAAGAGAAATAATAGGAAAACAATAAGATATAAGGGACTGAAGCTTATGTGAATGGACAAAAGTTAAAACAAAAATCTGGAAATATTTAGCAGAGAAGAAAACAGAAAAACACATTCTTTTAATTTAGTTAAAATATTTATTAATCTTTATGTATATAGTACTCTCTTTGCGATGTTCTGAAAGCAATACATAACGAATTATTTATAAATTCATTATTTATTATATAATTTTCTTATTTTTTATTTACTATATATTTTTAAAAATCAAAATAAAGATTCACAGTTTCAAAGTGAATCCTCTTTTTTTGAGTTTTACTGTCTATAGAAATGTTTTTCTTTTTTTGTTGTTTTTAGTTGATTTAAAAATGCAAATGTTTTATCTTTTGTACATAAGCCATATATGACTTATCCTTAAAATATGTGAATAAACTGGGCAATGATTTAAAAATTAAATTAGTTGTTTTGACATAGGATGTTAGATGTATTAGAAAATCTATCTAATGGTTATCTGGCTAATGGTTATCTACTAGCTTTTATTTTTTGGATTTAAATACTTAATACTTGTTCAGCTTTCATCAAAGTTTAATATGTGTAAAAACCCTACAGAGTTTTAGATTCCTAAGTAGGGGAGGCAAACAACATGAAAATTCTGTTAAGTCAGTCAGTCAACAAGCATTAAGTGCTTATTATTTACCAGCACATGCATTATGCTAATTGCAGGGGATACAAAGAAAGGGAAAACACAGACTTTGTTTTCAAAGTGCTAACTTTCAAATCTAAAAAACAACATTCAAACATTTATGAACACACAAAATATTTATAGCATAAACAGAAGGTAAAACAAAAGGGAAGGCGCTAGTTGGGAGTGAGGGGAGTAATATAAATAGGATGTAGAGACGGAAAGACTTCTCAATTGTGTCTTAAAGAAAGTCACAAAATTGAAGGGGGAAAACATTCCATGTATGAGAGGCAGAGTCAGGCAATGATGAGTCCCATTCAAGGAACAACAAGAAGGTTAGTGCTGTTTACATTATAGAGTAGGCAGAATGGAATAAAGATCATAACTCAGGTTAAGCCAAATGAACTGCCTCATATGGCACAGATTCCTACAAGTTTCAAAATCCTCAAAAGAATTTCTATACTGACACATACTCGCTTCTCAGATGATCTTCAGAACAGTGTATATACTCTGAGTATATACACTCTCAGTCTATAGCAGGTTGTTGGAATCCTAGTGTCAACTCAACTTGAAACAAGGTGAAAACTCAAGGGGAGATGTCAGAATCCTAGTGTTAATTAAATGGAATTGATACAGTGCTTATTGGTTCACACCTTAGAGCAAATCCTTACAAGGTTATCACTTATCAGTCGCTAATACTGATAGAAACAATGCTTGTGTTCACACCTTTAGAGAGCTCATATAAGCAAGATTTAAGTACTCATTGGAGTTCACACGTTTGGGAGATTTCAGGGTTTAGTATGAGATATCTGAATTCACACCTTCCTTGAAGTTCTTAGGGCCAGAGAGCACTCTGGGAGATAACCCATAATCCCATTCTCTCAGAGGAGGAGTTAACTTTTGGGAGCTTCAAGAGAGTTATTGGGGAACATTCCCAGGGGTCGGAGAGGAGCACTCTGGGAGGAAGTTCACAAGCTCTCTCTTGAAGGCAAGAGAGATTCATTCCATTTTTCACCTTGGTGCTGGCTGGAGGCTGAAGGACAAAACTTTGGATTTGGAGATATTCAGAGGGAGCTCTAAGAACCAAGCAGAGAGATAGGCCTCTGAGCTAACCGGGCCCAAGAAAAGAGACAAGACTTGGAAGGAGAAAATAAATGTTTGCATTTTGTCAGCTGGCTGCATTTTGGTTGATTATTACTTGTAACTGTAAGCATTTTGGTTGATTATTACTTGTAACTGTAAGAAAGAGGATGCTCTAGGATGATTTCAAAAAGGTCTGGAGAGACTTACATGCTCAGTGTACATGCACTTACAACTGATGTGCTGAGTGAAATGAGCAGGACCAAGAGATCATTATATACTTCAACAACAATACTATATGATGATCAATTCTGATGCATGTGGCCCTCTTCAACAATGAGATGAACCAAATCAGTTCCAATAGAGCAGTAATGAACTGAACCAGCTACACCCAGCAAAAGAACTCTGGGAGATGACTATGAACCACTACATAGAATTCCCAATCCCTCTATTTTTGTCCGCCTGCATTTTTGATTTCCTTCACAGGCTAATTGTACACTATCTCAAAGTCTGATTCTTTTTGTACAGCAAAATAACTGTTTGAACACATATACATATATTGTATTTAACTTATACTTCAACATATTTAACATGTATTGGTCAACCTGCCATCTGGGGGAAGGGGGGAGGAGGGGAAGGAGAGAAAAAGTTGGAACAAAAGGTTCTGCAATTATCAATGCTGAAAAAATACCCATGCATATATCTTGTAAATAAAAAGCTATAATTTAATTAAAAAGAAAGAAAGAAAGAAAAGAGGATGCACTGATGGACATTAAAGAACTACTAAAATATTTGCTTCACTATACTGTTAGTTATTCAAAAACAGAAATGGCTTCTAAAGTATAAATGGAAAAATAAAGGTTATCATCACCCAACCAGCAGGGAAAATTCCTTTGTCATTAACCCAATTAGTTCAACTCCCTAGAGCCCCGCAAAGAAACAATGATCATAATAAAATAATATCTCATTTGCACTGAAAGATTTTTTTCAAAGGACTAAATAGTTTTTAGAATATAACTATTTCTTTTTTTAAAAATTGTAGCTTTATTGACAGAACATATGCCTGGGTAATTTTTTACAACATTATCCATTGCACTCACTTCTGTTCTGATTTTTCCCTTCCCTCCCTCCACCCTCCCCCCACACACACACACATGGCAAGCAGTCTTATACATGTTAAATATGTTATAGTATATCATAGATACAATATAGTGCAGAACAGAACAGTTCTCTTGCTGCATAGGAAGAATTGGATTCAGAAGGTAAAAATAACTTGGGAAGATAAAACAAAAATGCAAACAGGTTACACTCATTTCCCAGTGTTCTTTCTTTGGGTGTAGCTGCTTCTGTCCGTCATTGATCAACTGGAACTGAATTAGATCTTCTCTTTATCAAAGAAATCCACTTCCATCAGAATACATCCTTATACAGTATCGTTGTTGAAGTATATAATGATCTCCTGGTTCTGCTCATTTCACTTAGCATCAGTTCATATAAGTCTCCCCAAGTCTCTCTGTATTCATCCTTATGGTCATTTCTTACAGAACAATAATATTCCATAACAGAATATAACTATTTCTAAAGGAAAAATTTTCTATCTATGCTCTTTTACAAAGAACATTCAAGACGACAAAACATTTTTAACAGCATCATTATGAATATCAATTCTTAATACATTCACTCTCTTTCAGACCTTCAAACTACATAACCTTTCTCCTTCTTAGTCAGGCAGAAAAATGGTCACACACTAGATCCAATAATAACTCAAAAGTGTTTCAGTTCTGTAGATACAATATCAGACATGCTTTTTATCCTTCTAACCTATTCCTTATCTCACTCTCCAGAGAAATTATTCATAATTTTTTTTACCTTCCTGAAGCCTCTCAGTATTTCCCATATGCTCATCCCTCTCTTTAGCTGAAGGCCCTTCCACCTAAACTCTCTTACTCCCCTCATCTCTTCATTTCCAAATCTTTTGACATAATCTCCCATTTTCTTCTTCATTTCCCCAAATTCTGCCCAAGAGGTGCCATTTCTCTTTGCCACAGACAATCTTTTGACAGGTGCATTAGTTGCCATCCCTTCCTGTCTTATCCAACTGATTATATTCTTAATCATTACCTTTGTCCCCTACCCTCTTTGCCAGTAGTGATATTTTTATTCTTTGCACTTGTATCCCAATACCTAGCACACTGTTTGGCACAGAAATGATTAATACTTGTTGATTTTTAGACATAATTGAGACAAGTCCCTGAGGGCACTGTGAAGGTCACTAAGGATACAAAAGATATATAAAATTAGGCCATTATTTTTAAGGATCTTGTTGTATTTTAATACAGTAATGCCTCTGGAGACCACTGAAATACATACAGACTTCACTAAGAGTAAAAGGCACGAATTGTGTGACAATGATTTGCTAAGACTAGGGCTCGCCATTCTCATTTATTTCTGAGTTTGTTTGTGATTATACAATAGATAACAAAGATCTTCAGTTTTAAAAGTAAAAATAAGCACCAATAGACTTAAATCATCACAGAGCCATTTAATTTCTTTTCACAATTGATCCTGCCTCCTAGGAACCTCATGATCAGGAAATGCATTATCCTTCAAGACTGCATCAGTCTTGGTATTCATATCTTATTAGTTTCCTTAGTACTCTGTGCTCCTTTGATTATAGCAAAGCAAAATAATGCTCCATTTAAATAGGAATTCCAGGTCAACTATCTCTTTTTTTCCCCATCAGCTTTTATTTCTCTTAAGGGAACTCCATCATTCAGCACCTTCTTTGAGTCCAACCCCAGTTTCTCTTGTTATGTACAATCCAGCATTGTAAGCTTCTTAAGATCTTTCTTTTTACATATGTATCCTCAGTGCTTAGCACAGTGCCTAGCATATAGTAGATGATCAATAAATGTTTACTGAATGATTGATCATATAAATATTAATTATTTATGGAATTCTCAAAGGCAGAAAATGATTTCACTAATTTATTTTTTTAAACTCTAGTTTATATGGGTAAATTTTTATTCTTTGCATCATAATAAAAAGCAAGAATTTTCAAATTTGTTTCTCTGAATTGGTTTTTTGCTTCCTCCTATATTTTCTTTTCTTTTCTTTTTTTTTTTGCTGTGGCAATTGGAGTTAAGTGACTTGCCCAGGGTTACACAGATAGAAAGTGGTAAGTGTCTGAGGGCACATTTGAACTCAAGTCCTCCTGACTTCAGGCCTGGTGTTCTATCCATTGCACCACCTAGCTGCCCCTGGTTCCCCCTCATATTTTAAGAAAATCTTTGGAATAAATATTTTCCCTTATTTAGTCTCCTTTCATTCTAAGGCATAAAGGGGTATTGTTGACTACTTAAAAGGAGACAATATAAAATGCTTTTTAAGTCACTGACATAACTCATCAGAGGTTATGTTCTCAGAGAAACTGAGGAGTCAGTTATTTTCAGTAAGGAGAAAATTATTTCTAGAATCATAAAAAAAATGCCTATTAAAAGGATAAAGAAAAAAAGATATTCAAAGAGATGGGTTATAAATAAAAATCTAAATAGATTTGGGAAGAGTCCTTTAAAAAAAAAAAAAAAAGAACAGACTAGAAGTGAAGATAATCTTTTTTTAAAAAATAAATAAGAAAGAGGGACAGCTAGGTGGCACAGTGGATTGAGCACCAGCCCTGAAGTCAGGAGGACCTGAGTTCAAATCAGATCTCAGACACTTAACACTGCCTAGCTGTGTGACTCTAGGTAAGTCACTTAACCCCAACTGCTTCAGCCAAAACAAATAAATGAATGAATAAGAAAGACTAGTTGTCATTCATTAATATCATGAATTCAAATTATGCATATTATAAAATATTTTCTTCATAATAAATCTTTGAGGTAGTTAGTACAAACATGATTTACCTGCATTTCATATATCAGAAAATCAAAACTACGGGCAGCTAGATGGTGCAGCAGAAAGAGCACTAGCTCTGGAGTCAGGAGGGCCTGAGTTCAAATCTTGCCTCCAATACCTGACATTTCACGGTTGTATGATGTTGGGGAAATCATTTAATCCTAATTACCTTGGAGGGAAAAAAAACCCACATAAACAAACAATAAAAGCTCAAGGTACATCAGACACCATCTGGTTTTACTTCCTTGTTTTTCAAATGAGAAAAATGAAGCAAAGGAAAGAAAGTAATTTGCCCAGAGACAGATAGCAAGTTACTATCTGATGTGGGGATTCTAACTCTAAGGCTAGACCCACTTCTACTAAACCTATAAAACTAAAAACAAGGTGTAATGAATGCATTGAGAAATTAAAATAATTGGTCTAACTACAACAGGTGAGAGCTAGCATTTAAATCTAACTCTATTAAATACTAACTCTAATCTAATACTTTTCCCACTAACTCTCAAAGATAGAAAATCACAAAATATAGACCTAACACCATCTCCCAGTACTGGGAAAGTTATGCATTTTGCTTCCAATGAGGCAAAAGTTAAGAAATAACCACATTTTTGCATAGTCATTTCGAAGGAGAACCTTAGGCCATACTCTTCTTAAGGCAATTCACCTCTTAGACTACTGTGACAGTGGCCTATCACCTCAGTTTTGGAAGAAATTTTCCAGGTCCTAGCATAAGAATAATTGGCTTCTACTGTATCTCTCTACAATGATGACAGTAGCATTCTTAATGAATGGGTGATGATGGAGTGCTGTGAAGAACATATTGTAAATGTTTACATCCTTAAATGGGTATAATTGTACCAGCTAGCAGTACTATAGCTATATCTCCTCTTTTTTTTTTTTCTTTTTTGCTGAAGCAATTGGGATTAAGTGACTTGCCCAGGGTCACATAGCTAGAAAGCGTCTGAGGTCATATTTGAACTCAGGTCCTCCTGACTTCAAGGCTGTTGCTCTATCCACAGCACCATCTAGCTACCACAAATATATCTTCTTTTAATTCAGATCAGCCCAGAAAGTCTTGATCCAAAGTCCCTATATTTCATAACGATATACATAATTTTTAAAAGACATCTTTAAAAAAAAAATGAACAAACTGTCAAACATTGGGTTTCTTACCATGCTCCAATATCTCCTCTGCTGTCTGTAGTATAATCATTCATGCAATCAAGTAATATGTGATAGATCTGGGAAACATTTTCTTTGCATATAACATCATCTTCGGATGCTTCAGCCTTCACTCCTACTGTCTGACAAATCCTGAGAAAAAGATGCATATGCTTAAATCTTAACAAAATTTCTATCTTCTTTCCATATTGTTACATCATGACAGTAGGGCCTATTTTTCTAACACAGAATACTAAAAATAACACCAAAATACTCAAGTTCATTATATGACTGATACCATGGGGGCTAAGACTATTCCATGCATTACAAAGAGGATAAAATGCTGAACTGAATCAGAAATGCACTCTAGTGTGCATTTAATATCTCGGCATCTCAGTTTCCTCTATAAATGAGGATAATATGCCTGCAATCCCTACCTACTTAGGTGATTTTTTTTTTTTGAGAATTAAAGAAAATAGCATAAGAAAACTGCTTTGCAAACTTTAAACTGCTATATCATATCAACTCTTATTTTTGTTAAAAAAAAAAAAAAGATAAAGCCTTCTTTGAAGTCACACTCAGTAATGTCACTATAGATTAAGAATGATTAGATGGCAACAGAGAGAACTTCCCTGCTTTTTTTTTAAAAATGAATAACAGTTGCATGCAGGTGAACAAAGGATGTCTCAGTCTGACAGCATTCTTTTAACAGTGTATAATTCATGCTATATTCTTCAATCCTCAATTTATTTATATAGAATATCAGGGGCAGTTTTGAAGGGGAAAAAAAATCAACCATATCATAGAAGGTCAATGTGCAGTCTTAAAGTTTTATAAAGAATGAAGTAGCAGTTCTGTCTCCCTTGTGTCAATGAAAGTGGAAACATCTGGTAAACACAAAGGCAGAATAGATGCATCAATCTTAGGTTCTTTCTTTTTTTTTTTTAAGTTAAATTTTTTTATTTTTAAAGTACCAGTTGATATCACTTCCTAAGAGAAATTATGTAGTTCAGTGAAAGCAAAACTGGATTTTGATCTAAAGAGTTGAATTATTCTTGCTTCCTTGTATGACCAAGTCACCTAGTCTTTCTGAGCCTCTATTTCCTTATGTTAAAAGAAGGGATCACATAACAAACAATCAATTATCATTAAATATTGTTCCAGGCACTATGATAGTACCAGGGACACAAAAGCCAGATAGTCCCTACTCTTAAGAAATTAACATTATGCTGTTTCACATTTACAAGTGAATAAATTCAAAGCTTATGCTTTAAGAATATTAATTCTGATCTTAAAAAGAGAGATCATAGATTTAGAAAGATCAAGTAAGAAGGAGAAGCAAGGGGTGAATAGGCCTTGAACTAGAAAAGTGGGTATGTGACTGAAGAGAAGGTAATGGATAAGAGGATATGGATTATAGAATGCTGTTTGGAAAGAAGACAGAGTAAGTAAAACTGAAGAATAAAGAATGACATGGGAAATCAAGACAGCTGAGTAAAGTCAGGAACTCACCTAAACTCTCCCCCAATCCCTTCAAATCCCTTTCAATAAAGACTCTAAGCAAACTCTAGAGTGGCAGAAACCACAAAAAGATGGAATGAAACAGTTTTCTAGCCCAAGAACACTTAGAAGCTTGGTAGGAAAGTTCTGTTGCACCTTGGTCAAACAGGAGCGTAATCCAATGGAGACTATGCAAGCATAGCCCAGGCCCCAGCAAATTAACCCAAGCTTTGGAAGCCACTGTATCAGCAGCAGTAGTGGTCGCTTCCAGAGCTCTCAGCTCACAGATAGTAAGGGAATCAGGCAACTGGTCAGAAGAACTTTGCTAGCACTAAGGCAAGATTGTGCTGTTTTTTTTCCATACTTGGAAATGGATTGCACTCCTGAGTGGCAGTACCAAGGCAAAGAGAAGCTTTAGCAGACCAGAGTTTATAACCACAGTGGAATGGGGATCAATCTCACAGTTTCATGGTAGAAAAGAGTAATTGCGGTCATTCACAGATCAGAGCATAGACCAAAAGAGTAATAAACATCTCTTCTGAGATCATACCAACTAGGAAAAACTGAAAATTTACAAGTCCCTGGAAGAATCTCTGAAAAATCCTGCAGCAAACCTCATAAGCGTGGGACAGCACACCTTCTACTTTAGAGGCAAAGTCCTACTTTAACAAAAAGTTAAAAATCAAGTAATAGGTAGAGGGAAATGAGCTAACAACAGAAAAAAATAGAAAGTTACTATGGTTACAAGGAAGATTAAAACACATCCTCAGGAAAGGAACTGGAAACTGAGTGGATGCCTATCAGTTGGAGAATGGCTGAATAAGTTATAGTATATGAATATTATTGTTCTATAAGAAACGATCAGCAGGATGATTTCGGGGAGGCCTGGAGAGACTTACATGAACTGATGCTAAGTAAAATGAGCAGAACCAAGAGAACACAGCAACAACAAGATTATGTGATGATCAACTCTGATGGACATGGCTCTTTTCAACAGCGAGGTGATTCAGTCCAGTTTGTGATGGAAAGAGCCATTTGTACCCAGAGAGAGAAGTGTGGGGACTGAGTGTGGATCACAACATAGTGTTTTCACTTTTGTTGTTGTTGTTTATTTGCATTTTGTTTTCTTTCTCATTTTTTTCCTTTTTGATCTGATTTTTCTTGTACAATATGATAATTGTAGAAATATGTATAGAAGAATCGTACAAATGTAACATATATTGGATTACTTGCTGTCTAGGGGAGGAGGTGGGGGATGGGAGGGAGAAAAAATTTGGAACACAAGGGTGAATGATGAAAATTACGCAAGTATCTTGAAAATAAAAAAAACTTTATTAAAAATGTAAACTACACACATACTCAGAAGAAGATGTCAAAGTCAAAGTTTATACATTCAAAGCCGCTAAGAAAAATATGAATTGGTCTCAAGCAATGGAAGAACTCAAAATGGATTTCGAAAATCAAGTAAGAAAGGGAAAGGAAAAATTGGGAAGAAAAATGAGAATGATACAATAAATCATGAAAAAAGTTTTTATAAGGAGACACAAAAATATACTAAAAAAAAATAAGGGATAAGGGTTGTGTTACAGAAAAAAATTTTTGATCTATGTTTTCTTTTACAACATGACTATTATGGAAAAGTTTTACATAACCATGTATAACTCATATAGAATTGCTTGGCTTCTTAATAAGAGGTTGGTAGTGGGGAGGAAGGAAGGGAAAGAATCTGGAACTAAAAGTTTTTTTTTTTTTTTTTTACATGACCAAACTGTTATTTTGCTGTACAAAAAGAATCAGACTCTGAAATATTGTACAATTAGCTTGTGAAGGAAATCAAAAATGCAGGTGGGCATAAATATAGGGATTGGGAATTCAATGTAATAGTTTTTAGTCATCTCCCAGAGTTCTTTCTCTGGGTGTAGCTGCTTCAGTTCATTACTGCTCCATTGGAAATGATTTGGTTGATCTCATTGCTGAGGATGGCCAGGTCCTTCAGAACTGGTCATCATATAGTATTGTTGTTGAAGTATATAATGATCTCCTGGTCCTGCTCATTTCACTCAGCATCAGTTCGTGTAAGTCTCTCCAGGCCTTTCTGAAATCCTCCTGTTGGTCATTTCTTACAGAACAATAATATTCCATAATATTCATATACCACAATTTATTCCGCCATTCTCCAACTGATGGGCATCCACTCAGTTTCCAGTTTCTAGCCGCTACAAAGAGGGCTGCCACAAACATTCGTGCACATACAGGTCCCTTTCCCTTCTTTATAATCTCTTTGGGATATAATCCCAGTAGTAACACTGCTGGATCAAAGGGTATGCACAGTTTGATAACTTTTTGAGCATAGTTCCAAACTACTCTCCAAAATGGTTGGATTCATTCACAACTCCACCAACAATGCATCAATGTCCCAGTTTTCCCGCATCCCCTCCAACAATCATCATTATTTTTTCCTGTCATCTTAGCCAATCTGACAGGTGTGTAGTGGTATCTTAGAGTTGTCTTAATTTGCATTTCTCTGATTAATAATGACTTGGAGCATCTTTTCATATGACTAGAAATAGTTTCAATTTCTTCATCTGAGAATTGTCTGTTCGTATCCTTTGACCATTTTTCAATTGGAGAATGGCTTGATTTTTTATAAATTAGAGTTAATTCTCTATATATTTTGGAAATGAGGCCTTTATCAGAACCTTTGACTGTAAAAAATATTTTCCCAGTTTATTGCTTCCCTTTTAATCTTGTCTGCATTAGTTTTGTTTGTACAAAAACTTTTCAGTTTGGTATAGTCGAAATTTTCTATTTTGTGATCAGTAATGATCTCTAGTTCTTCTTTGGTCATAAATTCCTTCCCCTTCCACAGGTCTGAGAGGTAAACTATCCTGTTGGAACTCAAAGTTTTAAAAAGAAATGCTAAAAATTGTTTTTACATGTAGCTGGGAAAAAATAAAATGATAATTCTTTTAAAGAGCTAAACTATGAATGGCTTTGCAATTCTCAGCAATACAATGATCTAAGACTGCTTTGAAGGACTTAGGATGAAAAATGCTATCCATTCCCAGAGAAAGAACTGATTGTGTTTTAGTACATACTGAAGCATTCTCTCTCTCTTTTTTTTTTTTTTAACTTTATTTTTCTTAAGGCTTTTTAGGGGGGAGAATCTTTGTTTTCTTTTACAACATGACTTTCATGGAAATGGTTTGCATAACTTCACATGTATCTTCTTATGGGGTAGAGGGAGGTGTGAAGGAAGAGAGAATCTAGAACTCAAAGTTTTAAAAACAAATGTAAAAAATTGTTTTACATATAACTGGGGAAAATAAAAATATTAAAAACAAAAGCAGCAACAACAACAAAGAGCTAATAACAACAACAACAGCAGAATAATTAATAGATTGCAAACCTAGATGACTGGGAGAACTGTGGGTGTCCTTAATGAAAAAAGGTTAATTAGAAGAAACAGTAGTTTTAAGAACAAAGATATTTTGGACAGATTAAGTTTGCAATGCTTGTGGAACATGCTATTGGAGGTGTCCAGAAGACAGTTATATTATACATGTACTACCTATCTCAAAGGCATGGTGTGAAGAAGAGCTAGTATTACTTTCCTTCAAGGATTCCAAGTCACCAATCACTACATAGTGAACAGAACTCTATGAGAACACAACACAAAAGAACAGACATATCGATATAATGAAGCCTGAGAAATTAACCCAACAATTTTACATGTATTTTTCCTCAATCAAACCACTGCTAATCTTGTTAATAAAAATGAAACACAAAGTAAGCCATAGACATTTTATTTTATCAACATATAAACTAATATAAAAATACTTTTTTACTGTCAAGAGTTCAGATTTAAGGAAGTTTGTAAGACCTACTTGGCAATTGCTTTCAAGGCATCTCTTCTTGCTTCAGCAAAGCTCATATCTGTAGGAGAAATGCGAGTAACTGCCTTTAAGCCTTCCAACACCTGAAAAGCAATATGAAAATTATCAAGAAAGCTATAAACTATCAAAAGAAAATCTCATTTTGAAAGCCTTATTAGTGGTACATGGCAATACAATGTAAAAGAGAGTACTAGACTTTGTTTCAGGAAATCTGAGTTCAGTTCTACCACAGATTTGGAACCTCAGTTTCCTAAGGGTATAATGCTGATAATAATCTACTTATTACTCTAAGGGTTCACAAAAAATTAAATAAGGTGTATTGTTTTAATACCTGATTGCCTCAAAGTAACATGCTCTACTCCCCAACTTCCACCTCCAATTCTTTAATCCCCATTCACCTCAATTCTTATCTTAATAGTTAAAACAGTTCACCTCTACATTTTTCTGGAATCACTTATTCTGTAACTGTAGCAATATTCATGCTTTGCCAAACACAATCCTATTTAGCACTATCTGTATCCTCTCTCTACTGCTGAATAGAGCTAGAGAAAAGCACAAATCAGAGTCATCTAAGTTCTTACTGCAGCAAGGTAATTCTTTTAGATTCCTAACTGATTTTTTTATCCCATTTCCCACAAATGATATTTCAAAACTTCCCCTCTTTCCTCAAACTTTATATGTTATTCTCTCCCCTATCTCCACAAAATAAGAGATCAGGGGTAGTGAGCTCCATCTTCTCAACTCAAAACTCCTTGTTATCATCTCTCTTTTCTTCCCATATTCTAATCTCTGAGGAAGAGATGACCTTTTACTTCCACAAAGCTAACTCCCTGTACTCCTAGTCTCAATTCTATCCCCTTCATTTCCACCAGGAGATAACTCAACAACTATCTCTCTCTTATCATTTATGGAATGAAACAAATATTTCCATCATAACAATGACGACAACGATGGAGGAGGAGGAAGAAGAGGAGGAAGAAGAGAAGGAGGAAGTAAAGGAAGAAAAAGATGAAAAAAGGAAAAAAAGGAGGAACAGATTCTGTTTATATTCATTGCTTCTATTTCCTCTACTCTCATTTCTCAACCATTTGCAAAATGATTTCTTGATCTATCATTCAATTAAAACTGCTGTATCCAAAATGTAAAATTTAGTAGCCTTATATCAATCTTCCTTCTTTTTAACCTCTCGAAAGTTTCTGATATTGGTATTCATCCTTTACTCTTGTTTGTTTTTGTTTCTTTAGCAGAACTGGTCTCTCTTGCTTCTCTCCTTCCACCTGTCTAATTGTTTCTTAGTTTTCTTTGCTAGTTCATAATCCAAATCATTCCTCCTAAATATGGGTGTTTCCCCAGGCTCCTCATCTATTTTTCTTCAGTCTCTCATTAAGTTACCTCATCAGCTTCCGTATATTTAATAATTATATTTATATAGATGACTTTCAAATTTTTATATGCAGCCCTAGCCATTCTCCTAAACTGTAGTCACACATTTTCAATACTTGTTGATATCCTACACTATGTCTCATAGGCATGTCAAACTCAACCTATCCAACTCAGAAAGGTAATCTTGTCCAACTACATAATTTTACAGTTGAGAAAACTAAAGATGAGAAACGTGGTTTATGCAAAATTATATAGCTAATAATTGACAAAGTTGGGATCCAAATCATTCTCTACCAGTTTCCTCAAAGCAATATGATTTTCATTATATACTTCAACAACAATACTATATGATGACCAGTTCTGATGGACCAGGCCATCCTCAGCAACAAGATCAACCAAATCATTTCCAATGGAACAGTAATGAACTGAACCAGCTATGCCCAGAAAAAGAACTCTGGGAGATGACTAAAAACCATTACATTGAATTCCCAATCTCTATATTTATGCACACATGCATTTTTGATTTCCTTCACAAGCTAATTGTACAATATTTCAGAGTCTGATTCTTTTTGTACAGCAAAATAACGTTTTGGTCATATATACTTATTGTGTATCTAATTTATATTTTAATGTATTTAACATCTACTTGTCATCCTGTCATCTGGGGGAGGGGGTGGGGTGGTAAGAGGTAAAAAATTGGAACAAGAGGTTTGGCAATTGTTAATGCTGTAAAGTTACCCATGCATATATCCTGTAAATAAAAGGCTATTAAATAAAAATAAATAAATAAATAAATAAAGTGTTTATTTTGTCCTCCATAGTCTTAAAAAAAAAAAAAAGCAATATGATTTTTCAGAAAAGTATTACTTCTACTTAGCTCATTGAATTCCATTCTAATAACCTAATGAAGTTCATCCATAAAAGTTCTTTATTTTAGATGCATATATCAACAGAGTATTAAAAAAAAAACCTACTTCCAGTTGGTTCTCACATTCTTTATTTTTCAGATATACACTTAATAACTTTAAAGTCATCAAAGCAAACTTAAAACATTGCTTGGATTTTTTTTCTTACTGTTATAATCCAATTTCCTCAATCTTTAATTTGCGTGTTCTGTTCAGAATAAGCTACTTCAAATTTGCTATTTTTCAAAACCTATATACTCTCATTAATGTCAAATTCAAAACTCACCTTATTAAGTTTGCCTTTCAGAAAAAAACCTGGAAGAGACCCCAAGGCCAGTGAAAATCCACAGCGAATCATTTCTTCTGGGTTCTGAAGTTCAGAAATATAATTCTCCATCAATTTATCTGGAAAAAAGAAAGTAGAGAACTCATAACTACCCCTGAAAATCTACATTCCTCAGGAATTATTAAAATTACAATCAATATTACAACAAAAGCACAAGATTATTTATAATTCCTTCCTTAAACCTAATAATAGTAGTATTTATAAATCATTTTAAGATTTGTAAAACATTTTATATATATCTATATTATTTGATCCTTGTAACAATCCTATTATATAGGTGCTATTATTCCCATTTTATAGATGAGTAAACTCTCATGAGGTTGAAAGAGACTGACCTGCCCAAGGACACAGAACTAGGAAATGTCTGAAATAATACTGAAAGTCAAACATTTATCAAGGGCCTACTACTACATTCCAGGCACAGGGCTGAGATGTGGTGATCAAAAGAAAGAATAAAACAAGAAAAACCCAGTCCCTGTCTTCAAGTACTTCATATTTTAATATAGAAAACAGCATGGAAATAACTGTATCTGAGATTTTATATATATTATATATTTATATATATAGCAGAAGGTAGCATCTAAACTGAGTTTTGAAAGAAGCCAGGAAAATCAAGAGACAGAGATGAGAAGGTAGGGTATTCTTGGCATGAAGGGACAATCCATGAAATTGTATGGAGAAATGGAGTATTGTGAATAAGGAAAAACAGCAAGAGAAAGTCAGTGTTGCTGGTAAAAATCTTATTTTTCTTGAATCATTCTTATTTTTAAAAAAATTCTCAATCTCTCTCATTTCATTTTTCAAGTCTTTTTTTGAGTTCTTCTATGAATTCTTTTTGAGCAGATGACCATTTGATATTACTCTCTCAGGCAGGACAGATTTTTTTGTTTCAGAATCCTCCTGTGAAGATGAACCTAGGTCTTCTCTATTCCCATAATATATTCACATGGTTGTGTTCTTTCTCCTTTGCTCAGACTTTTTGTTTATTTGTTTGTATATAACAGATTTTTAGTGTAATCATCTCTAGTCCTCAAGTATAGGGAATGGTTCCTTTAGTCTCAGGTTCTCCTCCAGTTTTTCTCTCTGGCCTAGAACCCCAAACCAAGAACTCTACCCTACTATAAGTTCCTGTAGCTTTCCTGCCTCCACCCCTGCTTTTGTACTTATTAAGCATGTTCTGGTTCCTTCTCATCCAGGGCCTCATCTCAGCAGCAATGCTAGGTCTGTTTACCCTTATCAGCAGAGGTTCCCTCAATGCTTCCTTCCAATTCTTCCTGCTGTCTGGGGAGGTAAGAATTCCTATAGCTGAGGCCAAGGCTACCTCCCAAGCCAACTAACCCCAGGGCTTGCAGCAGCTGTTTCAGAGGAACTAGTTTAGAGGTATTTACATTTCACAAGGGCAAAACTTCCAACCTGGGATTTTTCTTCAGATCTTTTCCAATTGTCCCAGAAGGACTGCAGTTCTGCCCCAACTCTTATTTTTTATCACTTTACCTTAGCCCTGAGGCATTGTTTTGTCATTGGGGGGGGGGGGGGGGCAGCCCGCGGCGTTTCGCATATTTGAAGAACTTAGAATTTTCTGACCTATTCCACCATCTTGCCAAAATCTTCCCATTAACAACTTTAGCAAACAAATACTATATAAAATAAACACAAAGAAATCAGCATTTCTATATATAACCAACAATACCAAGCAGGATGAGATGAAAAAAGAAATTTCATTTCAAAATAATAGCAGATAGCATAAAATATTTGGGAGTCTGCCTAAGACACACACAAGAACTATATGAACACTATTACAAAACACTCTTCAGACAAATACAGATCTAAACAAATGGCCAAATGTTAATTTCTCACAGCCAGTGAAATAAAAAATTATATTATTCAGTACCAAATTGAACTACTTTACAGAGGAAAAGAAAAGAACAAAATTCAACTGGAGGAATCAAAAATAAAAATTATCAAAAAATTTAATGAACAAAAAAGGACAGGAAGGTGGCCTTAATATTATATCTTACACTATACTGCCAAAGTCACAATCATCAAAATAATCTGGGACTAGTTAAGAAACAGAGCGACTGATCAAAGGAATAGATTATATAACAATATATTAGATATAAATTGTAGAGGGTCACAGAAAGTGGGAAAACTCTGGGTGAGGCATTAGACCCTTCAGCCCAGAGGGAACCTGCTAACAATGTCTGGTTCAGCTCCCCATCTCTCCTACGGGCTCTCAGCCTTCCTGAGAAGTCAGGGGATGGTGATAACTTGTATTGCGATTGAAGTAGAGTAATACCAGATGACAAAGAGTGATACCAGGTGGCAAACTACATACAATAGCAAGTTGTTTATGTGGTGCCAAGTACGCAGTATATACTTGGCACATGCTCAGTGTTGTTTTTGTTACATAAGGGTATGAGGGTATAAAAAGGGGAAAGAAGTGGGAATAAATGGACTCCATTTTTCCACCATCCTCAGGAGTCCCGCCTCATCACTTCTCCACTAGAATGGCATATTTTAATCACCCTGGCGTGGAGGTTCTAGAAAGCAATGGTATGTTTTTTTTTACCCCAACTTGGGAGCTTTAAAAAGCAGGACACAACAACAAATAACCACAGTTATCTAGTTTTTGAATATCCTAAAGATTTTAGCAATTGAAGCAAAATCTCATCATTTGATAAAAACTGCTCAGAAAATTAGAAATCAGTTTGACAAAAATACAGACCAATATCTTACACCATATACCAAAATAAGTTCAAAATGGATACATGATTTAGACACAAAAGGTGATATCATAAACAGTTTAGGGGAATAGGAAAAAAATTATTTGTCAGGGAGGCAAAATGAATAATTGTAGTTACATAAAATCACAAAGGTTTTGGACAGACAAAACCATTGCAGCTATCACAATAAAAATCTGTGATGAAGAGAATCTGAGCCAGAAAGTTCCAAGCATAATCTATTTATTAGCAGGGATAACAGGTGCTTACAAAGGGGATTTCCAAAAGTCCAAGGCAATAGGAAAAACACAGAGTAGTCAGCATCCTCTGAAAAGTCCTTCGTTAAACTTTAATCTCATCAGAATTGGCTGAAAGAGGGAGTAGTGACATAGTAGATACATAATGGATACAATACAAAATACAAATGCCCAATGTAGGAGAAGAAGGGGATAAGAGAAGGAAGAGGTGCTGATAGAAGGAAGGGCAGCCTAGGGGAGGAGATAGTCAGAAGCAAACCACTTTTGAGGAGGGGCAGGCTGAAAGGAGAAAAAATAGAATAAACAAGGGAAAAATAAGAAGGAGGGAACAGAGTTAGTAATTACATCTGTGAAAAAAAAAATTAAACAGGTTTATCTAATAAAGGCTCAAACACATAGAGAATTGAATCAAATAAAAAAAAAAAAATAAGAGCCATTCCCAATTGATAAATGATCAAAAGATATTAACAATTTTCAGATGAAGCAATCAAAGTACTGTGCCACAGTTCTCCTTTATTGTCCTCACTCAATTTCCCTAATTGTCCTAACTCAGTTTACCTAAATTGTCCCGTCTTGGTTTCCCTGAATTGTTCTGCCTCAGTTCCTAATTATTCTGGTCAATACTGCAACACCACTCCTCCCTCCTAAGCATGATGATCCAGATAAGGAGAAAGACCTTCTATCTTACAGATCATCAGAATGTTGGGTACCTTTCCCCATTCTGTAATCCCAACTTGTCAGATGTCCCCCATACCTCCCCCATCCTGTCAGAACCAGATCCACAGTCATGTTCCTGCTCTCAGCACCCTGACTCCGCCCCTGACTCAGTCTACCCCTGTATCTGGGCCACATGTGTGTGTGTATGTATGTGTGTGTGTGTGTGTGTATATGTGTGTGCGTGTGTATATATATATATATATATATATATATATATATATGTCATTGAGAACTCACATTGGCTGGATTCTTGAAGATCACAGTCTCTATTCAGCCCTGAAACCAAACCATGGATCCATTTGGTCCCAGTAAATCTCTCCCTTTCAAATAAATTATTAAAAACTCTCTAATCTCTATCTTGTCTCAGTTTCTCTGGCATTACAAAAGTTATCTAAAGCCATATTTTTAAAATGTTCTAAATCACTTCATCAGAGAAATGTAAATTAAAACAATTCTGGGGCTAATAGGATAGAAAAGGAAAATGACAAATTTTGGAGGGGAAGTGGGAAAATTGAGACACTGTGGACTGATTCAACCATTCCGTAGAACAATTTGGAATTATGCCCAAAGGCATGAAACTATGTATATACTTTGACTTAGCAATATCATTACTAGGTCTGCATACCAAAAGAAGTAAAAAACAAAAGGATCTATATATAGGAGGTCTACAATTGTATTATTTTGAATGAATAGTTTCTCAGATGGCTAATAAAGACTGAGTCCAGCAGCAGTTCACTGTTTTGACTTAATTCAACATCAGGAACTTCCATAGCACAGACTAATGGGGGAAGCAATCAGACTTTGTCCTGGATCAGAATGTTGAGATTGGGAAGGGAACCCCAAAAGTTTGGGGTTATAGACTGATGTCTTGAGGTATCTCAAAAGAATTTGCAGGCTTGAATCCATTTCCTGGTCAAGGGGCAAAGTTTTATTGTAATTATAACATCTCAAGAGAATTTAGCAAACTCCTTAAGAGAGAGGAGACAGCTTTATCCAGTTTTCTATTACTGACATAGTAATTCTATGACCCAAGGTAGGGCCATGGTCAGGAAGTGGTGTCTGGAATTAGATTCTTACAGACCAGATTATCATCCAGGAATGAATTGAGGAGTGTTCTATTCAAAATCAGATAGATTGTTGTTCTTAGATTGGAAGTGTGGGAAATCCCTTGTGTCAGACTCCAAAGCTAGAAGATTTAGGATAACTGATTTATTGTTAGAAGAGAAGCCTCTCCTAAAATCAGGCAACTTCAAAATCATTGCTATATTACATCAATTTCATTAAAGATCCATTTTTCTCCTAATAAATTATTAATATTTTATTCCAAGTTATATATGTATGTGTGTATGTATATGTATGTACATGTATGCATATACTTATTGTTATAATGTTCTATTTTCACTTTTCTTTTAGTTCTACTATATGTAGACAGTTTTCAATCATAATTTCTTTAGATATGGAATTTAGGTATTGGTTTTCATCATGGTTTTCAAGTTGCCTAGTGATCACTGGAATTTTTTCTCTTTGAAATATTTTCCAGGACAATTGCATTTTACATGGGATATCTTTTTTTCATTGTCTTTATTTTGTTTTAATATTTCTTGTTGCACCATGGATTCATTTATTTCTGTTCAATTCATTCCAATTTTCAATAAATCTGTTCCATCTTTTGTAACTAGCTATTAGTTATCCATCTTTCCTCTATGGCACTTATTTCAAATTTATATTTCTTTACTTTTGCTTCATTTCCCCCAAGAATTGTAGTTGACCATGTGGCTAAGTTACGTTTTAGTTTAAGGCTTTGCTTATATATTTGAGGGAATTATTCTTTTCTGGGTTTTGTTTTGGATGCCTCAGATTCCACAACAGCTTTTTATCCTTGTTTCAATTACTTTTTCTTTCATTTTTAATTCCTGAATTGAGACTGTTGTGCCACAGTTCCCTTTTATTGTCCTGCCTCAGTTTCTCTAATTGTTCTACCTCAGTTTCCCTAAATTGCCCTGCCTCAGTTTCCCTGAATTGTTCTGCCTCAGTTCCTTGAGTTGTTCTGCCTCAATCCCCCTAGTTGCAAGTCTCCTTTCTGATCATTAGGCCTGAGATAATTAGGGCTGTAGCTGGCCACTCTGACATTCAAAAAGATAAAATTCTCAATGTCCTATCTCAGATACCTAACTGGCAACCTCTGTCTCTAAGTTCAGACTTCCTGCCTTTTAATTCCTCCTAAATTATCAAGAATTTAAGGTCCTCACTCTCCACCCTGTCAGAACCAGATTGATGGTATGTTCCCGCTCTTAGTGTTCAGACTTCACTCCCTTGCCTTTGTCTACCTTGGTTGCTTAGAGCCACGTGTGTGTGTGTGCGCGCGTGTGTGTGTGTGCAACATTGGTTGCTGAATGCTTTGAGACATCAGCCTTGGGACCAAAATGGATCCTTTGGTCCCAGAAAATCTCTTCCTCTCAGAAATCCAAATAAAATATTAAAAACTCTCTAATCTCTATCTTGCCTCAGTTTCTCCAGCATTACAAGACTTTGTGTCCGGCCCTGGATTTCCACACTTTTGGAGGGAATATTGGGTCCTTATTTGGGCCTGTTCTACATTTTCTAAGTCTTCATGTTACTATTTTCAGGTATAAACCATGGTATAACATTAAGGACCTCACTGGCAGTTCAGGCCAGGTAAACTGCACTAGAACTACAATCGTTCCTCTAGTCAGTGCTCCCTGTCCTGGTCATTTAGATGGGAACTCTAGCCTAGACAACTGAGCTTAACCTGAGATACTGCTCAGGAATCAGAGTAATAGACCTATAGGTTCATTCATGAGTCTATATTCCTTCCTCTGCAATGTCAAGTTTCTATTTTTCCTTGTCCTTGCTCCAGGTTCTACTTAGCTGTAAGCAAGTCCAAATCTCTATACTGAATCCATAGTTCTGAAATGTAAAAATGTAAAGCTAAATGTTCACTTCCATTATCCTGTCTCACCATATCCCTTACAAAGAAAAAAAAATCAAGTCTAGTTCATATTCCTGAAGATTTTGTGTGGACTTTCCTGGCTGGACCATTCTATTGCCCAAAGGCCTTTTCTAGCTATCACCCCCAATGACCTTGGCTGAAAGGAATTACTTATTATGGTTTCTCCTTGGATTTCTGAATTATTATTTAGTTTAATGCTCTTCTTCAATCTTCATTGGAATTGCTAGAAAGAGTTAGCTTGTTCCTTCCTCTTTGTCAGTATCTGAGAGATGCTATTAAATAAGGAATGGCACGATCTGGCAATTCTTTGGACACTTGTGAATTGAATGAAAGTGAGGAATCAAAAATGAAATCAAGTCTGTAAATCTTATTGACTGAAAGAATGGTAGAGACCAACTGAAAAATATCGCCCCCCTCCCCTCTCCCCAGTCACAAGTTGAAAAAGAGAATAGGAGGTAGGTATGCTAATAAACTGAAGAGTTTTCCTAAAGCCACCTGTGGAGCTATCATTATGGGGATACAGTTAGAACATAAAAGTCCTAAGGACCTTGATGTCAAGTACAGGAAGAGAAAGATAACTTTCAGCAAAGGAGGGGAAAAAATAGAGTGATGAATGATGCCGGGTAAAGGGTAGGTGTGGTTGTATTAGAAATAAAGCTAAGACTTGAGTAATTCCTGGAGAGGTTACATTTAAGCCTGCATTACTACCTTTCAAGTTTGCTAAGAATATGACTATTTGGGATCAAAGTATATGATTCCTTAGGGGAAAGCACTTTAGAGACCACTGGTCAAAACCATTCATATAAAAACTTAAGTACATACTGCTTTGTACTATTTAATTTTCAATGAAAGTGGCAAATCTTCCCCAATATAAGAGAAAATAAGCTCCTGAAGGAAATACTTATTATTTTGTAACTACCTATGCTTTTGTTTTTAATTTTTAAGCCTTGACCCCATTATATTATAAAATATTTGAGGATGGCCAATCAGTTTTATGTCTTTTTTTGTATCCTCTTCACAACATAGAACAGTGTGTTGCATATGATAAATTCTCAAGAAAAAGTAAATTTAAGTGCATTGATTTTACTTGTCTAACAATCACGTATTCTTTCATCATTCTCACACATGCTAATGCCAGAAAAATGGCCATACATATGATTCTCCAAATAAAAATGAACAAAAACTACCCAATTTCAGTCCTCTTCCAATATCTCCCCAATCCATGACCAAAATTCTGCCCCACTTTTTTCAAATACTATGAATAAATCACCCTAAACACTTTTAAACCATAAAAGCAGAAAGCATAAAATGATAATAGATAATAATATACAGTCATAATCACCAACTCCTCTTAATGTTGTTGTTAAAAAAGCTACTTCTTACTTTAAAATATATGAATCCAGTGAAACTCTTCTGCCCACAAAAGACATAATGTGATATTTTTGGTAAAGCAGTAGAAATAGGGTAATACTATGAAAAAGGCACTGGACTTAGAATTAGATTATTTTTTTAAAGATGTCGCTCAGTTTTAAATTTATGAACCTACAATGAAGATATTTCTGAGGAATATGCTTCATAAGATGAAAATTTATATATATATATGTAATATTATTATTATAAAAAAAACATTTTCCTATCAAATTTGAGACCTAACAAAAGCACACACTCAAAAAAATGAAGTCAGAAAACCTCCCCCTCACTCTTTCCCCTTTGAGTTCAGTATCATAGGGCATTTTACTGGAAATTGTATTCCTCATATATTAACTTTCCTAGGAAAAAAGTAGAAATCTCTGGTCTTTAAATCGTTTCTGATTCAAAACTCCAGTCCTAAAAGAAAATAACTTGCTTTAGCAATTTATTTATTGACAATAATCGACATTATTGAGAAGTAACTGTCTTACAGTCTATGTAAACAGAACTTCATTCAAGAACGGGGACACTAACACAAGAGTTCTTAATCTTTTATTCATGATATGGAATCATTTTTAATTGGTGAAATCTATAGACTCCACAGAATAGAAAAATGTTTAAGGCCAGATGAGTACTCAAATCTTCTTGACATTTGGCCTGGTACTTGATCCACTGTGCATTAAATAAAGACATCATTCATTTCCCATTCAAGTTTATAAATTCCTAAAGTCTATTGCTCTGTTGAACTCAGATTATGATCCCCTGGTATTAAGGGTATTATCCTATCTCTTACATCTCTCCAGGGGAATATTTTACATAGAACAAAAAGCTTGTACACTAATTATGATATATGTATGTTTTCCAGTGATTAAATAAACCTTAAAATTATATACAACTAGGTTACGCTTATAATTATACTAATCCACAATGATGGTGTTTGAAGGCCCTTTTTTCCATTCTCTATCAGTACATTCAATAGGATAATTAATGGCATTAATTAAAGAAAATAGACAAGTCATATGAATCACTTACCCTGTATAACAGGATCAGCTTCTCCTTGGTGATTCAGGTAGTATTCATTGCACAATGCTGCCAATGCTGAGACAGCAGCTTCCTAAAATAAAGTCAAACCTGGGAGGTTATAAAAAACTTCTAACACAACAATACAACTTGAAGAGACAACTTAAGAAGTAATTGTACTATTGATGACTACAAGTTTAGTGATTCTACGTTTTTAAAATCAATAAAAACAGACAAGATGATGTCATTCATTTCTAAGATATATATATATATAATTATTGTTTATATTTCAAATTCATACCATAAAAAATTTTCTTTAGAGTTTTAATTAATTCAAAACAGAGTAGGTAAATCAGTTCTCCATCAGAATTAATGTTCTAAAAATACGAAAGGCTAATACTAAAATACTAAATAATAAATTTTCCTTTCTACCCAATGAAATAAAATAGGGGGAAAATAGCATCATCACAAGAAGAAATTTACCCAAAATAACTCATTTTTATCAATGAACTTCAACAGAAAAGACATTCAAATGAAAAGATCACAACTCATTTTCAGTAATGTAAAATTACCATTACAAGTGATATCTGGACTGTCAAGAGTTATGAGAAAAAAGTGAAGAGAAAATACTACAAAAGAAGAGGAAAAAAAAAAACTTTAGTTTTGTTGTTGTTTTTTCCCCCAGGAAAATCCTGTACAGATTACAGATTTAAATTTTGAAGGGGTATAGAGGTTATTTAATTTGACTCATTTTACTTTTTAAAATTTTAGTTTTTGTTTAACATGTCTTTCCTTTTCCCAATTTCCCCATTCCTAATGTGAAAGAAAAAAAAAAACAACAACCTTGTACTGCCCAGATTTCCAGTAAATCCTGATATATTTGCATAATACTCTCCTAAATATTGGAAAGAAGGATGATTCACTAGAGGTGTGGAATTGATGCAATCACTTTTAAGAGGAAAAACTTTCTTCACTATTACTAAAAGATATGTAAGTTTCTAGACTCCCTTCAGGAAGAAACTCAATAGAGAACAAAAAAAAAAAAAAAAAAAGGTTGTGGAAGGTAGCAAGGGGAAGCTGGTTCCTCATATTCCATTGCCTAGCCAGAGACTTGGGTGAATTTACTTTTTGATGAAATAGTGATCTCTCTTTTGGTTAAACAGAACTATTTCTGCTCCAATTGCAGAGCTATTTGCTTAGGGTATTTTCTGTTATATTCTAATTTGAAGAACTCTGATTTCTGTTTGTTATCTGAACAGTAAATAGGTTTGCATCACCATTTGTGATGGTGTTTGGTGTAATTAGCATGGGCAACAGTCAAGCCTATGGATATAAACTTTGGGTTTTATCTATATTATTTGAATCACACCTATATGTTACTCCTTTAAGTGACAGCAATCAGAAAAGGGAAGCATGTATATAGCTCAGTAGATGTGTTGGGCCTGGAATTAGGAAGATCTGAGTTCAAATGTAGCCTCAGATACTAGCTGTGTCAACCTGGGCAAGTCAGTTAACCACCTCTGTTTGCCTTGCTTTAATCCACTGGAAAAGGAAATGGCAAACACTCAAGTATCTTTGCCAAGAAAACCTCATGATAGTTTTGGCATGCTATGACCCATAAAGACCAGACACAATTGAATTACTGAAAAACAATAATCAGAAAACTAACTTGAACCTAAAAAAATCATTTTCTAGAACAGCAGTATTTATAAGGGCAAGTAGATAAAATCTTAGTCCAGTACTCCTCTCTTTCTCAACAGAACAGAAAAGCCAGATTCAATATAGCTTCTATTATCCCTTACAGAAAGGAAACAAAGTCTTTCTTGTATAGATGTCAGTAAAATGGCAGAAATCTCTCAATGTTTCCCTGTAATCTGTGTTTAGACAATCCATGTGGATACACATATCTTAAATAGGCAACACACATTATATTTGTAATAATTGTACATTTTGAAGCAAAAGAAATTCCTGTATTATTTTTGTCCAAACACATATGACTCATTTTGCAACTTAAAACCATCAGTCACTGTAAAAAGGGTGAGTAGCACAGATCAGTCCTCTAAAATCCTGCTAACCCACTTTAAAATGATTCCTTTTATAAATGAGGAAAGTGAAGTTCAAAAAGGCAAAGTATACTGGCTTATGGTTCAGTGAAGAGCTGAGACATGAACTAAAAAATCATTGTTCTTCCTATTGAAATGCATTTGCAAAGACTCGTTCTAATTAATATGTCATTCTCAAGAAGTGAATGGTGGTCATTGAATCTGATGAACACTTAATTAAGTATGTAATATATGCAAATGACTTATTAGGTGTAGGGACACAAAAACAAAAATTTAAAAGTCCTCTCTTCTTAAGGAGTTTATATATTTTTAAAGTGAATATAAGATGTATTCTAAATAGATAGGTAAATACAAATTAATTTCAAGATGGGAAAATATTAACTAGATGAATCATTGAGTAGAAGAAAACAATAGAACTATTCTTGGAAGGAAACTAAGCATTCTGAGTGGCTAAGATGAGAAGGGACATGAGAGAATATCTGTGCAAAAGTATAGAGGTACAAAATAGAATTTTGCATACATTAAACAAATAGAAGGCCAATTTGACCAGAAACAAGGATAGATGAAGTCAAGCTAACAAGCATTTATTAAGTGCCTATTATGTGCCAGTCACTGATTTATAACATAATTTTTAAAAGGTCACTAGTTTTATTAAAATAGAATTTAAAAAAATTTATAAAGTATGTGGAACATTTAACATTTAAAAATGAGATCATTAAAAAGAAACAGAAAGGACACAAATAATGGGTTTTGAAAGAGTCTAAAGTAACTTAGAGACCAAGTCCTATTCACATTTGAAGAGTTACAAGTCTTATTTCATTAAGAAATCTAAATTAATGATAAAAATATTATTGGAACCAAGGGTCTGTTTGAGGAGCAAAGATAATAAATATTCCACAATTCCAAAACCTAAGATAAGACTGAATTAACACAGTTGTGCTACTAACTTCACTACTTCAAGTTGTACTATGCATGTAAAAAAAAAAAAAAAAAAAAAAAAAAACCTTTAATCAGCTATAAATGAGGGTTCCATCTTAATATATTTATATAGAAGCATAAAAGTAAAAATATAGGAAAAAGAAAGATAAGTTCATTGAATTTTGGAAGACAACTTAAATTAAACAAGTATTAGCCAAGTCACTCCAAATCTGATTATGGATGACACAGATACTCTCAAAGATCTCTTCTGAATCCAACAGTGTCTTTCTTTTCCACTTCCTCTTCTTCTGTGTGTGTATGCATCTATTACACACACACACACATATACACAAAAATCTATGAGTGCCTGGCCCTATACTAGAAAACTATAAAAGTCATTTGTATTTGCAAACAAGGAAAGAAACCAATAAAAGATGAAAAACAAGCATTTGCTACAAAAAAAAGTAAAGAACCTACATATTGTTGTCATTGATAACAATGCCAGTATTCTACCAAAGCAGAATAAACTACATATAATTATGATTTTATTAATTATAACAAATTATAACAAATATAATCATTATGATATTTTAAAAATTATAAAAGTAAGATAGATAGACTACTTGTATTAGAATAAAGACAAATAAATACAAATTTTTGCCTGCTTATGTGATCTTAGGCAAGTTACTTAACCTCCCTAGTTTCTATGTGCCATGGAATGTATTGAGTACTTTACAAATATTAGCTCATCTGATCTTCACAACAACCCCATTTTACAATAGAGGAAACTAAGGCAGATTTTCATGATTTGTTCAGAAGGTATGTGAAGATGGATTTGAACTTAGGCCTTTCTAACTCTAAGTGCTCTATTCAGAGTGCCAGAAAGCTGGCATTTGATATGACAAGAGAAAAAGAAAGGAAGTAATCGATGGCATGATCTTGTTAAAAGTCGAAGAGTATGAAAAAATAATTGTACCTTGATAAGCTGCCGTGAAGTACTTGAGATAAGATGGAGGCTTTTCAAACTATCATTTATTAACCACTGCCAACTACCTGTTGAAAAAGTACAAAATAATTTATTAATATTTCTTATTCCTGGTATATCAGTTCTTTCAGAAAAAGAGAATCCAGGAGAAAGAGAAGATCTACATAAAATCAAGTACCTTTGAGTAATTCTACCAAGTCCCTTAAAGAAAAATTTAGCTCTTAACAGTCTGAATCATTTTCTTTTATATGTTGGACATAAGGTTGCTATTAGAAAACATTTGCTGCAAATGTTTTTTCCTCCAACTAAACAAAACCTTTTTAATTTTATATAATCAAAATTGTCCATTTTCTCTTCTGTGATCTGCTCACTCTCTTATATGGTCATTAATTCCTCTCCGATACATAGATAAAAAAATTAACTTTTTCTTTGCTCTTATAATATGTTTCATGTTATGAGTTTTTATACCTAAGTAATGTATTCACTTGGAGTTTATCTTGTTATCTTGGTAAAATAATTGATTGATTTTCTACATTTTTTTCCTCTGTTTCCTAGCACTCCTATTATCCAATTTGTTGCAAGGTCTATCAATTTCACTTTTGCAACCTCTCTCAAATATGCCTTTTCTCTCCTCTGACACTATCACCACTCTAGTGCATGCTAGGTCACACTGGATCGCTGAAATAGCCTATTGATGAGTCTGCCTGTACTAAGTGTTTTTTAACTACCAAAGTGATTTTTTTTTTGAATTGCAAGTCTGATCATCCCCCTATTCAATAAACTCCAGTGCTTTTTTATAATCTTCAGGATCAGATACAATATGCTCTATTTGGCATTCAGAACCCTTCATAACTTGGCCCCTTCCTACTTTTCTAGTCTTCTTATTACTTACTTCCACCCCCTCCTCCCTATATATTCTAGAATACAATTACAGTGGCTTCTTGATTGCTCCATAAATAAGACATACCATCATCTCTCAGCTTTGAGCATTTTTTCTGGATATTTTCTGTTCCTGGGATGTTCTCCCTTTTCTGCTCCAGCTACTAACCTCCTTGACTTTCTTTAAGTTTCAACTAAGATCTTACCTTCAACAAGAAGTCGTCTTCAACTCTTAATTCCAATGTTTTTTCTTGATTATTTTCTATTGATCCTCTATATAGCTTAATTTTATACACATACACACACACACACACACACACACGCAGACGTTCATACCTATACACTTATATACACAGACATACACACACATCTTTTGCCTCTTTTTGTAACCCCAATGCTTAGTATAGAGCTTTTAAAAAAAAAAAAAAAGTAGTACCTAATAATTGTTTACTGGTTGATTGATGTTTGCATGTGTAAGTGATGCACTCAATCTGTGACACTGACCATTCTTTATTACCTAATAGTATAATTTGAAATCTGGTACTGTTAAATCTTCTTCTTTCCCATTTTTTTCTTTTATTGCCCTTGTTCAGAATTGTAAAAGTTCTCTTAAACACTGTTTTGCTGCATTCTATCATTACTTCAATTATTGCAATATTCTTTGATAAACTTTTAAAAAGTTTTCTATAATTTGTTATTTGATCTTCCAGTTTTTTAGTATTATTTAATTTTCATTTTTAATTCTTTTGGCAGTAATCATTTATTAAATACTATTTTTAGTATAGTAATCAACAGTTTTTTTTTATTGTTGCATTTTTACTGTCCTGTATTTTAGGTGAGGATTTTTTGCCCCAAGGCATAGACAATTTTTGTAAAGATGCCATGTAAAGCTGAGGAGTATGTAAATTTCTTTCTATTTTCATTCAGTGATCACTAGAAAGCTATCATCTCTAATTTTTCTAAAGTTTTATTCACATTTTTTACTTCTTTCTTGTTTATCTTTGTGTTAGATTTGTCTAAGTAGAAAAATGACACGAAGTTCCTCATTATTAAAATTTTATTATCTATGTCTCTAATTCACAACTTCTTGTTAAGTATTTACATGTTATGCTATTGTGCGCATGTATAGTATGCAATTATATTGATTTGTTATTTATAGTGCCTTTAAATGTGTAATTTCCCTCTTTATCTTTTTATTTTGTATTTCAATTTTCAATGAAATCATGATTGTCACCTATACTTTTAAAAAAATTCAATAAAAATGTAATAGATTCTGCTATAGCCTTTCATTTTCAACTGGTGAATCTTTGTTTCAAGAGTGTTCCAGTTATGACTGTTAATTGAATAATTTTGTATATCCTCATGCTCCCCTACATGTTCTTTTGTTCTTTTTTTTTTTTTTCTTTTTTCTTTTTTTGCTTATACCTCTGTCTTTCTAATGGGGGAGGGGGAGGTAATAAAAAAAAGAGGGAGCTTGCCTAACAACTATGAAATATAAATTACTCAATCTATTTCCTCTTCTTTACCTTTATTAAACCCAGTACTTTCCAGTCCTTCTGGTGAAGCCTTTTTCTTTTCCAATGAGGCTCTGCTTCCACTACTTCTTGAGTTACTTTCTCCTTCTGAGTTTATCTCTTGAGCATCTCTGAATACAAGGTGGTTCTTTATTGTATTTCCTCATATCACCCACCTATGTCTGAACTAAGTAACTGCACCTGTGTCATGCTCTACATGGGTACTTCTGGATATGTAGATCATTTTTAATACTGATTATAGTGGATAAAATTAGGCCCTATCTTCTCGAGGAATTGTTTGGTCTTGTCTCCTGCTGTGGTTCTGGCCCAGGTTATCTGGAAGCAACACTGTACTGGGGCTGCATAGATACAGTTTCGGGCCTTTCTTTTTTCTATAACTGGGATTCTGAGGCTACTTGGAAACTGAAGTTTTTTCCCTGATGTTCGGGGATTCTTATAACCACCTTTTTACTGCCTCAAGATCCAGCATGACTCTATTCTGGTCTTCTTCCTACAATAAGACATCAGGGTCACCCTATCTGTGAGATCAGGTTACTTCCCACTTTACTATGCATCCATCTACTCTGGCTTCTATCAGCTCAGAGGTTCTACAGGAGTCACAGGATTTTTGCACAGGATCTTTTTTTTGTACTGTGGTCTAAGTCAAGTTTAAAGCTAGTTTGCCTTGGATTTTTGGTTTCTTTCAATCTGGCATTTTAGAGATTTTAGAGATCAAAATGGAGTATTTGTAGAGGATCTGGATTTCTTTAAGACCATATATTCCACTACTTTTCCAAAATCCTCCTCCAAATTTTAAAATAGAAGATTCCTATGATCTTGTCCTAACATATATTTCTGGTTCTCATGATTTTATAATGATGGAGAATGAATAGGAAAATAAATAGATAATAAGTTACCAAAATAAACTACAATGACTGAAAGCTATTAGTTGAAAGAGAAAAAATTACTTACCAATTATAGGATCACCTTGAAAAGGCATTTTGGAAAGTGACAAATTTTTAATCAAGGTGCAAACTAGAAAAAGGAAATGAAAGAAAATTAAAATTAAAATCTTAGAGAAATATTTCAATTTTATTAATTAATTCTCTATTGCCAGCCTAGAACCTGCAAGTTCTGTAGGCCAATGGTTTCAAACTCAAATATAAAGGGGGGTCACTGATTCATACATAAGGATCCCTGTAGAAAGCATATTGACCTAGTTTTAAAATGTGATGTTCTCTGTTTTATCATATTTTTATTGATTTCATTAAATATTTACCAATTAAATTTTAATCTAGTTCCAAACTTCTGCTATAGGTAGAATCTTCCTAACATCTCAAAAGCACAAATCAGTTTTTTCTATATCATTTTATTATCACAAATTATCCCAAAATTTAAATATCTCTGCTGGGCAACCAAGTCTGAAATCAACTCCTGGATTTTTTTCTGGCATTTGAATCATGATAAGAATAAGCTCAAGGAGTAAGCACACCTACCATACATTTAAACCAGACATAGAGGAGATTACAAAAATGCTTCAGAATTTGTGGAGGAACCTCCCAGTTGTCCTGGGAGTCTAACTTAGTCTAGGGAAGATTCTAGATGATAAACTTAGGGATGTAATTCAAATCTGAAATCTGTGTGAAACCCACAGGCTTTAGAGTTTTCCAAAGATTCAGGTTACTTGAAGAGAAGGATGTTATTATTCTTGTTGCAATTGTGGAATGATATAGAAAAATTAATTTGCCTCTCTAAATAGATGATTTCTTTAACCCAAAGTTACTTATTAGCAAGCTTAACTATATAAGTTTGTTATCCTTGCTTACTATTATAGTAGGTTGTAATTGTACTTGGAATTGTTCAAAAAAGTTTTGTGTCCCAAACAGTATTCTTATTTTGTGATAAGGTGGTAACGTAGTTTCTGTTAGTACAGATTAATTATTATGTGCACAGAGAGAATCAACCTCTTAAGTGTCTCAATATAATTAATTTACCTATAAATGATTAGTGAGTGGGGAGAAGGAAGAAAATTTGTAATACCTATTTGGGACATGCTTTCAGAGAAATAAGAGAAGGAAACAAGGGAAGGGAACAGGCATTTATTAAATGTGTACTATCCTCCAAGCATTGAGCTTTACAAATATTATATCATTTGATCCTTACTATGTCACTGGAAGGTAGGTATAATTATGAATCCTGCTTTACAGTTTAGGAAATGGAGTCAGAGGCAGGTTAAATGACTTGCCAGTATCACACAGCTAGTAAATCTCTGAGGTTAAAAGAACTCAGATTGTACTGACACTAAGAACCAGTATTTTAGCCACTATGCCACCTAGTTATCAATAAGCATGTTTACAAGCTTATTGGGTTTCTCAGTTATACTCTGGTATAAAGAACTGCCAAAGATAAAAGAAATTATCATCTTTGGCAGTTCTTACACTAGCTGATTACTTAACAGTAATTACACTGAATTACCAGAAGATGGGGAGTGAAGCCAGGTCAAGATGGTAGTCATAGGACAGCAAAACTCAGTAATGATCGTAGTGTAGCCACTTGAGGTGATAGTAGCTAGTGGTAGCTAGTGTTAAGTAATTGCTTTGAAGATTTTGATAACAGAAAGCTCCTAGTTTTCTCCTATCTTGGTGTTTTATACAATAGAGATATATAGTATAGAAAGACATGGAAGGAAGTTACTTCAGATAAGGACGGTTTCATTGAATTTATGCCAGAGACCTGATACTGTTAATTAGTATAATTAATATTCTCTTTATAGAATATATGAGAATCTGCTTTGTACCTTTTGATACATCTCATGAAGCAGTAAAAGTTAAAGGAAAAGGAGATGATGATTTGCTGTGAAAGGGAAGAGGTAAATGTCAACCCTTAGAAAAGCTTTGTCTTGAGATCCAGCACAATGATGACTTGTTTCAATAGTCAAATTATGAATTATTTTTTGTTGATACAATGGAAAAAGTACTAAATCAAAAAAATAGAGCATTGATTAAGAAGAAGAATGAGGAAAAGTGAATTTGAATCTGGGTTCTACTATTCACTGTTATGACATTGGGCAAGTTATTATTATAAATGCATTTATTTCACTATAAGGTATATAGATTATTTTCCTCAGAAGAAAATTAAGAGACTGGTAATGCAAATATTATTACCCCATTTTGAAGATAAGGAATCTGAGATTTATTTTAGTTCTTAGGAAGACAGGTGTGAAGTATCCCCAAAGTTTTGACACCTCATTTTATGTATGAAGAAATTGCAGTTTAGTAAGATTTCCTGAATCCTACAACTACTAAATATGCAAATTGGAACTTGAACCCAGCTCTTTCTTGATTATAAGTTCAGCACTTTTTTACTATGAGAAGTGACCTGTCCCATCCTCAATTTCCACCTCTGTAAAATGAGGGGACAATACCAGATGATCTTTAAAGGCCTCACCTACATCTTTATGATCAATGCACTTGCAAGACTGAAGTAGAAAATTAATTCGTTCCTTAACAAAGGCAGTAATCCTTCCACTTTGAAAGATGGAGTTAATGAAAACAGATAATTTTAGGGGAAAAGGCTATTGTCCTATACAGTGGAATATATGAAATATACTATATAATAATATATTAATAAATATTAATTAAATAAAAACAATTAATAAAAATATATTATATAATATATAATAATACAGTGATAAATTTCCATTTCACGAAAGTGTATATGATAACAAAATACACTGCCACACTAGTTTTATTAAGGAAAAAACAAAAGCAACTAAGTGGCACAGTGGACTGGGCTAGAGTCAGAAAGACTCATTTTCCATTTAAATATGATCTCAAACACTTACTAGCTGTGTGATCCTAAATAAATCACTTACCTCTCTTTGTTATAGTTTATCTGTAAAATGAGTTCAAAAAGGAAATGGCAAACTACTCTAATATCTTTGCAAAAATAAAATAAAATAAAATAACCCAAATGGGGTCTCAAAGAGTTGGATACATTTGAAAAACAACCAAACAACAACAACAACAACACTTATTAATAAAATCTGAGAAACAGAATAAATCTGCTAAATATATATTCTTCTAACCCATCTCCAAATTAATCACTATTTTCAGAACAGAGATGAGAAGTTAGAGAAAGCACATTTCATCTCACCCCATGGCTGGGTTATAACTCTCATTACTAATCCTGAATCACAGAAACTCATATGTTTAAAATCAATCACTCATTACATATAAATAACATCTGTGCAGCTTTAGTCTAAAGGGCAAAAATAATGTCTAGGGAAGGATAATAAGCCAAGTGGTGCAAAAATATTAAATGATACTAACCAAAAGTTCACTAGCTATTGGAACTACCAATTTTAATCATCCATATATTAACATATATTGACAGCTGTCAAATACACAAAAAATTTAGCTAAACCACAACTGCAACAGTCCAGGAGAGCTCCAGGTCACCATTGAAGCACACTGATGAAATAAGGACAATTTAATATTCCCAATAATTTGGCTACAGATACTAAAAAATTGACATTTTTATAGTTCTGGTATTCAGAATGTATTTCAAAATCAATTTCTTTCTTTCTTTTTTTTTTCTGCTGAGGCAACTGGGATTAAGTGACTTGCCCAGGGTCACACAGGTAGGAAGTATTAACTGAGACCAGATTTGAACTCAGGTCCTCCTAACTTCAGGGCTGGTGCTCTATCCACTGCGCCATCTAGCTACCCCTCAAAATCAATATCAACAGAAATTGAAATATATTATATTGAACTATGTCAAGTTTAGTTTTGTATATAAAATTATACAATTCTGTAATGTCAGGGCTAGCTCTCTGGAGGGCCTCAGGATCAGTCAGAGTCAGAATCAATCAAAGTCCTTGGTCTTTAGGGGGAGCAGTGAAGGAGGCAGGCAAGCCGGCTTGCTAAGGATGTATCCTGGACTCCAGAGTCTGGAGCCTGAAGTCTCTCTCCTGTTCTTCCTACAGCAGAGCAACTCTGACCTTTTTCCCTTAGCCCTCCAATACTTGCCTACAATTACTTCACCACCACACATTCAGCAAGCACCAATGTGAAGAGAGCCATCATATTACCATCTCATCTAAATATATGCATATAGAACCATTATCTTACATCAAATAGGTAATTAGCCTTAAGTGTTCTGCTGTCTCAGATTCAAGTATACCTTTTCAGAGTTTCAGCCCTCTACACAATTCTAGTATTAGTCTATATCTCTGAGGCAATATAGTATATACAATGAGCAGACCCTTTCTGATTCCAGCTCTACTTCTCTTTGTATTTTTCATAAATTTATTTGGTAAAGAATAAATCTGTCAAATAATTTTACATTATTTTGCCTAAACACCTGTGATCAAATCTGTGCTTATGTTGCATGGTGTCCCGTTGTTTGTGGTATGACAGAGCCACACAGGAAAGAGGGATCTTTTCTGGCACATGTCTAGAAGCTCGACTATTATGTCTAGAAGCTCTACTATTAGAGAGTTCTCGTGAACTTGGGACATGAGCAAGAATATATATATATTCTTGTATAACTATATTTTTAGGTGCAGAATCATAAGGAGTTCATGCATAAATCTACAATCATAGAAGGAAGGCCAAGTTACAAACATAAATCCCAAGAGAGGCATGGACTGTTTATGTATTTATGCTTATATACCTGGAATACAGCACAAAATAATACACTGACTGAGTTTACCACTTATTTAAAGGGCATTATGCATATTGTGGTTGAAGCATTATCCTAACTTCTCATCTTCAAGAAAGTTAGGCTAGTTTTTCTTTAAAATTGGCTCAGGAAATAAATGTTCAAAATGATGAACCTAAATTACCCAGATACTAACCCGAGTCAGGCCTAAGCCAGAACAACTGGCATAGTCTTGAAAGGCTAGGATACAATAACCTCCTTGAAGTGGGAGATGAGCAGAGAAGATGAAGAACCTACCCTGGCTTTCATGCTTTCTGGCAGGGTTCTTTTGGTAATTCTTTTAGAAACTGTGGTAGTTTAATATGATCCACCTTTCCCACAGGGACATTCTTGAAGGATGACAGTAAACTGTCTGTGTCCACTCATAAAAAAGGCAACAATTAGGAACATACTGAAGTAAACTCAGTTTTGGGCCCTCTAGGTATGTTATGTTTACCAGTCAGATAATTTAAGCCTCCTTCAAATTCTATTAGATCTCTTCTGAACTCTGTTTTCAAAGCTGAGGGAGGAGGGGGCAGGAGGATTGAATGGGAGGAATAGGGAAAGAGATAATATTCTTTCCCTTACAAAAGGATAAATTCAAAGGAACTGGGAATGGTTGGCCTCAGCTGAAAATGGATCCTTAGTATTGCAAAAGGTCATAATCACCTAATTATCTCAAGGGAGGCAAATAAAAGTGGGCTACACTTAGCTAGTAGAAAGTCAACTGTTTGGCTTTATGTAAATTGTTTGGATTTGAATGATATTTTAGAAATGACAACCCAGCTGAATTACTAATTCAACTATAACAGTAATCCTATAATTGTAAATGGCATAGAAAGCCACTGAAGGGTACATGAGAGACCCCCCCAAGAGTGAGAAAATTTTAAAAAGGAGATTCATGGAATTTTAGGATTGTTTAACAGTGCTGAACAAACTCTTTGAGTTTTGTATTGTTTGTTTTAATCTAGAATTTAAAAGACAAGCCAACATTTTGCCATTTTATGATTTTTTTTATGCAAACTTTGGGGGGAAGATGCATTTAATAAGACATTTAATAAGACAAAATTGTCCCAAGAACCTAGAGATATTTGTGGAACTGGGAATATGTATAAATATGCCCATTTCGACTCCCATGTACATCTCATCCAAGAATTTAAAAATTGTGAACTATTATTTTGTTAGTACTTTTCTGGAGGTGCTCCTGAGAAGGGCAAAACAATCCCTAGCAGAAATGATTATTGTTTGCACAGTGACTGACCTAAAGGAGTTGCTTTGTAACTTTTTGTGGTGCTTTGTGTCTTTCCCCCCAGCAGAGGAGAGGAAAGCCAGAGGTAGCAGAAGCAGGTTCCTGCTGAACACAAACAGCAATCTGCACAAACAGAACTGAGTCAGGCCTGCCACGGCGGGCAGTTAGACATGGTCATGGCAAGATAATAGTGCTTTTGAATTAATCTATAGATCATGAATTTTAAAAATTTAGTCATATCACTTTTCATAGTAAATTTTTGCTAATTATATTGTTTTAATGACCTTGTGAAGATTTTTTTTTTTTAATTTCTGCAAGGACTGAATCTATATGGCTAAAACAATTCTCAAACTCAATTATCTCCAAAACAGAATATATTATCTCTGCCCCCAATCTCTATCTCCATGACAAACTTATCTCTTCTTTGAATTTCTCTGTTAGTACTGAGGGCACTATTAATCACAAATCATCTAGGTTAGCATCTTTAGCATTATGTACAACTCTCTTACCCTACATACCCAAACTAAGGCCAATCTTAACACATTTACCTCCACAACATTTCTCACATCTCTTCCCTTTTATTGGTTCACATGGCCAATATCCCAGTTCAAGAGCTTATTATTTTTTATCTGGACTACTTCAATAGCTTCCTAATTGATCATCTTCAAACTTTCCCCTTAAACTGTACCCTACACAGAAATATCACAGTTATTTTCCTAAAGCATACATCTAATATGTCTCTCAAACTGTGGATCATTATTGCTTTTAGGATCAAATATAAACATTCCTGTTTGGATTTTAAAATCTCATACAACTTGGCTACCTTTCCAGACTTGTTATATATTATTCCCTTGCTTCATTTTATTTTGTTGGTCACATACACAACCCTCCATCTATCTTCTCTGTGTCTTTGAAAAGACTGTCCCATATGATTGGAATGCATTCTATCATGACCTTGACAAGAGGGACTCCAAAACTATCTAAAACTCCTTGAAGGACAAATTTTCCTTGAATCCTAGCCTCTGTAAAAGACCCTGCCTGAGGACAAATAGCTTCATTCTCTTATCTAGATGGGGCTAGTTGAGTCTGGAGCTGGAGAATTCCAACCCTATTTATTCCAACCCTATTTAAAGAAAGACTCATTCAATTCTATTGAATTCCAGCTCAAGCTGCACTGACCAGCCCCAATCAAGAGCAATACTCAGCTTGTAGCCAAAGCTTATAAAATGAACCAACTTGGGTCTCGGTACTTGCAGAGGACCTAACATGCCATGCCTTGCTATGCCAAGAAACCCTCTGCCCGCTGAAATGATATTTTCTTTCAGCATTACTCTCTCTTAATTCTCTCACCTAAGACTTTATACCCCTCTGTCAAGATTTCTCTACTAGAAACTTTACTTCTGTCAGACCTTGCCACTAAGGAATTCAGCAAAGGCTGACTTCCCAAATGCCAATAATAAACTTCTTTTTATCAGTCTAGCTGTTCGGGTTTGTAATTTCCTTTACGAAGGACCTCTGTGACACTAGAAAGGAGGTTCCCACAACTTCTTACCCTGGATTGAATTCTAAAGGAGATTTAGGGGAGCCAAACCTCTTCATTTGGTTCCCTGAACCCCAAACCTGCCACTAACCCTGACCACCAAGAAACCCTAATCCTAATCTCATCAACCTCTGCCTCTCAGTCTTCTTGTTTCAATCAAAATTCAATTCAAATTCTACAGACAGCCTTCGTAGTTCTTCTAGATTTTAGAGCCATTTGCATTAATATTTTATATATACATTAATTAATGTGAGCAGAGTAAGCCTTTATTCCTTTGAATCAATTAATCTCCAATAATAGATAAATAGGCAGACAGACAGACAGGCAGATAGACTATGTTGTTATTTCCAAGAGAATGTAAGTTTTTCAAGCAGTGATAGTTACATATTGTTTCACATTTTTATTTTGATGTCCTCAGCACCTTAGCAAGATACCTAGCAAAGATTAGCTTAATAAATATTTGTAAGAATTATTTCTTTTTTTCTTAGAGAGAGTAAAATTTATTTTCTTATTTTTTCAGCTTTGTCATTATACATTTTTTTTTGACACTAATTGTTTCCTTTGAATTCTCAATTTAGCCGTTATATAATTTCATTTCTTCTCTATAGTAAATTCATTCTTGGGGGGGAGCAGGAGAAAACTTAGGCGATATAATCGATAATCAGAAATCCTCAGAGTACAAGTCTAGCCTCAAACATGAACACTAAACCTTTGTTTACCTGTTTCCTTTTTTGTATATGGGAATAACAATAGCACTTACCTCTCAGAGTCATTATAGAGCATCAAATGAGAGATTAATGATTAGGTGCTTAATTAAGCATGATGCCTGGGACAGAGTGGACTCTCTATAGATAATACCTATCATTATTATTATTAACATGGTTATTATTATAATCTTCCTTTTCTTTTTTTTTTTTTTTTTAAATAAGATTGGTTGGTAGCATACTTTGTTAGCCTTTGTCAAAACAGCACTTGGTTTGAACAGTTGCACACAGTTTTTATTTTCAGGCTTTTCTTTTGTGACTAAATTTCAAGATTTTATCCACTGTTTCAATTTTAAGTAAAATTTGAATGTCAGAGAAGGAATACAGAGATTTCCTGCTCAAATATGATTTTGACTAGATGGCTTCTGAGATTTGATTCAATTCTACATTCAATAATATACAATAAAATTTAAAATAATAATATACTGGTTCTCAAAAAGTAAGAACCAAGATCAGAATTCAAGTAGCATAGTTGGGCAGGTAATGTCTCTCAGAATGAGAGCAAAGTCTAGAGTGGGTATTTAAAGAGGGTTAGGACTTTCTGTACCAGCAAAAGTCATAAGTACATCTATTATAAATTGTTGGCTTGTCTTAATGTTTTGCTTCTGGCTTTAATATATTTTCATTTTGTTTTGTTTTTTGCTTTTGCCTTTGGTTTTAACACCAATTTTTTTTTTTCCCAATGTATTCTTCCTCCAGTTTTACTTGTGTTCAACATGCCTTTTGTTATAACAAAGATTTCAAAAGAAGAAAAAAAAAGTTCAGCAAAACAATTCTGACAGTATAATTAGTACTGTAAGCCAATGCTATACAAACTCAACATAAAGGAAAAATACAATTCAATTATAATAGTATTTTATTTGATGACAAAAAAGTTCATTTTCCCTGACAAGCCAAAAAAAATGTCTTCCACACATTTAAAACTTACCTGATTGTCTCATTAGTTCACCTCCCAATCCTCTGAAAATCAAAAATAAATAAATAAATAAAAGTAAAACCAAAAAGACATGTAGATGGTTATAGTGGTATTACAGAAATAGTAGTCAAACAATTTACTGCAATATTTCAAAAATCTATAATTTCTTTGAAAGCTATCATTACACCATGGATATTCCTTCAATCAACATAAATTTGTTTCATTCCCTTAATATACATACATACATAAATACATTCTTTCATTAAATTCCTGTGGCCAAAATTATTCTTTACCTAACAACAAGCTTTTCAATGACTTTCTATGGATTAAAATTATAGGATTATTAGTGAATCATCTTGGCACAGTGCAAGCATTTTCAATTTTATAGGACCTGAAAAAACTTAGAAAATACTGTCACAGTCCTTTAGAAACTAGTGTCATTTTTATAACAAAATAGAGAAGATAGCAGTGGAGATTATGCAAATAGCATAATCAATTAACAATACAAAGCATAAACATACCTACTTACAAAGTAATTCTAAAAAATTTCTTTACGTTGAATATCTCTTGAAAGATCTGGTATCCAATATATACAGGGAAATATGACATATATAAAACCAAAAAGTATTTCCCAATAGATATGTGGCCAAAGAATATGAACATTTTATGATGGGGTTGGGTTTTTTTTTTTTTTAATTCAATCATCACAAAATCCTAGAGAGCCATGTTATCTCACACCCAGAAATGTCTTCTCAATATACATTCTGAGCCTATCATTCTTATTTGGACATGGATACCACATTTCATAATAATTCTTCTAGAGGTGTGCTTGTTATTGTGATTCTAAGTCTTTAAAAGTTTTCCTCATTATAATGTTGTTACTGTATAACTGTTTTCCTGATTCTATGATTTCACTGTGTATCAATTCATAGAAATTGTTCCATGTTTCTATGAAATAACCCCTTTCATCTTTTCTTTTTTTTATATATTTTCTTTTATATATATATATAATATATATATTTTTATTATAAGAATTTATATATATATATAATATATATATTTTTTTTATATATATATATATATATATATATATATTTTATATATATATTATATATATATATATAATATATATATTTTTTATTATAAGAATTTCTTTTTCTTATTAATACATTCAGGTTCAAAATTTTCCTAATATCAAACCACTCTGAATTCCTAATATAAATCCATTATATTCATGGTGTATAATCTTTGTGATATATTGTTTTAATCTCCTTGCTATGTTTCACTGAAAATTTTTGTTTCAGTATTCATTAGGGATATTAGTCTATAGATTCCCTTCTCTGTTTCTCCTGGTTTAGTATTAGCACCATATTTGTGATGAAGAAGCTATTTTGTAGGATCCCTTCTTTTCATATTTTTCTAAACATTAGTACTGAAATAAATTATTCTTGAGATATTTGGTAGAATTCACTTGTAAATTCATCTGGTTCTGAAGTTTTATTGGGAAAAGGAAGGAGAAGAAATTTATTGATGAATTGTTCAACTTCTTTTTTCCTGTTTTGGGGTAAGAGAAAAAACTAAAACAATTCTATTTTGTACTTCCTCTATCTTGCCCCTAACTTAGCCTTTTATCACTGAAGTCTAACCTATGTTAAAGATTTTAGCTTAAAAAACGAGACCTTTTTAAAGGTCTCTTTAACTGCTTCCAGGGCCATTTGTAGTTGTCCTAATCACATGTCCTAGTCACTGGACTCAGATGGCACTGAAGAAAAAAGTGAGGCTATTAACTTGGCATAACTCACCACAATTTAAATCCAATTCACTTGCAGTCACCATATCACTTCCCTGATGTCAAGGTACTTTTCGAGAATGAAGGGCAAACAACAACTTTCCTTATATTGCAACCCCAATATCACTTTCTGACCAACCTAACTTTACAGGGGACAAATAACCTGAAGAACCTTTCCAAGCCCAGCAAAAGGCCCTGTTCAATTAAGGGATATGATATCACCTATTCCTAGCTTGTAAATCCCTAGCAACAAGCCCTGTTAGTTACACCTAGTTAGAGTTACACTATATCCAATTCACTTCCTACCTACATTAAAATCTATGTTGTTTTGTCCTTTTGTTCCTTAAAGAAGTCTTTGCCTGTGTGGGCAAGGCTCCCATGCTAGAGAACTGCTTCTGCTACTGGTTTGTTGGATCTGTTCTTTCATTTACTAATGAAACTGTTTAGAATACAAATTTCCCTTTAAATAATGTTTTGGTTGCATCCAACAAATTTCAGTATATTTTCTCTTTTTTTCCATTATTTTTAATGAACTGATTGCTTCTATGATTTATTCTTTAGAAATTAAGCTACTTAATTTCTGTAGTCTCCACTTAATGCTGTAATCTCTACTTAATTTATTCTGTGATATTTTATGTTTGCTTCAAATGTCCTCAAATAAACAAAAAATTTATTATAATCACCAGTAAAGGCTACATTTAATATTTCTGATTTTCTGCATCTGTCTGTAAAATTTTTATGCTCTAATATGTGGTGAATTTTTGTGAAGGTACCACACACAGATAAGAATGCTCCCCTTCAAAATTCTCCAGAAGTCTATTATACATAACTTCTCTAAAATTCTATTCAGGTCTTTCATTTGTTTGTTTTTTCATTAGATTATCTAGGTTAGAGAAAGAGTAAATTGAAGTCCCCTGCTATTACAGTTTTGATGTTTATTTTTTTACTATAATTCATTTAAAATTATAATGAAATAGTAAACTATCCAAAATAATAATGGTAAAATAAAATAAAATGGTAAACTATCAAACTAACATCTTCACTATCCACGAATCTGAATATTGGAACCTGCCCCTTGTGCCACTGGGTTCTGAAAAGTGAGCTTTCACCTTCTGTTACCCAGAACCAAATCTCCTTCCCACTATTCTTATCATGGTTGCACAAGTACAACCTTTTCCACTCTCCTTTATGTACTGTCTACCCCACTAAGAAAGTAATTTCTGGAATGTGAACTACTTCCATTTTTGTCTTTCTTCCCAGGTTATTTTTACCTTCCGAATCCGATTTTTCTTGTGCAACAAGAGAACTGTAAGGATCTGCACACATATATTGTATCTAAGACATATTTTAACATGTTTAACATGTATGAGACTGCCTGCCATCTAGGGGAAGGGGTGGAGGGAAGGAAGGGAAAAGTTAGAACAGAAGTGAGTAAAAAGCACAATGTTAAAAAATTACCCATGCATATGATTTGTCAAAAAAAAGCTATAATTTAAAAAAAGAAAGTAATTTCCTAATTATGTGCTCTGCATTGTAACCCTTTGAATACAATTATTAAAAAATTAAGTAATCTCTACAGGCAAGGATCTTATATTCTAGTGAGGGAGACAAACATATTTCTAAATATAAATTAAAGGGGCAGCTAGGTAGAACAGTGGATAGAGCACCAGCCCTGAAGTCAGGAGCACCCAAGTTCAAATGTGGCCTCACACACTTAACATGTCCTAGCTATGTGATCCTGGGTTAGTCACTTAACCCCAATTGCCTCAGCAAAAAGTGTGTGTGTGTGTGTGTGTGTGTGTGTATAAATTAAGAATTACAAAGAAACAAAGCAGTTCAATACAGGGTAGTTTCAGAGGGAGAAAACTAATAGTAGGTAAGATTAAGAAAGGCTTCATTTAGCATAGTATTTGAGTTACTTATTTAAGGAAGAAACTCTATATGGCAGAAACAAGGAGAAAGATCACTTCCCCTATGCCAGTGCAAAGTGAGAAACCCAAGAGAAGGAGTGACCTTTGTGAAGAAGAAAGAGAACAATTGTGATAGATTACAGAGTGAAGAAATACTGACCAATACGGAAGAAAAGTTAGGTTAAGGCCAGGTTGTAAAAGATTTCAAAAGCTAAACAGAACAGTTTAAATTTTATCCTAGACTGCATCAAAAAGTCATTGGAATCACATGGTCAGAACTACACTTGAGAAAACTGATTTTGGCAGAACTGTTTTGGATGGTGATGGTTATATGGAAGATGGTGATGTATATGAGGTCAAAGACCAGAGGTAATAAGAGTTATATTATCTAAGTGAGCTAGAATGAGGAGCTGAACTAAGCAGGGAGTGATGTGAGAAGGAAAGAAAAAAGGGAGTTGTGAAAATGGAAATGTCAAGTGTTAGCAACTGACTGGATCTATAGTGTGAGGAAGAATGAAGAGTTCAGGGAAATGAGGTTATGATGCTGGGAAACTGGAAAAATGGTGTGCCTAACAAAAGTCGGAAGTTTAGAAAAGGAGAGTGTTTGAGCTAAAGATAATGTGGTCAGTTTGAGGCATTGATTTTCAGATGTCTCTCAAACATCTAGTTAGAAATGTCTCATAAGTAATTGGTGATACAAGAATGAAGTCTGGATGATAGACTGATACCAGATACAAAGATTCATGAGTCATCTCCATAAAGCTCATGAGGTTTCTTCAAGAAGATAGTGTGAGAATGAGGAGAAAAGAGAGCCTACTACAAAACCATGAGGAATACTCATAGTTGAAAAGTATGAAATGATGAATTAAGAGAGATGGAGAAGTATAAGTAAGAGGGCAGGAGGGCAGGAGAGAATAATGTCATGAACATGGAGAAAGTAAACAGAAAAAGAAGGTGACCTATAATGTCAAAATGGAGCAAAAGGAAGCAGTTGGTTGGTACAGTAGATAAAACACCAGCCCTGAAGTTAGGAGGACCTGAGTTCAAATCTGATCTCAGACACGTAATACTTCCTAGATGTGTGACCCTGGGCAAGTCACTTAACCTCAAGTGCCTCAGGGGGAAAAAGTAAGGGAAAAAATGGAGCAAATAGGCAAAAAAAGAAGAGAAAAGAAAATAAAGACTTTTTGCTTGTTTCTGGATTTTCAATGCTTAACAATGCTTAATACGTAGTATTTAATAAATTATCTATCTCTTGGTCTATATTTTAGCTCTCTACCTACACACACACATACACAAAAAACTTCTCCAAATCACTAAAAAATATATATATAAATTAAAATAATGTTTTATCCTTAATATCTAGTAAATTAACAAAAACCATAAAATAAGTTTATAAAAAAAAACGTTACATATACATCCAAATATTTCCTGCAGGCCTTAATGGTATCAAAGAACTGAAAATAGAAATCTACCAACTAGGCAATAGTTTAAAACTATAGTATATGAATGCACTGTATCATAAGAGATAATAAATAGGAAGGAATTCAGCAAAAGATGAAAGTCTTGCAGTATAAAGCAAGCTGGACCAGGAATACAATGAAGAAAATGATTACAACAATGCTACCAGAAAAATAATAATTATAACAACTCCGCTAAGCTGGAGAATAACTTTTAAAAAAAATTATCTTCCTACCTTTTTATAGAACGTTTTTGCTAAACCACTTTCTCTCACAACTTTCCTTTTTAATTATTTATTACAATGGGTAGTTAAAGAATGAGGGAGAGATATATTCTGTAATAAAAATCATATGAAAATGAAAGAGGAGAAAAAAGCTTAAACTTCCTTAAAGCATTATTGTTGGAATCTTTACAAACTGTTAAGCCATTGGAGTTGATAGAGACAATAATTATCTAATTTGGCATGGTTCAATATGATTAATTTGATCTTAGAAGGAGATATTTTGGGCCAGAACTTGAAACAAGGTACTAAGTACAACTGATAGAAATGATGCTTGTGTTCACACCTTTAGAGAGCTCATAAGTATCTAAGTACTCAATGGAGTTCACACATTTGGGAGATTTTAGGGATTAGTATGAGATATCTGAATTCACACCTCCCTTAGGGCCAGAGAGCACTCTGGGAGATAACCCAGAATCCCTCTCTCTCCAGAAGGAGGAGTTAATCTTTGGGAGATCATATATATATACAGGAAGCTCTTAGAGCTGAAAAGAGTTACTTGGGAACATTCCCAGGAGTCAGGAGAGGAATACTCTTGGGAGGAAGCCTACAAGCCCTATCTCCGAGGCAAGAGAGATTTCATTGCATCTTCTACCTTGGTGCTGGCTGGAGTCAGAAGGACAAACCTTTGGATTTGGAGACATTTGGAAGGAGTTCTTGGAACCAAGCAGAGAGATAGGCCTGAGCTAACCAAGCTATATTGAAGGACACAATAAAAGATCTGAACTTTTATCACCTGGCTGTGTTTTGGAAAAAGAACACCACATTTTGGCGCCCTGAACGTGGGGCTGACAGGCCCTTCAGTGGATTTCAATGGGAAAAGCTCCGATCCTGATTTCAGTGGAAAAGCCTGTGACCCTGATCAAGTGGAAAAGTCTCCTCAACCCAGAAGTTAGAGTGAGTACAACAAAGAAATTTTGTTAAGAGTTCAAGTAGGATTTCAGCTAAGATGGGACAGATATTTAGAAAACAGCCTTCTATTTCTGTTCAAGGAAAATGTTTAGAGAGCATTGTCAAAGTTATGGAAAGCCAAGGTTTGATTATAATTTTGGAGCTTATCACTGAACTTTTACAAACTGTTAAGAACATATGTCCTTGTTTCTCTCTGGAGAAACAATTAGATCTAGATGAATGGGAATTAGTAGGAGAGGATCTTTGTCAATTCTATAATAAAAATGGCCCTAACTCAATTTCTAAAGACATATTTAATACATAAAATTTAATACCACTGGCATACCCTTTAATCCTCAAGGTCAAGCAATCGTAGAAAGAAGAAACAGAGACATTAAGACACTCCTCCAAAAACAAAAGAAAGGGGGAGCCACGGGTAACCCTGGAGAACTTCTAAATTTAGTTCTCTATACCATTAATTTTTAAATTTTTGATAAAGATGCACTGGCTCCAGCAGACAGGTTTTATAACCCACCAGAAGAGCAGTGTCCAATGTGAGCACTATCTTTAGATAATCGTCAGGTGATGTGGAGAGATCCAGAAAGTGGTGAATGGAAGGGACCAGATAGGTTAACTTCTTGGGGAAAAGGGTTTGCTTGTATCTCCACAGGAGGAAAAGGAATCAGATGGGTGCCAACGAGCCATATTCGCCTTGTCCATCAGAGAGAAACGGAAAAAGAGAAAGACCTCAAAACAAAGGAGAAGATTAAGAAACATCTGACACTGAAGGAGCATGGCTGACAATGGGACTGTTAAAATAACTTTTAAATCTTCAGGAATCATTGGATTTCTAACACAAGAAGAGACTGTTTCAAGTTCTTCAAAACAAAGGAGAAGATTCAAGAAACATCTGATACTGAAAGAGCATGGCTGATAATGAGACTGTTAAAATAACTTTAAAATCTTCATGATTCATTGGATTTTCTAACACAAGATGAGACTCTTTCAGTTCTTGAAAGAATCATTGGATTCCTTGAGATGAAAAATTGTTGATGAGACTATTGCAGTACTTCAGAGCTCACAGGAATTATTGGATTCTTGGCACATTAACTAATGAACAATGGATTCCTTTGGGACTATTTTTAGGACTTATGGAGATGTATAATTCTGTATGTTGATTCATATTATGAAAAATTGTTTACTTCAAACTTACAGGAATTACTGAATTCCTGGCACATGAATTAATGAGCAATGAGTTCCTTTTGGACTATTTCTAGGACTTATGGACATGCGTAAATTCTTCATGTTGATTTATGTTATTTGTTAACATTACTACTAGCCTGTGTTATATTGCTATGTGTTATGTAACTATGTGTAATGCCTCCCATATTGATGGATTTATGTACACCTTGTTTCATACCTGTTTTAAGTGAGCCCCTAATCTGATTTGATTTTCTATTTTCTTTGGTATTTTCATCTCCCTTCCTGAGATGTCAGGGAGGGTGTGACCACCTTCTTTTTATGGTGTTTTCACTCCTTTTTGAGCAGTCAGGGAAGGCATGATTACCTTTTTGGGGTTCTCACCTCCTTGAGAAGTTAAGGAGGTTATGACCACCTATGTTCTAAATTAAAAGAAAAGGGGAGATGTTAGAATCTTTACAAACTGTTAAACCACTGGAGTTGATAGAGACAATAATTATCTAATTTGGCATGGTTCAATATGATTGATTTGATCTTAGGAGATATTTTGGGCCAGAACTTGAAACAAGGTACTAAGTACAACTGATAGAAATGATGCTTGTGTTCACACCTTTAGAGAGCTCATAAGTATCTAAGTACTCAATGGAGTTCACACATTTGGGAGATTTCAGGGCTTAGTATGAGATATCCGAATCCACACCTCCCTTAGGGTCAGAGAGCACTCTGGGATATAACCCAGAATCTCTCTCTCTCCAGAAGGAGGAGTTAACCTTTGGGAAATCATATATATACAGGAAGCTCTTAGAGCTGAAAAGAGTTACTTGGGAACATTCCCAGGAGTCGGGAGAGGAGCACTCTGGGAGGAAGCCTACAAGCCCTATCTCCGAGGCAAGAGAGATTTCATTGCATCTTCTACCTTGGTGCTGGCTGAAGTCGGAAGGACAAACCTTTGGATTTGGAGACATTTGGAGGGAGCTCTTGGAACCAAGCAGAGAGATAGGCCTGAGCTAACAGAGCTATATTGAAGGACACAATAGAAGATCTGAACTTTTATCACCTGGCTGTGTTTTGGAAAAAGAACACCACACATTATAAAATCAGTCAACAATTTATTGGATTTATTAGATACTAGAACCTAGGAATATCAACACAAAAGATAAGAATTGCTATTTTACTAGAACTCATTCTATCAAATGATATGATATGAAATATATGATAATGTAATGAAATGAAATAAAACTCAATATAATATAACTCAAGAGTTACATTCTAGGGGAACAATGGATAAAGTGTTGGACCTGTCGTCAGAAAGAACTGAATTTAAATCCTGCACAAGACATTTACTAGCTATGTGGCCTTGGGCAAGTCACTTAATCTTTTCTGCCTCAGTTATTTTATCTATAAAATGAGCTAAAGAAGTAAATGGCAAATCTCCACAATCTTTGCCAAGAAAACTCCAAATAGGGGTTCAGGTGAAAACTGAACGATAAAATGTAATACAACAGAATGTACCATAATGTGGTATCATGTGTACTAATGAAATCTACAATGTACTATAATATACTATATCATAATGTGAAACAATATAATTTAATAGAATGATACAATACAATATTATGTATGATATAATTATGATGATATATCATAATGTAATATAACATAGTCTTACTTAAAACATAAATACAAGATAACTAAATACAAAGAAGTTAGATAAGATTCTAATAGCATTTATTAGGCTCTATTTAATATTTTTAAGGAACTGTCCTAAGAAGATAACCAACACAGGAAAGGGAAATTTCCAAGGTGAGAAAACTGCAAAAGGATGATGCATGTTCTGGAATGAAACTATAGATAGTGCTGAAACCAAGAAAGTCATGAATGTATTCATGAAAAGAAATTAATTCTTCCCCTGAATGGAGGCCACAAGTGAATTTGACAGAAAGGGACTGGCGTAATAGAAAGGTTTTCCAAGGTAAGATATTATTTATATATATATCCATCCAATAAGGAATTGACAAATGTTTCAGGATGAGATTACTGATAAAACAAGATGCTAAAGTCCAGAGGAGGGGAAGGTAAGAGGGAGAAAAGTGCTGTTCAGTTGAATCTGGAAAAAAAAAATTCTGTGTGAGAAAGTTATGTATTTCAGGCATAGGAAATAATCAGGATTAAGGCATGATAATAATCTGCAGAGGAGCAGAGTGAAAACCAATATGTCTTTATTGAAATGTGCAGAAAAGAAAGTAATGTGTAAGAATAGAAAAAAAAAAAAAAAAAAAAAAAAAAAAGGTTGGCAGAGAAGATATAAGGATCTTTAAAAGCCACACAGAGTAGCTTTTACCTAATTTTAGAAGTAACAGAGTTACTAGAGTTTACTGAGTAGGGTTGTGGGCAATGTGCTTAAGGAAAATCATTTCAACAAATAGGCGTTTAGAAAATGTATTAAAGGGAGAAAGACTATATGACTGAGTCAGAGTTAACCTGTAATAAAATGAGAATGAAACTATCTAAAAAATAGTACTGATTTTAATGACACACCTTGGCTCAGGAAACAAATGATGAAATACTGTGTTTTTCAATAGAGAAGTGGGGGATTGTTAGAAAGAGATTGTATCTGCACTATCAAAAGCAATCATTACATTTGTTAATTTTGCTTAATCATTTTTTCATCATTATAATGATGAAATGACTGATATTGAGAAAAGGCAAAACTAAAATCTTTTTTTTTTTTTTTTAAGAAAAGAGAAAATAGAATTGATAGAAAGAATTGAGAATTCTCATTTCCAGTGATGTTGGAATGAGAAACTAAAAATCTTTAAATATTCCTGACTGTCCTAAATGAGATCTTTCATGTGGATACACCTTTGCTAAATATATTTTACATTATTGTACCTCAGAAATTTTCTTTTGTCCATAAGGGCTATCAAGAATTTAACTAATTCTGATTATACTGTTTTAGTAATGGGAATATCCTTCAGCAAGTAATATATGCTAAACTTTACCTAACTGGTATTACCTTTTCAGCAAGGTTGGACACGAAAATATTTATTTCTATATAGCTTACTTTAACGTTGGAAATATCACCACTTTGTCACATAGACATTTGACATTAATCTTCTCATCGCAAAACTGGAGACAAAATGATCTCCTAACAAAATGAAATGACTCCTACATTTTAAAGTTCTTTTCTCAGATCTGAAAAGAATTCAAAATTACACATCATTTTAGAATAAACCAGTTCAACAATCTACATTAAGTATTTGGGGAAAGGAGGAAATCATCAGTCTTTCATTTTTATATCAACTTCACAATCCACAAAAGGTTGAAGAATTTGCTGGTAAAAAAAACAAGTGTAGCATCTTAAAATTTCAACTCTATATCATTTAAGTTTAATAAATTATTTTCCCTATTTTATATTTACTGAGGGTTGGCTATATTAAGCAATTTTCTAGTTATTCAACCATTGTTGTAAGTTGAAAGAATATAAAATCGATTCTTCCTAAATCTAACTCCATTCTTTTTTTTTTTTAATTTTTTTTATTTAATAGCCTTTTATTTACAGGATATATACATAGGTAACTTTACAGCATTAACAATTGCCAAACCTCTTGTTCCAATTTTTCACCTCTTACCCCCCCACCCCCTCCCCTAAATGTCAGGATGACCAGTAGATGTCTAACTCCATTCTTTATCCACCATGATACACTGCTATTTCTCTACAATGAAAAGAGGCCATAAAGGGGGAAAAAATCCATTTCTCAGGCTTTAACTCTTCTTCAGATCCAAGTAGTACTTGGAAAAATACATATGTAATTGGGATCTTGGGAGGAAAGCTGAATAGTTTCCTTAAAGGTCTTATCAGCTGTTGCCATTAAGAGCCTATTTTAACATTTTGTTATCAACGAAATGCATCATTTTTCTACATGTTTATTTTTCAAAGTCAATGATCATGATCAATCTCCATTCTGATGGTTACATGACTATTTAAAAAGGCTGCTTCTTTTTATCTATTCAAATTAAATTTTTAAAAGCATATTTGTTCCTTAAAATTATTTTTGTCCTACTTTGTCACAAAATGAAAAAGATTATCTCATAATTCTTTTTCTACAAATTAAAACAACTCATAATTTTTAAAAGAAGAAAACTTCATTATCTAGAAGAACAGTATTAAGTGGAGAGTTTCAGTGCTATACTTAAAGTTGGAGATGTGCCATCATAAACAATAAAACTTAACATTTACTCAAAGTGTCAAAAGTTATTCAATCTGGAAACTTTCCAGAATGCTAAGAGCTTCTGCTGACATGCAGCCTTCAACTTTTATATTAGTTTTGGGTTAATGGTAATTTAAGCTTTCTCAGTATAATGTCAACAATAAGTCTGGTTCTTCAATCTCTATGCCCAAAGCAGGAACTTGTTTTTCACATTCTCCTTTCCCCCAAATAGAACAGAAAACTTTACTTTGATTTCCAACTCTACTATGCCATTGTGAGAAGGATTCAGAACTTCTTAACACAGGTTGTATTCTCCAATATTATTTAGTTAAACTAACTCTCTTTTGACTTCAAGTAATAAATATTACTAGAAAAAAATTTTTTTCTAGGATATCAGAATATTTGTGGCATAATCTGACTTTATTGTATTTTTTAAGTAGAGCATTATGTCTTGAAAAGAATTGAAAACTATATTGTTCTCAAGAGGGAATGAACAGATTTCTCTTAAGAGAATTTTAATAGTCTACTCAAAAGGAAACATTTTGATAGGATGATACAGATTTTCAAATCTGGTCTTTATAGTAATGAAGGTAGCTAAATGGTTCAATGGATAGAGCATTGTGCCTGGAGTCAAGAAGCCCTGGGTTCATATTTGGCTTCAAATACTTATTCAATGTATGACCCTAGACAGATATTTAGCCTTTCTTAATTTTATTACAATGGAGAAGGAAATGGCAAACCACTCCAGTATCTTTGTGAAGATAACCCATAGATAATGTGGTCCAGAGGGAATCACACAAAGTCAGACATGACTGAATGAAACAACAGCAAGCAAGAGTAAGCAATATCATTTAAATTTATTGCCTTAGCCAAACAAAGAAATATCCAAGTACTGTCATTAGCCTGAAGAGTTGGTAGCTATCAAAAAAGACAATAAAATTCCTTTTGACTATAATAACATCAAAGTAGGACTATAATAGCAAATTCCATGTGTGCAGAATGTTGAAAGCCTCCCATTTCAAGCACTATACTTTAGAAAATCAAGGAGTTGTTTGCAAGAAGAATATTACTACCTAATTTTCAAACTGTTGAGAATTAATGCTCTTTTGAATGCTGATATACATGCAATTTACTGAAACCATTTTACATCTTTTACATATCTAGAAAAAAGCTCTCTGTATTTAGTATTGTAGGCAAATAACTTTAACTTTTCTTCTCTTAATTTATATCATGCATCCTACCTACACCAAAATATGCTACCACTTCTACCCTCAACAACAACAAAAAAACCCACTATAGGTTATAGAGAACAAATTTAAAAAATAAATTGGCATTCTTGAAACAGAATTATCACTTGTACATAGAAATCGGATACTAAAGGGACTTCTATAATAACAGAAAGATCTCATACAAGAAGCTATGAATTTTGTAACTTATTTTTTCGTAATTCTTCAATTCTGCTATGATTATTGTAAGCCTTTACTTTTGATTTTCTTGCAAAGACAACTAGGCCATATTCATTAATGTATGTGCTAAGATACTACTGTCTGACAAACTAGTTTTCCCATGTCATTAAGAGGCATATGAATTTGGAGTTTCTAGACAATTCATAATAATAAGTTTTACTGAGAGATAAGTAACCAATATAGAAGAAATACAAATAACTCTTAAAAGTTAAATATCACTACTACTTTCAGAGAAGACTAAATAGCAGGACAAAATGACTTTCTATGAATATCCAAATACATCTTCAGCTTACAAATGAAGTTATGTGCAAGCTGTCCAGAATCAGCTTTTGTTTCTTTTTATTATTTTAAGACAATGATATAAAGCCAAACTGAAAAAGAATAAAAACAGAGACCACACATGTAATTTCATTTCCTATATTACTACTAAATTTCTTACTACTTCACTACTTACTATTTCAAAATTACTACTAAATAGTCTTATTAAAACATCAAAATGGCATCATTGAAATGAAAACCATACACATTACAAGTATGAGATGACTCATCGCTAAACAAGTTCAACTTGTTCTATAGATTTCTTGCTGAGAAAGCCAAGCCAAAACAAATAGTTAGCTTGTTTTTTTGTGTGTTACTGTTAACTGGTGGTTAATTACTCTACTAAGATTTGAAGACATTTTGCTGCAAAAAGGTTACCCATATTCCTAGATTTGCTTAGGTTGGTGGTTATCTTTTTTCTTCCAAAGTGCAAGAATGTATAAAGCATTAGAGATCAAAAAAACTATTCAGCAGCAATCCAAAGTTAGAAGCTTTATCTATTATGCCCTTATAGTAGATAACAGTCTTAACAGTCTGGCTATTGACTTTATTTGACTGGCAGTCTTACAGATTCATTGTGAATAAAATACTTCTAGGAGGACCAATTCCTTTCTGATTGAGAAAATCCCCAACAATTTATGGGATATGACCAGATAACAAAACATAGTATTTCTGAGAATTTAAACTGTCTAGGCAAACACTTGTGATAAAAGTCCCAATGATAGTTCATTATCTACTTTTTGGAATCTTAACAAATTGTTAAGTCATTAGAGTTGATAAAGACAATAATTATCTAATTTAGCATGGTTCAGTATGATTAATCTGATCCTACGAGGAAATATGTTATGGGCCAGAACTTGAAACAAGGTACTAAGTACAACTGATAGACAATAACACTTGTGTTCACACCTCCCTTGAAGTTCTTAGGGCCAGAGAACACTCTGGGAGATAACCCAGAATCCCATTCTCTCAGAGGAGTTAAGCTTTGGGAGATCATATATATAGAGGAAGCTCTTAGAGCTTTTGGAGAGTTATTTGGGAACTTTCCCAGGGGTCAGATACTTCAGATGCAGTTTCACAGTTCTGTTTCTTTGTTTCCCACCTGATTATTTCTGAGTCTGGCTATGAGATGGGATTTTTACTAAATGATTGGTTGTCTAAACTAAGGATGCTTTATCCTGTCGTGTATATGCTTTCAAGACTGAAGCCTGAAGGACCTATTTTGATGCCATTATAATCATGTACCTGCCTTTTCCTCTTATAGCAAATTTCTATAATAAGAGAAAGAGGTCAGTAGAAGCCATGAGCACAATAAAAATATGTAAATTACATCTTGATCTGCAGCCCAACCCAAGAGGCTTCTCTGGCTGCTGCCATAAAAACCCTTAATTTTTTGGTCTTCTGGAGCTATAAAGTTTCTTTCTCTCAGGCCCACACTGTCTGTTAGTCTGTTAAGTATTTGAGCCATGAATTACCACCCACTTCCTGTTTACTCACTGTGGAGAGGAAGCAGACAATCTTATCACTCCCTGAACCTGCCTCAACGGAACAACTGTGTACTTAGTTTCCTGGGCTGCATTTTGTAGAATCTGGACACCTAAATTTGAGATTATTGTCAAGTCCCTCTGTGAGTCTATTCAAGGCCCTGACACACTTTCTCTTGATTGGAATCCTGATTAGGCCAAGGATTTTATGACCCTGAAAACAACAATGACTTCTGCTCAGAGAGCCAATCTCATTGACCCCACAGAGCTTTAGAATTGGGGAAATGTGGTGTTTTGTTCTTTAAAATAATATAATATGATGGTTCTCTCTAAGGGAGAGGGTTTCTTGGGGAGGTTTTCTGGAGGCAGCCTTAGTTTCAGTTAATCACTCCAAATACATCCAGGTGCTAAAAGTTCAGATCTTTTATTATCTCCAATATAGCCCAGATCCCCTTCCCCAAGCAGTTAACCTATCTAATTCCCTTCTATTTACCATTTTTGGGATTTCTCCTCATCATCTAACAATTACATTGGAGTTATTTGCACTGGACACTGCCCTGTTAATTTAAAAGGCTGTATTCTCCCCAACTGTAATCCTGATTGCTTTTCTGTTGATTGATGACATCAGAGTCCTGAATTTCTAAGGCTGCAATAAAAGCTTGGAGTTCTCTCACTGGACAGAAAGATGGAAAGCTTTCATAAAAATAGAGCAAGGTCACAATAAACCTTTTGCAGATTTTTGTGGCACGTTTGCAAACAGCTGTAATAAGAACCATTGGAGATAATGCTGCCACAGAAATAATGACCAGACATCTGGCTAAGGAAAATGCCAATGAGGTTTGCAAAAGAATTATATGGGCACTAGACAAAGATGCTCCTTTAGAGGAGATCATAAGATGCTGTGCCACAGTGGGCACAAATGCTTATTATACCCAAACTATGATGAACATGGAAAGACAGGGTCCCTCTTGGCAAGGGAGTTCTAGAGAAATTCGTTGATGTTTTCAGTGTGGAAAAGTTGGACATTTGAGAGCTCATTGTAGATATGGAGATAGAATGAGAAGACAGGGGGAGAGAATAAAAACCCAAAACCCCATACCCAGAATGTAACCGAGGCTTTCACTGGGCCTCTGGATATAGATTGATTCAGGGAAATGAGAGACAAGGCCCAGCTTCAGGGCCCCAGGTAGGGCAAGATGGCAGCCAAGGTTACATGCAGAGAGTCTAAATCAAAAGAAAAGGGGAGATGTTGGAATCTTACAAACTGTTAAGTCATTAGAGTTCATAGAGACAATAATTATCTAATTTAGCATGGTTCAGTATGATTAATCTGATCCTACGAGGAGATGTTATGGGCCAAAACTTGAAACAAGGTACTAAGTACAACTGATAGACAATAATGCTTATGTTCACACCTTTAGGGAGCTCTTATAAGCAAGAAGTATTTAAGTACTCATTAGAGTTCACACGTTTGGGAGATTTTCAGGGTTTAGTATGAGATATCTGAATTCACACCTCCCTTGAAGTTCTTAGGGCCAGAGAGCACTCTAGGAGATAACCCAGAATCCCATTCTCTCAGAGGAGCAGTTAACCTTTGGGAGATCATATATATAGAGAGGAAGCTCTTAGAGCTGCTAGAGAGTTACTTGGGAACATTCCCAGGGGTCAGAGAGGAGTACTCTGAAAGGAAGCCTACAAGCCCTCTCTTGAAGGCAAGAGAGATTCATTGCATCTTCCACCTTGGTGCTGGCTGGAGTTTGAAGGACAAACCTTTGGATTTGGAGACATTCGGAGGGAGCTCTTGGAACCAAGCAGAAAGATAGGCCTCTAAGAAAAACTAATTGGGCTATATTGGAGACAATAAAAGATCTGAACTTTTAGCACCTGGATGTATTTGGAGTGATTAACTGAAACTAAGGCTGCCTCCAGAAAACCTCCCTGAGAAACCCTCTCCCCCAGAGAGAACCATCATATTATATTATTTTAAAGAACAAAACTACCACTTCTACTTAATGTATATATACTTAAACTAGGAAGATTAAACCAAAAATCTACAATCTAGATCATTTGAATACATAGGATTTTTTTTTTTTACATACATGATCTTGTTTTATCTTTATAACAACCTGGTGAGTATATGTTGAAAATAGAATCTCTACTTTGTGGACAAGGAAACTAAAGTTTTAAAAATTAGAATTTGTGTTCCCTGATTTTCCTGTTTTGGGGTTTTCTATTATACCCATGCCAAATTAATCAACATCTATTAAGTGAAAAGTAATGCTAATCTTAATTTCTAACTAAGAACACATAAAGAGATAGGTCTAAGATGTGTAGGACTATAGTTGGTACAATAAGTACTAGACTGCACCATCATAAGATTCACATGGTCACTCAAAAGTCAGGCAAGAAGAATGGAAGCCACTATGCCCTTCCTCTTTCCTGAAAGGTATTTTATAAATTCTTAAATTTTTCTTTTACTTTTAGATACATCTTTTTATTTACTTTTAAAACATCTATTTCCCAATGAATTATTCTTTTCTCTTTCACTTCTAGAAAATCATTCTCTATAATAAATAGTTAAAAAAGAAAAAGAAGGAAAAACAATTCAGCAAAACTAACACATTAAAAATCCTGCATTATATACAGAGATTCACACCTCATTTATGGAAAGAAATGGAGAAGATATAAATGACCAAATTTGGTTATTTATAATTTTATACCATTCACTTTGGATTTGTTGTTGTTCTTTCCATTTATATTGTAGTCATTACTTTCCTGTTTCTGCTTAATTCACTTTGTATCAATTTTCCCATGCTTGAATGCTTTCATGATGCACTTATGGTATACTAATATTGTATATTCATAAACCACAACTAATTTAACTATTACTTAGTCAAGGGTCATGTACTTTGTAGTCAGTTCCTTGCTGCTACAAAGGGTGCTGGTATAAAAATTTTTGTGAAAGCGACATTTGTTTTTGTCATTGATCTCACTGGAATATATAACAATAGTAGAATCTCTGGATCAAAGGATACAGATATTTTAATCACTTTCTTGTAATTTGGAAGGGTTTTTTCCCCATAATGGATGGACCAATTCAGGGCTCCAGAAATAATAAATCATTGTTCCAATCTTTGTTGTTGTTGTTGTTATTTTTGTTGTTCCTTGTCCTTTATTCAAAGAGGACTGACTATACTATCAGGGAAGTGCTGCCGTGATGTGCAAGTGATCTGCATTTAAGTAAGGGAGGGCTGTGCTTCACTTTCCCTTCCAGAGCCATCTGAGTCCAATGGTCAGATACAGATCAGGACAACTGGAGATGTTTCTGGATGCAATGGGAGACCTTAGTCTTTTTAAGTTAAGGTCTTTAAAAGGTCTCAGTTTGACAGTTTGAATCCATTCAGTGATTAAGGCTAGGCAGCAACTGAGGTAAAGAATAGTCTTTTTCATCTAGTCTAAAAAAAATAAACCCCAAATAAACTAATTAATCTGGAAAGGGAAGACTCTCAGGATTTATATAACTATTCAAGCATTGACTATTGCTATCTTTATCTTTTTTCATTTTTGCCAAATTTTTTGGGGAGTGAGGTAAAACCTCAGGACTGTTGTGATTTTCATTGATCTTACTACTAGTGATATGGAGCATTTTTACATGATTTTATTAGTTTACAGCTCTTCTTTGAAAAATTATTTATTCTTTTAAACAATTATCTATCTATCTATCTACTACTTAAATCCTACTTTTTTTCAAATCTGTCTTGGTAAGATTAAATTGAATTTGAAAGCTAAATGTGCACAAACAGTGTAAAAGTTTTCTTTTTTTTTTTTTTACCACATGCTATACAGCTTCACTGTATCATGTTCCAGAAGTGTATTCCCTCCCTTCAACTCCATCAAAGTATGTTTCTTTCTTTATGTTACAGTTCAAGCAACCTCTTCTGCATGAAGTCTTTCTGACTTCCATTCCTCCCCAATTGCTTCTGTTTCCCTTCCAAACTTATTCCAAAGTATTTCACTTCCAAAAGTATTTCACTACTTTCTCTTTATATTGATGCTATATATGTTGATATACAAACTGTTCTTTATCTCTGAGTTAGTACAGGTTTAAGCTTTAATAACTATTATATAGCTTAGAAACTATATTAAAAACTTAGAACTATATATGTATTTTGTTTTCTCAAAATTAAAATGCAAACTTTTTGCAAGAAGAGATTGTTTTATTCTATGTGTTTTTAAACCAAGTACCTAACAAAAGTAAATGCTTAATCAATGCTTGCTGGATGCCTGATTGAAGAATTTAAAGAACTATATATAGTTCAAACTCTTACTCAATAAATTATAGAAAAACCAAAATCTGAATCTGTTTTTAAGACACACAAAAGAAATAAGAACTAATGTTATTGTTTAATTCCTCTCTTACCTGTATAACTGGCGATCACAAAGCTAAAAATAAATGATGGAAATGTCTCAGTTTTTTTAAAATGTAAAATTACATCTGTTGCTTTGAAACACAATGGAAAATACTAAATAGAGGTTAATATGGAAAGGTCTCAAAATTAAAGCAATTTTTGGAATTTTCTGGCTTTAGAAAAATGATGATTTTGCTTGAATTGTAGAACTCCATTTACTCTAAGACTTCAAAGTACTTACCATGCACAATTGCATTCACCTTCATGGCCATCTTGATAGTCAGAGAATCTGGATCAGATCCTCCCTCTGTACCGTTACCTGCACTACTTGGGTAAATCATCGCATAATTCTGAAACTCTGTTTCTTTATCTGAAAAAACCCAAGGGCTTCACTAGATGCCTTATAATGTCTCGTCTACTGATAAATCAATATGACACTATAAGTAATATCTACAGCCTATAGATGATTAAATTAAGGGACACAAAAATTAAGAGATTAATCCAAAATCATAAAGTTTGTCAGGAATAAAGCCAAAATTTCAATTTAATGAATAACAATGCACAGTAATATCATAAAGAAAATAAGTTTTCACTAGGGAAAATTGAAAAAAAAAAAAAAAAAGCAAAACCAAAAAACTTCTGAATTCTTTTTTTGTTATTGTTGCTTCTATAGATAGAATTATCATCATTTCTTGTCATCCAAGAATGTCCCGGAATTTTTTCTTAAATTCAAATCAGAATATTTAGCCTAGTATTTAAAAAATCATCCAAAATATAACTCTCACCTAATCTTTGCAGCTTAATTTAACAGTTTCTCCTCCCATAAAAATCATTCTATATTCCAGCTAAACTGAAATAGGTAGTATTTCTTACTCTTATTTTCTTTATCTAAATCCTCTGCCTTCTACCCTACTCCCAACTCCAACAAGAAGAAATCCTAATTTTTTTTATTCCCTTGAAAGAATCAGTTTCTTTAAGCAGATCTTCTTAATTTTCCATACTAAAAGTTGTTCTTCTCTCCTTTTCATTTAAGCCTAATTGTTCTCTTTCATTTAATTTCTTCCAATTATAATCATCATCATTAGTACTACTACTGTGACTATTACCACCACCACCACTATTACTATTACTACTTTTGTATTATTAGACAGCTATACAACATAAAATCTGAGTTCAAATATGGTCTCAGACACTTACTTGGTGTGATCCTTAAACTCTATCTGCCTCAATTTTCTCACTGTAAAATGCAGCTAATAATAGCACCTACCTCTTAGTATTTTTCTTATGATAAAATGAGATCATATCTGTAAATCATTTTCAAACCATAAAGTACTATATAAAATATTAGGTATAATTATTGTTAACATTAAGACTTGTATGAATTCAAAATGTTCAAAATAATTTTAATGTAATGCTATCATCATTATCATCATCCAAGTATAACTCTCGGCTGACTAATAGCTGCATCAGAACTGAGTTTCTTAACTCTTGCAGTTCTTAACTTTAATTCCTTCAACAATTTTTAATAATCAAAGATCAAAAGAGATTAGCCCTTTAGTTATCAGTTTCTATTGCTATAATAACAGAGAGTACAAAAGGTTTAAGGATTCCCCATGAAAAGAGGAAAATGTTTCTTTCTTTGAAATAACCTGAAATAAATCGAATAAAGAAATATTTCCAAATGTGATGTAACAGTTTTTTAAGAAGTGGATATTCAGGCCATGATAATGCTTTGGATAAAAAAAAAATATGGATACAAACCTTCTGGTGTATCTGTTTTAGTCCCTCCAACGACATTTGATCCAAATAAATTGTAATTGGCCTGCAAAATAGAAGCTTTGTAAGGAATTGATATAGAGCACAGAAAAAGAACATGGAAAATGATTTATACAATAACACTGTTGTAAAGAAAAAAAACTAGTAAAAACTTAAAAATTTGGATCTTAAGACCAGAGGAGCTGAACCAGAGGTTCAATGATAACAGTATACCAAATTAAGAATTAGGAAAACCTCAATCCATTATTGCCTCTTGACAATTATCAAATAAATAACAAGTGGGTAAGTAACTTAGCTTCTCTTAGTCTTAGTTTATTTTTTTTCAATATTCAAAGCTGTTTTATTGCAAATATATTCCTTCAACTCACAATGCTTTAGAAGATTTATATAAACTACCCTGTCTAAATAATTATAATATGCTTGTTACATACAATTCAAAGTCTTAACAGTAAATGATTTCAAAGCATAAATTGATTATAGTCAGACCTTATATGATTTTTCCCAACTGTCAAATATCAAAGGAGATAACACTCATACACATATCCTCTCGCCTAAAACAGAAATCTCCAATTTAAAAAGAAGGAGGAGGGGTAGGGGGGGAGAGGAGAAGGCAGCAGCTAGGAATTTCCAAGAATCCAAGGGTTTATTATAAAGCTAGTTTTTAGCCTTAATTGTTTCCTCTCTAAAAGAGATATTCACTTACCTTACAGGGTTGTTGTGAGGATTAAATGAGATAATATTTGTAAAATGCTTTGCAAATCTTAAGATGCTATATAAATGCTAGTTATTAGTTTTATTATTATCAATCCAAGGAACAATTACACTGCCAAGAGACTGATTTTAATTAACTATATCTCATCCACCTCCTTTGAAGAGGTAAAGGACTGAGGGCATATATTTTCAGACTCACCTATATAGCACAAATCTATTTTGCTTGATTATATTTTTGCATCAAAGAACTAAGGGCTTGGGGGTAGGAAACAGGTCGACCTTGAGTGGAAACTAGAAAAGGGGAGAAATAATATGCAAAAAAAAAAGAAAGACAAAGACAGAGAAAGGAAACAAAAGAGTCAATGAAAGCTTTAAAAATTTTGTTGTTCAGTAGTTTCAGTCTTATCCAATTTTTCATGACCTCCTTTGGGATTATGTTGGCAAAAATACTAGAGTGATTTGCCATTTCTTTTTCCAGCTCATTTTATAAATGAGGAAATTAAGGCACTTTGAAAAAATATTTTGATAAGTATTAGAAATCACCAACATGAACACAGAAGAGTTCAAGTATTTAAATCTACTACTATTACTTGTTTCTTTTAATATACATTAAATTTAAAGTAACAGAATCAATATTGCCTTGCTTCTGTTTTCCTCTGGATTTTTTAAAGGGCAGGTAGGTGATGCAGTAAATAGAGTACTAGGCCTGGAATTGAGAAAACCTAAGTTCAAATTTGGCCTCAGATACTAGCTGTGTAGGAACTTGGACAAGTCATTTATTTGCCTCCATTTTCTAATTTGTAAAATGAACTGGAAAAGAAAAGGCAATTAAAGAGAGATCTGGGTTCAAATGATAACAGATAATTAGTTATATAACCTTGGGCAACTTATATCTTCTTTGATCTTAATTTTCATAATTACAAAATAGAAGTAATAATATGTTACTTACCTCTCAGGATTGTAATGAGAAAACTATTTTGTAAATCTTTAAAATATTATATAAATGTGAATTAACAATATCATAATGATATAAAATTTCCCAAGTCAATTATTGGAAACTGGAAAGAATTTTTCCCCATAGATAAGGCCATAAAATTAGCAGATATACCAAAAAAAAAAAAAAAGGCCTGTAATATAACTGAATTATGATAATAATATTGTCAGCCTGAGTTTTCTCCCCTCAAAGCATGGAAATCATGAGATAAAAGGAAAGAGGAAGAAGAAAGCTTTTAGGGACAACCCCAAACAAGATTTAGAAAGATAGTTTACTTTTAATGCCCTCTCATTTCCCTTTCTGTTCTCCTAACTTGCCTCCTTGTAAATATTCTACATGTCAAGGCACATGTATTCCTACAACACGTATTTTGTTGTTCTTCGGTCATTTGGTAGTGTCTGATTCTTTGTAACCATGTGGACCATAAGACATCAATATCATCCTTGGAGTTTTTTTTGTCAAAGATACTGGAGTGGTTTGCCATTTCCTTCTTCAATGGATTAAGGCAAACTAAGTTTAAGTGACCTTCCTAGAGTCACATAGTCTGAGGCTGGGTGTGAACTGATTTCAAATCAAAGATTCTATTCACTGAGTTTTCTAGTTGCTTTGAAATAAAACATATGTACTTTATACAAACATATATGAATATATAGAAATGGAGTTTTAACAGAATGAAAAATAAAAAGAGAATTTTTTTTTTATCATGAAGCAATTTGGAAAATACAGAAGCTTTAGGTTTGTAACTATATTTAAAGTTAATGGTCAATCAATAAGCATTGATTACACATCATTTGCCAAGTCCTGTCCTCCTAAACAATGGAGATGTAAAGATAAAAATGAGAGTCCCTATCTACAAAATGCTTATATTACACTGAAGGAAGTAGTATGAATGTATTAGTAAATCTCCATGCCTGGAATGTACTGAATGTTACATACTAACACATTTTGTGTCTCTTCTAAAAAAATAAGTTCCCTGAAAATAAGGACAGTTTCATTTTTGTCTTCATATCTCCAATACTTAGCACAGTGTTTTAAGTACATAGTATAGGGCTTATTAAATATTGATTATTGATAATCTTAATACACCTAGGTCTGTTTCACTTCCCAAAGTATTTCATGCTCAAAATTTTCCTCTCTTCTCCATATCCTCCCCTCAACTAAAATCTCAACTATAGACTAGCATCCTATTATGTGAATGAAGCAAAACTCTTAATATTTCCAGATATTACTTAATTTGAAAATGAAATTTATTAACTTAATTCATTCATCTCTAATTGAAATTTCAATGCTGTTAAAATAGTAGGCACTTGATATTAGATACAAGGGAATAGTTACATCACCCTAACCTTTAAGTTTGTCCCTGTAGTAAATTTATGAGTCTAATTAATTGGGATTAACTAAAGAAGAGATAAAACTGAAGCCAGCACGGATAAAATATAACTGAAGCTAAAGGGAAGAAGGGAGAAGATTGTTAGATAATAACAAATTAATTGCAGCAAAGAAACTACATTAAGTTGCTGGAGAATGACAACCATTCTCACAAAATGAAGTTGGCAGGCTAAGATGAGTACAATCAATTCAGTAAATATATCTAGAGTTAAAGTTAACAGCAAAGTGACAGGACAACTAAAAGTGATAGGAAAACTGAGGAAAAACCAAATCAAAACTGGGAATTAGTATAGTCTATCACTGACTAACAGGTATATATAACAGTTGGCTTTGTAGCGATATGCATGTTCTGAAAATAATTCCTTGAAAAATCCAACCTATTAAATGCTTGTATCTATACCCAGCTCCCTGCAGCTCACTTCTTTGTATAGTTTCTGAGTCTCTTTTTGCTTTCTTTCTGAATAGTTACATTCTCTAAAAGCTATGAAGCCTAAATATATAATGCCAAAGATCACAGTTATTTAAAAAAAAAAAAAAAAAAAAAAAAAAAGAGGCATTTTGAAAAAAAAAATCCAATTACTACCAATCCTTGGGATTGCTGAGATAAGCTTGAATTTATAATTTGTATAAAACAAAAAATGATCACATATTAGAGTATGGCAACTTCTGGGGACACAGGAACTGTTAATGTACTTCAAATAAATAAGCATTATTGAATGTGTAGTGGTTAGTTCATTTACTTAACAGAGAATTTTGTGTTTTTGTTTAATGGGACAAGATGTGACCAAACAAAAGTCACAAATAATTAATTGCACAGGGAGATTTTAGTAAAGATTACAAATGAAAATATAAATGTCTTTATACCTATTTTTTGCAGCTGCTAGTTTGTACAGGGCATAAGTGATCTCAGCACAGGCAAGAATAGCTCCATGACGAGTATGTAAATCCGTGCACACAGCTAAAGGTAAGAGCTGTGGGAAAACTGCAAAATAGGCAAGTAAGTGTTGACAGAACATAACAAAAATTGAACATAAAACTCTAAACAAAAAAACTATTTTCATTCATGAAAATAAAGTAAGTATATAATAATTCCAGCATCTTATTAATTTAAATTTCCATTTAGCATCCTATTATCTTGATGAGTTCAATAAATATCACCAAGACACATCAATAATTTTGGATGTGATCTTTTCACCAAATCTCATCTAGAAGAAAAATGGCACTACTCAGATATGAATAATTTTAAAAAATTAAAACCTGATCTTAAATTGGGTACTTCTCTAAGATTACAAAAATTTAAACTATGAAAAGTAATACATAATTAGGATTACTGCCCTGAGATATATGAATTTATAACAAGTGCATTATTAGTCAAAAATACTTTCTTTCAACTAATATAAAGGAAATTTTAGGAATAGCATTTCTATTGTATTATATATTTCAGCTGCTCTTAACAATACAACTACCAACATTACTTTACCTGTGTACCTGTCACCATCAGAAGATAATAGTGCTAATCAGGAAAGTTTTACTTACAAACACTGACACCAGGAATACAATTGACCTAATCATGATTGTTATTCATCCTACTTTCTCAAAGAGACCAAAGGAAACAGGAAGGTGATATTTTGTCTTGCAAATGAAGTGGATTTAAATGAGGCAGAGCTGTGCAAAATCATCAGCCTCACTCTTCCCTCCACAGTCATTGGAATCCAAGGACAAGATATTGGTCAAGACAACTGACAAAGGCCCCAGAGGCAATGAGGGACTTAACATTTTAAGCAAAGGTTTTTCTCAGGTCTCAGTTTGTCTGAAGAAACATCCACTTAGTGATTAAAGGTTAGATAAGAATTGAGGCAAAAGATGGCCCAGTTTTACTTCCCAAAAGAATTAATTTGGACTGTAGTAGAGACAGATTCAGAGTTTCTCCAAGAATAAAAATATTTGATATTTATTCTCATTCTGAGCCATTTTCCATAAAAACACATCTTAGTTTTATTTCTTAATCCAATGGTTTACTTAAATTTTATTAATCTCTCCTTTGATTGGCAGGATTTCCAATTTGGTGTTTGATTGGGGATTTTTAACTTGCTCTTTTTCTGGGTTCGGTGTTGAATGGGACTGATTGGATGAAGTATTTCTCAGTATAGTCCCTGATCCCTATTTCCAGAACTGGGAATTTGGGGAGGTCATTTGATCTCTGGAGGAAATGAACTTTGAAACTGGGATACAGGAAGTTACAGGAAGTGACATGACCTGTGGGAGGCAGCCAGCATTGGTGACCATTGATCAAGGATGGTTCTGTCCTTTCAGTCTATCCAATGAGAAGGCTTGAGTCTTTTGTTTTTAAACCCTGGACAAGCCTGAAGTTGACCGGGTTCCAGGAGCACATGGCAGGAGTTGGGATAGCTCCCAGGTGGGTCTGGGCCTCAAGGAGATCTTGCACACGACCTGTCCCACACAGTGTTGTTGGGTTTTTGTCTTTTTTTAAGTTTCATACCCAATTCATTGATTTTTTTTTCTTTTTTTTCTATTTTATTGATGTAAGCAATTAAAGAAACAAAATTTCCCCTAAGTAATACTTTGGCTGTATCCCATATATTTTAGTATGTATTTCATTGTCATTTTCTTTAATAAAATTATCAGATTTTAAATGATATATTCTTTGAACCACTTATTTTTTAGGATTAGATAATTTCTAATTAATTTTAATCTATCTTTTCATTGCCCATTATTGAATGTAATTTTTATTGCATTATGTCCTGAAAAGAATGCATTACAATTTCCACTTTTCTGCATTTGGTTATAAGGTTTGTATGTCCTAATAATTGTTCAGTTTTTGCATAAGTGTCATAAATCCTGAGAGAAAAGTATGTTCCTTTCTATTTCCATACAAATTTCTCCAGAAATCAACCATATCTAATTTTCCAGAATTTTATTTATTTCCTTAACTTCTTTCTTATTCATTTTTTGCTTATATTTATCTAGTTCTGAGAAGGGAAAGTTAAAATGCCCCACCAATAAATATAGTTTTATTTTCTATTTCTTCTTGTAACTCATTCAACTTCTTCAAAAATTTAAATGCTATAACATTTGGTATCTGTATGTTTAGTATTGATAGTCCTTCACTGTATATTCAGCAATATAGTTTCCTTCCTTATCTCTTTTAATTAGATTTATTTTTGCTTTTGCTTTATTTAAGATCATGATTATTACTCCTGCTGGCTTTGTTTCAGCTGAAGCATAGTAGATTCTGCTTCAGCCCTTAACCTTTACTCTATGTGTCTTTCTGCTTCAAATGTTTCTTGTAAACAACATTATCATAGGATTCTGGTTTTTAATTCATTCTGCTATCCATTTCCCTTTTATGGGTGAGTTCACTGCATTCACTATTTCCCTCCATGCTATTTTTTTTTAAATTATAGCTTTTTATTTACAAGATATATGCATGGGTAATTTTTCAGCATTGACATTTGCAAAACCTTTTGTTCCAATTAAGAAGATCTGCTTAAAGAAACTGATTCTTTCAAGGGAATAAAAAAATTAGGATTTCTTCTTGTTGGAGTTGGGAGTAGGGTAGAAGGCAGAGGATTTAGATAAAGAAAATAAGAGTAAGAAATACAACCTATTTCAGTTTAACTGGAATATAGAATGATTTTTATGGGAGGAGAAACTGTTAAATTAAGCTGCAAAGATTAGGTGAGAGTTATATTTTGGATGATTTTTTAAATACTAGGCTAAATATTCTGATTTGAATTTGAGAAAAAATTCCGGGACATTCTTGGATGACAAGAAAGAATGATAATTCTATCTATAGAAGCAACAATAACAAAAAAAGAATTCAGAAGTTTTTTGGTTTTGCTTTTTTTTTTTTTTTTTTTTCAATTTTCCCTAGTGAAAACTTATTTTCTTTATGATATTACTGTGCATTGTTATTAATTAAATTGAAATTTTGGCTTTATTCCTGACAAACTTTATGATTTTGGATTAATCTCTTAATTTTTGTGTCCCTTAATTTAATCATCTATAGGCTGTAGATATTACTTATAGTGTCATATTGATTTATCAGTAGACGAGACATTATAAGACATCTAGTGAAGCCCTTGGGTTTTTTCAGATAAAGAAACAGAGTTTCAGAATTATGCGATGATTTACCCAAGTAGTGCAGGTAACGGTACAGAGGGAGGATCTGATCCAGATTCTCTGACTATCAAGATGGCCATGAAGGTGAATGCAATTGTGCATGGTAAGTACTTTGAAGTCTTAGAGTAAATGGAGTTCTACAATTCAAGCAAAATCATCATTTTTCTAAAGCCAGAAAATTCCAAAAATTGCTTTAATTTTGAGACCTTTCCATATTAACCTCTATTTAGTATTTTCCATTGTGTTTCAAAGCAACAGATGTAATTTTACATTTTAAAAAAACTGAGACATTTCCATCATTTATTTTTAGCTTTGTGATCGCCAGTTATACAGGTAAGAGAGGAATTAAACAATAACATTAGTTCTTATTTCTTTTGTGTGTCTTAAAAACAGATTCAGATTCTGGTTTTTCTATAATTTATTGAGTAAGAGTTTGAACTATCTATAGTTCTTTGAGTTTGAACTATCTATAGTTCTTTAAATTCTTCAATCAAGCATCCAGCAAGCATTGATTAAGCATTTACTTTTGTTAGGTACTTGGTTTAAAAACATAGAATAAAACAATCTCTTCTTGCAAAAAGTTTGCATTTTAATTTTGAGAAAACAAAATACATATATAGTTCTAAGTTTTTAATATAGTTTCTAAGCTATATAATAGTTATTAAAGCTTAAACCTGTACTAACTCAGAGATAAAGACCCCATATGGGGTCACAATCCATATTTGAAGAAGCTGGATTTCAGGGAAATTTCTTTTTCTCATACTTCCCTTGTTGATAATTTATTAAAATTATATGCTCTCAGTATTTCTGTGTTTTTATGGATATGCATTATTACTCTGGATTTAATTATAAGCTCTATTTTTTATTGACAGCACATGGTGATAAAAAATATTTATATTTCTTAATGTTCCCATTTTAAAAATGCTATTTTTCAATTCTAAATTAAGCATCTATTAATTCATTCCTAAATTTTAAAGTCTTATACTATTATTATGTCACTGCTGGCAAATTATTTTTTCTTTGTTTTAAAATGCTACAGTATAAGGTCCAGGCTAACTCTCTGGAGGGGCTCAGGATTAGTCAGAGTCTGGATCAACCAAAGACCTTGATCTTTAGGGGGAGAAGTGAAGGAGGTAGGCTAGTTGCCATTCTGGAGTCCAGAGTCTCCAGCCTCTCTCCTTCTCATCCTGCAGCCAAGTGACCCTGACCTCTCTCTCTCAGCCCTCCAATCCTTGCCTCTGATTACCTCATCACCACACATTCAGCAAGGGCCAATTGTGAGTAGAGCCATCATCTCATATCAAATGGGTAATTAGCCTTAAGTGCTCTGCTGTCTGATTCAAGTACACCTTTTCAGAGTTTTAGCCCTCTACACTACAGCATTTTGTTATTATGGGTTCACTGATATAGTTCTTTCAAGCATAATATTATTTCCTTGTTTAACTCTTCTGACAATTTTTTTCTCATACTATATTTTTCTGACTTCCCACTTAGATGTATTTACCTAGTATATAGTAAAATTTGTCCCACTATCTCATATTTTGATTGTGTTTATTTACTTTTTAGAAACATTTTAGAAACTTTTTAGAAACATATTAATTATGGAGTTTTGTTTTCTTATCCATTCTTGTCATATTCATTTTACTGAATTATTCATTCTATTAACATTTAAAGTTTTAAGAATTAGGCTTATGGTTTTCTTTATTTCCTATCTCTTCCTTCAAGGCATAATAGTTTTTTATAATCTTGAAACATTTACTTTTGATTTTTCATTTGTTTTTTTAATTAATATTACATTCATAATTTTCTTCAATCTCATATCATCGAACAACAATTCACATAAAGCCTTTCATAATTCTCTGTATTCCTCATATTAGTCATTAATTTTAGTACAATAATATTCTATTGCATTCAAGTAATATATTTTTTAAATCACTTCTCACCTGATGTATCTAATTTATTTCAAATTTCTTGCTATCAAAAAAGTGCTGATATGATTATTTTGGTTTTTATGGGAACTTTCTCATCAATGACCTCCCTTGGACATAAGCTAGTATTAGCATCTTTGGATCAAAAAGTTCAGACTTTTAGTCACTTTATTTGCCTTATTTTAATTTCCTTTTCAAAATGATCTATTAACAATATGGTAATGTGCCAATATTTCAAGAAGCATTCCAACAATGATTATTCCCATCATTTTTTAATCAAGATTGTTTTGATTTGCACTTTTTACATTAATGATAATGGGGAATATTAGTCCATATGGTTTTTAATTGTTTAAAATTATCCTTTTCAGAACTGTTTGACATGTTCTTTGGTCACTTATCTACGGAGGAATAGCTTTTAGTTTTATACATATGTGTATATAAGCATGTGTAGATAAGTATATGAATGGATAAGTGTGTGTATGTATATATATATATGTGTGTGTGTGTGTATACACACACATACAAACATACACATGTATATATGTAAGTAATGAGTTATACATATCTATTGACTGTTGATTTATCTTGGCTATAAAACTGTCAGAGCAATCTGATACTACTCAGTCATTTTTCTTTTTATCCTAGATGCATTAATTTTGTGGTGCAGAAAGTTTTCAGTTTCTTGTCATCAAAGCTATGTATTTTCTTTTTCACAAATGCCTTTATTCCTTTTTTGATCAAGAACATATCTCCTATCTATTACAAGAAACATATATAATCTGTTTTCTTCTAATATTTTTTATGATATGAACTTTAATAGAATAATCACATACCTAACTAAAATATATTTGGGAATATAACATATTGGTCTTGGTCTATGCCTAATTTTTGCCAGATCCCTTTCCAGTCTTTCTTGCAATTATCAAAGGAGTTAATTCCTGAATAATTTATGTAAAATACATAATGTAGAATTTATCTATCACTGGGTTATTGAATTGCATTGTTTTTTATTCCAGCATGTCACCTTTTTATCACAGAACTAGCTCTCTTATACTTAAAATAATAATAGATGCTTTGGAAGACTGTTGCTACTTTAGGAAAATAGGCTGAGGTTTGGTACTCTTGCTTCCCTTTCATTTAGACTTTTCATTATTTCTATTGACATACTTATTTTTCCAAATGAATTTTGTGATTATTTAATCAGGTTCCATGAAGTATCGTATGGATTAGTTGTTTGACATAGCATCAAAACTAAATAAATTTGGAAATATTGTGTATTTGCCAACCTGTCAAATGACAATATGGACTATGAGCAAATAGTATTCCTCTAGCTACTTCCACTGCTCTATGTTTACAGAACACTTTATATATGAATTTAAATTACAAATACTTTGATCTCCAAATATCTTACATATTTTATTTATTGTAATGGAACCTCCCTTCTGTTCTTTGTCTCTTGATTCTGTTATTATTCTATCCAAATGTTGCTGATTTTGAGGATTTATTGTGGTTTTGCAGAAACTATTATTTCACATAGCATTGTTGAACATTTCTTAGAACTTTCTAAATGAACTATAATATTTCATTTTGCAAAAAGAGGTAATTTCCGTTGTGTTTTACCTCTGTCTCTAATTTCTTTTTTCTAGAGATAAAAAAATAATCATGGAGAGAGTAAAAAAAAATCCTTGTTTTACTCTTATTAGGAAAATTTCTGGTATATAATAATTGATATATGTCCATGCTTGCTTTTCTTTTTTAGAGATGTATACTTTTTAATTATTTAACAAAAAGTCTCTCTGGGCCTAAATTTTGGGAGGTTTTTTTTGGTTTGTTTGTTTTTTTAAAGCATGAATTGTTTTTCACCAGGGTGAACAATTTATCTGAATCTGCTAAGATAATTTTTTGTTCTTAACGTGATCAATTACATTGCTTTTCTAATGTTGCACTATCCCTACATTTTGGTATGAACCCAATTCAGTCAAGATGAATGATTTTTAAATAATTACCATAGTTTATCTGACAATGTTATTTAAATTTTTTCAATCAATATTCATTAAGGACACTGACTGTCTTGCATCATTCTTCAGTTTATAATTGAAGATCATATTTGTTTGGTAGAGTATTTCCTCAATTATTGAGAATAATTTTTGTAATGTTCATACTAATTGTTCTTTAAAAGATTGATAGAATTCTTACAATTTCTTTTTTGACTCATTCATTAATTTAAAATTTCACTGTTAATTATCTATTTTCATTTGTGTATTTTGCATGTGCTCCTTGAACTGATTACAATTTTTATCTTAGACAAAGGGTGTGTTCTCTTTTATATGTATTTGCAATATCTCACAATTTTTAAAGGTTCCATATAGTATTGTGAAATGTTCATATTCTTTAACTGTCCCATTTCTAAGATGCTACAAATCTTTTTACTAGTTTCTCCAGTAATGTGTTTAATTTTATGTTTTTCCCTTTTATTCTTCAATACTTTTCTTAGATTTATCCAAAACTGAGAGAAGGCTATTAAAATCTCCTGCCTAATTATGTTATGGTTTATGTAAACCATAATTCACTTAGTTTTTCCTTCATTAATTTAATTGCTAAGGCATTTGGAGGACATAAATTTAATATTGATGTTGATTTGTAGTTTTTGGTTTCCTTCATCATAATAGTTTCCTTACTTATACTTTTTTATGTTGTGAATATTTTTATTTTATTTGACAATGTGACTGAAATGTCTTCTTTATAGATTCACCAACGCATAGTAAATTTTGTTCCAGTTTCACATTTTTGTTCTGTGTATGTCTTTCTTAATTTTTTAAGTGTGTTTCTTCTAAGCAAAAGATCGTAGAGTTTTGTTTTCATATCCAGTATGTCACTTTTCCCTTTTATTTGATCTGTTTTAGTCCATTCCTTTCCATTCTTCTGGATGACAGTAGACTCTAAACGTATTGATTTCCATTCTCCTCAGGCAGGAAAAGAAGTTTCACTAAGCACCAATACCTGAAAATTATAGTTACTGTAAGGTCGCCATTTCTTTTTTTTTTTTTTTTCTGAGGCAATTGGGGTTAAGTGACTTGCCCAGAGTCACACAGTTAGAAAGTGTTAAGTATCTGAGGTCACATTTGAACTCAAGTCCTCTTGACTTCAGGGATGGTGTTCTATCCACTGTGCTACCTAGCTGCCCCTAAGTCCCAATTTCCATTCCTATGGGAATGGCCTTCACTAGGATAACTTTTTACCAGTAAAACAAATTAATTCCAGCCCCATTTTTGCCTTCACACCATTCACCTCTAAGCCCTATACTTCTGGAGAAATAAATGACTTATTTTCTCCTCAGTGTAAACATTTTATTTGATTATAGCATAGCACACATTTCCCTTTTTTCTTACTCCACCCCTCTATCCACTGATTCTGCATTTTAGCTGATTCACCTATAAGTAAGGTGGTAAGAAGTTTATGATGTTTCAACTCTTTTTCTTGATCATCACTTCTTTTTGACCACTGCTCTCACTCTTGTCTCTGTGTACTTTAAGAAAGATTGTCTCGGTGTTTTTTCTCTTGTTATTTAACCTATATATTTTTCTTTCTTTTCTAATATTTTTTTCCTTTTCTCTTCTGAGGATAACATTATTTATGTGTCTTCCCAGATAACTATATGTGTTTACTTTTCTTGTATTTCTGTTTCTGAGCTTTCTGTCAGGATCTCATTTTTTCTATACAAGAACACTAAAAATCAGTTGTGTTTTTGTTTTTTGTTTTCCTAGAGTTTTTTTGGAATGTCCATAATTTTTCATTCATGATTAGGCTCAGATTTGCCCAGCAGGGCAGATAGTCAATAAACAATAAGTGCATACTATGTATTAAATGCCAGGGAATACAAAAGGGGTTGGGGGAGCAAAAGACAGATCTGTATTGAAAGAGTTTACAATCTAATGTAGATCTCCTTGAATTGACTCTTGAGTTTCTCTGCTCTTCAGAAGACATTTTTTTTTTCATTTTATCCTGCATTTTCTGGTTATTTGAATTTCATTTGCTCTATTTTTTTTGCTTTTGTTTTTTGGTAAAGTTGACTCCTGGGATTTAAGGTTTTCTATTCTGACAATTACATCAGCTTTAGAGGCCACAAATTCTGCTTTCACATTTATCTCTCCCTTAAACCAGGCAAGAATATTCTGCTATAGTTCTATGTTTTCCTTCTATCTCATCAAGTATACATTTATTTTCCTTTGTCTTATAATATTTATTCATAGATATCTAGACTAGTTTAGCTGACCTGGAAGACACATTTAGTTGTGTTATTAACATCTTCCCTGCTAGTTTATTTACTTGTGATCAAGACCCTTCACTAAATTTTCTTCACTCTGAGAACTTGGTTTCACTTCAAGTTTACCACTCAATCAATTTATGATTCATTCCCCCAAAAGGGGGTTATCTATCCCAGAGGATAGGCTTCCTTCCATACTATGCAGTTCATGCTTCACTAACTTTGGTCACTTCCTCAAGAATGCCAGTCGTCTTTCCCACAAGCAACCTCAAATACCACATATGCTAACATCCTGCTCCAGTTTGCTTTTATCCTTAATACTTTCTCTAATTACTGTTACATGCCATGATGTAGTTCCAACAAGAGTAAATTTTTGCCTTTTAGTTTCCCAGGGTACAAGAAGTGAGGGAGGAATAGGAGAATTGGTAGAATTGAGTTGTATTGTGAGCCTGTGGGTCAGTTTGTACAGTCCTGCCATAATGTGGTAACTAGTGACTGAAGAGGTGCTATTAGCATATTAAGGATTAGTAATCTTCTGTATTTTGATCACAGAGATAACTGACACTACATATATTGTCTATACATAATTTCCATTTTGAAGAAGTCTGAGAAGTCACAAGGAGGGAAGATGTGTTGATCACATGATCTGGATTTCTGTTTGTTCAGTTGTTTTTTAGACCTATCCATCTTTTCATGATCCCATTTGGAGTTTTCTTGGCAAAATTAATGAAGTAGTTTATCATTTCCTTCTCCAGCTGATTTTACAGAAGAGGAAATTGAAAAAAAAAAACAGAATTAAGTGACTTGCCCAAGGTCACATAAGCTAGTAAGTATTTGAGGCCAGATTTGAATTTAAGAAAAATAAGTCTTCCTGATTGTTCCATGCCCAGCACTCTATTCAGCAAACCATGGAATTTACTAAGTTTTTTGTTTGTTTGTTTTGTTTTGTTTTTAATAAGTGGGTAAAAACATTTATTTATTGACAAGCATTGCTAAATGCTTTATTTACAAATATTACCTCAGGGTACATCTAAGTGGTATTGTGACCTCCTCCCCCATCCCCATACCAATCCAGACCTGAACACCACCAATAATTCCCCTTCCCAAGTCATGAGCCCAGGCTCCTTCAGTACCTCGTGTCTAGGGAGTTTGCTACTGTAACGTAAGGAACACTAGGACTAGACAACTTCTGTATCACTATGCTTTTCAAACTCTTGAGCAATGATCTGATCTCTCATTATATAAGAGAATACTTGGTTCTTCCCAACTTTGTTGTTACTGAATGCTTCTTTTGATTTTTAATTTGTACCCCCAGTGGCAAGCATATAAGCATACACTTAATTAATGCATTTTCATTTATTGAACAAAAAGCTATTGACCTAAAAGGGTTGAATCTCTGACACTTTTTTGGTTAAATTCTACAATAGTTTAAACTAGTTAGTCTTGTACATTAAGCTGATATATTTTCACTTATACACTTACCAGCAATAGATCAAAGAGAAAACCAGGATTTATGAAGAATTAACTAAGCCTTCATATCACATAAATATAATTACAATTACTATTTATCAGTCTTATAGGAAAAATGGAGGCTGATTTTGAGGCAGTGTCAGGTATATAAAACAGTGATTGATACGTACCAGTGGTAGTAATATATTCTGGTGCTTGTGGGGTAAGATTATGTAATGCCTTTGTTGATAGCCCTCGAATAACCCTGAAAAAATACAGGAAAATTAGTTTTATGCTCTTTTAAAAGCAAGCTAGATTTATTTAACAAAAAAGGTACAGCAAGAATAGAAAAGAAATGCATGTACAGAGGAGTCTATAAATATGAGAATTATTAACTGTTTAGTTAATTAAGACTAAGAAAAAAAACTAAAATGGGAAAATTATAGAAAGAGGCAGTGTTCTATTAAATAAAAACTGAACTGTTTTAATTAACATTGAATTGCGATTCCCCATCCCCCAAAAAAATGTGTGATCTCTTATCTCATATATGCATATGTAAATATATGTGTATATACTGAATGGGAAGTATCTTTTATTTCTCTTTAAATTCTTTGTGTAAGAGAGTAAAGCAAAAACTATTTCAAACTTTGCCTTTTTGCAGACCTTGAATGGTTATCCATCTGGTCTATTTATAGACTACAAATAAATAGTATAAAATTTAGATGATTGGCTCATTCTGGCTTGCAAATGTAATTCACTAATTGGACAGGGAATATCCATTTTCAAAATGCTTTTTCCTAGGAGAGGTGTTAAGACACTCCTTAATAAACCTGAATGGATTATAGGGCCTTGGACATGAGATTAAGCCAACTGAGGACATGAAGGAAATAACTACTGATTGAGAGAATCAGTTATATCTCTTAGACCAATATAAGCCTGATAACTGTAAAATGAGTTGAGACAATGAGAGATGACAGTTTAGAAAAACTGTTGTGGAAATGCTACTCCACTAGCTTCCCTAGACCTATTCCTTTCTGTAATTAAACTTGCCAAAGGACCAGGGAAAAGAAAAAAAAATCAGGCTATTCTAAAAGGAACAAAGTTTTTGAGGGCCTGATTTTTATTTTTTACCCTATTTATAGGTATATTTTACCCTATTTTTCTTGGAGAGTGTAGTAAGTGAGGAATGGAGGGGTGAATAAAAGTAGTTTTTTTCTCTCTACTTCTACTATTCAGCAAGGAGATCACTAGCCCAGAAAAAAAGCAGACTTGAAAAGGGAGGAAAGGAAAGACACAAACTAGGGAGGTCAGCTGGCAAGATGCTATCTGACAAAGGAACAATGTGAAAAATTTATGAGAACAGAAAAAAGGTTTTTGAGGTCCTGAGATATGAATTATCTTGGAGGTGTGTGTTTCTCTCTATTAATATAAATTATGTGTGTTCAATCTTCCCAGTGATACAGAGGAACTGAACCACAGACTTAAGGAAGGAATGTTTTGTTAATATTGCTCATTCTAATAAACACCTTTGCTTTGAGCTTATTTTGATAAAAGTAAACCAACTTGACTTTAATTATCAAATCCAATTAAGATGGGAAGGGGGAGAAAAGAGGCATTAGGGGAATACTATACTATGGGAGATCATCTCACATATGTCTAGAATGCCCCCTGAATTTAAGAGACTTTCTAAAGAGGTTCCTGTTTGGAATTCTCCTTCAAAGTATTAATAATGTAGAGATCCACTAATAAAATTAGTGATTTAGTTTCTTTTCTTTTCGGATTGTGAATAATTTATTTTTCAATGTGCTTATTATATTATTTCTATAAAAATTATTTGAGGAAAATTTCAATGCAATCTACAAAAAAGATAGATGGGTGATTATGCTTGTAGCCAGATGAAACTAATTGAAGAATATACATTTAATCATGTCATAAAAATGATGCATTATTAATGTGGATGCAATACTGATATATATATATATATATTGATATATGTCTATATACTATTATTACATATTTCAGTGACATGTAGATTAGTTTGTAAAGTTATACATATGCATTTCTGTACTTGACCAATGTTTACCTACTATGTATAATTTTCTTATGTATAATTATATATAGCGTGATAATTGTATTTTGATTGTCTATATATATATGCATATCTTTCATAAAATGAATAATATGCTATTAAGCACCTGCATTCAACATTACTGTGCTGACAAGTTACTTGTATGAAATATGAAGAACGCTAGCTGGTACCTTTATAGACACCTTGATGTTATCATAAATTAATTACAGGAACTGTATACAAGGATAAGTGGTAAAGCCCATTTCAAACTTTCATCTTTTTCAGGCATTGAATGATAACCTACTTAAACATTACAAAACATGAAAAACTTGGAAAGTGGCTCAGGCATGGGACTTTCAGACTTTAGCTAGTGTAAAAATGTGTTTAACATTTTTTTTCTTCTTTTGGGAAGGAATTTCTTAATCAACTTTAGAGGACCATAAATCTTTGGCCATTGGATGAAAGCGAATGACAACATATATGAAATGTGGAAATGACTGGCTGAGAGGACTTAGTCACATCCCTTCAGCAAATATTTTAATTTAAAAAATAATCTAGCCATCTCTAGAGGGAACCAATACTATGATCTTTGGCATTTGAGAGGAGAGTTATCTATTAAGAAAAGATAGTTATTGAGGACTTATGCTTCACCTTTGCTCCTGTGCCTCTAGGGCAGTGGAGCAAAGGAGAGAGGGAATTTCTTTTCCCTTGTCCTTTGGCAAGAGTGTCTTGCATCAAGCAGTTTAACTACAGAAAGGAACAGGTCTAGGGAAGCTAGTGGAGTAGCATATCCACAAGAGTGCTGGGCCTAAAAGGAACAGTGTGAGAAAGACATAGGGACTCTATAAAAGAGACAAGTTCTCTCATTCTGTATTCTATTAGTATATTCCGGATGTATCCTTTCTTCCTGCTAACATAATCTGTATTTCTGAAAATCCCAGATTTATGAAAGGAATGTTTTTGTGTTAACTAATGTTCATGTAATTGCCTTGGCATTGAACTGATTGTGTCAAAAGGCTAACTATTGAAAGTAAACCTATTGGTATGACTCATGGGTGCAACTGAGATGTACTGCTTTAAACATGTCTACTAAATGGATTTGCTTTGTCTATGGTAACTGGCTACAAAAGTTTGTTTTTTCTTTTTTTTCCCCCCACTGAAGGAGTGAAGAGATTTGAAAGGAAGATCTGAGGCTAGTAATATGTCTCCACCCCAAAAGGAAATGATGGTCACTGAAACATTTTTCAATGCACAGAAAAGAAGAAAGTACAGAAGGAAATACAAACCTGCAAGAAAACCTTGAAAGTAACACAATTAATTGTTTAAACTATAGGTAGATAAATGATATAATAGAGCATCAGGAATTGGAGTAAGAAAGAGCTACATTCAAATTCTGCCTCAGATACTTAATTATTTGTGTCATTTTGGACAAATCATTTAACATCTTTCTGCTCCAGTTTCCTCATCTATTTCCTAGGTGTGTTTTAAGAATAAAATGACATATTTTTATAGTATTTTGCAAGCTTTAAAATGCTAGCTGTTATAACTACTATTGTTATTTTACTTTTATAAAAAGTAAGCCAAGAGAGTATTCTGGGAAGATGGTGGAGCAGGTCAGAAAACTTTCAGCTCTCAAAATTTCTTCCACAGAAAAAAATTTCTTCTACATTACCTTAGAGGGGATGTAGAGTAGCAGAAAGAAACAAAAGTCAAGGTAAAACAATAGTTCTTGTAAGACAATCTAAGAAGCTCTGTAAGACCTGACCTCTAAGGACAGAGGTTCAACCTAAATAAAGTGCAAACACCTTGAGGCCAATTCTGTGGAATCAACTAATAAGCCTTGAGGGCAGCTGGAGTTAGAAGGCAGCAGCACCCTAAGAAACTTTCATCTCATTGAATCTGACTGCTGAGGTTCTTCCAAAGTCCAGGAATACTAAGTACATCTGTACTGACCAGACAAATCCCTGGCTGAGCTGCTATTGCAAGGAAGAAGGAGCTAGCACACATCTAGAGGAGTGAGGACTTGCAGGTAAGCAAAATCCCAGATTTCAGTTCCAGAGAAAAAAGGACAAGTAGAGTTTGTAGCCACTAAAGGGATTGCAGGGAATAAGATCATTTGTGGAACAGTAACCAGGGGCTCTAACCCAGTTTTATAAATGGAGAGAAGAAACCAAGATTGAGCACAGACCTCAGAAAATAACAGTAAAAAGAATCTGAGATTTGGAGGCATAATTTCCCATATCTCAGGACTAGAACTTTGATCACATTAATAGCTGCTAAAAATAAAATAAAAGTTAAAAAATATTAATAAAAATGAGCAAGCAAAAGAGAAAGGATCAACCAGAGATAGTTACTAAGTTACTATGGAAATAAAGAAGATCAGGGTTCATGTTCAGAGGAAGATAATGGAGCTTAAAAAAAAAAAACTACGTTTTTCAATAAGAAACATTAAATGGTCTGAAAATACAAAAAAGATTTCTTAAAGGAACCTAAAAAGGATCTTAAAAACTAAATAAGAGAGATTAATGGAAAATGAGAGGAGGGGAAAAGCAAACCAAGAAAATCAAGAAAAGTATAAAAAGGAAGTTAACCAACTTGAAATAGAGAACCAAAAACTTGAAGAACATAATTCCTTGAAAACGAGAATTGAGCAAAGGGAAGGTAATGACATTTTAAGACACAAAGAAATAATAAAAGATAATCTAAAGAATGAAAAATAAAATAGAATGTAAAACATCTCATTAGAAAAACTGCCTGAAAATTATGATTTAAAAAAAGGATCAATACAATAGTATAAGAAATTGTAATGGGCTGAGGTTTGAGTTGATGCACTGAGGTCCCAAGTACGTGAGGCTAAATAGTAATTGGGCTATACTCTATTAATATACATGATTGGATAAAGAATGGTCCCTGCCCACTCTCCGTGCAAGTCCTGATGTGTTGTATAGGAAATGACAATTTGGGTGGGTGGAGGCAGAGAGAGACAGGAAGAGAAGCTGGGAAAGATTGAGCCTGGGTTCCATACTCCTAGCTGCTGGTCATGTGGCTGCTGGGCTAGCTAGCTTCTTGACTCAGCTACACACATTGCTATTGCCCATTCTCTTCCACCTCTGATCTTTCTTCACTGAGAATAAAGACTGATGATTTTCCCCTAACCTGAATTCCTGACTCCAGCTGATTTTAAAATACCCGGTATTCATATTTGGCGGCCAACGGTGGGAATCAAGGACTGAAGAAGTCTCCAGTGACCAGGAGCTTAGGTGACTATTGTTTATAGACAAACAGGCAACTTATTTTCTTAAAAACTTAACTAGTAATCTTTCTTTTTGGCTAAAATGGGACAAATGCTAGCTAAAGACTCTCCATCCCCACCCCCAACCCCTTCAACCCCACCCAAGAGTGGTGCTATAGAAAGCAGGCTTAAGCTGATAGAAGGACAAGGGCTACTTATAACTTGGGAACAGGTAGCTAGACTTCTGGGTACATTAAACCACATCTCCCCTTGGTTCATAGAGCAGGAGCAGATCTCTCGAGATAACTGGTCCCTGGTTGAACAACAGCTGTCCACGTATTACAGTGAAAACAGTCCTCATTCAATTTCCATTGAGGCATTCTATTTATACAATTTAATTCAGTTAGCACTAAGAAATCCTATCCCTAGAAGAAAGAAAAAAGTTGCTTCTCGGAGTAGGCAAATAGGGAAGCCTGATATTAAGGAGGAAGACAATGAAGAGATTAATGACCATATCCCCACAGGGCATGGAGACTTAAGTGAGCAAGGGTGTGGTGACCTTCCACCTCAGGAGGCAGCTTCAGCCCCACCTCAGGAGCAAGTGATTGACTCTCCTTCATCAACTCCACCCTCCAGGATGGAGGAAGGAGGGGCAGTGGGGGAGTGTGACAGCACCAGCACCTCCCCCCCAGCATCCAATTATGAGTAGATTGCAACAGGACTTAATGATGGTCAAAGAAAAGGGCGTAGATGTGAGGGAGTTACAGCCCCATATCTTTCCTGTAATTTCCCAGTTTAATTCCTCCAGTCAAGAAACTCGAAGATACTCTCCTTTTAACATAGAAATCATCAAAGACCTGAAAAAGGCTTGCACTCTTTATGGGGCTACATCAGCTTATGTTAAGATGCTATTACAGAATTTGGCTTTTGAAATCTTGACTCCTTATGACTGGAAATATATAGCAAGGGTATGCTTAGAACCTGGACAAAATTACATGTGGCTTTCTGAATATAGTGAGCTCTGTAGGATACAAGCCCAAAAAAATAGTCAAAATGCTATTCATGCTGCTATCACCTGTGACCAACTAACAGGTATAGGTCCCTATGCAGATGTCACAGCACAGATTAATTATTCAGTAGCAGCATATGAGCAAATTGCTACTAATGCTATCAAAACGTGGGCTTCGATTCACAATAAAAATGACAAAGGTGAGGCCTTCACAAAAATAACACAAGGGCCAGATGAACCCTTTACTGACTTTGTGGGACGTTTGCAGACTGCTATCACAAGAACTAATGGGGAAAATTCATCAACAGATGTTTTAATAAGGCAACTTGCTAAGGAAAATGCTAATGAGGTGTGCAGAAGAATTATACTAGGATCATGCAAGGATGCTCCTTTAGAGGAGTTCATAAGATGCTGTGCCACAGTGGGCACAAATGCCTTTTATAGCCAGACTATGATGCAGACTTCCCAAGATCCCAACATGGTAGACAGGATCCCTTCTGGGCAAGGGACTCTAGAGACGACCAATGCTTTCTAGTGTGGTAAAGTAGGGCATCTGAAAGCTCAATGTTGGTATAGAGGCAGAGTGAGAAAGCAGGGTGGGAGAACAAGACCCAGTACCCCATGTCCAAAATGCAACAGAGGCTTCCAATGGGCCTCAGAACGTAGACAGGTTCAGGGAAACGGGATGAGGGGCCCAGCCCCAGGGTCCCAAGCAAAAAACACGCATGATGGCAGCCAATGGTGTACCCAGAGAGTGCCTAGACGGCCAATACCCCAATATGATCAGTCAGCCAGGAAGCCATATGATGGGAGAAAGGGATTACACAATCAACCAGCCAAGAAGCAACCTGATGGGAGAAAGGGATTACAATTAGGGAGAATAGCATTGTATGCAGCTGAGACAACTGAGATACCCCCTGGAGAGGTGAAATCTGTTCCTCTCCAGCCTATGGATCCCTTGCCTCCAGGCACAGTAGGCTTGACCATTTTACCTCCTGAGAGTACCTGAGAGAGAGAGAGAGTTTTCAAAACAGTGTCCATCCACACACTAATGTGGGAAACTGGAGAATGTGTAGATAATATGCCAGTCACCAATACAGGCAGACAATGTGTGACTTATCACCCAGGAGAAGTAGTAGCATCAGGTTTGCTCATAGAGAATCCTAATAAGCAGCCTGGTGATAGTCACCCAGATTCTGATTCCAGATCACAAAATCCAGCAATATACTGGACAGCAGTTGTAACAATTGACCGACCTATGCTCACGATCTATATAAATGGCCTTCCATTGGAAGGATTGGTAGACACTGGTGCAGATCGGACAGTCATTAGAGGTGAGGTTTGAGTTGATGCACTGAGGTCCCAAGTACGTGAGGCTAAATAGCAATTGGGCTATACTCTATTAATATACATGATTGGATAAAGAATGGTCCCTGCCCACTCTCCGTGCAAGTCCTGATGTATTGTATAGGAAATGACAATTTGGGTGGGTGGAGGCAGAGAGAGACAGGAAGAGAAGCTGGGAGAGACTGGCCTGGGTTCCATACTCCTAGCTACTGTCGTGTGGCTGCTGGGCTAGCTAGCTTCTTGACTCAGCTACACACATTGCTATTGCCCATTCTCTTCCACCTCCGATCTTTCTTCACTGAGAATGAAGACTGACGATTTTCCCCTAATCTGAATTCCTGACTCCGGCTGATTTTAAAATACATGGTCTTCACAAGAAATTATCAAGGAAAATTGCCCTGAAGTTCTAAAAGAAGAAGGCAAAGCTGAAATAAGAAAAAATCCACCAATCACCACCTGAAGGAGACCCCGGGAATAAAATGTATTGGGATATCATATTCAAGTTTCAAATTTCCCTGGTAAGGAAAAAATACTGGAAAAAACAAGAAAATGAAATTTTAAATATCCTGGAATTACAAAAAGCAATACACAAGACCTGCAGCTACCACATTGAAGGACCATAGATCCTAGAATACTGTATTTCATAGAGTGAAAAAGCTAGAGTTATGAGCAAAGATAATTTACCCAGCAAAGTTCGGTATAATCCTGAGTGGGAAAAATTTTTTTTTTTAACAAACTGAAAGCCTTTCAGAAATTTGGGGAAAGAACAACAGAACATAAGAGAAAATTCAGAATATGAAGTAAACAATAATGATCAATTATAAGGGATTATTATTATTGAATGTAGACTCTACATACTTATATATGAAAAAATAATCAATTTTTGATGACTAAATTGATCAATTCAGTTTCATATAGTCTGAAAATTGGGCTGAGAGAATATAATGGGATGATTCAATTATCTCATACAAATGAAGCCAGAAAAAAAAAGGGGGAAATAAATAAATACAAAAGAAGTTAATAGGGGGAAAAGTAAATAGTGCTGAAAGCTTAGTCTCATCAGGAATGGATTACAGAGGGAGCATTATACATACATACAAACATATATACATATGTACACATACATGGGTATAAAAATCTTCTAAATTGAGAGAGAACAAAGATTGAGAGGAGAGGATAAAGGAGGGTTTCTTGGAGAAGTAGTTGAGAAATAGGAGGTTAAAGTAGTAAGTAGAAGTAAGCAAAAAAATGAGGAGGAATGAGAAAGATAGGAAAAATATGAAAGAGGAAAATAGACAAGTAGTTATAAGTAAAATGTACAACAAGCAATTACAGCTTAAAATGTGAATGGGATGAATTTATCCATATATAAATATAAACATAAAACATTTTTTATACAAGTAAAGTTAGATCTAAAGTTAGTTAATACTTATTGTCCATGGATAGGTAAAATCATATAATTTTTAAATGACAATTTTATATATATATATATCATTCCAATTAATTATTAAAAATTATTTTCCTAAGTTGGAAAAAATAACAACAAAGTTTAATTGGAAGAAAAGGTCAGGAACTTCATAAAAACCAGGAAAAAGAAGACATAATTGTGAGAAATATCAGATTTAAATGAACATTGTTGAAGTATATTATAGGCAATTTTGATTATTCTTTAAGGATTTTTTTCAAAGTATTTTATTTTTCCAAAGTATTGCATTTCCACATGCAATGGTAGTTTTCAACATTCACCTTTGCAAAACCTTGTGTTCCAAATTTTTCTCCCTGTTTCTCACCCTCCCACCTCTCCTAGAGGAAGCAACCAACATAGGTTAAATATGTGCAGTTCTTCTAAACATATTTCCATATTCATCATTCTGTTCAAGAAAAATCAGTCAAAAGTGGGGAAAAAAAATTGGAAAAAGGAAAAAAACAAACAAGCAAGCAAATAAACCACCACCACCACAAAAAAAGGTGAAAATACTGTTCTTTGATCCACCTTCAATCTCCATAGTTCTCTCTCTGGATGCAGACAGCTCTTTCCATCACAAATCTGTATTAACTGACTTTAATTGTTGAAAAGAGCTGAGTTCATCAAAGTTGATTATCACATAATCTAGTATACAATGTTCTCTTGGTTCTGCTCACATTACTCAGAATCAGGTCATGTAAGTCTTTCCAGGCTTTTCTGACATCAGCCTGCTCATCATTTCTTACAGAACAATAATATTCCATTACATTAATATACCATAACTTGTCCAGCCATTTCCCCAATGCTAGGAATCTCCTCAATTTCCATTTCCTTGCCACTATAAAAAAAAGACCTGCTATAAACATTTTTTGTACATGTGGATCATTTTCCCTTTTTTATGATTTCTTTGAGATACAGACCCAGAAGAGACACTGCTGAATCAAGGGTAGGCACAGTTTGATACCCCTTTGGACACAGTTCCAAATTTCTCCCCAGAATGGTTGGATCATTTCACAACTCCACAAAGAATGCATTAGTGTCCCAGTTTTCCCACATCCCCTTCAATATTTATCATTATATTTTCTTGTCATCTAAGCCAATCTGAGAGATGCAAAGTTACGGTACCTTAGAGTATCTTAATTTACATTTTTCTAATCAATACTAATTTAGATAATTTTTCCATGACTAGAAATGGTTTTAATTTCTTTATCTAAAAATTGTCTGTTCATATTCTTTGACCATTTATCAACTGACGAATGGGTTGCATTCTTATAATTTTGAGTCAATTCTCCATGTTTTAGTAGAAATAAGGCTTTTGTCAGAAACACTGGCTGTAAATTTCCCCCCCAGATTTCTGCTTGCCTTCTAATTTTGGCTGCATTGATCTTGTTTGTGTAAACCCTTTTTAATTTAATGTAATCAAAATTATTAATTTTACATTTCATAATGTTCTCTGGTTCTTCTCTGAATCATATTCCTTTCCTTCTCCACAGATCTGAGAGGTAGACTATCCCTTGTCCTCTGAGGTGGCTTATAGTATCACCCTTTATATATAAATCGTGAAATCTTGGTTAGCGGTTGGTCAAAGTCTAGTTTCTGCCATGTAATTTCCAGTTTTCCCAGCAATTTTTGCCAAATAATGATTTCTTATTTCAGAAGTCAGTCTTTGGATTTATCAAACACTAGATTACTATAGTCATTGACTGTTGTGTCTTGTGAACCTAACTTATTCCATTGTTTGGAATTTCTTAGCCAATACAAAATGATTTTGATGATCTCTGCTTTATAATATAGTTTTAGGTAAGGTACAGTGAAGCCATCTTCCTTTGCTTTTTTTTTTTTTCATTAATTGCTTTGAAATTTTTGATCTTTTGTTCTTCCAGATGAACTGTATTTTTTTCCTAGCTCTATAAAATAATTTTGTGGCTTTTTAATCAGTATGGCACTGAATAAAAGATTAATTTAGGTAGAATTGTCATTTTTATTATATTAGCTTAATGTTAAAGCATTTAATATTCTTCTAATTACTTACATCTAACTTTATTTGTAGGAAAAATGTTTTGCAATTGTGAGTGTAATCTAACTCCTTCAATTTCTTTTTCTTCTTTTATTGCTAACACTTCTAGTATAATATTGAATAATGATAGCGATAATGAACAGCCTTCTTTTACCCCTGATCTTACTGGGAATCTTATTTATCCCCATTACATATAATGCTTGCTGATGGTTTTAGACAGATGCTACTTATCATTCTAAGGAAAACTCCATTTAGGCTCTCTAGTGTTTTTAAATAGGAATAACTGCTGTATTTTGTCAAATGCTTTTTCTACATCTAATGAGATAGTCATATGATTTCTGTTTGGTTATTAATGTGATCAGTTATGCTGATAGTGTTCCCAATATTGAACCAAACCTGCATTCCTGGTATAAATCCTACTTGATCATAGTGTTATTATCTTGGGAATATCTTGCTAATATTTTATTTAAGGTTTTTGCATCAATATTCATAAGGGAAACCAGCCTATAATTTTCCCCCCCTGTTTTGGCCCTTCCAGATTTAGATATCAGCACCATAAATATGTCATAAAAGGAATTTGGTAGGAATTTTGATTATCTTATGTTGTGGGCCAGAACTCTGAACTTGAAAACAAGGATGCTTACAAGGTACTAACTTAGTGGAATTGATGATACAATGGTTATCTAGTTTAGCATGGTTCAGTCTGATTGATTATTAATCTTATAACAAATAATGGTTTCCTAGTGATATAATGATTGATTTATAAAAGATATGAATGGACAGTTTTGCCACAGGAAATAAAAAATAGCCTACTATGTGCCAAATGTATATTGCTGTTTGCTCTTACTCCAGTAAGAAAAGCATTTCCAAAAGTAATATTGTTACATTATATGGATGATATTTTGGGGTGTGTACCTGAGGAACAAATGTTAGAAACATATTTACAAAAGACCATAGAAACACTAAGGAACTACAAATTGCATATAGCTGCAGAAAAAATTCAAAGGCATGCTTCTTTGCAATATTTAGAAAATGAAGTATACCCTAAGGTGCTTACAGTACAAAAACTTTCCTTAAGATAGGAGATATCCAATGGATGCATCCAGTGTTAGGCTTGACTACCTATGAATTGCAACCATTATATGATATTTTAAGGGGAGACAGTGCTTGAAATTCACCACACCAGCTTACAAAAGAAGCTCAAGAGGCTTTGAGACAAGTTGAACTGGCTTTATCCAATGTGGTTGAAAGAGTCACTTAAAAACCCTTGGAATTATCAGTTTTTGCTACAAAAGAGGCACCCACCGCAGTCCTTAATCAAGGAGACAGTGTGATAGAATGGGTGAACCTCTCAGCACAACCAGAACAAAGCCTTACTCCTTATCCAGTGCTCGTGGCTAGAATTTTATTAAAGGCTATTAAGCAAGAAATACAATTATCACAGATGAGACCTGATAAAATATACATATTTTATACCAATGCACAAATTAATATATGCTGTGAAACCATCCCAGAGTGGCAAATTTTATTGGCCACAGCTCCAAATTTTACACATGGGGTCTCCATTAAAGATAACCTGGCTATTACATAATTGGCGATTGTTGAAGAAAAGATTTCTAAGGTTCCTCTTAAAGGACCAACTATCTTTACAGATGCATCCAAACATAACATTTGTGCTGTATACTCTCATGATTTAACCATAAAGAGAATAGTCAGAACTCCTTTTCAGTCCACTCAGCAGAATGAATTGTATGCAATCATGCTAGCTCTTACTTATTATCCAGGAGATTTAAATATAATATCTGATTTAGCCTATTCAGCAGGTGTGATACAAAGAATTGCCATGGCCCAAATAAGATTTGTAGCTTCTAACATATATCAGCTCTTTAAGGAACTTCAAGAGCAACTGAGAAAGCATCCAGGTAAGATTTATATCTTGCATGTCCAGTCACATAGTAGACTTCCAGGTCCTATTTTTGATGGAAATTCAAAGGCAGATAGCCTTTTAACTATGTTAGCCAGTACTCTTTTATTTCAGCAAGCCCAAGAATCTCATTTTAAATATCATCAGGCTGCTTGAGCTTTACATTTACAATTTGGGATAACAAAAGAAAAATCTAGGAGTATAATAAAAAGCAGTACAGCTTGCCTTCCTTTTCACTCTCCTATGCTCCCTCCAGGGAAGAACCCTCGTGGTTTGAGATCCAACAAAATCTGGCAAATGGATGTAACTCATTATAAATGTTTTGGCCGTCTGTCTTTTATCCATGTTGTAGTAGACACCTTTTCAGGATTTACTTTTGCAATACCAGCAGCCAAAGAGACAGCCCGAGTGGTCCCTGAATTCCTTATACAAGCTTTTGCAATTATGGGTGTGCCACAAGCAATAAAAACAGATAATGGACCTGCATCTACTTCTAAAAATTTTGCACACTCAGATACCTATTAATCCTCAAGGATAGGCAATAATAGAGAAGAGAAACAGAGACATTAAGACATTCCTCCAAAAACAAAAGAAAGGAGGAGCCACAGGTAACCCTAGAGAACTTAGCTCTCTTATGCATTAATTTTTTAAATTTTTGATAAAGATGCACTGGTTTCAGCAGACAGGTTTTATAACCCACCAGAAGGGCAGTGTCCAGTGTGAGCAGGTAATGTGGAGAGATCCAGAAAGGGGTGAATGGAAGGGACTAGAGAGGTTAACTGCTTAGGGGAGAGGGTTTGCTTTATCTCTACAGATGGAGAAGGAATCAGGTAGATGCCAATGAGCTGTCCATCAGAGCCAACCTTGTCCATCAGAGAGATCAGAAAGAGAGAAAAAAACCTCAAAACAGAGAAGACCTAAGAAACATCTGACACTGAAAGAGCATGGCTGATAATGAGACTTACAGAACTTCAAAACCTGCAGGAATCACTGGATTTCCTGAGATAAAAAATTGTTAAGACTATTATAGAACTTCAGAACTACCAGGAATCATTGGATGCCCTGAGATAAAAAATTGTTGATAAAACTGTTGCAGAACTTCAAAATCTGCAGGAATTATTGGATTTTATGAGACATGATGAGACTATTGCAGGATTTCAAAACTTGCAGTAATCACTGGATTCCCTACACACATGAAGTAATGGACAATAGATTCCTTTTGGACTACTTCTAGGACTTATGGAAATGTATAATTCCTCATGTTGGTTCATGTTATTTGTTACATCACTATTAGTCTGTGTTACTATGTGCTTATGTAATTTATATAACTATGTGTAATACCTCCCATGTTGATATTATGTATACATGTTTCAAGTGAGACCCTTCAGAAACCCAGTAATATTGTCTGATTCCCTATTTTCCTTTAGTTTTCATCTCCCTTCCTTAGAAGTCAGAGAGGGCACGATCACCTCCTTTTATGGTGTTTTTATCCCTTTTTTGAGGAGTGAGGAAAGGCTTGATCACCTGCCTTTTTGGAGTTCTCACCTCCTTGAGAAGTCAAGGAGAGTGACCCACCTTATGTTCTAAAACAAAAGAAAGCGGGAGATGTTATGGGCCAGAACTTGAAACAAGGTACTAAGTGGAATTGAGGAGACAATGGTTATCTAGTTTAGCATGATTCAGTATGATTGATTTAATCTTTCAACAACTAATGGTTTCCTAGTGATATAATGATTGGTTTATACTCAATGCATAGCATATAAGCTAGGAGCCTCAGTTAGGATTTATTCAGAGAGGGCAGATAAAATAGGCAGGAGCTCAAGCTCTCGGAACCAAGGAGAGAGACAGGCCTCTAAGAAAGCTAACTGGGCCCCAGGAAAGGAGACAAGACTTTGAAAGAGATAATAAAGGACTTGGACTGGCTACTCATGTGATGATTACTGAACTGAAATGACGGCTGCCTCCAGAGACCCCTAAAAAACCGAATAAAAAACACTACAATCTTAAATTAAATAAAATCTCTACAGTCAAGAATAGAAGGAATTCAGAAAAATGGGAGAGGGGAACTTCTACAGATAATCTCTCAGTTAGAATGTGATTGGGTTGGAATATTCCTAGTCTAGGGAAATGACAAGATACTGATTTAGAAAAACATGGAAAGACTTGTATTTATGAAATAAGATACTATCCATCTTCAGAGAAATAGATGGCAAGTAGAAATAAGCATAATTTGGTCTTACATATATGTGTTTGAGAGTATATATATATATATATATATATATATATATATATATGTATATTTACAGATATCATTGTACATCTGTTTATATGTGTATATATGTACTATAAATATGTGTACTATGTGTATATATGAATTTACATATACATATATACACACACACACATACATATATGTGCCTATTTGTAGTCTTCTTTAAGGGGATGACGGGGAGGGAGAAAATAAAATAAAAAGTATACAGCAGAGAACAAACATACAAAAAAAAAAAAAAAACTTACAAAGAAGCAAAGAAAAGCCAGTCAGCTAAGAAAACAAAGTATAGTATTTATTATATAAGTTTTATTGAAATGGAAATTTATTGCTTTATATTGAATCCTCTCTTATGTTCTGCTGTATACAGGACAATATGCTTTCCCCTCTCCTCCATTTTATACTTACTTAAAATAAATTTTAAAAATTAAAAAAATATATAGCTATAATAGATTGTAATGTTCTGGTTTAGCTTTCTGGAGGTCCTCCGAATGGGCCTTGGTTTCAGCAGAGTAATCACCATGAGAATAGTCAGGAATAAAGTCCAAAGTCTTTATTATCTCCTTTACAATCTGTCTCCTTTACCTGGGGCTGAGCTAACTTTCTGGGGGACCTTCAGATGGACCTTGGCCTCAGTGGAGGCCAGTGGAGAAATGAAAGAAGACAAGGCAGCCACCATGAGGGTCTCTATCTTGAAGACTCTTCCTCTAGTCTGTTCTCCAGTCTATGTCTGAGTCGGAGAGCTTGAGCTCCAGGATCCAGTCCACTCTCTATCTCCGCGTCTGTCTTCCCTCACAGATCTCTTAAGCTCTTCTATACTCTATTATAAGTACATCATCATAGGTGTCAATCTTGTAGAATAGGTGTCAACTTGTAGAACTATACTGAATACTAAGTACATATAAACTAGAGAATCATTATCTCAATTCCACTGAGTTAACATCTTGTTGTAGGATTATATCAATCATACTGAACTGGAGAACTATTAATCACCATGCTAAACTAGATAACCATTGTATTGAGATAAGGATGAGATATAATATATAACATAATCTGATCAATTCAGTACAAACTTTCAATGTGACATCAATGTGACAAGTATGCCAGGTAGCTTTGCTTGACTCTATGCTATTTAAAACTTCTATTAGTAATTTATCTATGAGCAGAGATGGTTTGCCCATCAAATTTTTGATGGCCTAAAGTTGAGAAGAAGTCCTAATGTGCTAAGTGACAGAGTCAGGATCCAAAGGGATCTTAATGTGTTACAGTAGTGGCCCATTGTTCATCGTAAGATGAAATTCAATAGAAATAAATTTAAGTAATTTTGCACTTAGGTACAAAAATCCACAAATGAAAGGTACAGGAAACATGGCTAGAAAGCAATTATTCTGAAAAGGATCTGAGTTTTAGTGGACAACAAGCTCATATCTTGAGCTGCCTTAAGTGGAGCTGCCTTAATACCATTTTATTCTGTCCTCATCAGACATCATCTGGAATATTTTATTCAGTTCTAGCGACCACAGTTTAAGAAAGACATTGATTAAGGTGGAAAGTATCCAAAGGAAGGCAATTAGTATTATAAAGGACCTTGAATCCATTAAGGCATATAAGAATTAGATGAATAGACTGAGTACATTTACTCTAAAGAAAATTAGTTAGGGGAGTCATGACAATTGTCTTCAAGTAATTGAAAGGCTATCATATAGAGATGGTATTAAGCCTTGTTTTGTTTGAATCCAGAGGCAGAATCAAAAAACAATAAGCAAGTCAGGGCTTGCTTTCAAGAAAAACTTCCTAATAATCAGAAATGTTCAAAAGAGGAATGAATGGACCACTGGATTTCCTTTCTTGAAGGCAAGTAAACAATTGCAGGATGATTATTTGGGTATATTAAAGTATTTTCTATTTATGGGTTGAATCAGATGGCTGTTGAAGTCCCTTACAATTTTAAAATTGTCTAATTCTGTGATTCATCCTATTATCTAGTTTCACTCAAATAATTTAAATTCTTCCCGGCCCAATCCTATAGATTTAAAATCGTCAGATGAATACATGTTTTAGTTTCATGACAGCAGCTAAATTTGCACCATAAGAAATATATACAACCTCTGAAATGTAAGAAAAACAAAGAAGAAAACCTAAGAAGTATTTTCCAGGGAGACAGGACAGGGGAAAGATGAAACAATACATAACATAGAGTTAATCCTGATACAAAAATTTTCAGCTTCAGAACAGAAAAACCTAAATTTCATGTCCCAATGTACATTTCACTCTTTACTTACTTACACTTCCCTATTATACAATCAGCAAAGCTTAATGATTATTTGAAAAGAACTGGCCATCTCAAAAGGTAGGACACAACTATTCTTGACAATGAAAAGAACTTTCTACAAGGAAGAGCAGTGACACCTGCCTGTTATCTGGGAAAGAGAATAGTCAAGTAATGTGATAAAGTAGCTTATTTCCTCATGGGCTTATGGTACACTTCTCTTTAGTTCTAATTTAGAAATGGTAGCAGTGACAAAACTTTCTACAGGAAATTAATTCAATCTTCTTATACTCAGTTTTAATGTCTCACAGCACTAATGATCTGTTTATGTTCTGGATTATATACCTAGAGTTTTCTTTTGAAGTATTAGATTTTTAACTACCAATGAAATGTTAGGATAGTTTGTGGCTGCTACTATAATTATAAAAATTGCTTTTAAAACCTGCTTATCTGGTTTATGAGACAACTTGAGCGAACAATAGCTGTCGTCATGGTTCTGAGTCAGGGTGGTGATATTATGTGTGTATATATATACTGTCAAATGGAAGCCATATAAGTACACTTAAAATTACTTTGAAATTAAATTGAATCTAACTTTCTACCATTATGCTTATAGAAATCCATTTATATATTTATGACCTTGGAGACACTATATTAAGGACTTGCCAAAAATAGACACACACACACACACACACACACACACACACACACAGAGATAATCCACAAAGACAATAGGTATTTAAGAAGACTTTACTGCTTCATGAAAGCTCAAAACTAAAATTTTAGGTATCCATAGAAAATATGTATGTTTTGGAAAATAAAACTGTCAGGTACTTATGTTGAAAAAACATGCAAAGAAGAGGGAATCAGGGGAAGGAGGGAAATCTGAAACACAAGGCTATGCAAAGATCAATGTTGAAAAATTATCTGTGCATATATTTTGTAAATAAAAAGCTTTAAAAATTAAAAAAAGAAAAACATGCATAATCTTATTTAAAACATTTAAATAAAATTTAATCATTACATTTGAAAAGAAAAAACAACAATAAGATTTCTTTTAAGGATGAGAACATACAAACACATATTCAGAGAGATACTTACCCATCCCAATGATTTATCTTCATATTAATAAGATGGTCTATCATTGATTGAGTATATTCATTAAAGCCAGCAATATTCACACTAAAAAAAAAATTGTGTATTTGTACATGTTAACATCTTTACATTATTCAGATTTCAATTTCAGCATGTTCTGATATCATATGTGATCAGGTCAAAGCAGAATATCATAGATAGATCAATCTGAGATTTCTAATGATACTCAAGGCAGTTCAAAATTTAACTCTCACTTAATGGTATTATTATAAATCAATTTGAATCCCTGGGACTAACTCTGGTTTATATGTACACTCTGATTTCAAAACTGATATACTCTCTGGGACCTTACATCCTCATCTTCATCCCAGTCACTTTCTGCCTTGCCTATTCCTGCTGTACTAGCAACCAAACTAGATCACAAGATCACATACTTGTAAGGAGCTAAAATACTTGATTCTGCACTCCCTGAGACTAAGCATTCTCACCTTAACCTCAGCTACTTTTTGTCCTTTCCACCTTTCACTACTAGTTATAACTGGAATAAAATTGACATGAAAAAAGCTTCAGGAAAGAGTATGTTGATGATTTTCCCATTGTTTTACTTATCCTATGATTACTCAGTAATTTCCCAAATCATGACTTCTTTGCCCTTGGTCACTATTTCTGTTTTGTCACCCTCATGAATATGTAATCTTCCTTTTAAGGGAAGGGACAGCTTCATTTTTATATTTGTAACCCCATACTTAGCACAGTACTTAGTAGAGTAAATATAAGCAACTATTTTTCCTTTACCTATTCTATGAGATGTTACTTAAATTACTACATTTAGATAGGATTACATAGATTTAGACATACATCAGATATCTCATAGAATCATATATGTAGATGTGGAAAAGATCCTGCAAGTTACTAAGACCACTTCCCTCATTTGAAAAAGACAAGGAAATTGAAGTTAGTTATGTAACTAACTCAAGGCTACATAGGTAGGAAGTGTCTGACACAGGATTTGAATCTTCTTTATTCAAGGTCTAATACTCTACTATGCTATATATTTTGATCACATAGCTATTTGATTAATAATAAACAAAGTCTTCACTATCACTATGAGCAAAACAATCAGTCAGCTTGTTTCTGATATAATTTAGTTTCTACATTATTCTGATATAATTTAGTTTGCTAAAGCTAAGGTTATATTAGAAATGATCTTTCTTAGATTAATTGAATTGTAGAGATATACGCAATGTGGTCATTTGGGGATTTTCCAAGACTAATTTTCCTAAAAATAAATCATATAAACTTCACATAAGGAAAAGACACAAATGTAGGTGATAAAGCTATATCTTATTTAAAATTAGGGGATTAGAAGAAAGGAAGCTAATCACAAGTTTCATGAAGCATGATCTGAATTCATATGTTACTAGGAAACAGCAGAAATTCAATATGGATTATAATGCATAAGTAGAGGGATATCAAAAAAGAAATGTGATCCTATTATACAAAACCCTTTTTTGTGATCTGGAGCAAGAACACCAATAAGAATGAGTGATACTCATTCACACTCAGGTAATCTAAACTATCATTTACAAGGCTTCAGTTTTCTGAGTGGTGGTAAGAGAATACTATATACATCATCATAATAATACATGGTAAAACACACAACATTTCAACTATAATAGATTTGCTCTAAAGCCTACATTTCTAAATATGTCCAATTCTATTTTAGCCAACCCTAAGGTTAGAATAGGAACAACCAATTAATACTTTTCCAAAGAACCAGTTGCTAAAAACTTCTTAACAAAAGAAAAATATTAATACAAATCCAATTTAACAGTCTAAATGTATCACATAGAAAAACGTTTATCAGGTATCATGATAAATCAATCTTTTCAAGCTTAAATAATGTTTCCCAACAGTTAAAGATTTACACATTGGGTATACCAGCAACTGAGCAACCTTTATCTCTAACTATACTCTCAGGCCCCTCCTGAGCACAACAAGCAGATGGCATCCCATGACTTTTACTTTCACCCGAACCCCACCTCTGATTCCTGCCCAACAATGCAATAATAGCCAGTGAAAGGGAAGTATACTATCTACAATTAACCAATTGCCATCAAAAGTAAGGTAACTTCAACGCCACCCCCTTCTTAATAGCAGAAGATGGAAGAACTCTATGTCTATTTGAGGACAAAAAGGAAAAAAAATAAGGAATGTTAAAGGTGACAAATGTCAGATAACAACATCACCAACATTCATCTCTGTACTTAATAGCTCACAAAGTTCATTATGCCATCTGAACCTCACAACACTCTGATGTCTCAGAAAAGAGAATGAATGTCCCCATTATACACAGATGAGGAAACATGGGCTTGCCCAAAGTCATAACTATTAGCAAAGGCCAAATCTGAAACTAGAAACAGGGTATAGTGAAGGTTTTTGTTTAACCTCTTTCTTACTCAATGTTTGTTTTTATTGTGAAATTAAGAAAAATACTATATATAAAATGAATTATGAGTAGCTTTTTAAAGTGCATGTTAAATTTAACTCAGTAACAAGAAAACTTGTCTTCTTCACTTCGTTTGACTCTCTTCTGCCTTTAAAAAAAAAAAAAAAACTTTTACAAATACTATTTTCTTTTTTTTCTGAATGATTATCATACCAAGTCACTGGTATGGTCTGTTAAATACAGCTCCAAAATAAAAATAGTTCCTTGTAACAAATAGCAATAGTAAAGTAAAACAAATTCACACATTGTCAATGTCTATAAATGTATGTCTCACTGGGCATCTACAAACCATCACCTCTCAAAGAAATATACTTCCTAATTTTCGATTTTTATGATAGATCACAGCATTGATCAATGTTCTTAAATATGTAAAAACTGCCTTTCTTAACATTTCTGTAGTCATTCTGTATCTGGTTTTCTTGGTTTAGCTCATTTTATTCTTCATAAGTTCACACAAGTCTTCTCAGGTTTCTGTGATATATTCTCTTATCATTTTTTCCATTAAAATTATTCCATTACATTAATATTCTATAATTTTTTCTATCCTCCAATAAATGGGCATATACTTTGTTCTTAACACTTACTTTAACAAAAAGTACTGATACAGCTATGTGGAGCAATACATATTGGCATTAAGCCTAACATCAAGAAGACCTGCCTTCCAACCTGGTTTTGGGCATTTATCAGCTGTGGCACCCTGAACAAATCACTTAACTCTGCCTTAATTTCCTCCTCTGTGAAGTGAAGCTAGAGAAGGCAATAAAAAATCATTCTAGTTGTTATTTGTCCTTTGTTCTAGAAGAAGATCATGACATCAGGGAGGTGATGCCATGACATGCAAGTGTACTGGATTTAGAGAGAGAGAATGTGTTAAGTCACTACTCTCATTTTTCTCCTCCAGAACCATCTGGGTCCAGTGGCCAGATATAGATCAGGATAACTGGAGAAGGCTATGGACACAATGGTATTGATCATTTAGAGCAAAAGTCTTTACCAGATCTCAGTTTGTCTGAGGCAATGCCCAGCCAGTGATTAAGTTTAGGTAAGAAATTAGGCACAGAATGACCTCCTTTAGTCAAATAAAAATCTACATTTACCAAGAAAATTCTAAATGGGATTACAAAGAGATGGAAATATCAGTGGTTATATACATGGGTCCCTTCCCTTTATTTTTAATCCATGGGGGGGGGGGGGGGGGGGGGGGGGGGGGGGGGAGGTCTACCAGGGGTTAGTGCTAGAACAAAAAATAGGCACAATTTTATGACTTTTAGAGTATAGCTGTGAATTGCTTTCTAGAATGGTGAAACCAATTCATAACTCCACAAATGGTGCATTATTAGTGTGCCTGTTGGTTCATGAGTTAAAAAGCATTAAGCAACTTTTCTGTGTCAGATCCTTAAGTGCTGAAAATGTAAGAAAAGGCAAAAAAATAATCTCTGCTAAGAATAATATTTGCTCTTTTTTTTTTTTTTTTGCTGAGTCAATTATGATTAAGTGACTTCCCCAGGGTCCCACAGCTAGGAAGTGTTAAGTGTCTGAGGCCAGATTTGAACTCAGGTCCTCCTGACATGAAGGCTGGTGCTCTAACCACTGTACCACCTAGCTGCTCTACCTGCTCACATTTCTAGTAAAAGAGATATATGTCAAGTATCTACTATATAATAAAGCTATAATCAAAAAAACAAAAAATTAACTGTTAAAAAAATCTTGCAGTTACTTTTTGTTATTTTATGTGTGTACATGCATGCGTGTGTGAGAAAAATGGTCTAAGGATATGAATAGAAACTTAGACAATATATATATATATATAGCCATGTAAAAAATAGGTTCCAAATCACTACTAATTTAAAGAAGTGCAAATTAAAGCAATTATGAAGGTTTCATCTCATACCTACAGAATGACAAAGATGACAAAAAAGAAAAATAAGTGTTAAAAGTGGCTACAGGAAAATAAGCATTTGATACATTATTGGTATATATCTGATGACTGGGTATAAACATTCTGAAAAGTAATTTGGAATTATACACAAAAAGTTGCTCAAAAAAAGCAAAAGCAAAAAAGTTGTTCTTTACATATAAAATATTTGTAGCAGCTCTTTTTTTAGTAATAAAAAACTAAAAAGTAAACATCATTTGAAGAATGGCTGAGTAAGTTTTGTTATATGAATATGATAAGAGTATTATTGTGCTATTAGAAATGAGGCAATAGATTTCGGAAAGACATGGGAACCGTCAGAGTAAAATAAGAACTAGAAGAATAATTTATACACTATTATCAAAAGAATAAAAATGAGTAACTTTGAAGGCTTTATAAAGTGATGAAAATGAAATTCACAGAATCTAGGGAAAGCAATTTATATAGTAACAATATTACTTTTCTTTTTTTTAAAAAAAAATAGTAAGAAAAAAAGAAAAAGAGAAAAGGAATACAAGACAAAAGAGAGCATTGTTATGTACCCAGCAAAACATCAGGGATGATTCAAAATATGTACCAACAAAGATCAAGAAATAATATTTATGAATGTCCATTATTTTTTTTACTTCCTTTTAAATTGTTCTTTGGTTCTCTACTGCACACCTTATTTACTTTATATTTTCCCCCTTTCATACCCTACCCCCAACCCCAAGCAAGTTACAGTTAAGAAAAGATATATTTTTGCATATATATGTAGATACACACACGCACACACATCTTTACTATCCCTACTGACCCTTTAATTAAATTCTGCTCCATAACTTGCTATTACTTAACCTTCCCCAATCCAAATATCCCTCCCTTGACGTCTTCCCTCACCCTTTGCTTCCCAATCCACCCATCCCTCCTCCCTTATTTCTTTACAGATCCTGGAGAGTCCTATATCCTTCATAACATACATGTAGTGTTGCCAATTGAACCCATTCCCAATATGAGTAGATTTTCAAAATTACAAGCCCTACTCCCCACTCTACTGCCTCTCTCTGTGCCTATTCTTCCTCTGTACCTCATTTGTATAATATGATTATCTTTACCTTCACTCTCCCAATCTTTTTTTAAGCTATCCTATTGTTGATGTTAATCTCAAGCATATATAGAGAATATGTTTCCCATGTAAAAAACCATAAACAATTTGTCCATGTTTAAACAGTTTGTTCATGTTGAGTTCCTTAAAATTGCTCTTTGATATTGGCTCTTTTATGTGAAATTTTAAGTTTGAGTTTGGTTGATAGAAATTCCTGAAAATCAACTAGTTTATTGAATATCCATTTTTTCTCATTCAAAATTATAATTTTTTTGGATATAATATTTTTGGCCACAAGCCTAGTTCTTTTGATTGTTGATAGATATGATTCCAGGAGCTGCAGTCTTTTATTGTGGATGCTGATAAGTCTTGTAAAATTCTAATTTTAGCTCTAGCATATTTGGATTGTTTTTTACTTATTTCTTACAAAATTTTCTCTTTGATCTGGGGGTTTTGAAATTTGGCAGTAACATTCCTGTGTGTGTTCTACAAAGGATCTCTTTGAGATGGTGATCAGTGGATTTTTTCTATTTCTACTTTCCCCTCATGTTCTATCATTTCAGGACTATTTTTTTTTAAATTGTTTCCTTCATTACTGTATCAGGGTTCTCTTTTTGGTTGAAACTCTCTAGAAGTCCAATTATTCTTACATTTTCTCTTCTTGATTTGTTCTCCAGATTTGTGGTTTTTCTTATAAGATGTTTCATATTCTTGGCTCAAATAGGAAGTAAAATACATACTCAATAGGGGTATAGAAATCTATCTTACCCTGCAGAAAAGTAGGAGAGGAATGGGATATGGGCAGGCTGGGTGGGTGACACAAGGGAGGGCATATTAGAGGAAGAAGTGGTCAGTAACAAAATACTTTTGAGGAGGGACAGAGTGAAAGAAGAAAGAGAATAAATGGGGGGAAATACAATTAACAATAGTAATTGTAAAAAAAAAATTTCAAAGCAAGTTCCTCTAATGGAATATTATTGTTCTCTGGGAAATGATGAGTAGGAGGCTCTCAGGAAAAACAAAAACAAAAACAAAAAAAAAAAAAAAAAAACCACCCCCCCCCCCCAAAAAAAAAAACTTGGAAAGTTCTCCATGAATAAAATGAAATATACTATATACAAAGTAATAGCAATGTTCTAAAATGACCAGCTGTATATTACTTTGTTATTCTCAGTAGTATAATTACTCTGAAGGACTTAGGAAAAATCCTATCCATACCCAGAGAAGGAACTGATTGGGTCTGAATACTGATAAAAGCATTCTCTATTTCTCTCTGCATCTCTCTATTTTTCAACTTAATTTTTCTTGAGGGTTTTTCATTTTCATTAGGGTGAAAAAATGTTTTCTTTTTCAACTTGACTTTTATGGAAATGTTTTACATAACTAACTTCACATGTAGTTTCTTAAATGTGGCTGAGGATAAGGGAGACAACCTAGAATTCAAAAATCTGAAAAAAAAAAAAAAAACAAATGAAAAAATTGTTTTGAATGTAACTGAGAAAAATATTAAATAAAATTAGAAAATATCATCCTTAAAAAAATTTGAAAAGATATTCAAAGGACTATAAAGTCTATGTACCCTTGATCTTGGTAATAAAATAATGTTACTTAGTTTGTTTTTTAAAAGGGGGTAGGGGAGGGGAGGAGAGCTGAAACAAACAATTTTGCACATGTAGATCCTTTTCCTTTTTTTATGATCTCTTTGGGATAAAGGCCTAGACACTGCTGGATCAAAGGGCATGCACAATTTGATAGCCCTTTGGGCATAGTTTCAAATCGTTCTCCAGAAAAAAAAAAGTTTCATATTCTGGTTTATTTTCTCATTCTTTATAATCTGTTTTGTTATTTCTTGGTGTTTCATAGCTTCACTGGCTTCCTCTTGCCCAAGTCTAATTTTCAAAAAATTCTTTTCTTTTCTTTCTTTTTTCCTAAGGCAATTGGGATTAAGTGATTTTCCCAGAGTCACATAGCTAGGAAATGTTAAGTATCTGAACCCAGACTTGAACTCAGGTCCTCCTGACTTCAAGGTTGGTGCTCTATTCACTGTGCTACTTAGCTGCTCCTCTCTAAGAATTATTTTCATCTTTGAGACTCTATACTTCCTTTTCTAGTTGGTGAACTTTTTTTCATGTTTTTCTAGGATAGTTTTTATTTTTATGGTTTTGTGTTTTTCCTCAATGTCTCTCATTTGATTTTTAAATTCTTTTTTGAGTTCTACAAATTCTCTTTGGGCAGGGAGCCATTTTACATTACTCTTTGGGATAGAAGCTTTTTTTCTTTTTTTTTAATTAACTAGAGTGTCCTCTGAGGATGAACCTTGATCTTCCCTGTTCCCATAATATATTTCAATGGTGAGGTTCTTTTTTTTTTTTTTTTTAAATAAGAAGTATTAATATAAGCATCTCTAATAGTGAGGCAGGGTGATGGTGCCTCAAGCTTCCCTTCAGTTCTCCTTTCTGACCAGGAACCTCAACTCAAGAGCTCCAATCTCCTGAAAGTTCTCACAACCAGTAGGATCCCTACCCTGCTGCTTCTGCATTCACAGGGTGCTAACTGCTTCTCACTCAGGGGCAAGTCTCAAAAGCACAGCTGGGCCTGGCAATCCCAATAAGGAGAGGGTCACTCAGTCCTCTCAGATTCAGACCCAAACTCCAAGAACAGCCCAGGAGGTGAGGCTCCAACCACACCCAGCTAGCCCCAGGGCTCCCCACTAGGTGTTTCTGAACTCCATAGATGTTTGCTTTAGACAGGTTAATCTCTATCTTGAGGGCTTTCTTCAAATCTCCTCAAGTTGTATTAGGAGAATCCCCAGTTCTGCCCCAAGGCTTGATTTTCACCAATCTATGTTTGCCCTGAGGCACAAATTTGTTCCATTTGTGTGGGAAATAGGGAGAGTTCGAAATTTACCAATCTATTCCATCTTCCCAGAATCATCCCTCCCCACACTAATTTTTTTCAAAACTTAAAAGTTGTGAAAACTATGATTAATACAATGACCATTCATAATTCCAGATGACAAATGTTTAAATGAGACATATAGAGCTATATATGTTTACATAGAATCACTGAGGGAATTTTTTTCTAATTGACAATACATATTTGTTGCAATAGTTTTGGGTATTTTCTCTCTAATGGGGTGAAATTGGGAGGGAAAGAAAATGGATTTGTGTGTTTTGTTTTTTTTTGTTTTTTTAGTTGTGGGAAGTGTTAGATAAGATCACCATATTAATGATTTTTGTCACAAGAGACAACTTACAAAGTGAGAGAACCTGGAAATGTTAGCACGTAAAACCAAAACGCATCAATAAAACTTTTAAAATATCTACATATATACAAGACATATATAGAGTAGATGTCAACTAAACTGCAAATAGAAAGAAGCCAGGGAAACCTGGCAAATTTTAAAAAGACAGATAATTCCAGGAATAGGGAAAAACTAGTACAAAGGCATAGTGACGGGGGAATCCCAAAACTCTCTTTCTTTCTCTCTGACTTTGGAGGGGAACGCTAAGCTCTCCCTTGAAAGACCCACCAGAGGGAATCAAGCATTGTTATCTACGTGAGACAGGTTGAGCACTCCTACTTAGCAGGAGCTGGAGATACCAACACCATTGAATTATAAATTAATCCACAGATACTCATTCAATTCCAAGATTTTCTATTCGGGTACCAGCTCAAACAGCCTAGGCTTCTATTATAAAAAGAGCCAACTTGGGGCTCAGTCCTTGCAGAGGACTGCAACCCTCTGCCTGATGAAATGATATTCTCTTTCAAAGTTACCCCCTTTTTATCTGTTTCTCACCTATTTTCCTAACAAGACTTTATAGCTATCGGGATTTCTCTGCAAGAAACTTTACTTCTCTTTCAGGACCTTGCCAGTAAGGAATTCAGTCTTTCTATTCATGCATAGCAAAGGCTGACTTCCCAATGCCAATAATAAACTTTTTTTTTTTTGCCAGTCTAGCTTTTCAGGTTTGTAAATTCCTTTAAGAAGGATCTCTGTACTGCCAGAAGGGAGTTCCCACAACTCCCTACCCTGCGCCAAATCCTAGGGGGACATAACCCCAAACCTCTTCATTTGGTTCCCTGAATCCTGAAACTGCCACTAACCTTATCAATAGGAGATGAAGAGCTTTGTTCCAGGAATTGCAAGTAAGTAGGCCAATTTATTTGGTCCATTTACACAGTCTATTATGGAGCCATAAAAGTTAAAATAGAAACAAATTTAAAGGACTAATGGAGAACTTTATACTTTATCCTGGAGGTAATAAGGAACCTCCAAGTTCTTTAAATCTGCATTTCTTTTATTAGTATATTTAGATAATTTTTTAATATACTTGTTGAAAACTTAGAACATCCTCTGAAAAACTCCTTTTGAAGAATGACTCTTGTTCTTTTAAATTATATAAATTTCCCAATTATCTTACAAATCAATCTTTAATCAGAGAAATCAGCTAAGAAAATTTTCCAGCTTCCCTTCTAAATCTTTCACTTAAAGTCAATTACCTTCTAGACATTCTGTAACTGCTTTTAATGAGGTTTTTCATCAGACTTTTCCCCCCTTAGACCTCAAGTATTAATTTTAATTTTAGAAAATATGGTCACCAAATTTATGTTATTTATTGGGTAAGGAAGTGATATAAAGCTATGAGAGAAGAATCTGAGAGATTTTAAAAATAATCCCTTAGACAGTTATGTGAAGAATAGACTACAAAAGAGACCCCTGAGGCAGGGAGACCAATTATTGCCATTCCAAAAGTCTAGTTGAAAGGTGTTAAGGGCCTACACTGGTGGTGGATGTTTAAATAGAAAGAAAGAGAGAAATAGAACAGATGTTTTCAAGGTTTAAAATGTAAGATTCAATAATGGACTGTCTGTGCGAGGTGAGGAAATATGAGGAGTCCAAGAAAATGCTATGGTTATAAATCTGAAAGATCTAGAAGAACAGTGCCACTAACAGAGATAGGAAAGTCTGAGAGAGGGATATGTTTGAGAGGAAAAGATAATAAGCTCTGCTATGAATGAGTTGATTTTGAGATATCTGCAGGACACCTAACTTAAGATGTCCAACAGGAAATTGGTAATGTGGGACTGAACCTCAAAAGAAAGCCTGGGGCTGAATAAATAAATCTTCCAGTTGTCTTTATAGTGTTAATTAAGCCTGTAGGAATGGATGAGATCATTCAAAAATTATGCAGAAAGAAAACAGAAGAGGGCTTAGGGAACACCCACAGTACAGTACAGGATGATGAGTCAGCAAAAGAGACAAGGTAAGAGTAAAATAAGCAAAGAGCAAAAGTAAGAAAAAACAAGATAGAAGACCCAAGAAGTAGTACTATGAAAACAGAGAGGAGATAAAATCCAAGAGGAGAAAGTGGTCAATAGAGTCAAATGCATCAGAGAAATAAAAGAGAATGAGGACAGAGAAAAGACCTTCCTAAATTTGTCCTCCTAATCATAGTGGTCCTCAGCTTGATCTACAAGTGCTTCTACTCCTCAGTATTCTTTTAGAACATCATAACTTTACTATAGTTATCTAGTTCAATATGTCCTGTCCATGCTTTTAAATTCCTTTTCTTTTTGTTCTATTGCTACTCATACCTTGCCAAAATCCAATTCTGTATTATTCCTACCATTAAATATCTACCTAATTCCTTCACCATTTGCTCCTACACCACCACTGTAAATGATGGTTCCACATATGGATGTCATAGTGCTGGTTAATGGAGGACTTGTGTTTTCTTGGTGTTAATTGTTACACCAATTAGTAGTAGTATCACAGCTTTGAAGCCTGCAGTGAGTGCACAAATATCTGCATATTATTTCAGTGAACGAGATGAGATGAGATCTTTCAAGATTGTGAAAATCGAGTAAGGCTTCATCTACTTCAGTTGGAGTAGGCCTGAAGGACTTTGAAGATTGAGTCAAGGGCATACCTAAGTCCCCTTCTGCTATCCTCCCATGACATCAGTGTCTCCCTATTTCAGTCAAATATGGGCAACTATGTACTTACTGGTCAAGTTCAATTTCTTGGGTAGTTACTGCGTTTAGAATGTAAGATCCTCAGCCAATAAGGATGAGGATCAGTGGTGGGAGGGGGTATTTGCGTTAGGAATTAAAAGTGTTGACCCTGCACCCCCGAAAGTTGCTTCCTCCCTTCCTCCCTTCAACTATCTGCTCGATGGGTGGGACACCCTTTTCCCAAGAATGTATAATAAACTTCGCTTTGCTTCTAGAGATCTCTCCAGCTTTTTTTATTAAATGGTGACCCCTCACCATTTCTGAACCACACATCAGGAAACTAAATTGCTTCCATTTGAATTGTCTTAGAAAGATTCTGAAGACCACCTGGCAGGATAAAATACCAGACAAAGCATTTCAACTCTACTACAGACAGTACGACTCCACTGGGCTGGCCACATTGTTTGAATGCCAAATATATGCTTGCCAAAAAGATTATTTTACGGAGAACTTACACAAGGCAAGAACTCACAAGATGGTTGCAAAAAGCAATACAAGGACACTCTCAAGAACTCTTAAGAACTTTAAAACTGATTGCATGACATAAGGGACTGCCCAGCATGGCATGCCCTCATCAGAGAAAGTGCTGTGCTCTATAAGCTGTTAGGATTCTTACAAAGTGATAAGTTGGTTGTCTAATTTAGCATGGTACTTAACAAGTTCTCTAGCTCACTAATGTATTTAGCACTCATTGGAGTTCTACAAGATTTACAAGTCCAGGAGATTCACAAGTTCAGTGGAGGAGATTCATAAGTCACAGCTCCCACAATCTCACTCTTAGAGGAGGAGTCAACCTTTGAGTTCACACCTGTAAGAGATCATATATAAGAAGCTCTTGGAACCTCAGCCAGGAGTCAGTTTAAGAGATTGAGAAGCCAGAGACTAAAGTTGGGCAGAACTGGAGATTTCGGAAGAAGAGAGGCTGAAGCTGGCAGAGGCAAAGGACTAGCAACAAGAGCTCTCGGAATCAAAGAAAGCTAATTGGACTATTCTGGAAGATATAATAAAGGATTGGACTTTAACAGCTGGCTGCATTTGAGGTGTTTATTACACTAAACTGAAACTAAGGTTGCCTCCAGAAGATCCCTAAGAAACCTGCTCCTGAAGAACAATTGTATTTTAGAGAATAACATTACAATAAGAAAAGCAGAGTTAAATTGGCTCAGAAGAAACAGAAGATACACAAAGTTGAAGACGCAACCCCAAATGTTGATAAGGACAATTTGTGTTCACCCTGTGGCAAAGAGTTCCAGAGTCCTATTGGTCTGATCAGCCATAGTCAGAGACACTGTAACTCAACTCTAACGTAATGATGCCATTTTGGTCCTTTTTGAGAATAAAGAACAACTAATCAATTAATCTAATTCCTATTCCTATAAGCTACAAAGCAGAGCTGGAACACATCACACAATCATGATAACTGGGTTTATAACAAATTTATGTTATTAAAATTGAGTACACAGTAGGAGGCAGAGTTAAGGTAGGAAAGTACTCACCTGAGCTCTCCCCCAAATCCCTTCAAATGCCTTTAATTAATAATTAACCAAATTCTAGACTCTAATCAAATTTCCAGATTTAGAAACTAATTTTTAAAAGTTCACTGACTGTACCAATAGGATAAAAATTATACTACACAACAAAATGTGACAAGTCATCAAAGAGACCGGAGTACCCAATCATTTTACTTTTCTCTTGAGGAATCTGAATGCAAGCCAAGAAAACTGTTGTTTCTTCTGTTCTGTCAGTTCTGAAACAACTAACTAGTTTAAGATTGGAGTGTGACATGTCTATGTATTATGTGATGCCTGTGTATGCAAAGCGTATCATGTGAAATGCCAGGCTGGATGAATCAATCAAAAGCTTAATTTAAGGTTGCTGAGAGAAATATCAACAATTTTAGATATGCAGGTATCACTCTGATGGTAGAAAGGGAGAAGGAATTAAGAAGTCTCATGATGAAACTGAAAGAGAATGTAAAAATTGGTTTGAAGCTTAACATCAAAAAATCTAAAACCTTGGCAACAGGTCCCAATCAACTTCCTGGCAAATAGAAGAGAGAGAGAGAGAGCAGTGTAAGATTTTATATTCGTGGGCTCCAATCTCACTACAGATGGTGATTGCTGCCACAAAATTACAAAACCAGTGCTCCTTGGAAGAAAAACTATGGAAAATCTAGATAGTATACTAAAAAGCAGAGATATCACCTTGCTGACAATAGTCCCAATAGTCAAAGCTATGGTTTTTTTCCCCAAAAGCAGTATGACTATAAAAGTTGGACTATAGGAAAAGCTGAGCACCACCAAATCAATGCTTTTGAACTGTGGGTGCTAGAGATGACTTTTAAAGAGTCTCTTAGAAAGCAAGATTGAATCAGTAAATACTTAAATATATCAATTCAGGCTATTTACTGGAAGGTCAAATACTAAAGTTGAATCTTAAAAATGACCACATAATGAGTAGACAGAACTCACTGGAAAAGATCCTGATGATGGGAAAGATGGAAGGCAAAAGGAAAAGGGGACGGCAAGGGATGAGATATGGATAGACAGTGTAATGGAAACAATAAATATAACTGAACTCCTAAACAGCAATAAAACAATCTAACTAAATTTGTAGGTCTATTTCCATATCAAAAACTATCAACCTCTTTTAAAAGATAGACGAAATAATAACAAACTTCAGTGGGAAGAATAAAAGAAAAAATAAGGAAAAATGTACAAATGATAGTGTCAATGTGATATTTCAAATCACATTACAATATGGATATGGATAATATTCATATTTCTATTTTTTTGTGTTTTATATTTATGTTGTTTTAGTCATTGTGCATATTGTTTGTTTGACTGTTTGCTATGCTTCAGGTCATATTCAAACAATTCTGGTGACTTCTTATTGCCTCAGGTATAAAATATGTACTAGTACATTTAGCTTTTAAAGTGCTGTTGTACAAGCTGGTCCCAATCTCATTTTTCAACTTCATTGGACATTATTCTATCTCCGGGTTTACAATCCAGCCATATTGATATTTTTTCTATTCCTCACTGATAACATACTACCTCCTGAATGCCTTTTCACAGATTATCTCTTTGCTACATAGAATTCCTCTCTCCATTTTATTAATTCACAATTCAGATAGCCTTTTCTGTATGCATACTTCCTGATCCCACTAACTGCAACACTGTATTTAAGTACTTTGCATATATATATATATATATATATATATATATATATATGGCTTTAGATAAGTACTAAACTTTTTATTTGTGCAGTGTAAATATGTACATATTCTTCCGGTTTTCCCCATCAAAAACTAAGCTTATAGAGTATAGGGATTGTTTAAGTTCTACTTCTACAGGTTTCATTCAAGATTCTACTAAAACCCTAACCTTCTAAAACCTTCTTTCTTAGTACCTCCTATTTCTGCTGTCTTCCCAATGAAATTACTTCCCATTTAAGCTTTTAATATCTTACATATTCAGAGATGGATTACTTGCCACCTAAAGAACGGGGTAAGGTAAAATGGCTGGATGGGGACAACACTCCAGATGAACTCTTCCAAAATTCCTCTCCAAAGGATTGTAAATATCCAGTAAAATGAAATTTTGTAGTGGCAGAGGCAACAAAAGGTAGGGGTAAGGCAGGTTTCTTTCTGGTTTAAAAAAAAATTAAAGCTTTTTATTTTCAAAATATATGCATAGTTTTCAACATTCACCCTTGCAAAACCTTGTATCCTACAATTTTTCTCCCTCCCTTTCCTCCAACTCCTCCCTAGATGGCAAGTAATCCAATATATATTAAACATGTGCAATTCTTCTATACATATTTCAACAATTATCATGCTGCACAAGAAAAATCAGATCAAAAAAGAAAAAAAATGAGAAAAAACAAAATGTGAGCAAACAACTTAAAAAAAAAAAAAAAGTGAAAATTCTATGTTGTGATCCATACTCAGTCCCCACAGTCCTTTTTCTGGGTCCAGATGGATCTCTCCATCACAAGATCATTAGAACTGGCCTGAATTACCTTGTTATTGAAAAGAGCCACCACATCCATCAGAACTGATCATTATATAATCTTGTTACTGTGTACTAAGTTCTCTTGGTTCTAGTCACTTCATTTAGCATCAGTTCATACAAGTCTCTCCAGGCCTTTCTGAAATCATTCTGCTGATCATTTCTTATAGAACAATAATATTCCATTACATTCTATACCATAACTTACTTAGCCATTCCTCAACTGATGGGCATGCACTCAGTTTCCAGTTCCTTGCCAATATAAAAGAGCTGCTACAAACATTTTTGCATAAGTGGGTCCTTTTCCCTTTTTTATGATGTATTTGGGATACAGATCAAGTAAAGATGATGCTAAATTAAAGGGTCACAGTTTGATAGCTCTTTGGGAATAGTTCCATATTGCTCTCCAGAATGGCTGGATCAGTTCACAACTCCATCAATTATTCAGGGACAGGCCAATTCTCCGAGAGTCTCCATAGCTGTGGATCATAGCATCTGAAGGAGCTATAGGACAGCCTTTCCTGACACAAGTGTTGCGGACTAGGAACGAGATAAATTGGAGGCAGAGCAAAGAGGAGAGAGGTCAGACAACACAACAGCCTCTCAATCAGAGATGTCAGAGAATAGCAACTGCCTCTCAGTTTCCTTGTATTATTCTCTCACAAAAGGAGATCCATTCTGAGTTGGATATCTAGCAGTCACTATCAAGTGGCTCCCATGTATTCCAACAGCTCTCCCATGTATTCCAACAATCAACGATCTATTAGTGTACCTGTTTTGGGTATAGTAGTACATGAGGCATGTTTCAAACCCAAGAAAACTTAAGAGATCAGCTGGTGAGACCTGGATCTTACTCTCATTGGAATTGATTCAAAGAGGTAATTACATATAAATTCAGTATGGATTTCAAAATCTATCGTGCCCCAAAAGGAATTCAAAAGGGGAATGGGATTTAAAAAAAAAAAAGGTTGAGGGAAGAAGAAGAGTAGATTAAAAGTGGCAGTGGTAAGAAGCAAATCAGACCTTCTTTTGAATAGGGACAGGGTAAAAAGAAAGAAGGATAAACAGAAAAAAATTAGCATGAAGGAAAATACACAGAAATCCTGAGAATGTGAATGTATGAATTTACTCATACAATGGAAATGGATAACAGATTGGTTTAGAAACCAGAAACCAACAACATGCTGTTTACAAGAAATATATTTGAGTTTGAGAGTTAAAATAAGGAGCTAGATAATAATCCAAGAAGCTTCAGCTGAAGAAGAAAAAAGGCAAAGGGTAAGAACCATGATTTCAAACAAAGTAAAAGCAAAAATAGACCTAATTGGGAAGGATTCTGGGAAGATGGAAGAGTAGGTCAGAAAATTCCAACCTTTCTAGATTTCCTCCATAAATAAAATAAAATTATGCCTCAGGGAGAACATAGTGATATTAAAAACAAATAAGAGTTGGGGCAGAACAGTGGTCCCCCTGGGACAATTGGGAAAATTTGAAAGATTTCCCTAGGAGAAAGGTTTGGCTTAGGCTAGCCCATGTTGAAACAGCAAACAAGTAGCCTCACCCTCAATAGCAGGAACTTTCACCTCCCCAGATGATTTATGGAGTCACTGATTAGAGTCCAGGATGATTGAGGGAACCCTATGATAATGGGGAATGCCAGGCCCAGCTGTGCTGCTAAGCCCCAGGCAAGAAAAAACTAGCATATGCCCAAAGAGTACAGAAGCAGTGGGGAAGGATAACTGTTGGCTGTAGGCACTTACAGGTGGGTGGAGTTCTTGGTTTTGGGTTCCAGGCCAGAGGGGAGAACTGAAGTCAAAGGCACCATCCCCACCCCCACCAGGAATAGAGGCGATTACATTAACAAACTCCTATTTAAAAAAAAAAAAAATGAACAGGCAAAGGAGAAAGAACCCAACTATATAAAGTTATTATGGAATAGAGAAGGGCAAGGTTCATTTTCAAAAAAGCACACTGAAGTTAAAAAAACAAAACAAAAAAGCTTTTCCTATCCCAGAGAGTATAGTTACTTGTCCAAAAAGAATTCATAGAACTCAAAAAAAAAAAGACTTTAAAAATCAAAGGAGAGAGAGATGGAGGGGGATTGGGGACGGGCAGGGGTTGGGGGGAGGGGAGGAGGGAAGAAAAGCAGTACAAGAAAAACAAGATTATGAAAAGAAAGTCAACCAACTAGAAAAGAAGGTCCAGAGTCTTAAGGAGAACACAACTCTTTGAAAATTAGAAGTGGGCAAGGGGAAGCCAGCTAAGTTATAAGAGATCAAGAAATAATACAATAAAATGTAAAGAATGAAAAAATAAAAGAGAATACAAGGTACTCAGAAATACCACAAATTTAGAGAACAGATCAAGAAGAGAAAACATAAGAATAACTGGACTACCTGAAAACTGTGACCAAACCCCCACCCAATAAATAAATAAATAAATAAAAGTCAAACAAAAAAAATCCAACCTATGACACAACAATACAAGAAATAATTAAAGAAAATTGTCCTGAAGTGATAGAACAAGAGGGGAAAATAGAGTAGAAAAAAAATTCACTGATCACTATTTGAAAGAGATTCTACAAAGAAAACATACAGGGAACATCGTACTAAATTTCAAAAGCACCAATTTAAAGAGTAAATTTTATAAGCAATAACCAAAAATAATAATAATAATAATTCAAATATGCTGGAGCTTCAATCAGACTTGCACAGAATTTATCAGTGGCTGAAAAAAAAATAGATTATAGATTCTTTAATATTATATGTTGAAAAACAAAAGAACTAGGATTGCTACCTAAAAATATTATAACCAGCAAAACTATAATATTAACTAAAAAAATAGATATTCAATAAGCTGTCATATTTTCAGGATTTTGTCTCAAACAAATCTGACCTCAACAAAAAATTTAACATATAAGAGCCAATAATAATGACAAATTTTAAGAAACTCAATAAGGACAAGTTGTTTATGTTTTATACCTGGAAATATAAAGAATATATCTAAGATTGTCATTAGTAACTGAGTAGTCCAAAAGAATGATTGGGATAGAGCCAAATAGCTCTAAGAAGCAAAATCATGCAGCAAAAGTTAAAAAAAAAAAGAGTAATTATGCTATATAAATGAGGTGCCAGAGCAAGAGCCAACACAGAGGAATTAAATGGGGGGGAGGAAGACTGTTAGTTCTGAAATCCTATTCACATCAGGAATGGATTAAAGAGAGAAGAGTATATGGGTATACACATGTGTACACACATACACACACACACTCCTAGAAGAGTATAACACTCTCCAAAACTATAAAGATAAAGAAGTTAAGCAGGGTTTAGAAGATTATTTAGAATAAGGGTGGGGAGAGAAGAATTCTTGGGGCAAAATAAGTAAAGTTAATGATAGAAATAAAGGAGAAGAGTTAATAGAGACAGGAAACAAAAGATATACAAACACTAAAAATCAGGAGTAGGATTTATTTAAAAAAAAAAGGGTAGTAATAATTGATTTCAAAGTCAAAGTTAAAGATTCAATCAAGAGAGAAATCTGTATTATATGTCAGTCACAATATTATTATACATGTATTTTTGTGTATGTGTGTATATATGTGTGTGTGTGTATATATATGTTCTTGTGTGTATGTAGGCATATATGTGTTAGTATGTGTGATATATATGTGTGTATGTTTGTTTGCATAAATATCTGTGCTTAACTGTAGCCTGCTTTAGGTAGGTGGGGGTGGGAAGAAAAGGGGTAAAAATAATAAAGAGTGCACAGCAAAGAATTTAAGGACAGTTTTGAATATAATATCTTCTATTATTATATACACTTTCTTGAAATGGAAATACATTATTAAATTTTTTGAATCTTCCCTAATGATCTGCTGTGCACATGGCAGTGTTTTTTTTTTTCCTATCTTTTTTCTTTTTCTATTTTATATTTAAGTTAAATACACAAATACAACATTTAAAAATAGATCTCATTAAAAGAGATGAGTGGGGCAGCTAAAAAAGGCAGGGGAGGAGGGAGGGGAGATAAGTGGAGTAACTGCATCTTCCTAAAAGTCAATACAAACAACAAAGTAATATTTAATACCATATGCATCAAATGGTGACGAATCCAAATTCTTAAAGAACATTTTAATTTTCATTTCTTTCTTAAAGAAAATAAAAACATACTACTGAGCTATATCAACTTTCCACTCTTAAGAACCAGCAAAGTATAACCAAAATATAAGTAAGAAAAAAATTAGAGAGATGAAAAAATTTTCAGAAAAGTTAGTTACAACTGTGGAAAAAACTAAATGGGAATAGAAATATCTTTTTTTCTCAGTTTCATATACTATCTTGACAAAAATTGACCATCTATTAAGGTATAAAAATCTATTTTTAGGACTTATGTATGACATGTATAATTCTGCATGTTGATTCATGTTATGAAAAACTGTTTACTTCAAAGCTTACAGGAATTATTGGATTCCTGGCACATGAACTAATGGACAATGGGTTCCTTTTGGACTATTTCTAGGACTTATGGACATGTGTAAATTCTTCATGTTGATTCATGTTATTTGTTAACATTACTACTAGCCTGTGTAATATTGCTTTTGTAACTATATAATAATGCCTCCCATATTGATGGGTTTATGTACACCTTGTTGCATACCTGTTTCAAGTGAGACCCTTTAGAAACCCGCTAATCTGATTTGATTTTCTATTTCCTTTGGTGTTTTCATCTCTCTTCCTGAGATGTCAGGGAGAGCACGACCACCTTCTTTTTATGGTGTTTTCACTCCTTTTTTGAGCAGTCAGGGATGGTGTGATCCTCTTTTAGAGGTTCTCACCTCCTTGAGAGGTCAGGGAGGTCATGACCACTTATGTTCTAAATCAAAGGAAAGGGGGAGATGTTGGAATCTTACTGTTAACTCAACTTGAAACAAGGTACTAAGTGGAACTGAGAAACAATGCTTGTGTTCACACCTGTACTCACTGGAGTTCACGTGTTTGGGAGATTTCAGGGTTTAGTATATCAGAATTCACACAGCCCTTGAAGCTCTCAGGGCCAGAGAGCACTCTGAGAGAAACCCATAATCCCTCTCTCTCAGAAGAGATCCTATATAAGAAACAGACAGAGGCTCTCTCGGGGAGTTGAGCTGAAAACACTGAGAGAAGAGTTCAGCTGAATTAGATTGGAGAAGGGAGTGAGGCACAACCAGATTCAGCACTCTGGGAGATTGAGAGCCAGAAGCCTTTTCTCAGAGGCAAGAGAGACTCATTCCATCTGGAGGCTGAAGAAAGCAGAGGCAAAGGACAAAGCTGCAAGAGCTCTTAGAACCAAGGAGAGAGAGCAGAGAGAAGCAAGGGATAATCTGCAAGACCTCTTGGAACCAAGCAGAGAGATAGGCCTCTGAGCTAACCGGGAGCAAGGAAAGAGACAAGACTTGGAAGGAGAAAATAAATGTTTGCATTTTATCACCTGGCTGCATTTTGGGTGATTATTTACTTGTAACTGACATTAAGGCTGCCTCCAGAAAACCTCCCCAAGAAACCTCTCTCCCAGAGAGAACTATTATTATTTTAAAGAAGAATAACACCACATTTAACAAAATGTAAAAAAGGAGAAATATTAAATGAAAAAATTTTAGATCATAATGCCATAAAAATTACATACACTCCTCAATAAAGGGCCTTGGAAGCAGTTATTAAAAATCAAATGGAAACCAAATAATCTAATCCTAAAGAATGACTGGGTCAAAAAACAAATCAATGAAAAAAATCACTAATTCCACTAAAGATAATTTATAAAATGAACCAGCACAACAAAATTTGTGGATGATGCCAAAAAAAAAAAAAAAAAAAAGAGGAAAATTCTCTCTAAACACTTAAATTAATGAAAGAAATTTTTAAAAAATGAACTAGGAATGTAACTAAAAAATAAAAAAGTAGAAAAAAAAACACATTTAAAATCCCCAATTAAAGACCAAAGGAGAGATTAATATAGTTGAAAGCTTTTTTTAAAAAATCATTCTATTTATAAATAAAAGTAGGAGTTGGTTTTCTGAAAAATAAAATAGATAAATCATTGATTTAAACTGACTTTTAAAAAGTTTTTTTAACAAGATTTTACAAAAATGACCATTTTACAATAAGATGAAATTCAAGACCTGCCCAATTATATGCTAATAAAACTGACTATATTTCTACAACCAATACTATTATTCAATATTGTTCTAGAAATACTACCGATAGCAATAAACCACTGAAAGTGAAGGAATTAGAATAGGCAATGAGAAAACAAAACTATCCTAGAGAATGAACAAAAAATAAAAACATTAACAATTTTAGAAAACTGATAAGATATAAAATAAATCCAAACAATTCACCAGCATTTCTGTGTATCACCAAAAAACTCAGGCAAAAGAGATAGAAAGAAAAATTTCATTCAAAATAACTGCAGACAATATAAAATACTTGGGCATCTGCCTGCCAACACAAACCCAGGAATACAGTTACAAAACACTTTTTACACAAATAGATTTAAATCAGTGGAGCAATATTAATTTTTCATGGTTAGGCCAAGCCAATAATAAAAATAATAATTCTACTAAAATTATTTTACTTATTCAGTGCCATACCAGTGAAATTTCCAAAGAATTATTTTATAGAGGCATGAAAAATAATAACAAAATAAGTCTGAGAGAAAAAAAAAAATCAAAAGGATAATTGGAATCAATTTTTTAAAACTGTGAAAGAAGGTGGCCTTACTAGTAACAGATTTCATACTCTATTACAAAGTAGTAATTATCAAAACATTCTGGCACTGGCTAGGAAATAGAATAGCATATCATTAAGAAAGATTAGGTACCTAATACGCAACAGTAAATGACCATAATAATCTACTGTTTGATAATTCCAAAGATCCAAGCTTTTAAGGGGAAAACTCACTTTTTCTTAAAAAAAAAAAAAAAAAAAAAAAGCAGGGAAAACTGGAATGCAGTTTGACAGAAACTAGCTGTAGACTAACAAAGCATACTATATACCAAGATGAAGTCAAAATGGGTACCTGATTTAGATATAAAGGGTGATATTATAAGAAAATTAGAGGATTAAAGGAAATTTTACCTTTGAAATGTATAAATAATGGAAGAATTTATGATAAAACAAGAGATGATTACAAGAAATAAAATGGATGGTTCTAAATATATGAAATTAATTTTTTTTGCACAAACAAAACCAATTCAATCAAAATTAGAAAAGTTTCTCTAGTAAAAGCCTCAGAGTTCTAACATAGGGAACTGAATCAAATTTATAAAAATAATGAGTCTGATTTTTAAAATGGCAGGCAATTTTCAGAAGAAGAAATCAAAATTATTGGGGAAGATTCTAGGAAGATGGCAGAGTAGGTCTGAAAATTCCAAGCTCTCATGATTTCTCCCACAAACAAAACAAAATTGTGCCCCTCAGGGCAAACATAGACTGGCAAAAAATAAATAAAACTTAAGGCAGAAGAGGGGTCCACGAGAGACAACCTAAGAAGACTAAAAGAAAAGACGCCAGGACCAAACTTTAACCATTGTGAAGTATAAACATTTCCAGACTAGTTCTGTAAAAACTGCAGGGCACCCCTGGGGACTAATCAGGTTTATAGGTAGCCTCAGTCTCAACCACAGCAACTTTTGCCTCTTGGAGAGTTGGGAGGGTCTGAGTCCAATAACACTGAGACAATCTCTCCTAATAAGGAGCACCAAACCTAGCTGTGCTGCAAAGCCATAGCCCTGGGTGAGAAGGAACTAACATAACCAGTGAGTGCAGAAGCAGTAGGGCAGGGAAGCTGCTGGCTGTGGGCACTTACAGAAGGGTAGAGTTCTTGATTTTGGGTTCCAAGCCAGAGGAGAAGGCTTAAGTAAACCTAGAGGCACCATCCCAGCGTGTCCCAGGATTATAGTTATTTACACTAGGAAGTTTTCTATTTTAAAAGAAATGAGCAGGCAAAAAGGAAAATAGGAAATCCATTTTATGATATGAGAATAGGAAAGTCCATCTTATAAGAAAAACAATAAATTTAGAGAACAGATCAAGAAGAGAAAACATAACAACAATTGAACTATCTAAAAGCTATGACCAAAAAAAGGCCATTGACACTCATACAAGAAATAATCAAGAAAATTGTCCTGAAGTGATAGAACAAGAAAGAGACTAGAAGAAATTCACCAATCCCCATCTAAAAGAGATCCTACAAGAAAAATATACAGGAACATCACTGATACATTTCAAAATCCCCAGATCAAAGATAAAATTTTACAAGAAACAAAAACAAATAAAATAATGCTACACTTAGAACTGCACAAGATTTATCAGCAGCTACAATAAAGACTAAAGGCTCTGGAATATTAAATATTGACAATCAAAAGAAGTAGGCTTGTAGCCAAAAATATCACATCTAGCAAAACTAATCATAGCACTGAATGAAAAAAGACATTCAATAAACTTGCAGATTTTCAAGATTTTGTCTTAACCAAACCTGAATTCAATAGAAAATTTAACATATACAAGCAAACATTAAAGATTAATTTCAAGGGACCAAACAAGAACAAACTGTTTATGTTTTATATGTGGAAATAAAAACCATACATCTAAGATTGATATCAGTAACTGGGTAGTTCAAAAGAAAGATTGGAGCAGAGCTAAGTGTGATCTGACTCTAAAAAGCAAAACCATCTAGAAAATGGTAAAAATAGTAATTTCGCTACATGAATGAGGAGAAAAGGAAGAACTGACACAGAGGCATTAAATAGGGGAAGAGGGCTGGTAGTTGTAAAAATCTACTCCTAAGGGAAATGGGTTAAATAGGAAACAATACATACATATTTTACACACACACACACACACACACACACCATATAAGGATAGGAAATAAGAGATATGCAAAAACATAATAACAGGTATCAAGAGTAGAATTTATTAGGAAAAAATAAGGATAGAAATCAAAATTATCTGCAATAATGAAAAAATGCTCTAAATCAATATTGACTGGAGGAATACACATTAAAACAATTCTGAGATACCACTTCATATCTATAGGCATACATAGATAGATTGGCTAACATGACAGAAAAGGAAAAAGTCAAATGCTATAGGGGAGGAGGGGAAAATGGGGATGCTGTTAAGCTCTTGGTGGAGTAATGAAAATGTCCAAACATTACAAAAAGGAACTATGCTTAAAAGAATATAAAACTGTGTTTATGCTAGGACCAGAAACACCACTACTTAGCTTTGTGTCTCTGAAAGTTCAAAGAAAAGCAAAAAGAAACTACATGTGTAAAATTATTTATACAGCTCTTTTTGTGATAGCAAAGAAGTGGAAATTGAGGGAATGCTAATCAGTTGAGGAATGGCTGAACAATTTGCCATAAATGATTGTAATGGAATACTATTGCTATAAGAAATGAGGAGGAGAATGGTTTTCAGAAAAATCCAGCAAGACCTATGAACTGATATAAAATGAAGTTAGCAAAACAAAAACTATACACAGTAATAACAATATTACAAGATAATCAACAGTGAAACACTTAGCTATTCTGATCAATAAATTATCCAAGATAATTCTGAATGACTCATTATGAAAAATGTTATCTACCTCCAGAGAGAGAATGGAGGATGTCCATATGCAGGTTCAAGTATAATCTCACTTTAATTTTCTTGGTGTTTTTTTCCCCAACATTGTGCTGAAGCATGTTTTGTATGATTGAACATGTATAAGTGAGGTACTACTTGCCTTCTCAACAGGTGAGAGAAAGATCAGAGAGAGGAGAAGAATTCAAAACTCAAATTTAAAATAAATAAATAATGAATTTATGTTTTGAAAAATCAATCATTGATTAGTTGCAAAAACAATTGTTCTTGAGAAGAAGGAAATTTGCTTGCTAAGTTTCAACAAAAAAACTTTAACAGGTGAATGGAATTGAAATGAATATTATGATTTGATAAGTAATGCTAATGATATGCTTCCATTTTATGAGATCTTTCTTCAATTATCAGAACCATTAAAACCAAATATCAAAATAATATGAACTTATAACCTGAACTTCAAATTATGTTTTTAAAATATTTAAACAAAGTTTTTTTGGGGGAAAAAGAAGCATAATTGTTTCACTATTGCTCTCGTTAAAAATATTAATATCTTTGAAGAGAAAAATATTTATATATTCTTAACAAGTAAAACAAAATAAAAAGCACTTCAAATATTGCATTTTTTCGATATGATTTACAATCAATATAACATCAGTAGATGTATATAATTTATCAATAAAAACACTGGCGAAAATATTATACTGATCAAATATGTTACATGACCAAAAAAAAAAAATGTGAAGACTTGTAGAATAGACTATATTGCATGAATCAAATGAATTCAGAAATAAGACACTCAGTGCTATGGTGAGAGTCCTCAGACTGAAATCAGGACAACCTAACTTCAAATCCAGCCTCAGACAGCTTGTGTGAACCTGGGCAAATCATTTAAGGTTTATCTGCTTTAGTTTCTTCAAATACAAAGTGGACTGAAAAATAAGTATAATAATAGAACTTACCTAACAAGGTTGTTGTAAGAATAAAATGATGTACTATTTGTAAAGAATTTAGTTGAATAATGTCTGGCACAAAATGTTTAATAAGCATTGTTTCTTCTTTCTTAAAAACAAGATCAATTGTTTGTGTGATTGGTCCATAAAAGCTTTAAGTAAGCAGTAAGATTAAAAATTTGCCTTAAAGAAGGAAAAAAAAGAGGCCTAACAGGGAAAGTAGATAAAATTTCTGTAATAATAGTACAACTTTGGGGGAAAGAACCCATAAAGATCTAGAAAACAACAGTAGGATTTCAAATGAACAAAAAAGGAAAAAAAAATGTGTAGATGAGAATGGGTGGGGTATGAAAGGCTGAGATGTCACAAGTACACCATGTTGATGCAACCTTTTTAAAAAGAGCCCAAGAACAATTTCTTCAACACTGAGGTTTGACACCTGTCAGATTGGCTAAGATGACAGGAAAAAATAATGATGATTGTTGGAGGGGATGTGGGAAAACTGGGACATTGATGCATTGTTGGTGGAGTTGTGAACGAATCCAACCATTTTGGAGAGTAGTTTGGAACTATGCTCAAAAAGTTATCAAACTGTGCATACCCTTTGATCCAGCAGTGTTACTACTGGGATTATATCCCAAAGAGATTATAAAGAAGGGAAAGGGACCTGTATGTGCACGAATGTTTGTGGCAGCCCTTTTTGTAGTGGCTAGAAACTGGAAACTGAATGGATGTCCATCAGTTGGAGAATGGCTGAATAAATTGTGGTATATGAATATTATGGAATATTACTGTTCTGTAAGAAATGACCAACAGGATGATTTCAGAAAGGCCTGGAGAGACTTACACGAACTGATGCTGAGTGAAATGAGCAGGACCAGGAGATCATTATATACTTCAACAACAATACTATATGATGACCAGTTCTGATGGACCTGGCCATCCTCAGCAACAAGATCAACCAAATCATTTCCAATGGAGCAGTAATGAACTGAACCAACTACGCCCAGAGAAAGAACTTTGGGAGATGACTAAAAACCATTACATTGAATTCCCAATCCCTATATTTATGCCCACCTGCATTTTTGATTTTCTTCACAAGCTAATTGTACAATAATTCAGAGTCTGATTCTTTTTATACAGCAAAATAATGTTTTGGTCATGTATACTTATTGTGTATCTAATTTATATTTTAATGTATTTAACATCTACTGGTCATCCTGCCATCTAGGGGAGGGGGTGGGGGGTAAGAGGTGAAAAATTGGAATAAGAGGTTTGGCAATTGTTAATGCTGTAAAGTTATCCATGCATATAACCTGTAAATAAAAGGCTATTAAATAAATTAAAAAACAACAACAACAACAACAACAAAAATTGTTTTGAGATTTTTCCAACATTTTCCAACAACCACACTCATTAATCCAAAATTAGACCATATTATCTAGAACTCATGTTTTCCATATCCTAAATTGTCTACAAAAACTGGGCAGTCTATTTTTAAGACATACAATGAAGGCACATATGTATGCATATCTACCAAGATATACTTATATCCTGGTAAAAAAAAAAAAAAAGGCAATGTTCAACTAAAGTTTTAAAATTTTAAATGATAATAGAAGAAGCAGGAGGGTAAAATGGAAAATAACACTGGTCAAGGGAAATTTATTCCAATATGAGTTCTTGGGCGTATTTCAGTTCTCTAAGTCTTTGCTTACTCTTGTGTACAGAGAAAGGAATAGATTGAATCTATTATTCTAAACTTTGAGATAAAGATCATATAATAAATAATAATGAAATATGAAAGGTAAAAATAAAAAAAAAAAAGATATTCTAGAAATTTACAAAGAAAAAACCCTAAAAATATAAAGTATACTGTTTTCACTTATAGTAAGACAACCACCACAAAATAAAGAAATGCTGTCTTCCAGGAAAACAATCACACTTTAAAGAAGGAAACAATGGAATGCAGGGCAGAGAGCAGTGCTGATAATGTTTTAGTCTTAGTTACTGCAGGGGAACTGTAAGGACAAAGAAATCTACATCAAATAAGTAAGTTATATAAGTGTTTGAACTGTAAGGGATATCAGTAAGCAAGCTAAATAACTGCCCCATATATGTTATAGGAGCATACATTTGGGGAAAAAAGTGATGGTGGTAAAGGAGTGAGAATACAATTCATATTCTATAGAATCCATCATATAAATAAAATGACACTGAAAAAAACCTATCAAATGGATATTTAATAATGTATTAGATAACAGTATCCAAAGCAATTTTTAGCATTTTCAAATCATGAATAGTGATATGTTCTGTTCTGCCACAATAAATACTACCAATGAATATTCAAAAAAATCCCAGTCCGTCATTCCCTCACCTTGTCAGATAGGAGGTAGAGTATTGAAAAATACAGCAAAGTTCCTTGATTCAATCTCCCCACAAAAAAACCACTTCCAAACAAATCCAGAGAAAGCACTAGAACAAATACTAATCAAGAAATATTAGAAAAGTCAAAAAGTCATTTTTGCCATAAGTCATGACAAGGTGAATGACTGCAGCAGAGGGAGAAGTTGTCCAGCAGAGCACAAGGAGGTACTAGATAGCAAAATATAAGGGCCTAAAGCTGGGTAAGTTGCATAAATAGTTGCCAACTAAAGGTCTAGCACAATTATCTTGTAACAGAACACAGATCCAGAGTAGACTAAAGAGGAGACTTGAACCTAGCAGAAGCACTGTAGGAACAAAAGTAGTATAGTGGCAGAAGTAAAACTGTATATATACTAAGCAAAGAGAAAATTCAAAAGGAAATAACTGTGTGATTTCAGCTAGGAATGAATGAGAGATCTCATTTCCAAGATTCCATATTAATCTGAACCCTACAAAGAATAATCAGGACATTTAATCACACACCAAAAGAAAGCTTAAAGGTCTCTCACTCTGAAGCAGTAGAACTTTCCAATTTTCTGATGGTGACTAACTCACTATTGAGACTCCAAACATGCAAGCTTAAAAAGACCTGTTTCGCATTACTAAAACACAGGTAAGGAATTGGCAAAACTCAAACCGAAGGAACAATCATGTTTTGCCCTGAATCAGACCACTTTGGGGGCACTGAAAACTTGCAAGTCTCTAATTGGAACTGTCCTGGAAAAATAACAGTTAGCACCCCCAGCAAAGAAGTGATGGAGGAAGTAGTTGAAATCTGAACCTAATTCTCATGTAAACTGATCAAGGTTGGAATAAATAGGTGTAAAAGCATGTGCATATATACCCACACCTACTCTCCCCCCATCCCATCCCCATACATGTACAGAAAAGTTTTTTCACTCAATAAGGAAATAAAAGAGAAGGGAGAAGAAAGAGGGAAAGGTAGAGGGAAAATAATCAAAGGAGGGATTACTCCCATGTAAAACAAATTCTAAATAAGTATGTACAAAAATATTTATACTTATTTTTCACATGGCAAAGAACTGGAAATTAAGGGGCTATCCATCAATTTGAAAATGGCTGAACAAGTTACAGTATATAAATGTGAAGAAATAATCTTGTGCTGAAGGAAATAATGAACATGGTTTTAGAGAAGCCTGAGAAGACTGGCATAAAGGTATGCAGACTAAAGTGAGTAGAACCAGAAAAAAAAATACAATGACAACAATCCTGATAAGACAAACAACTTTGAAAAACTTAGGAACACTGAACAACACAACTACAAACGAAAATTTCAATAGGTCAATAATGATGGGACATAGCACCCTCCAAGAAAGAGACAAAGGAATCAAAGTACACAATGAGTTTATTTTTTATTGGAACAAGAGGTTTGGCAATTGTCAATGCTGTAAAGTTACCCATACATATAACCTGTAAATAAAAGGCTATTAAATAAAATTATTAAAAAAAAAAAAAAAAAAGAGATTTAAAAAAAAAAAAAACATGGTCAATAAGGGAATTTCTCTTTTTTTATCATACATGTTTATTAAAAGGGTATTTATTTTTCTTTTCATTTGCAATTGAAGGGAGGAGACTGGGAAGGGAATATAGCTTTTTACTGATTAAAAAAACATTTTGAAGAATAAAACAACATTCCCTCAAGTGCACTGTCAATGATCTCTTATATAATCTTATATATAATATGGTGAAAAAGACTAAGCAAGTAAGCAGTTTTAACAAATTAAGTCACAAACCAATGATTTTATGTTTTTAAGTGAAAAATTATAAAAACTTACCTTATATTAAGGAAGCAATTGGATCGGTTACCAACGGCAAAATAGTCAGCTGTAGTCAAAATGTCAATTCCATGAGGAAAAGTACCCTAAAAACAATTCTGTAATTAGTATATGCATATGAAAGCAGCATTTTTTTTAAATTTGATATTGAAAACAGCATTTTTATTGGAGTAAAAGGATCTACATTAAAATTCAAACTAAATTTCTTATAACTTTAGTGATATTGGAAAAGCCAATTAACCTCCCTTAGTTTCCTCATTGGTGAAGCTAAGAGGATTGGATAATTTTTGAGATGCCTTCCAGCTCTAGATTTATGATGCTATAATTCAACTGTTAAAATTTTTATACATTATTAAATTTAAAATAATTTCAACATGGACTGAACACTGAACAAGTACAGCAATTTAACTTAAAAAATTAATTTCTTGAAAAATTATCACAGTACTTAAGAAGAAATCTATTCATTATATGTCCCCCAAAACTGTCTCTCTTTTTAACTTTCCTATTACTAGCAAGGGTACCACCAACCACCCAATTATGCCAGCTAACAGGATAACAACATTCTTGAATCTTCACTCTCTCACCCACGATATGCAATTCGTTACCAAGATCTGTTGATTGCACGTTTGCCATCTCCCTACTCTGACAAAATGCCCACCCTGGTGTCCCCCTGCCTCAATGTATTCACATTATACTCTAGTCATCCACTTGATTATTAATAGATCTTCCTTAAGTAATGATTTGACCATGTTAATTCTGCTATTCAATAAATTTCCTATTATCTCCAAAACTAAATATAAAATCATATCCTTGACTTTTGGCAAACCACAACAGCATCTTTGCCAATAAAACTCCAAATGGGGTCACAAAAAGTGGAAATGATTAAAGTAACTGAACAACAACAAATAATCTGGTCCCTTCATACCTTTCCAGAATTCTTACACTTCATCTTTCCTGTCTATATTCTTTGTAATTCAGTAATACTGCTTATTTTGCATAGGAAATTTATCTTCCAGTTCCACGCATTTTACTGGATATCTCCCATGGCTGGAGCTTTCTTCTTTCTTCTATATCTTATATTCATTGGAACCTTAAATTCATAGTTAAAATAATTTCCTACAAGAAGTCTTTCCTGATCCCCACTAATGCTAGTGACTTATTTTTATGATCATCTCCAATATATCTAACATATATTTTATTTTTACATAGCTGTTTACATTTTCCCTCCCAATTAGATGTGAACTTCTTAAGAACAGGTGGCAATTTCTTTATATTCTGAGCTCTTAGATCACAGAAGGTAGTAAATATTTGCTTGTTGACTTGAGAGGAAGAAGCTGGTTCAATCAAAAGATATTCATTACATTTTTATTTAATGTGAGGTACTATGTTAAGTACTAAAGGCAAAAAACAGTCCAGTCCCTACCTTTAAAGAGTTTACACTGTAATCGAAGACACAGCTTGTAATTAATTACTAGATACAAACAAGATATATTCAGAGGAGATAAGAGATCTTCTGAGAGTATGGAAGGCTAGTAGCTAGAATGGGAGAAGGAACTTGGAAACATCTCCTAAAGAAAGTAGGATTAGACCAAAGCAGAACTAGAGATCATTACTGATCACAAAATAGAAAATTTCGATTATACCAAACTGAAAAGTTTTTGTACAAACAAAACTAATGCAGACAAGATTAGAAGGGAAGCAATAAACTGGGAAAATATTTTTACAGTCAAAGGTTCTGATAAAGGCCTCATTTCCAAAATATATAGAGAATTAACTCTAATTTATAAAAAATCAAGCCATTCTCCAATTGAAAAATGGTCAAAGGATATGAACAGACAATTCTCAGATGAAGAAATTGAAACTATTTCTAGTCATATGAAAAGATGCTCCAAGTCATTATTAATCAGAGAAATGCAAATTAAGACAACTCTAAGATACCACTACACACCTGTCAGATTGGCTAAGATGACAGGAAAAAATAATGATGATTGTTGGAGGGATGTGGGAAAACTGGGACATTGATGCATTGTTGGTGGAGTTGTGAGCGAATCCAACCATTTTGGAGAAGTAGTTTGGAACTATGCTCAAAAGTTATCAAACTGTGCATACCCTTTGATCCAGCAGTGTTACTACTGGGATTATATCCCAAAGAGATTTATAAAGAAGGGAAAGGGACCTGTATGTGCACGAATGTTTGTGGCAGCCCTTTTTGTAGTGGCTAGAAACTGGAAACTGAATGTATGTCCATCAGTTGGAGAATGGCTGAATAAATTGTGGTATATGAAAATTATGGAATATTACTGTTCTGTAAGAAATGACCAACAGGATGATTTCAGAAAGGCCTGGAGAGACTTACACGAACTGATGCTGAGTGAAATGAGCAGGACCAGGAGATCATTATATACTTCAACAACAATACTAGAGGATGACCAGTTCTGATGGATCAGGCCATCCTCAGCAACAAGATCAACCAAATCATTTCTAATGGAGCAGTAATGAACTGAACTAGCTATACCCAGAAAAAGAACTCTGGGAGATGACTAAAAACCATTACATTGAATTCCCAATCCCTATATTTATGCACACATGCATTTTTGATTTCCTTCACAAGCTAATTGTACAATAATTCAGAGTCTGATTCTTTTTGTACAGCAAAATAATGTTTTGGTCATGTATACTTATTGTGTATCTAAGTTATATTTTAATATATTTAACATCTACTGGTCATCCTGCCATTTAGGGGAGGGGGTGGGGGGGGTAAGAGGTGAAAAACTGGAACAAGAGGTTTGGCAATTGTTAATGCTGTAAAGTTACCCATGTATATATCCTGTAAATAAAAGGCTATTAAATAAAATAAAAAAAAAAGTAGGATTAGAAATGAAATAGAAGAAAAACCAGGGAACATAAGAGCCCAGATAAGGAGATGGAATATTTTATATGAAGTAAAGAAAGCAGATCAACATAGCTAGGATCCTATGATAAGAAAAAGAGTAAGTAAAGACTAAACGAGGTAGGACAAAAACAGAGAAAGAAAATTATAGATCAATCTCCCTAATAAATACTGATGCAAAAATCTAAATGAAATATTAGCAAAAAGATTATAGAAAATCATCCCCAGGCTAATACACCATGACCAAATAGGATTTATACCAGGAATGCAGGGCTGGTTTAATATTAGGAAAACTATTAACATAATTGACTATATCAATAACCAAATTAACAAAAACCATACAATCATCTCAATAGGTTGGATAAAATTCAACAGCCATTCCTATTAAAAACACTTAAGAGTATAGGAATAAATGGACTTTTCCTTAAAATAGTCAAGAGCATCTATTTAAAACCATCAGTAAGTATCATATGTAACAGGGATAAACTAGAACTATTCCCAATAAGATCAGGAGTGAAACAAGGTTACCCACTATCACCATTACTATTCAATATTATATTAGAAACACTAGCTTCGGCAATAAGAGTTAAGAAAGAGATTAAATTTATTTTTGCTTTTGCTTTGTCTGAGATCAGAATTGCTACCCCTGCTTTTTTTTTTCTTCAGCATAATATGTTATGCTTCAGCCTTCTACTATTATTCTGTGTGTATCTCTCTGTTTAAAATTTGTTTCTTTTAAACAATATATTGTAGGAGTTTCTATTTTTTAATCCATTCTGCCATCCATTTCCATTTTATGGAAGAGTTCATCATATTCACATTCATAATTATGAATACCAGCTATGTAGTTCTCTTCATACTTTTTTTCTCTCTTATACATACATTTTTTCTCTTTCTACTGTGTCCCTTCTTTTTAACGTTTTGTTTCTGACCAAACCCCTCCTTAATCTGCCTCTCTACTCTTATCCCTTTCTCTTTGTGTTTCTGCCCTCTCTTCTATGCAGTCTCTCCCTTTTCTTTCCCTTTTTTCCTCCTATTTCCCTATAGAGAAAGATCAATTTCTATACCCATCTGAGTGTATATATTATTTCCTTAAGCTTCAAACAATGGCCACCTCTCACTTTTCCCCCCTACTTCAAAAGATTTCAATAGGTCTTTTGTGCCTCTTCATGTGATCTAAATTATCCCATTTTACCTCCCCTTTCTTCTTCTCCCAGGACAATCCTTTTTCCAATACTTTTTTAAAAAATATCACCACATAGCAATCAATTTATACCTACACCCTCTGTCTATGTACACCCCCTCTAATAACCCTAATAAAAGATAGTTTTCTTTTTGTTTTGGCTGAGGCAGTTGGGGTTAAGTGACTTGCCCAGGATCACACAAGTATGAAGTGGTAAGTATCTGAGACCAGATTTGAACTCAGGTCTTCCTGACTTCAGGGCTGGTGCTCTATCTACTGGGCCACCTAGCTGCCCCAAAAGATACAGTTTTCAAAAGGTATATGTACCATTTTCCCATTCCCACGTAGGGATGAATATAAACAGTTTAATCTTTAAATGATGGGGTTTTCTTCTTTCCTGTTTACCTTTTTGTGCTTTTCTTGAGTCCTGTGTTCGTAGATCAAATTTTCTGTTTAGTCCTTTTTTTTTTTTTTTTTTTAAATAGTAATGATTGAAAGACCCCTAGGACTTTGAAGATTCATCTCCTCCCCTGTAAAATAAGTATTATTTTACTTATCTTCATTCTCTCTGGGTACATGATTCTTGGTTGGAATCCCAGATCCTTTGCCTTCCAAAATGTGGTTTTCCAATCCTTTATTGTAGATGCTGCCAAATCCTGGATTATCTTCATGTGATGTCTCAATAGCTGATTTTCATTTATTTGTTTTTGGCAGACCTTTGTATTTTTTTCTTGAGATTACAGTTCTGGAGTTTTACAAGAATGTTTCTTGGACTTTTCTTTGTGGGATCTGTTTCTGGAGGTAATCAATGAATTTTATCAATAACTATTTTGCCCTCTAGTTCTAGTATATCAGAGCAGTTTTCCTTGATGAATGCTATGCAGGCTCTTTTTTTTTTTTTTTTTTTGTCATGGATTTCAGGTAATCCAGTAATTTAAAAACTGTCTCTCTATTTTTTAGTTACATGTTTTTCCAATGAAGTATTTTATATTTTTTCCAGTTTTTCATTCTTTTTAGTTTTTTTGACTGATTCTTGATATCTCATAGAGTCATTAACATCCATTTGCCAGGTTCTAGTTCTTAATGTATGATTTTTTTTCCATTTAGCTTTTGCATCTCTTTTTCCATTAAGTTAAGTCTATTTTCAAGGGTGTTTTCTTCAGTAGATTTTTTTTTTTTTTTTTTTTTTTTGCTTTTGGACAATTTTTAAGGAATTGTTTTCTTCAGCCAATTTTTGTCCTTCCTTTTCCCAACTTGTTGACTCTTTCTTGGATATTTTTCATTTTTTTTCCCATTTTTTTTCTTCTACTTCTCTTATTTGACTTTTAAAATGCTTTATGAGCTCTTCCAAGATGGCTCTTTGGGATAGAGACCAATTCATGTCCCCCTTTAAGGTTTCACATGTAAACATTTTGTCCTCTTCTGAATTGGTGTTTCAGTCTTCCCTGTTCCCATAGTAGTTTTCTGTGGTCAAGGTTCTTTTCTGTTTCTTATTCATTTTCTTTTTTTCCCCCTATTTGATAACTTTTAAAACAAACTCTGTTCCTGGGATACAGGGCTTTGTTTCAAGTTTCTTGTGCAGCTTTGAGCCTTGGCTTTGAGCACAGTGGCCCCTTATGTTTGGTGTTTTCCATATAAAGCTAGGGATAGCATGACCTAGTCCATCTGTTGTTGCTTAGTTTCCTGAACTGGCAATTTGCCTTCTGCATTGGGACTAGAAGTTCTCCTATTGTCTGTTCTACTACTGTTCTACTGGATGGTCTCTGTTGCTGATCTGCTTTGATTAAGCCTCTCCACTGGTATTCCCACATACTGTCTGAGCTAGGCTGAGCATTCCCCTTTCACCCCAGGAAGAATGACATTTCTTGAAGTTCTGACCTATCTTGAACTGGAAAACTATTTCGTTCTATCTTTTTGTAGACACTTGTTCTAAATTCTGTTCAGAGGTTTGGTTTCTCAAGCAACTTCTTGGCTTCACTTGACCATTTTGGCTCCTCCCATCAATTGTGGAGTAAAAATGGGGAGTTGAAGAAATGTATATAAATATATGTATCTATGTATGTCCAAACATATATGTAAATGTTCAAGATATATTTGAGAAATAATGCCTTTATCAGAGAAGCTCACTATAAATTTTTTCCCCAGATTTCTGCTTTCCATCTAATTTTGGCTGCATTGATTTTGTTAGATCTACCCTTTTAAAATTTAATAAAATCATAATTAATAGTTTTCCAATTATTTAGTTCTAACTTTATGTAAAAAGGAAATTTGGAAATTGTATGGTATACTCCCAAGTATGTTATGTTGTCTACAGATATTTTAAATGGAATTTTTCTTTCTATCTTCCAGCAGAACTTTGACAATCTATAGAAAAATACTGATAATTTATGTGAGTTGATTTTATATCTTGCAACTTTGCTAAAGTTGTTCACTGTTTCAAAAGTTCTTTTAATTGATACTCTAGAATTCTCCAAATATACCATCATATCATATGCAAAGAGAAAGTTTTGTTTCCTCAATGCCCGACTAATTCCTTCAATTGTTTTTTCTTTTCTTATTGCTATGAATTACATTTCATACAATGTTGAATAACAGTGCTGATAATAGGCATCCTTGTTGTACCCTAATATTACTAGTAAGGCTTCTAGTTTATCCCAATTACAGATATTACTTTTGAATAAAAATTCCATTTGTTCCATTGTTCTCTAGTATTTTTAATGAAAATGGGTATTGCACTTTCTCAAAAGCTTTTTCTTCCTCTACTCAGATAATCCTATTATTTCTGTTGATTTTGTTATTGATATAGTCAATTATAACAATAGTTTCACTAATACTGAACCAGCCTTCATTCCTGGTAAAAAAATCACACCTTGTATGAATCTTGTGTTATAATTGTGGTAATCTCCTTGTTAGTATTTTATTTAAAATCTTTGAGTCAATTTCCTTCGAGAAATTGGTCTATAGTTTTCTTTCTTTGTTTAGTTCTTTCTGATTGAGGTATTACCACCATTAGGTCATAAAAGGAATTTGGTAGGAATTTCTTTGCCTATTTTCCCAAAAAGTTTATATAGTATTGGAATTAATTATTCATTAAATGTATGGTAGAAATCAATTGTGAATGCATCTGGCCCTGGGAATATTTTCTTAGGGAGTTCACTGATGGCTTATTCACTTTTTTTTCCCCCAAGATGGGGTTATTTTAGTATTCTATTTCCTCCTCCGTTAATCTGAAAATTTATGTTATTGTAAATATTCATCAATTTTGCTTAAACTGTCAGATTTCTTGGCATGTAACCGGGCACATAATTTCCTAATAATTGTTTTAATTTACTCTTCACTGATGGTGAATATATTATTCTTTTCATTTTTGAAACTGGTAATTTGCTTTTCTCATTTCTTTTAACAAAACTCACCAATACTTTATTTCCTTTATTGATTTCTTTTTCTTAGAATGAGAGCCTAGTTTTATCTACTAGTTTAATGGTTTTCTTAGTTGCCTGTCTAATACATTGATCTATTCCTTCTCTGTTTTATTGATGTAAACATTTACATATTTAAGTTTTCCCCTAAGTACTGTTTTGGCTGCATTACATGTATCTTCCTTATGAAGATCATCTTTATGTCTACTTTTTCCCTTCCTATTTCTCTCCTTTATCTAACTTTTTAACTTCCTAAATAAATGGTCAATATCTGATGTTTCTATTTCTTTACCTTATATTCCTTGGCTTTTTGTCCCCAAATTCAATTAAAATTATTCTCTGGAAGTTCATCAATGTCCTGTTAATCTGTAAACCAACAACCTTTTCTCAGTTTTCATCTTCCCTGACTTCTTTTCATAGAAGAACATACCCTCTACTTTTAAAAAGTTTCTGCTTCTTTAGATTCTAAGGACACTGTACTTTTTTAATTTTCCTATCTTGTTGCCGCTTCTACTCTGTAAAGCCTAAATGCTGATATTTCCTATATGTGAGATTTCATTTTTCTTTTTTCTTTGCTTTCATTCTACATTCTCTTTGATAAAGATCACAACCAGTGTTTAAATTTATTATCTATAACTAGATGATTCCATAAAACACATATTCAATCATAACCTAAATTCTAATAATGTATCTCTGTCACTTGGACATTTCCCCTCTGTCACTTTTCAAATTCCTGTTCTAAATGATACTCAATTTCTCCTGAAATCTGATCCCTTTATCTTCTCTCTTCTTATTTCTCTATCTTGTCAAAGGATACACCACTGTCCTGATTACCCAATCTCAAGATTATGGAATTATCTTTGACCATTAATTTGTCCTCTCAAAATCATTTTAAGTTCAGTAAATACTTCCTTAGCTAATAATTATAAAACAAAATAATCACGTGAAAAAATTTCCCAAGTTATTAATAATAAGGGAAATGCAAATCAACCCAACACAAGGTTTCAGCTCATCACCAATAAATTGGTAAAAAGATTAACAGACAATAGAAGATAGGGACATTGGTACATTATTGTGGAGCTATGAATCAGAAAAACCATTCTGAAAAGCATTTTGGAATTATGCAAATAAAGTGACTAAAAATGTCCATACTTTTTATTTTAGGCATAGCCCTAATCCTAGCACCTTCTTATTCCATGGTTAATATTGGGACAAAATGAAGCATTCACAAGTCATTAAACATTTAATAAAGGAGAAGGTCTACTTTGCATAGAAAGCAAAAATACACAGCAAGGATAAAGTGGCATTTAGCTTCTGGTCTTTCTCATTTACACTGAAATACATATAGTCCCCATATCACATGGGAACTCAAGAAGTTTCAAACTACCCATCAAGTCTAAGAAAACCTCACTAGAAGCTGAATCAAGGAAGCTGAAGCTAATCAGATTTCAGTTGTATCTGGAAAGTCAGGGAAGCTGCATCAGGAAAATGCTGCTGTTCCTATTACAGCTTTTAACCTAGAAAATAAACTACTAGATTTATACCTCAAAGAGGTCATTGAACTTGATATGAAAGTTTCTATATATATATATATACCAAAATATCTATAGCAGAACATTTTGAGGTATCAAAGAATTGAGGGTGGAGGGTTAGACGTCCAGTGATTGGAGAATGGCTAAAAAAATTATTAGTAAAGTAATGTAAAGGAATATACAGAAATCTAAGCAACAAAAAAATGCCAAAGAGGATAAATCCATGGAAAAGATAAAGACCATGGAAAGATTTACATTATTTGATACAGATTGAGGTAAGTAAAATAGAAATAATTCATAGAATGTAAATGGAGAGTATAATGACCAAACAATTAAAAATAAATGCTGTAAAGTTACAAAAAAAATAAACATGGCCCCAAAGAAAAGAAATAACTTCTCCTGTTTTGTAGAAGGGGTTCCACAAGTGAAATATATTATATATGCCTTCAAAATTTTTTTTTCTCTCCAGAATTTTTTGATGTATAAACATGGTTTTGAGAATTTTTTTTTTCTTCTTTCTCTCTTTCCTTTATAAAGTATTGTTAATTGTAGGGAATAACAGGGACCAAGGTAGGCAGGGATACTGGGAAAAATTCTAACAATCAGAAATACAAAATATATCACTAAAAAATAATTTTAGAAAAGAAATATAGATATCTTAAGTGAATCCTCTGTTTTTTTATTCTCATTGCTACTAATAGAGCCTAAGCCCTAATTAATTGACACATTGAATCTATTTCAACAGACTTATAACTGGTTTTCTAGTACTCTTTGTCCCTTCCAATTCTTCCTTCACTGACAAATCCTTCTAAAAGATGATTTCCATCATGTTAACATACTTCACTATTATTTTAGTGCCACTTACACAAGACTTCAACCTGATTTTCAAAACTCTAATCATCTTAAAGTGCTGCTTAAAACTGAGAAGTTTAACCCTAGGAAATAAGAGATGAATGAGGAATTGAGTAGAGCATTAATTGCTGCTTATCAGAAATAATATTATTAAATATGTTAATTTATTTGACATATATTTAAGTAATCATAATGAAGGAAAATAATGTCTGGCTATCTCTTTTAGTGTTCAGACCTAGGGATACAGGAAGTTTGGTGAAAAGAAGATTCAAAAAAGTTACCATACCTGTCTTCCAACATTCTCCTGGAAAGCAGCCTAGAGAACAAAGAGAACAAACAGAGCAAAATGAGTCAGGTTTGCTTTTTGCTAAACATCAGACAATAAACTCAAAACAAACATAAAGCACTTTAAATGACCCATGGCTTCATTTTTTGAAATAAAGTCCTCATTGTTAGATGCACAGAGCCTCAAGGGTTGTTTGTCATTCCTGTTTTTATGACCTGCATGACAACAACTTAAGAATGCAAGTATATTAAGAACTGGCTTATCCAGAACAATGTCCTTTGATTGCTGAAACCTAAGTTCACACCAGTACATGAAAGCCAATTCAAGGCTACAGAATTAAAAGTGTTCTTCCTTTACTTATCTTTACTATCTTTACTTATACTGAAAAGTGTATGTCAATTAAAAAAGTCAAAAAATTTTATTTCAAGAAGGCTTAGTACATTTTGTAATTAGCTATGAATAATATGAAAACTTTTCCTATCAATTTAAATTAAATTATCACTGATTTCTGAATATGTCAGAGTTATTTTGGGGACAATAAAATCCATATACTTCCACCTTTAATCAGTGAGGGAAGAAGCACAAAAACAAATATGCTAAAGATTCTTTTTGAAAATATAAACTGAATAAGAATTAATAAATATGATTCTCATGTTGCTTTTCATGTAAAATAAGAGAAAATTTAAATTGCTTGAACTTTAATTACTTGTTCAGGATGAAATTTTCTTACCCAGAACCAAACTTTCAGACCAATTAGATATGAATATCTGGTCAAAAAGGTGGTTATATAACTTGACTGAAAATTATAGGATGAACATATAAGAATAAAAAAAGAACTTTCTTGTTTACTTCTAAGTTCTCTCCATATATGACTCTAGGTCTTTGTTTCTGTCTCCCTCTTTTTTGATTCTATTCTCTGAAACCATCAAGTTTAACTGTGTCCAAAAGACATGCATTTCAATTTAGGTTTTAAGTAAAAGGTAGAAGATAAAATCATTAACAACCAATTAAGCACTTATTAATTGCTTATGAGACAGACAAGAAACAAAAATAAAAATGCAACATATTAAGTTTTCAAAGAGGTTGATTCCTACTGGAAAAGACAATGCCTATGTGACAATATATACAAAATAAAACCAATAAAAATAAGGTTATGTAAAAAGGGAGGGCAGTTAAGGGACTAGAAAAGACTTCAAGGAAAAGATAAGGACTACCCATTATCACCACTCTTATTCTATACTGTACTAGAAATGCTAGCAATAGCAATAAGAGAATAAAAAGTAACTAAAGGAATCAGAATGAACAATAAGGAAACTTCCCTTTTTATAGATAATATAATATACTTGGAAAATCCTAAAGATTCAACTTTAAAAATTAGTTAAAAAGATTAATTATAGCAAAGTAGCAAGCTATAAAATAAATCCACATTAATTATGAACATCTCTATACATCACCAACAAAGCCCTGCAAGAAGAGATAGTAAGAGGTATTTCACTTAAAATAACTGCAGGCAATATGAGATAGTTGTGAGTACATCTGTCAAGATAAACCCAGGGAAAATATTTTTACATTCAAAGGTTCTGATAAAGGCCTCATTTCCAAATTATATAGAGAATTGACTCAAATTTATAAGAAATCAAGCCATTCACCAATTGATAAATGGTCAAAGGATATGAACAGACAATTCTCAAAGAAATTGAATCTATTTCTAGCCATATGAAAAGATGCTCCAAGTCATTATTAATCAGAGAAATGCAAATTAAGACAACTCTGAGATACCACTACATACCTGTCAGACTGGCTAGAATGACAGGGAAAGATAATGTGGAATGTTGGAGGGGATGTGAGAAAACAGAGACACTAATACACTGTTGGTGGAATTGTGAATACATCCAACCATTCTGGAGAGCAATTTGGAACTATGCTCAAAAAGTTATCAAACTGTGCATACCGTTTGTTCCAGCAGTGATACCATTGGGTTTATATACCAAAGAAATCATAAAGAAGGGAAAGGGATCTGTATGTGCAAGAATGTTTGTGGCAGCCCTCTTTGTAGTGGCCAGAAACTGGAAACTGAGTGGATACCCATCCACTGGAGAATAGTTGAATAAATTTTGATATATGAATATTATGGAATATTATTGTTCTGTAAGAAAAGACCAACAGGATGATTTCAGAAAGGCCTGGAGAGACTTACACGAACTAATGCTGAGTGAAACAAGCAGGGCCAAGAGATCATTATATACTTCAACAAAAATACTATATGATGACCAATTCTGATGGACCTGGCCATCTTCAGCAATGAGATGAACCAAATCCGTTCCAATGGAGCAGTAATGAATTGAACCAGCTACGCCCAGCGAAAGAACTCTGAGAGATGACTAAGAACCATTACATTGAATTCCCAATCCCTATATTTTTGCCTGCCTGCATTTTGGATTTCCTTCACAGGCTAATTGTATAATATTTCAGAGACCGATACTTTTTGTACAGCAAAATAACTGTTTGGCCATGCATACTTATTGTATATCTAATTTATACTCTAATATATTTAACATCTACTGGTCATCCTGCCATCTAGGGGAGGGGGTGGGGGGGAAGGTGTTGGAATCTTTACCAACTGTTAAGCCATTAGAGTTGATAGAGACAATAATTATCTAATTTAGCATGGTTCAATATGATTGATTTGATCTTAGGAGGAGATATTTTGGGGCAGAACTTGAAACAAGGTACTAAATACAACTGATAGAAATAATGCTTGTGTTCACACTTTTAGAGAGCTCATAGAAGCAAGAAATATTTAAGTACTCATTGGAGTTCCCACGGTTTAGTATGAGATATCCAAATTTACACCTCCCTTAAGCTCTGCCTCCAGAAGGAGGAGTTAACCTTTGGGAGATCATATATATAGAGGAAGTTCTTAGAGCTTAGGGAGAGTTACTTGGGAACATTCACAGGGGTTGTAGAGGAGTACTCTGGGAGGAAGCCTACAAGCCCTCTCTCAAAGGCAAGAGAGATTCATTACAACTTTCACCTTGATGCTGACTGGAGGCTGAAGAAAGCAGAGGCAGGAGCAAAGGACAAAGCTGCAAGAGCTCTTAGAACCAAGCAGAAAGATAGGCCTCTGAACTAACCAGGCTATATTGAAGGACACAATAAAAGATCTGAACTTTTACCAGCTGGCTGCGATTTTGGGTGATTATTTACTTGTAACTGAAACTAAGGCTGCCTCCAGAAAACCTCCCCGAGAAACCTGCTCTCTCAGAGAGAATTGTTATTATTTTAAAGAACAAAACCACCCACATTTTGGTGCCCTGAACGTGGGACTGTCAAGCCCCTCAGTGGATTTCAGTGAAAAAGCTCCGATCCTGATTACAGTGGAAAAGCCTCTGATCTTGAATCCAGTGGAAAGGTCTCCTCAATCCAGAAATTAGGGTGAATACAATAAAGAAATTTTGTTAAAAAAAGTTAAAGTAGGATTTCAGTAGGGACAGATATTTAGAAAACAGCCTGTTTCTGTTCAAGGAAAATGTTTAGAGAGCATTGTCAAAGTTATGGAAAGCCAAGGTTTGATTATAATTTTATAGCAGATCACTGAATTTTTACAAACTGTTAAGAACATATGTCCTTGTTTCTCTCTGGAGAAAGAATTTGATCTAGATGAATGGAAATTAGTAGGAGAGGATCTTTGTCAATTCTATAATAAAAATGGCCCTAACTCAATTTCTAAAGACATACTTAATACATATAATTTAATACAACTGGCTATAAAAAGTTATTTAAGTGTTAGAATGAAGAAAAGAAAGTGCAGCAGGGAGAGGTGCCAATTAAACTAGGTGATAAGCAGGAAATTTCAGATAAGAATGGAGTGAAGTACAATTGTGAGTGTGATACTTCACAGCAGGAGGAATTAGATCATGACCCTCCCCCATCAATTAACCTTTCATGGGTGGAGGAAGAAGAGGGAGGGAGAGAGGCAGAAACACAGTCAGCTTCTCCTGTGAAGCAGAATATGACAAGATTAGAAGAAGCATTAATTAAGGCAAAAAATGAAGGAGAAGATATATCTGATTTTATAAATGCATATCCTGTGATTGAAAAGCTTGACTCTTCAGGTCAAAAAGAGAGAAAATACACTCCTTTTAATTTGGAAAAAATTAAAGATTTGAAAAAGGGTTGCACTCTTTATGGGGCTACATCATCTTATGTGAAGATGTTACTAGATAATTTGTCTTATGAAATCTTAACCCCGAATAATTGGAAATCCATAGCGAGAACATGCTTAGAACCGGGACAAAATTTGTTGTGGTTTTCGGAGTTTCATGAATTATGTAGGATTCAAGCCCAACACAATAGGCAAACAGGAGCTATTGTACAAGTTGCTTTTGACCAATTAGCTGGTGAAGGTCAGTATGGAGATAATTCAGAACAGATTTATTATCCCATATCGGTATATGAGCAAATTTCTAAAGCTGCAATAAAAGCTTGGAGTTCTCTCCCTGGACAGAAAGATGGAAGTAAGGCTTTCAAAAAAATAGGGCAAGGTCCCAATGAACCTTTTGCAGATTTTGTGGGACGTTTGCAAACAGATGTAATAAGAACCATTGGAGACAATGCAGCAACAGAAATAATGACCAGACATCTGGCTAAGGAAAATTCCAATGACCTTTGCAAAAAAATTATATGGGGACTATACAAAGATGCTCCTTTAGAGGAGATCATAAGACGCTGTGCCACAGTGGGCACAAATGCTTATTATACCCAAACTATGATGAACATGGGAAAACAGGGTCCCTCTTGGCAAGGGACTTCTAGAGAAATTCGTCAATGTTTTCAATGTAGAAAAGTTGTACATTTGAGAGCTCATTGTAGATATGGAGATAGTGAGAAGACAGGATGAGAGAAAATCCAAAAGTCCATGTCCAAAATGCAACTGAGGCTTTCACTGGGCCTCGGAATGTAGATTGACCCAGAGAAGTGAGAGGCAGGGGCCAGCTCCTAAATATCAATCAAAGGACAGGTGGAGCACGATGGCAGTTGAGGTTATACGAGAAAGTCTTTAGAAATTCAGGACTCTGATGTCATCAACCAACAGAAAAGTAATCAGGATTACAGTTGGGGAGAATATAGACCTTTTAACCCAACAGGGCAGTGTCCAGTGCAAACAGCTTCAATGTAATTACCAGATGATGAGGAGAAATCCCAAAAGTGTAAATAGAAGGGAGTTAGATAGGTTAACTGCTTGGGGAAGAGGGTTTGCTTGTATCTCCACAGGTGGAGAAAAAATCAGATGGGTGCCGACAAGCCGTATTCGCCTTGTCCATCAGAGAGAAACAGAAAAAGCAGAAAAACCTCAAAACAAAGGAGAAGATTTAAGAAACATCTGACACTGAGACTGTTAAAATAACTTTAAAATCTTCAGGAATCATTGGATTTCTAATACAAGAAGAGACTGTTTCAAGTTCTTCAAAACAAAGAAGATTCAAGAAACATCTGACACTGAAAAAATATGGCTGACAATGAGACTGTTAAAATAACTTTAAAATCTTCATGAATCATTGGATTTCCTAACACAAGATGAGACTCTTTCAGAGTCTTTTTCAGAGATATCTTTCAGATTCTTTCAGAATCATTGGATTTCCTTGAGATGAAAAATTGTTGATGAGACTATTGCAGTACTTGAGAGCTTACAGGAATTAATTGGATTCCTGGTACATGATCTAATGGACAATGGATTCCTTTGGGACTATTTTTTAGGACTTATGGACATGTGTATACTTTCACCTTGGTGCTGGCTGGAGGCTGAAGAAAACAGAGGCAGGAGCAAAGGACAAAGCTGCAAGAGCTCTTAGAACCAAGCAGAGAGATAGGCCTCTAAGCTAACTGGGTTATATTGAAGGATACAATAAAAGATCTGAACTTTTACCAGCTGGCTGCGATTTTGGGTAATTATTTACTTGTAACTGAAACTAAAGCTGCCTCCAGAAAACCTCCCCAAGAAACCTGCTCTCAGAGAGAACTATTATTATTTTAAAGAACAAAAACACCCACAGGAAGGAGGGGAAAAATTAGGACAAAAGGTTTGGCAATTGTCAATGTTGTAAAATTACCCATACATATAACTTGTAAATAAAAAACTATGAAATATTAAAAAAAAAAAAAAGATAAACCCAGGAACTCTATGAACACAGGTACAAAACACTTGTCATGCAGACAAAGTCAGATTTAAATAAAAAATATTAATTTTTCATGGGCAGATTGAGCCAATATAACATAATAAAAATGAAAATTCTACCTAAACAAATTTACTTATATTCATTGCCATACCAACCAAACTACCAAAAAATTATTATATAAAAGTAGAAAAAATAATAACAAATTTTACCTGGAAGAACAAAACATCAAGAATATCAAAGGAATTAATAAAAAAAAAATATGTAAAGGAAGGAAGTCTAGCAATATCAGATCTTGATTACTTATTATCCTTCGTTCTCAAAGAGAACCAAAATGATATCACTATGGTGAAATCTGTTTGACTAATCAGACAAGCTCAGAAAGCTCTAACACAGGTCAAACAAATAGTCCACAAGAACATTTAAAGTGGAAATTTCTCAAAATTTGTCCATTTTATGTTTCTTTTGAGTTACTACATTTGTGTTTTGATCATAGAACATAACATCTTCTTTGACATAGGCACACAATACTGGATGGACTATCCTGTGTCAGTTTCTCCTAGGTCTCACAATTAATAAATAAAGTTCTTCAGAGAGACCTTGAGAGCATCCTTGTATCACTTCTTCTGACCTCTGAAAGAGTGTTTGCCTAGTGTGAACTATCTATAAAATAGTCTTTTAGGCAAATGCACATTTGGCATTCAAAGAATGTGGCCAGTCCATTAGACTATGGTAGAGTCTGAATGCGCATAAATTAAGCTTGAGAAAGGACCTCAAAGCTCAATATCTTATCTTGCCAGATAATCTTCAGAATATTCTTAAGACAATTCAAATGGAAGTGATTCCATTTCCTGGCATGATGCTGATAGACTGTCCAGAGTTCACAGACATACAAGAAAGTCAACACAATAATTCTGTAGACCTTTAGTGTAGTAGGCAGTCTAATATCTCTTTTCTCCCACACTATCTTTAAGAGCCTCCCAAACACTGGGTTAATTCTGATAATTCATTTAACCTCAAAATCTATGTATACGTTCCTGGAAAGTATACTGCCAAGGTAAGTGAACTTATCTGCAGCATCTGGTGGAACACCAGACAATCAACCCATACTTTATTGCATCTCAGCGTTAGGGGTTGTGATAAAAAATAAATAAATAAATAAATCATGCACCAATTATCTCTCCTCTTTAATCTTGACTTGTATAGCCTTTTCAAGCTAAAATTTTTTACCATCAGTGCAGTGACTGACCTTGACGCCATTTTCATCCTCAGTGAAAGCACTTGATAATATCAATGAAAACCAGGACTTTGAGATAAGTAAAAATGGTAAAATGATATGGGTAATGTCTCTTTTTCACACATAAATTAAGTATGGCAGAATTATATATCTTGGGGAAGAAGGAAGTAAGAGACTTACAAAGGGAGAAAAAAATTTGAAATTCAAAAATCTTACAAAAATGAATGTTAAAAATCATCTTTACATATAATTGGAAAAAATAAAATACTACTAAATTTTAAAAAAGATTTAAGCTTTTGGAATAAATACTCTCTATTTGGTTTTAAAAAATTGCTGGGAAAAGTCGAAAGAAATCTGGCAAAAACTAGGTATAGACCAATATCTTACACCATTTACCAAGATAGGGTCAACATAGATACATGACCTAAATATTAGAAAAACATGGAATATATTGCCTATCGTATTTATGGAAAGGAGAACAATTCATGAAAAAACAAGATAAAGAGCATTGTGCGATGTAAAAATGGATAAATCTATTTACATTAAATTAAAAAGGGGTTGTACAAGTAAAACCAACATTGCCAAGATTAGAAGGAAAAAATGGGGCGTTGAGGGGAATTTACATAGTTATCTTGAAGGCCTTATATGTCAAGTATATAAAGAACTATTCCCCAAAGATAAATGATATGAATATGAACAGATAATTTAATAAAGAAATCAGAGCTCTATATAATCACTTGAAAAAATGTCTTAACATGTATACATATATTGTATTTAAGATATACTTTAACATATTTAACATGTATTGGTCTACCTGCCATCTGGGGGAGGGGGGAGGAGAATAATTGGAGCAAAAGGTTTTGCAACTGTCAATGCTGAAAAATTACCCATGCATATATCTTGTAAATAAAAAGCTATAATTTAAAAAAAGGAAAAATGTCTTAAATCATTGTTGATTAGAGAAATGCAAATTAAAACAACATTGAGGTATGATCTCATATCTATCTGACTGGTTAAAATGATAGAAGGCGAAAATGACAAATGGAGGAAATTCAGAAAACTTAGGATTTACCAATGCACTGTTGGTGGAAGTATGAATAGATCCTATCATTTTGGAAAGCAATTTGGAATTATGCCCAAAGAGTTAGAAAATTATAGATACTCTTTGACATATATTAGGTCTGTTTCCCAAAGTGATTAGGGAAAAAGGAAAAACCTATATATTGTGAATATATAATTGTGAATGACTAAGCTATTCTGAGTAACAGAATCAATCGTAGTTGCTTTTTGCCCTTCATTCTAGAAGACCAATGAAGTCATGAAGGTGATGTCTTGACTTGCATGTGAACTGGATTTAAATAAGGCAGAGCTTCAAAAAATCTTCATCCTCACTCTCTCCTCCAGTGTCATCAGAGTTCAGTGCCAAGGCAAAAGTCAAGAAAACTGACAATGGGCTCAGATGGTGACCTTAGGCTTTTTAAATTAACTTTCCCAGGTCTCAATTTGTCTGAGACAAAGCCCATTCAATGATCAAGAGCTAAGTAAGCAATGAGGCTAAAGACTAGTTTAGCATCACAAAAGCATCAGTGTAATGCTCAGAGTTTCTGGCTAGAACAGAAAATAATTGCTATTTGCACCCACCCTAAGCCATCAAAGCCCAAACAATGAGCAACAAAGACTTCAAATGGAATCTATTATGGGCCATTTAATGACAGCCAATGTAATCTTGATTTAAAAGCATAGTTAAGCAGCTCTATTTGAATGACAATGGGCTTTTTTAAAACCTGTTTTTCCAGAGCTTTATGATTTTCAAGAAATCATAAATGAATAAAAACTGTACAGTACATGGGATAAACTGTCCCAAGTAAATTCAGGAGAGGTTAGTAAATCAAAGAAAATACTTAAAGAATATGAAAAATTGTGGTACAACTAGAGAGCCCCAAAAAGGAGAAAATATCTGATGAGGTCTAGATTTCGATTCCTGGTCAGGGAACCAAATGATGAGATTAGGGTTCCTGGTGGTCAGGGAATTAAATGATGAAGTTAGTGCCAGGTTGAGGATTCAGGGAACCAAATGAAGAGGTCTGGCTCCCTTAAATCCCTTTAGGATTTGGCGCAGGGTAGGGAGTTGTGGGAACCCTTTTCTGGTGGTGCAGAGGTCCTTCATAAAGGAATTTATGAACCCGAAAAGCTGAACTGGTAAAAAGAAGTTTATTATTGGCATTGGGAAGTCAGCGTTTGCTATACATGAGTAAGATTAAATTTCTTAGTGGCAAGTTCAGACAGAGAAGTAAAGTTTCCAGTAAAGAAATCCCAACAGAGAGATATAAAGTCTTGTTAGGGAAACAGGTGAGGAAAATAAAGAGAAGATAACTCTGAAAGAGAATATCATTTCAGCGGGCAGACGTTTGCTGCTATGCCAGGAAGAAAGAGAGTTTCCTTGGCATGACATATTATGTCCTCAGCTAGGACTGGGTAGGACTAAATTGGCTCTTTTTATAATAGAAGCCTTGGCTACAAGTTGGGGGCTGGTTTTAACTTGAACTGTAATTTGAATAGAATGAGGTTTGATCTTTAATTCAATAGGAAGTTTAATGAGTAGTGAATGTTATCAATGGAGGTAGTGCCTATCTCTCAGGATAACAGAATGAAGCTGTTTATCCTGTTTCCTTCAGACAGGGTCTTTTACAGAGGCCAAGATTGAAGGAGAATCTATCCTTTAAGGAGTTTTAGAGAATTTCGTCCTATCTACATGTAAAGAAGGCCACCCAGTTCCTCTATACTTATTCCAGGAAAACCCTAAATGTGAAACTATAAATGGAGATTCAAAGAAAAGAAATACATTTTCAACAAGGAACTATATAAAGACTTAAAAGAAATAAAGCAAAGGATAAAAAATTAAATAAAAGCTCTAGAAGAAAGAATTGGAAAAAGGTTTTGAGACATTAAGGGAAAATGGTAAATCTAACCTATGACAAGGAATTCCTGAAAATCAGAATACACCAAAAAAGAAGTCAATGACAATATGAGATAATAAGAAATATTAAAACAAAATCAAAAGACTGGGTGGGAACAAATAGAGGAAAATGTAAGTTAATGATATAAAAACAATTTGCATAGAAAACAGGTCAAATAGACATCATTTAAAAATAATCAATCTTTTTGAAAATCATAATAAAAAGAAAGAAAATGGAGAGCTCTTTGAAAAAATTATAAATTAAAAATATCCTGGGATATTAGAACCAGAAAACAAAATAAAGATAGAAACAATTTACCAACCAACTCCTGAAAAAAGAAAAAGCCCTAGGCTGGTCATGGCAAAAAAAAAAAAAAAAAAAAAAAAAAGATAAAGCTGCAACATCAATGAAAAAGTTTTGTAAGCACCCAGAAAGGAGGAGTTTAAGAATCAAGAAAGGTAATACAAAGCATGTCAATTACTTCTACAAAAAATAAGAAATCATATAATTTAACATTTCAAAAGGTGAAAAGATAAAAATATCTTATTCTGAAAAACTGAATAAAATCTCACAGAGGAAAATAAATATACCAATAGTGGAAAAGAGGACTTTGTAGCATTTCTTTAAAAAAAAAAAAATCAGCACTGTATAGGAATTTTGAAATAAAATACAAAAGTGAAAAGAAACAAAGAAACGGTAATTTTATATAGTAACTAAAAGGAGCTGAATGATGATTTGATGCTATATTCTATGAGAAGGAGAAAGAAACATATTCTTTTAGAACCTTAATGTCTTCAAACAGGCAACTGGTGATTCAGGAAGGAAACTGAGAGGAGAGACATTCTGGGAGATATTTGCATAAAGACTATACTTATACCCATCAAAGCTGATGAAGTTTTTTACTTAGAGACAGAAAAGAGGGAAAAGAAAAGATGCATAGCACAGGTCCGTAAGGAATGACCTATAATTTGGAGGTCTGATATAGAAGGTGAAATAATAATGGAGACTGAAGTGTTCAGGGAAATTGCTGGAAAGCCAGGAAAGTGTAATGTCTCATACAACCAGGGAATAAAGGACATCAAGAAGGAGAGGGTTGTCAATAACATTAAATAGGTAGAGAAGAAATTGAGAAAAGACTGAGAAACCATGAGTAATACTGAAGGGAATTCAATTTAGTGTTGAGGTCAGAAGCCAGATTCCAAAAGATGGAGTGAGAGAAGGGAAAGTGGAGGCAGTGAATGTAGAAAACTTTTTCAAGAAATTTACTTGGGAAAGGAAGGAAAGATATAACTTGAAGGGATATTAGGGTCTATGTATGAGAGGCCTAATTGGAGAAAATTTCAACTAAAGGCCAAAGGATGTGATAACTTAAACTAATTTCTCAATGATCAACAAACTCTTACTTACTCACACCTCTCCATCAGAGGGATTTTTGAACTCCTGGCAATCATGATTCAAACTCCATTCTCTATCCCCTACAAACCAACATTCCCACAATGTCCACTCTAAAACTACCTGTCCTCTGCCACTAAGTTATCCAAAACATCTGCTCCATAGAGAACTTAATTTCACCATAAATAATAAGCTTTCCAATTATGGTAAAGGTTATCATTATCCTTCTAGTTACCTACTTCTCATCCTCAATTTTTCTTTCTCACTTATCCCATTATACCCCATATGTTGATAAATCCTATAGACTTCATAACATCTTCCTATATCCTTCTATCTTCTTCTTGATACTACAGCACCTTTTGCAGACTCTCATGCCCTTATACCTGGATTTTTTCAATAGTTTCTGACTTGTCTCCGTACTGAATTTTCTCCCTACATTAGCTCATCTTCCACTCTACTATCAAATTGATCTTAATAAAGTGAAGGTCTGACCATTTAACCACCTCCCTATTCAATTCCCCATCACCAATAGAATCAAATATAACATCAATTCCCATTCAAAGCCCTTCATAACCTGCTCCTCCCCATAAGTTGCAATCTTCTTAAACCTTACTCAGTTCCATATACTCTGTAGTCCAGTAATTCAGGCTTCCCTGGCTATATCTCCTACTGAACATCATCTCCCAACTTCAAGGATATTCAATAACTGTCTTCCATGAATGAAATGCTCTCTGTTGTTATATTTGCTTTTTAAGCTTCTTTCAAGTTGCAGCTAAAATCTCAGCTTTGAGAAGAAGCTTTTCTAGATTTCACTTAAAGCTAGAACTTTCACATTAACTAATGATTTCCAATTTGTCAAGCTATTGTGTATTATAGAGGGGAAATTCTAATTCAGATAACAGTTGATTTTGATGGCTTCTAAAGTCTCTTAACAAAGCTAGGGCAACTGTACAATTTAAACATAGATTCTGTAACCTTCAAGAGTCAGCTCAAATTAAATCTCCTCAGTGAAGAATTATCCAACTACCATAGTATACATTAATTACTCACATCTTTGAACTCTGAGAACATTTACAATTAGTACCAAAGAACTTAATATGTAAGAATACTCTAATTTATGTTCATTTTTTCTCCTTCCCATAACATTAGACAAATAACAGGTACCCAATAAGATTTAGTGATGAACTGATTTGTGGTTTTGATCAAACCTGTATTTTATGACATATAGCAATATATTTGCTATGAAAAATTTACCCTAACAATATGGATTACTCACAAGTATCCGTAACACATGTGTCAGAGATAGAATCTGAAGATGAGTTTTCCCAACTGTAAAATCTGTTTTCTATCCACTATAGTTTGCTGTCCAATAACCCAAAATAGTATAATTATATATCTATAATGATGAAATTATAAATAATTATCACCATGGCACAATGGATACTGTATTTAGGTCATGGAGTTGTTGTAATGACTACTTCTCTGTACAAATAGGGAAGAGATTAGGGACTCTGATAAGAATTGAATCTGATTTCACTGTCATAAGGAACTCATATGTGAGAAAATTTCCTCTTTTGATACAACTATTCTACAACTTAGAACCTTAAAACTTTAAGTTTTAAGGGCACCAAAAAGTTAATTGATATGCAAGGGTTTACATAGAACGTAAAGGTCTGGAATTGAGAAATGAACAGCTCCTCTTGAATTCAGTTTGCTTGCTTAGAGGTCAATTTGTATTCACTAAGCTATGACGGCTATGTGTAAAAATATACAAAATGAAATTCTGAGGGGGAAAAACAAATAAAATACAACATTTACAAGACTTACAGAGGCAGCTCTTCTGCAGTTAACATCACGATCAAACACTGTAACAATTACCAAAGCACTGAGGAGAGAAAAAAAAAATCTATTATTTTAAAATAAATTTACAAAATAACACAAAGTATTTAACAACAACTCTTAGGAATCAGGGTACTTTTCCTTTGATCAAAAATATTAATGTGCTGAGTATCTAATATATGTGAGGCACTAAAGAGTGTTATGGGAGAACTAATTAGAAGCAGAGGCAGACATTCTCAAAGTACATAAAAATACAAAAAGCCATATGATAAGTATCATATGAATATCAGAGTCAATTAATAGTCAACTATTAGTTTAAAGGAGGGAGAGAATAACTTCCAGTACAACCAGAAGATTCACTAAGAAGATGACAAAGTGACAACTATGCAGCTACACTGGCAGATATACTAGTCATTCCTAGGATAGGCAATGGCACAAGTAGGGGGTATGAATGCAGAGGGCATACTCTGAGGACAATGACATAATGAGTTTGCCTAGAGAAGAAGGTATATATAGTAGCACTGGGTCATATTGAAGCCCTTAAATTGATAGGTACAAAGTTTCTCCTTGGAGATTTGTAGGAAGATAAGGATTTAACACTTTACAATATAGGAAGTAACTACTATAAATACAATAAAATGTATAAAGTGATACAGATATAGAAATCTGAGAATATATTTCTCATCGTTCAAATACAAGGGCAAGTGGTCATTTTGGAATTTGTTTACAGAGTTCAAATACATTCAAAATCAATAGTCACAAATACATATTTTGAAGAAAGTGATATATCTTGACAATCATCTTCAAGAACTTCATATACACATACATGTACTTTATATATATATATATATATATATATATATATATATATGTGTGTGTGTGTGTGTGTGTGTATATACACACATACAAATACATATACATATCAATTATTTTATACTCCACTATTTTCTGAAAGCAAAATAGCAAATTCCCTGTGTACATAATTTTATATATTCCTTGTTTTACACTCTTGAGATTTTTAAATGGTTACAGATTAATAATAAACAATTTTAAAATGTATTATACCTTGATATTTAGAGAATTTTAAGTTTTTACTACACTCAAATATTTATCAAATGCACTGTGTATTCAAGTACCTCACCGAAAGCAAGAAATATAGATTTGCTCTCAAAAAATTCATAATCTATTTTTTAAAAAAGAAATAGGTAAAAATACCTATGATACCTAGATGTTTAAGAAAAAACTCCACATCAATTAGGGTTGTCTACAAGTGGGGAAAAAACAAGCAAAAACTAGGTGACCAGGTAAAAACTAAGCTCTGACTATGATATAAGAAGAACAAGCCTGTATTACATGTCTATAATGTATTATGAACCTACTAACAACCACTCATTAAACATTTTAAGCACCTACTATATACCAGATATGATCATTGAGATGACTAAATTAAAAGACGGTCCCTATTCTCCAGGAACTCTTGGTAAAAGAGGAGACAATGTACAAAAAACTTTGTGTAAACAATCATATATATAGTAAATTGGAACTAAACAATGTAGGAAGATATTAGAAATAATAAGTATCAGGTTGCCTGTAAAATGTGGGATTTTAGGTAGAATTTGAAGAAAGGCAGGGAAATAGGATTTAGAGATTGTAAAGGAAAACATTCTATGCATGGGAGACAACCAATGAAAATAAAGAATGGGGATATAATGTCTTGTCTGAGAACAACAAAAAAGCCAGTGTCAATGGATCACAGCATTCATGGCAGGGTTTTAGGTTATAAAAAGATTGGGAGAGAAGGTAGGGGTAGGGATAAGTAATGAGGGGCTTTGCTTGCCAAAGAAAGGATTTTATCTGTGAGCCTGAATATGATAGTAAGTCATTTTGAGTTTACTGAGTAGAGAGGTGACAAAGTCTAATTTGCACTTTAGGAAGACTAGTTTGATGACAAAAGAATATGGACTGAAGTGAGGAAAGACATCTGGCAGTAGATCAACTGCCATATTTAACACCATAACTGCAATATAGCAAAAGAGAATAAGAAAGACTGAATAGAGGAGACAATCAGGAAAAGATGCTGTCATAAAAACATAGAAAAAAGAAGAGTTTTAAGGAGAAAAGAGTGATCAACAATGCCAATGGTTGCAAGATTGTTCAAGAAAGAAAAGGTCATTCATTGTACTTCACAATTAGGAATGATTGAAAACTCTGAAGACAGCAGGCTTTTTTTTTTTTTATATTTTCAATAGTGTTTTATTTTTCAAATATCTGTAAAGATAGTTTTCAATATTTATTTTTGTAAGACTTTGTGTTCCAGATTTTTCCCCTCCCTCCTTTACTTCCCCTCTCAAGGCAGCAATCTGATATTAGTTAAATATGCACAATTCTTTTAAACATATTCCCATATCTATCATGTGGTACTAGAAAAATCAGCCCAAAAGGGGGAAAAAAAACATGAGAAAGGAAAAAGCAAACAAATAAAAATGCTTTAATCCTCATTCAGTCTCCATAGTTGTCCCTCTGGATGCGAACGGCATATTCCATCACAAGTCTACTGGAATTGCCTTGAATCACCAAATTGTTGAAAAGAGCCAAGTCCATCACAACTGATCATTACATAATCTTGTTTTTGTGTACAATGTTCTCTTGGTCCTGCTCACTTTACTCAGCATCAGTCTTTCCGGAAAACAAAAGTCTTTCCAAAAGGCTTTTCTGAAATCAGCCTATCATCATTTTGTAGAACAATAATATTCCATTCCATTCATATGTCATAACTTATTCAGCCATTCTTCAACTAATGGCCATCCACTCAGTTTCCAATTCCTTGCCACTACAATAAGTGCGATAACAAACATTTCTGCACATGTGGGTCCTTTTCCTTTTTTATGATCTCTTTGAAATACAGACCCAGTAATGAAACTGCTAGATCAAAGGGTATGTGCAGTTTGATAGCCCTATGGGCATAGTCCCAAATTGTACTCTTTCATTTCATTTCATTTCATACCTCTACCAACAATGCATTAGTATCCCAATTTCCCCACATCTCCTTCAGCATTTATCACTATTTTTTCTTATCATCTTAGCCAATCTCAGAGGTATGATGTGGTACCTCAGGGTCATCTTAATTTGCATTTTTCTAATCAATAATGATTTAGAACATTTTTTCATATGATTATAAATGGCTTTAATTTCTTCACCTAAAAATTATCTATCCATATCTTTTAAATTTTATCAATTAGCGAATGACTTGTATTCTTACAAATTTGAGTCAATTCTCTCTATGTTTTAGAAATTAGGCCTTTATCAGAAACACTGGCTGTAAAAATTGTTTCCCAGCTTTCTGCTTCCCTTCTAATCTTGGCTGCATTGGTTTTGTTTGTGCAAACCCATTTTAATTTAATATAATCAAAATTATATTGGAACATTTATTGGGGATAGCTTTCTCAAAGAGTTTAATCACAGAATGCTCAAGAGATATGAGAAAAAAGTTAGAAAGTATGAATGGATCAAATGAGAGTTTGGGGGAATAAAAAGACATGGACAGGTTTATAGGCAGTTATGAAAGCACCAGTAGCTAGTGAGAGACTGAATGAAAGTGAAAGAGATTATAAGAGATGGGGCATATTGCTAGAGGAAATAGATTAGAAGGACACCTCTTCTTTTGAGACAAGGATGAAGCAGGAAATAATAACAGAAGGCATCTGTCAGTTGTTAATAAAGAAGATATGAAACACTTATTATGTGACAGCCCAAAGAAATAAAAATATAAAAAAAGGCAAAAGGGCAGTCCCTGACTTTAGAGAGCTCACATATGGATGTAGGAGAGAAAAATGAACAAATAGGATAACTAGGAAATAATTAAGACAAAGAAGATATTAGAATTAACAAAAGTTAGAAAAGGCTTCCTATGGAAAAATGGGATTTTAGTTGGGAATTGAAGGCAGCCAGTAAACTAGGAGGCAGAGATGATTAGAGAACATTCCAGACACAAGAGCTAACCAGAAAAAATGCCTAGAGCCTAGAGAAAGACTGTGTTGTTTGTAGAATAGCAAGAAGGGACATTACTGGATTGAGTACATCATAGGAGTAATTGGTTAGAAAGGTAGCAGGGAGTCAAGTTATCAAGGGCTTTAAATGACAAACAGGATTTCATATTTGATCTTGAAAGCCACAGGAAACCCACAGAAGTTTAAGAAGTAGGAGGTGATATGACTTGACCCATTTTTTTAGGAAGAATGGTTCCTGAATGGGGGATAGAGTATCAAAAGCCTCAAAACAAGCAGACTCACCAGCATGCTACTGTAACCAATCAACCAATCAATCAATCAATCAGTAAAGATGTATTAAGATTCTATCTACATGCCAGACACAATGCTAAGTACCGAGGATAGAAAAAGACGAAAAAGATATTCCTGGTCTTCAAGGAGTTTACAGCCCAAGAGGGAGAGACAAAGGACAAATAAATATTTACAAAACAAGTTATATAGATAATAAATAGAAAATAATTAACAGAGATAAAACACTGGAATTAAGAGGAGTTGGAGAAGGCTTCCCTAGTACAAGGCTGTACTTAAAGGAAGCCAGAGAGAGGTCAGTAGTTAGGAAAAGGAAGTTTTCAAGCATGAGTCAGAGAGAATGTCTGGAGTCAAGAGATGGGGCATCTTGTTGATATGGAATATCCAGTAAGCCAATGACACTGAACTGTCGTGGGGAATAAATTGTAAAACGTCTGGAAAGGTAGAAAAAAGTTAGGTTATAAAGGGCTTTGAAAGCCAAATGGAACCTTTTATATTTGATCTTAGAGGCAATAGGAAGTCATTAGAGTTTAATGAATAGTGGGATATCATAATCAGACCTGTGTTTTAGTTTCTAGATTTTAGAAAAATCACTTCAGTGGCTGGATGATAGATAGACTTGAGCTAAGCTGACTGACCAGTAGTAGGTTTCTTGTGATAATCCAGGCATGAGGGAATGAGGGCTTGCACTAAAGTAATGGCAATGTAGGGATAGTACTTAAGTACTTAAAATTGTCAGTATAGGGATAGTACGTAAAAGAAACTTAAAGGAAAATGAGGTCATTTTGAGAATGGAGAAGAAATGGTTGGTCTTAGCAGTAGGGAAGGAGCCAGTAGACAGGTAGAGATAGAAGACAAGTGACAGAGAAGGGATGACAGTAGGTGCAATCTGTGAGACAAGACTAAATGGCATTGCTTAAACAGGTAAAGAGTAAGGGTAAAGGAGGCAATAATGGCAAAAAGCATATGAGTAATATAAAATGGGAAAGAGGAAAGGAAAAAGGAGCTTATGGTGAATGGCCTTTATTTTTTCCTTCTCAGCTGAGAAGGTGGGGGAGGAGAAACTTCAGAAGGGTAGAAAGGGATGAAAAGGTTTGAAAGAGTTACCATGGAGAGTGAGAGAATAAGTTGATGAAGTCTGTGCAGAATAACTAGCAAGAGTGAGGACTCAATTGAGATTATGTAACACAAATCTGAAGCGGATCCAATAGAAAATTGTTTGATTTTTTCCACTTTCATTCAACAGCATCTATATAGGAGTGAAGATGGCAGATGATAAAAGATACTTACCATGGTACAATCAACAAAGTGATGAGGAAATTAGGAATTCAAGAAGACAGAGGAATTGGTTCAAGAAGGGGAAAAGAAGAAAGAGTGGATAAAGTAAGGGAAATAGTCTGGGAAAGAATTCACAAGTTGAGGGATTAGAAGTCATAGTTTAGAACTAGAGTAAGGATTGGTAAGGGAAAGGAAAAAGGAGGGTGAAATACTAATAGAATAAGGTCAGACATAAAGATTTTGGAATTCTTGAACATTAAGGTGGATTATAGCAAAATGACATGATGAAGAAGAGGAATAAGTAGTGGGAAGTAAATAGTTAGGTAATAAGTAGTAGCTGCCCTAACTGAATCATCAGGAAGAAGCCAGGTTTCAATGACTAACAGGAGAGAAAAGGAGGAAAAAGATCTAAGATGTTGCTTATGGAACAGGCACATCAGAGTGCACAGTCAAAAGAGTAGGTGGCATTTGATTAGCATTCTAGGGTAAAGTGGTAAAGTTAGATGGGAATAAGGTAGATGGGAGGTGGTGGATCAGGTTTAAATGATAAACTATAGGCTTCAGAATCACTGGGATATGTACATTATGGCTGGGTGTGAGAATGTTCATCATCGAATACATAAAGCACTTCTCTTCCCAAAGGAGGCTGGAAAGCAGGCTGGACACAAGTTCAATACAAGTTGGAAGGCACGTAGATGATCATATGGAGGTTCCCATTTCACTACTCTTTACTTTAAAGCTTGGAAATTAGATAGGAATGAATATGGCAAGTGAAAGAACTCTAACCTGCACAGCAGAAGGAAGCTCTGTTTCCCCCCAACTTTGAATGAACTGAGGTCAAAGGGAAGTTTTTTTCCTCTGTACTTCTACATAGGGTTTCTCTACATCCTAGTGGGAGATCAGAGTGGGGGTAGAATGTGGAGTGGCTTTATGAAAATGGAAACAGAAGTGGCCTAAATCCCTATTGTAAGAAGACACACAAAGCAAGATATGCATATAAGCTAAGAAGTCAGAGGAAAGTCACTTTGGTGAAAAGAGATAAGGAAGCAGAAGAGAAAGAAAAGTGGAGAGGAAGAAGAGAGAATAGAACAGAGGGAGAAAGAAAAAAGATGACAGAACTATCAGTAGATTGCCTCAATATTTTTATAAAATATGAAGCAAAGTTCTCAGGAGGTATCAGCACTTGACACTTGCTTAGCACTCATAGCACTTGATTGTTGTCTTGATTGAGTAGTAAGGATGTGAGAATGACTGATTAAACTCCCCAGCTTCACCATTACTGGTATTGTCCTCAGCTACGGGCAACTCCCATACAAAAGAGGTGCACAGGACTGTCAGGTTGGAGTCCACAATGCTGAAGTTGTGGAGCAGACAGGTTGTAGGGCAGTTCCTGCAGAACGACATGGCTACACCATATATTCTTCCAGTTCCCGAAACAGTAGTGCAAAGGACAAGAAGTGATTAGCATTCTAAGCAGAGAGAGGAGCAGGGTAGCAAGAACAGCACCCGTGGGAGTCCAAATGGAGACTGCTGCAATGATAATGAAGGACCCAGAACTGCTGGCAGCCTTGAGCCCCAGGACATGGCTATGACCACCACACCATTGGTATCCAAACACACACACACACACACACACACACACTTCCTCAACCCCCTAAGAAGTTTGGATAGTGTGGAATAGGGGAAGATAAAGGTCAAATTTCCTTCCAAAAACTAAGTTAGGTCAAGAAAGGAAGAACCTGGCAGGGCTAGACAGGGCTGCCTTGTTTCTCAAAACTAGAAGCCCCACTTACCCCTTTGGGGAATTGGATGGGGAGGAATGGTTAGGCTGTGGACCGGAGAGGTATTCCTCATGGGAAAAATTTGCTCAATATTCAATGTTTTTGCCACTCCTCTTGTCTTCTGGAATCAATTAAAGACAGTACCCATTGGTACAGTACATGCTACAGTACAAGATCAGGATTTGGGAAAGAGAAAAAGTGTAACCCAAGGACTGAATTCATTGTGGGAAAGAGGACTATATTAAAAGTTAGTTATTATCATATAATAACTAATATAAATAGTTTATATAATATAAATATTACAAATATATATATATATTAATAATAATAATAAATAATCAGATCAGTTAGCAATTATCAGAATTGTGGTAAATTCTGGGTGGTAAATATATGTAAAGTGAATCTCCTAAGCGCTGTTAGGTACTGTGATAAGTAGTTTTACAAATATCTCATTTTATCCTCACAACAACCCTTAAAGGTAGCAGTATTATTATCTTCATTTTTCCGTTGAGGAGACTAAGACAGACAGATATTTAAAGTTTTCTTGGCAAAGATACTAGGGTAGTTTCCCATTTTCTTCTCCAGGCCATTTTACAATTGAGGAAATGGAAGGAAATAGAGTTAAGTGACTTTTCCAAGGTTACACAACTAGTAAGTATCAAAGGCCATATTTGAACTAATAACTTCCTACTTCCAGGCCCAGTGCTCTATCTATTGTAATGCCTAACTGCCATAAATGCAAAAAGCAAAGTACTTTATTCTTCAATTTATGTCCAAATAGTTCCTTTTCCTTCTCCTTTAATGGGAGTTAAATACCAAGATGAACAAATGTGCTATGTATAAATTGACCTCCAGAAGTATTCAATTCATAATCCTTATATCCCTGATTCTATTGCAAAACTTTTGTCTTGAGAGCAAAGAATACTATAAATATTTTGATGTCTTCTTATCAATGGCTTCCTTGCAATGACCTTAAAGACTGCCTTATTTCCTACACAGCTGCAAATGTAGAACTTTGATGTCTCAGACTGCACTTATTTTATTTTTGTATTTCTCTGTCTTTCCCATCATATTGATCCCTCCCCAAACTCATCATTATGAAATCTCAGTACCTTATAAGATCAAATCAGCTTCAGTAAACTCAATCCCTCTAATTGGAGGATGAATCCATAAAGTTCTCAACCTCCATTTAAGGAGAAAAGAAAGGAGAGTTATCTTCATATCTCCAAATTCTTACCTGCTCATTTTGAACTTCTTTGACTCTTCAACCTGAACTAATTTTGCATTTCTTCCACCTTATAGGGAATTTCTTCCTGTATCCCTACCCACTTCTCAGTTTTCTTTAGTATGCAGTCTTCTCATGTTCAATTATAAGCTTCTTGAGGAGAGGGATTCATTCTCTCTATTTGCACTTGTCGGTTTGCTGTTACTGGAACAAGATACTCTCTTTCAACTATGGACATTTTCACTGGCTGTCATCCATTCCTGGAATACTCTTTTCTTCCTGATTTCCTTCAAGTCCTAGCTAAAATCTTACTCTCTACAACAAGCCTTTTCTAATCTTTCTTAAATCTAATGCTTTCTCTCTATTGATTAATTCTTATTTATCCGATATGTAACTTGTTTGTACATACCTGTTTGCATATTATAAACTCTTCTAGGTCAGGGATTATTTTCTGCCTTTCTTTGTATTCTCAGAGCTAGTAAGTACAATGCAAAATACATGGGTGTTTGCAATGTTTATTGACTATTATTATTATTGATAAGTTCTTAGGGTATAAATCCAGTAATGAAATTTCTGGGTCAATGGGCACGAACATTTTAGTCTATTTGCATAATTCTAAATTGCCTTGCAAATTGGTCATACCAATTCATAGCTCCAGTAACAATGCCTTAATGTCCCTATAATCCCATAACCCCTGCAATACTGACTTTTGGCACTGTAATCTTTGCCAACTGCAGAGTGTGTGGCTAGGACTCTTAGGTGATCAGAAAGCTGCAATAGGGAAGCAGGGAATCAGGTTTCAGGTCCTAAATCTAAGGACAGATATGTCTCCTTTTAGGGAATGCTACATCTGGTGTTAGGAAAACTCATCTTCCTGAGTTCAAATCTGTCCTCAGACACTAGTTGTGTGACCCTGGCCAAAACATTTAACCCTGTTTGCTTCCATGTCCTCATCTGTAAAGTAACTTGGAAAAGGAAATGGAAAACTACCCTAGTACCTTTGTCAAGAAAACACCAAAATGGTATTAGGAAGAATTGAACACAAATGAACAATAATTTAAGAGAAGAAAGAGGGTGGACCTAACTAGTATGTAGAGAGACTTAAGGCAGGGATATCAACTAACAAGCTAATGCAATAATCCAGGCAAGTGATATGGGACTGTACCAATGTGGTGAAAGTGTTAAAAAAGAGAAGTTATCCTAGATAAAGTATAGGACTGGTATCCAAGAAGTCTATTTCTAGCTTATGCTCTCAAATTAATATCTCAAATCTATCTATTAATGAGTAAAGTCCAACAGAAATGATTTATAACAAAACTATATATGACTGCATATATAAATGTACAGAAAGTATTAGAAGAAGACTCAATATAAGTCCAGTAGAAATTAGCTTCATTTTGAAAATTAAGAGAAAAGGGTTTTTTGGTTGATTTTAGCAGAGATAATGTGTGAACTCTCATACTCAAAAACATACCGTCCAAATTACTTGATCTAAGTTGATTTTTGTTGAAATTTTTTATCATTTTATCTCTATTACTAAATGTTACAATGTTAAGGTTCCAAGTTTTGCCATATTAAAGAAAAAAAAAAACAGGCATTACTCAAATGGAGAGTTTAATCCTAATTCTGTACCTTCAAGCCAGCTAAAGAGGAGGAATCAGCTGTGTTTCCATGCAAAATAATGGCTGGTCTCCAAAGCTATTTATTTTAAGAACAAATATAGGCTTAAACTTAAATTTCTTATTTTAAAACAAAATAAATTTGTCAGTAGAAATTTAGCAATGATAGTTGCTTTAGGCACATAGCTGTCTAAAAAATAGCTTTCAAACTCAAGTACACTGAATTACATCTAAATACACAATGCTATATAAAAACTAACAAATCTCAAAATTTTGATTAGATTTTAATGTCAACTTTAATGATGTCTTTTTCAACAATATATTTCTATTTTTAATTTTATTATGAAAATTTAAAAACCTAACCTAAAAATGAGTCATTCATTTTCATTTTGCATTTGAAAGGAGGGACCATTAATAGTGATACTACAAACAAGCCAAGAAACCAACCTCTGCATAAGCTGAAACGTGTTTAAGGCTTAGAATTTGCTTTCACTGAAGAGATTTATGTGATACTTCACATGACTTTCCTAACACAGAGGAATAGTTTGTTAAAGTCAAGTAGACGGTACATGTCTTGACTTGTTAGAAACTCACTTCACTTGATTTTAATAAGAACTGAAATTGCTATATGCTCCCATATATCCATTTTTTGATTCAATTATTATAGTACTTTTGAAACCTAATAATGCTAAATACATTATTCCTAGTTTTAAATAAAAATTTCCCAATTTTAATATTAACTTCAATTGTTCTATCACTTCCCTCAACAACTTTAATTCATTCAATATCTTCATAATTTATCAACCACTTGAAAAACTACAGAGAAAAAAAAAGTTAAGACTCATTTACAACTTTAGTCATGTTTTATATGGCTTATGGATTAAATACTATTGTGAAAAAGAAAAAAAAATCATCTAATAGATTAAAATTACAAAATCAAAATAGACTAAAATTGCATCTCTTCAATGTTATACCCTGTGATAGAATTAAAATTATTTGGGAACACAGACACTTTGGGTCAAGAAATACCTATTGAATTTTCGCGTAAAGAAAAAGGCTTATATTTTCATTCATGGAAGTTGTAATATAAAGAAACAGAGAATAAAATATAGCTCTGAGCAATACTTCATATTTTCTTATTCCTCAGAACAAACTTGCCCTAAAGAAAGAAGTATCAGTTGAAGCAATATCCATACCATTCTTTTCTTCTCACCACAAACACGCACCACCCCAGGGAAGGTGAAGCTACATGCACTCCCACAACTCTATATGTACTGTTTGAATAAGGAGCTAGGCTAAGAATTAGTAAAACATGAGAGTCAGCATTCACCTCTCACTAGGAGGGGCAGATACCAAAGCAGAGTCATTCACTAAACACTTACTTCATGATGCTTACAGTGAAGTCAAAATGAACTAAGATTACAAAACAGTTTCAGGTGATGAAATCTATTTATCAAGAAACAACTATAGCATTATTTAGCAATAACTATTTTAAAAAATGCATTTTATCTGCATACTGCAAGTGGTTCAGGGCTACTGTCACAATCGTTTTTAAAAATAATTCAAAACTGCTTTGCACAAAAATATTTAAGCTTTAAATGTTTCTGTGTTTCTGTGTTAAACTCCACTTTCAATTTCAAGACATTCACATTTCTATCTCAATCAGTACATTCATTTTTTCCATTTTCCTTCTCTGCCTGGGTGATAAGCAAAAAAAAAAAAAAAAAAAAAAAGTTTTAAACAAAGCATAAATTACAAACTTTAAGAATCTTATCAATTCATCAAATGTATTTCAACAGGATGTTGTATAGGTGAAAACATCTATAATTGTTTTATGAAAGAGTATTTACTCATATTGCTTTGGCAAAATCTTTGGAAGCAACTAAACTAAATCCTTAAAAAAAAAAAAACAAACCCATTAAGCAAATCTGAAGGTGTAAATTAGTTTCATTTGTTGTTTATGTAAAAACAAATATTTTAAAATTTGCTGCCAGTAGCTAGCTACCTCATAGTCTCTATGACATGAGAAAAGTTCCTCAATAAATTATTTCATAATGCTTTTTGCCACTTTATTATTACCTTCTATTTGGATTCTGTCAGCTGTTTTCTTCTCATTTTGTGAACAAAATTTAAGTGTTACTTTTTTGGTTTGTTTTTTTTCAGAGACTCTATAAATATTGCAAAGTTTCTAAATGTTGGAAAGAAAAACTATACTTAACAGAACTTTGTCATTCACCACCTTATTTACTGTATCTAAAAGTTGGTAATTAAAAATTTATAAAGTATTATAAACAAAGAAGATTTTCCTTTGAAAAATACACCAAATCTGATGATCAAAAGAAAAGGTATAAAAGGAATGGCAGGTAAGCCATCCTCTATGATTTATATTAATTTATATGTATTTTTATTTAATTTGTATTAATAGTGTTAATTAGCTTAAATTATTCATTTGCAAAAATTTGTCCCCATTATTCTATCACAGCCAACAAAATATGGGTTTGAAGTCTAGATAAAATGTGGGAGAATCACAAGTGAACCTCCTTAAGAAACCTGTTAAACTAGACTAGAAAAAAATGCACTTCGACAAAGGGCATTTGTACTGATTCATGAAATAGGAACATAAATAAAATGTGTAAAGAAACTTCAAAGAAAAACATGTATGTGAAGCAAAACTTACATAGATAACAAAGATTTCTGATATCATTTGTATTAACAGGAAATAATGATACTAAGCCTCAATGTATAGACAAAACTGAATTTAATCTGCATTTTGAGAGGTTGACAATTTCAATGTAAACTGTTGTATGGAAAAAAGAGTGAAAGTCAAGAAAGACTGGATTCAAGACTTTATTCTAACCATGATTATGTGACTATGACCAAATCCCTTACTCTCTCCATAGTTCCCAAAATTACTTCTAAAACAAGTTACTAGAGTTTCCAAAGAAGAGATTCCCTAAGGATGAAATTTTAATTCAGATCAACAAACCACACTGGACTCTTCCCCTCCCTTCTCTGTAATAAGCAATAAAATAGAAATGCTTACAGAAATCAAGAAAGTTTAATATCTATATAGATCAAAGGACCAAAAGTATAATTTGTTTTTATATAGCACAATCTCAACTCTCCATTCACATTATTTTGTTCCTGAAGATCTCATGCATTTCTAGAAACTTTTAAGGCACTTGAATTCTACTGTCTACTCCCTACATATTTATGTTTTTTTTTTTCCTTGACTAAACAGAGAAACTTGTGAATGCTAGTTCTCAAATACAAAATGTGTCAGTGACAGGTCAAGAATTTCAGTTCTCAAATTATAAACTGCCTACACAGGGTGTAACAGGATAAACTTACACATACTACTCCACCCAAAGGCCACAATGTAACCTGAAGGGACTCCTTGCTTACTTAGGAGCATGATGTAGACTAAAATGGATAATTCTATAAAAGATCTCATGGATTTAACTAAGGGGTGTGTGTGTGTGTGTGTGTGTGTGTGTGTCCAAGCATGCGCGTGTGTGCTTGTGTGTGTGTGTGTGTGTGTGTGTTGGGATGGGAACCATCAAGTAGAAATCAACAGCTGAACAAACCTATAATTCACTATGCTTTAGGTAGCACATGTTCTATACAATGTAAGAAACAAAACTCAAGGAAAGGTATCAAAAAGTACAAAAATATTAAATTCACTGTTCTACTGTGCTAAATTTCAAACCTCTTAACTAACTAGAAAAAAAGTGTTACAGAAAATTAAATAAGTAAAATTGTATTTACTCTCTTCTATAGCAGTAGTAACAGTAGTAGTATATCAATAATATAACAGAAATGTGATTTAAAATAAAAGAGGTAATGAAGGGCAGAACCAAAATGGCAGAGTAAAGTCAGGGGCTCTCTCAAGTTCTCCCCTAAATTCCTTTAAATAATGACTCTAAAGAAATTTTAGACCTACAGAATCCACAAAAATGACAGAGTAAAACAGTTTTCCAGCCCAAGACAATTTAGAAGTTTAGCAGGAAAGGTCTTGTTCCATAAGACTGAGAATGGAACACCAGCACAGACCTGGTCCCAGCAAACCAGAATGAAGCAGGTCTCAGGGCAACTGAATCAATAGCAGCTGTAGCAGTTTCCAGACCTCTCAGTTCATAAACACCAAAGACAACTTATAAAGTCAACAGGAAAGCTCTATCACACTAGGTTGAGAGTAGAGCACGGTCCAGGGCAGGCCACACCAACATAGCCCTGACACCATAAAACCAGGAGCAGGCTTTGGGACCTAGTCAATCACTAGTGGCAGTAATTACTTCCAGGGTTCTCAGATCACAGATCAGAAAGAAATTACAGAGCTCTCTTTGCTATCCCTGAGGCAAGACTGTTGCTTTGTGCCTACTCAGATCTGGGTCACAATCCTGGGTAGCAATCTCAGGACAAGGAGGAGCATTAGCACACCAAATTTTGGGGCCACAGTGGAGTAGAGATCCTACTTATAGTTCCAAGACACAAAATAGTACTTGTGATCACTCACAGATTATAGCACAAGCCAGGAGAGTAATAAACACTCCTCCTTAGATCACATCACCTTAGAAGAATTGGAGTTTTGCAGACCTCGAGAAGGGTCTCTGAAAACAGCTGTACAAAACCCCTGAAATACAGGACAGTACTTTCTACCCTAGAAGTAGGACCTACTTACACTAAGAGTTAAAAATCAAGAAATAGACTGGAAAAATGAACATACAAAATAAAACTGTAACCACAGAAAGTTACTACAATGACAAGGAAGATCAAAACACATACTCAAAAGAAGATAATAAAGTCAAAGCTCTTACATCTAAAGCCTCCAAAAAAAATATGAATTGGTCTCAGGCTGCGGAAAAGCTAAAAAAAGATTCTGAAAATCAAGAGAGGTAGAGGAAAAACTGAAAAGAAAAAAGGAGTGTGATGCCCCAAAATCATGAAAAAAAGAGCCAATAGCTTGATAAAGGATACATATCCCGCAAACATTACACAAAAAAACACTGGGGCAGCTAGATGGTGCAGTGAATAGAGTGCCACCCCTAAAGTCAGGAGGACCTGAGTTCAAATCCAGCTTCAGATGCTTAATACTTCCTAACTGTGTGACCCTGGACAAATCACTTAACCCCAACTGCCTCAGAAAAAAACAAAAAACAATTCCTTAAAAAACATACTATGCCAAATGGTAAAGGAGATGCAAAAAGTCAATGAGAACACCTTAAAAAATAAAACTTGGATCAAGGAGAAAATATTGGAAGCAGTCAGAAAGTTAACAATATAAACAAACAAACCCCAAAACAATTCAATTGGAAATTGAAGGGATGTCCACCAATTGGGGGTAATGGCTAAAAAAGTTGTAGCATAAGAATGTAATGAAATACTATTGTTCCATAAGAAATGATGAGTAGATGGATTTCAAAAAGTCTGGGAAGACTTAAACATGAACTGATGCTGAATGAAGTGAGCAGAGCCAGAAGAACATTGTACACAATAACAGCAACATTATATAATTATCAATAAGTTATCTGTAATTGAAAAAGAAAGTTTATTTATTTTAACTGATATGCTTGTTAATTAAGTACTAATTTAAAGGATAAGGGATTATCTTTATGGGTGGATATGTCTAACCAGGACAGTATTGCTCCAAAAAATAACATGCAGGCACTGCCCAAGATGATGACAACATTGAGTAAGATATGCCAATATGTTACTGCTATAAAAAGTCTACTTATGAATTGATCTTTCCTAAAATAAATTTATTTACTTGCCCACTTTAAGTTAATAATAACAAGCTGAGTGAGTAAAAGATATCAAGCAAGATTCATAAATGTCAATAAAAAAAAGGAAATCTTTAATCTGTAAAATTGCAAAAAATATGTCTTACCTTGAAATCATATTAACAAAAGGTTTCAATTCTTCAGGCTCATAGGCACGGGCAAAAGCCCAACAAACATAACATGCAGCATCTCTCACATTGGAACCCACACTGCAAGCTCCTCGTTTTTCATCATATGTTAGTGCTTTCAATATCACAGGGACAACTAGGGAAGAGAAGCGAGGGAAAAGCATTATAAAATCCAAAGTGAGCAAAATTAAACATACACACACACACACACACACAAAACACACACACACACTCAGCTTGTATACGTAGATACATATATTTAATGTAGTTAATTAGATATGTATATATATTGACGTTAAATATGGATATAGACATAGATGTCATAAATGTGTACATTTGCACATAGCACTTATAAATGCTTTTTAATACATTCCATTATAACTGGTAACTTCAATGAAAAGGTAGGAATTGGTTAAGATGGGGAAAAATATATGAGAAAGCATGACTCAATAAAAAGGAATGGGAGTGGCCAGAGAATTGAGAACTATATAAAAACCGAATACCTTTTATATTATGAACACTTTCTTTAAGAAAAGAACTGATAAGCCACCAAACATAGCAAACACACACACATACACACACACACAACTTGAAAAATAATCAAATAAATTACATTTTTAACAGAGTAAAACTGGGATTGATGTGATACTTATGCCTGAAAGTACCATTATATGACCAATTCAAATATCAGTATTAATTTTTTAAAGTAATTTGAAAAGATATGGTAAATTTATTAAAACAATCCTGAATTGTTTTTTTTTAAAAGCAATTAGCAATAAATTTGAAAATCAACTTCAGAAACTACTAATATCACCTATAATAATTTTCTACAGAAAGTGAGTAGATGTAACTCTATTGCCACAGAAAGGCTGAAGGAGCACAAAAAGTATATTAGTAAGGAAACATGAATTTCTTGACAATGGAAGGCAGATGGCAACAAAACCATTTTAGATTATAAAACCCATTTGTAAAACCTTAAGAAGAATGATAACGAATACAGTATAACCTCACAAAGCAGAGGCAGATAAAAAATAATTAAAAAAAAAAAAAAGATCAGCAAGAGTTCCAACAAAGCGCTTGACTGTCAACTTAGGCACGTGTAAGAACAAAAAAGAAAATAAGATGATTTGTTTAAAAAAAAAAAAAAGAAAGAAAGGTCTTTGTATGTATTATATATATATGTGTGTGTGTGTGTGTGTGTGTGTGTGTGTGTGTGTGTCTATAAGAGTATGTATATTTTTATCATCCTGTTAAATCCAAGATTCTGATATTAGGTTCTAAGCAGTAAAAAGGTTATTATAATAATAATAATGATAATAGTAATAGCAATAACAACAATAGCCCCTAATATCAGGATTCTAGATTTATAATCAGTGTAATTAGTGCCACAATAAAATGGTACTAAAAGGAATGAAGACAGAAAAAATGACTAGACTGGATTATTATAGAAGGTTTCTGAAAGAGTTGTCATCAAAGGTAAAGAAATAGCTTAGAATTTATTTTAAAAAATAAAGAGAGTGAAAATATACAGCCCACCCTAACCTTAATACTTTCTCTACTAGTTATTACAAAATCTTTATTAAAATCTATATGCTATCAAGGCAATACAATTCCCACCAGTTAATATTGTGCATAAGCATTGATATTTACTATTTTTCATAAAAGCATAAGAAAAGGCAAAAAAGAAAAGGCTCAATCATGTGATGAAGGTGAGCCAGAAACAAAATGGGCATTCTATGTGTATAGTGAGACCCTTCAGATACTACTGAATACAGATCACATTATTCTGCTGCATCAAATAAGAGAACACCACAAAACCTTACAGTAGATATGTAACCACTCAGAAGAGGTTCATCTATAACGAAATTAATGCTCATATTTGTGACCTTAGTAAATGTCATGGTTAGGTTCCTAGAGATGTATAAACAGACCAAAGAATTTGGATACTAATAGAGTAGTAAGGTAGAAAAAGAGAGAAATCGAGGAGATTATCATATATGGCAATGCAGTACCAGGGTCAAAGACACGTATACAATAGAGAGAAATTACTGCCATTAGCCCTTTCTACAACATTGAAACTAGAATCTGATGTAAATTGTAACAATGTCAATTCCACTCAATAACCATTTATAATAACTAAGCATCTATTAAGCATCATGCATTTATTGAGCAAGTTAAATAACTGTAAGATACTATACTATGTACTGAGGCTCTAAAGACAAAATAAAATAGTATCAAAGAAAAAGAACAGGTAGCAGTTTCAAGGCAGGGAAGGAGAGGCCCAAATTCCAGATTCTATTTCTAGGACAAAGATGACCCCTATTATTGGCAACTACAAGGAATAAGAGACTATTCCTGGGTAAAGATAAGAACAAACACAAGGAAAGCAGTGAGAATATCTGTCCTAAAAGCACACTACTTTGAAAACCCTGAAACTTACAGGCCAGCTGAACTGGCTGTGAAAACAGCAGGGTGTAAAAAGCCTGAAACAGGATGGTGAGACTCCTTCACCTCACCTTCAGAAATGAACAGAGCCCATCTTCAAAATAAAATTCAAAATAAAAAAGTAGGCTGGAAAAATGAGCAACAACTGCAATAAAAAGAGCCTGACCATAAATGGCTTGTATGTGATAGGGAAGATCAAGAAGCAAACTCAGAAAGGAAAAACCAATAAATGGGGGGAGGGGAGAATGCAGAGAGAACACAAGTTGAATAAAAATTCAGAGAAAAGTTTAAAAAAGCGATAAAAATTTTTTTTTAAATCAAGTAAGAGAGATAAAGGAAAAATTGTGAAAAGAACAAAGCAATAAAAGAAAATTATGAAAAGAGAATAAATATTTTGATTTTAAAAAGTACAAAAACCTCACTGAAGAAAATAACTCTTCAAAAATCAAAACTGGTTAAGGGGAAGTCGATAATTCCAGGAGCCATAAGAAACAAAAAACAAAGTCAAAGGAAGGAAAAAACCATAAGAAAATGTGAAATATTTCATTGGGAAAACAAATGATGTATAAAAGATATCAAGGACAGATAATTTAACAATTATTGGATTACTTGAGAGCAGTATTTTTTTTTAAAAAAAGAGCCTAGACATGAAAATTTAACTAATTTACCAATAAATTCCTAAAAGAAACCCACAGAAGAAAAACTCCCAGGATATTATAACCACATTTCTGGGTTAAGGAGGAAAAAACATCAAATATCATGGAGCCAACAACTCAGAATAACCTAATATTTAACAGTTACAATTATAAAGGAGCGGAGAGTTTAGAATAACCACAGTAACACAGATCCTATGTATTTGACAAAAACTGCTAGGGAAAATGGAAAGCATTCTAATATAAACTAGGTGCAGAACTACATCTCAAATTACATAAGATAAGATCAGTATGGGAACATAATAGACATATCATTATATAAGCAATTCAGGGGAACATAGAGAAAAAATTGCCTATCAAATCTATGGATAAGAGGAGAATTTATGACCAAACAAGAGGGAAAGAGGATCACAGGAGATAAAATGGATAATTTTAATTATAGGGAATTTGCCCAGACAAAATCAATTGCAGCCAAAATAAAAAAAAAAAAGAAAGAATCTGGGGAGAAGAGGTGGAATTTACAAGTTTCTCTGATAAAGGCCTCGTTTCTCAGATATATACAAATCCATAATAGGACCTAAGATGAAAAAAATATTAATAATAATTTTTAAAATGTTCTAAATCATCAATATTAGAAAATTAAAACAACATGGAGATATCACCTTACACATATCAGACTGGCTAATATGACAGGAAAAAAATGACAAATGCTCAATAGGATGTGGAAAAATAGGTACACTAACAAACTAATCATGGAGGTATAAACTGTTCTAACCACTCTAGTAAAATATTTGGAAGTATGCCCAAAAGGGCATAAAATTATGCATATCCTTTGACCCAACAATCCTACTAATCAATCTGCATCCTAAAATAAAAAGAAAATAGAAAATAACTCATATATATAAAAAATACTTTTATCAACTCTTTCTATGATGATAATGAATTAAAAACTGAGAAGATGCCTATCAGTTGGAGAATGGCTGGAGTAAGTTTTGGCATATGAATGTGATGGAATATTGTTTTGCTCTAAGAAATAATGAGGATAATTTTAAAGAAAACTCACTTGAACTGATGCAAAATAAAGTGAACAGAAGCAGCAGATTACTGTACATAAGTAATGGCAATATAGTAATGATAATCAATTATAAAAGACTCAGTTACCTTCATCACTTCAATGATCCAAGCCAATTATAAAAGACTGAAGATGAAAAATGCTATACCCATTTAAAGAATGAACTGATAAAGCTTTTTTTTTTTTCATTTTTAAAATTTTTTTCATGGGGTTTTCTTTGCAAAATGTCTAACATGAAAATATACTTTGCATGAGATGAAAAAAAAAAACAAAACCCTCAATTCAGCACCAAAGATTCCAAGTTCACAAAACCACAGAATCTGAGTGTTCTAAGGGACACTAACAACCATTTAGTTCAATCCATTGATAAAAGGAATTCCCAATATAACATTCATGACAAATGACTATCCAGTTTCTGCTTTAAGTCTTCCAACATGGAGGAATCCATCAGCTTTTGAAGCAGCTCATTGATTATTAGACATTTCTAATTGGTAAGAAGTTTCTCCAGAGGCAGAAACTAAATTTGTTGTTGTTGTTCTGTCATTTTAACTGTGATTCCATTTAAAATTTTCTTGACAAAGATAGTGGAGTGGATGGACATTTCCTTCTCCAGATCATTTGACAGATAAGGAATTGAGGCAAATGGGGTTAAATAATTTGTCCAGGACCACACAGTTAACGTCTAAGACTGGACTTGAACTCAAGTCTTTCTGATTCCGAACCTAGCCCTCTATCTCTTGAACTGTCTAGCTGCTGACTCTTCTGCCCCTCTCCTGCCTCCCACCAAAAAAAAAAAAAAACCCAAACAATTAAATTCACCTCTTTATAACTTCTACTCACTGATCCTAAATGTGCCTCCAGAGAACAAAGAGAACAAATTCAAAACCTCCTCCACAAACTACCATTTCAAATATTTGAACTGAAGATACTTATTATGCCTACCACCATGTGGATGTCCACAGTTCAGTTCTTCATTTCTTTAAACTAAACCTGAAGAAACAGTTAAGTTTTTTCAATAAATACTTATATTTCATAGAATGAAATCCTTTCACCATTCTGGTTACTCTCCAATGGTCACTCTCCAACTTATCAATACAGGTCTTATTTATTTAGGCTATCTAGTAAGAATTAAAATAATTCAGCAAGATCTCATATGCTTAATATTGTCCAAAAACTGTATATATTTTCTTTTTATATTTGTCTTACCTCTTGTGTTTGTACTCTTCTATATACAACTCTATAGTCTCTTCAACAAGAATGTTTGTAGAAAATCTCTAATTAGGGATCCATTTTTTTCTCTACTCAGTTACACTTGTTTTATTAGGTAAGATAAATCTATCCCCTTTTTCTTTTGAAATATCATGTTCCTTCCTTTAAAGTAGTGGCTGCTAAATCATGTGTGATTCTGACTAGGACACCTAAATTTCTTCTTCCTGGTTGCTTGTGACATTTTTTCTTTGACCTAGAAGTTCTGCATTTTGGCTGTATTGTTCCTAGAAGGTTTCATCTAAGATCTGGACAATTTTCTCTTAAGACATATTGCTTTGGCAAAGTGCTATACCTTCTGAAATCAAGCAGTAAATAAATTCCTTTTCAATTCTTTGTTCCATTGCTCTCATTTCCAATGGTTTCCTCTAATAGTCTCATTTTGTTTATAAAAATAGTTTAAATTTTTTTTAATTGCTTCATCTCTTCTATGAACTCCAGATGAAACTGAGTACAAGTTGTGCTTTTCCTTGCGGCTTTTGCTTATAATTTTTTTAGTCATTCTCTTCATTTAGGTTTCTGTTTTTAGTATTCCTATTGCTATAAGAGTCTTTATGGTAGAATACTCTTTTTTGTTATTGCTGTTTATTCTTCCAGCCTACTTTTTTACTTTAAACTTGATATTAGAGACAAGTTCTATACATTTCCTTTTTTTTTTTAACCAGGTATACCAAAACGAAATTTTCATTTGGTTAAGATTTGAATTAGGAGCTCCCTTCCAAAGCTGAGATTCTGTAGTTATGCAATTTAAAACTGTCTGAATATCTGCTATAATTATTACTAAAAATGTAGCAAACGCTACATTAACTGTCGTCATCCAAACTCCTTCCTGGCACATTAAGAATAGGATTCATTCAGTTTCTTATTCTTTCGTCTTGTTCTATATACACTGAACTAAAATCAGGTCCCCTTTTGTATCCTAATTCTGAAGAAATTCACATCAACTAAAAAAAAAGTTATGGAACACAAAATTTTAGAGCTTAGAAGAATTCACACAGAATATAGAACACCAAAACCAAAAAAACACTTTGATAATATTGAACATAGAGCTGTAAGGAATCTTAGAACATAGAACATTAAATCCTAGATGGGAAGAAGCTTCATCAGTCATCTTATCCATATCTCTGAAACTAGAATCCTCTTCATAGCTGGAGGAAATCTATGTTTTCTTTTGCAACAAGACTTTTTTTTTCAGTTTATTTTTTTAATTTTTTTATTCTACTTTTATTTATTTAATATTTTATCCCAGGTTCAAAATTACAATCACAATTCACTCTTTTCTTTCCCTCATATCTAATTACTTAATAAATACTCCACAGTTTTTATTTTATAACTTTTTCTGGAATCTGTACTCTTCCAGTTGCAACTACCATAAGCCAGACCTTATCAATTCATACCCATAAAATTATATAAGAATATTCATTTCCCTACTTCCAATCTATTCTTCTTCCCAATCCATTTTTTATCTTTCTTTTTTTTTAGAGTGGGTGTAGAGGGGAGAAGGGCAATCAGAGTTAAATAACTTACTTTTGGAATCTTTACAAACTGTTAAGCCATTAGAATTGATAGAGACAATAATTATCTAATTTAGCATGGTTCAATATGATTGATTTGATCTTAGAAGGAGATATTTTGGGCCAGAACTTGAAACAAGGTACTAAGTACAACTGATAGAAACATGCTTATGTTCACATCTTTAGAGAGCTCATAAGTATCTAAGTACTCAATGGAGTTCAGACATTTGGGAGATTTCAGGACTTAGTATGAGATATCCGAATTCACACCTTCCTTAGGGCCAGAGAGCACTCTGGGAGATAACCCAGAATCCCAATCTCTCCAGAAGGAGGAGTTAACCTTTGGGAGATCATATATATAGAGGAAGCTCTTAGAGCTTGAAAGAGTTACTTGGGAACATTCCCAGGGGTCGGAGAGGAGCACTCTAGGAGGAAGCCCACAAGCCCTCTCTCGAGGCAAGAGAGATTCATTGTATCTTCCATCATGGTGCTGGCTGGAGTCTGAAGGACAAACCTTTGGACTTGGAGACATTCGGAAGGAGCTCTTGGAACCAAGCAGAGAGATAGGCCTGAGCTAACCAGGCTATACTGAAGGACACAATAAACGATCTGAATTTTTATCAGCTAGCTGCGATTTTGGGTGATTTTAACTGAAACTAAGGCTGCCTCCAGAAAACCTCCCTGAGAAACCTGCTTTCTCCCAGAGAGAACTATTATTATTATTTTAAAGAAGAGAAAAACACCCACATTTTGGCGCCCAACGTGGGGCTGACAGGCCCTTCAGTGGATTTCAGTGGAAAAGCTCCGATCCTGATTTCAGTGGAAAAACCTGTGACCCTGATTGAGTGGAAAAGTCTCCTCCTCTTATTGTGTCCTTCAATATAGCCCGGTTAGCTCAGGCCTATCTCTCTTCTTGGTTCCAAGAGCTCCACCCGAATGTCTCCAAATCCAAAGGTTTGTCCTTCCAACTCCAGCCATCACCAAGGTAGAAGATACAATGAATCTCTCCTGCCTCAAAGATAGAGCTTGTGGGCTTCCTCCTCTCTCTATATATATATATATATATATATATATATATATATATATTTATCTCCCAAAAGTTAACTCCTCCTTCTGGAGAGAATGGGATTCTGGGTTATCTCCCTCTTTTCTGGAAGACCCTATACTAGAGGTTATGCCAAGCAAAAAGATGCCTCCAAAATTGTTGCCCATATCATCAACACCCCAGCCAGAGAGACGGCAGCCACCCCAAAAACGACATTCCATTGAAAAGGAAATTCCCACCAACGTTAGACAGTTCCTGCCACCATCCAGACAGAGCTCCAGATTACTTGTTCCTAGGATAACCAGTTTGTGGCCAAGAACAGCTTTCCAACCACTTTTTTCTACCATACAAACAGCTTCTCTGCTCAGCTCTCATCCCTTTGAAGCAGCCATGTTTGGGGTAGCAGAGGCTATGTATTAACTTACCTAGGTTAAAAATTGTCTGAGGCTGATCAGATCTGGTGCTCTATCCTGTGTATTACCTAGTAGCCCACTCTATTTAAAAAAAAAAAACCACACTTTTATCATTCTCATTAAAAACTTTTTATGGTTCCCACTGTAAATGGAATAAAGTTTACACTAAACAACCATCAAGAAAGGGCTTTTTAACTACAATAAAAATCAGACATTTACTGTACTATATCCTGTTAATAATAAATATGTGTTGAATAAATAAACGAATTAGAAATGTCTTTAACTTTTATTCTCACATTTAAATATGTTTGTCCCTTAACAGCCATTCAAAATAAGCTCCCTGACACTGAGGGCAAGGTTTTGTACATACTTTGTAACTCTTTATAACACATATCATGACTGATAACAATTTTAATACAGAAACACAAGCCTATTAGTTTGTAATAAATCTATGAAATACAGGTTACTATATGAAATTTTGGTTTTTTGAATATGATTAAGAGGAGGGAAAAAAGGTTAAGAGTGATATAAGAACATTTTCCCATGAAATGGGTTCTTGAATTTTTCTTTGATAGTCTTAGAATTTTTCTAAACTGTGGGACAAATTAATAGGTGAAACAAGAAGCATTTATTGAATCTTTATTAAAAACTAGCTTACAATGATAGTTTACCATAAGGAAAAACTAAAGGTTCAAGTTAGGATAATAAACAGATTCATATGAAGCAATTCTGGGTTATTCTCCCTAGTAGTATGTGCACTAATACTCTGGTTCACATATTCCAGTGAAGTACAAAGGAAACAAGAGTCTAGTATTCTTTCCATTTGGTTTTAAAAACCTTTTGTAAAATAAATTATTTTATTCTGTGATTACATAACTGTTATGAAAAAGAGAATCCCCTTCTTTTCAAATGAAACACACAACACAGCATCAGTATTTAGAAGAACGCATAAAATAAAAATGTTTCTTGGCTCTTCCACCTCATAATCAAGTTCATGAAAAGTGCAGAGAAAAGTATAATTTGAAGAAGGTAAAAAGACTTAAAAAGAAAAACTGAATTAAGGCAGCTCACTTATTTTCCCCTAACTTCAATAATAATAATAGAAATCTTAACAGTCACTACATAGAAGATAGTGCCATGTAGAGTACTGAGCTCAGATTCAGTATATATGATTTCTACTTTCAGCTCTGCCACTGACTGACTGTGAAATTTTGCACAAGTCAGCTCCTTTACAGACAACCTCAAGAGTTCAGATTAGCTGATCTCTTAATAATCTTCCAAATCTAAAATACTGCGGTTAAAATTGAAACAATGGTCAGGAAAATCTTCACTCATAGGTAATGATGAAGATGGGGAAAATTGCAGGAAGAAAGAAATACTCACCTAATATATTTTTTCATATAATAGCTTTTTATTTTTCCAAATAACGGCAAAGACAGTTTTCAACATTTGCCTTTGCAAAACCTTAATGCCACAAATTTTCTCCTTCCCTTCCCTTCTCCCTCTCCTAGGCAGCAATCAATCCAATATAGATTAAACATGCACAATTCTTCTGAACATATTTCCATATTCATCATACCGTACCAAAAAAAAAATCAGATCAAAAGGGGAAAAAGAAAACACAAGAAAGAAAAAAACAACAAACAAGCAAACAATACTACAAAAAACCAAAGGTGAAAATAATATGCTTTGATCTACATTCAGTCTCTATAGTTCTCTCTCTGGATGTGGATGACTCTTTCCACAATCACCCCACTGTTAAAAAGAGTCAAGTCTGTCACAGTTGATTATCATATAATCTTGTTGTTGCTATGTACAATCTAACATTTCAATATAAGAGGAAAAACTGAACAAATTAACAGCCTTTTCCACAAATCTCTGAAAAAGAAGGAACTGTGAACAAAAACCGTAATTCCCCATGTTCTACAGGAAAAAGTAATACTACAAGGCATGTCAAATAAATAAGTCCCCCTAGGGGACTTCCTTTTGGCAATTTGAAGTCTAGAATTCTAATTTAAATATACTTTAAAAAAAAAAACCCATATAATTAATTTAATAAACTGTGATGTGTCATGGAAGGGAAAAAAAACAGCCTTCAAATGAAACAAAAAAGAGTTATTCTGAAATTTCTTTGCTATTCCAGATCTATGAGGAATCTAAAAGATCTTATATGGATCTAATTTTTAAAAAACTATTCTGTTAAAAAGATGAAAAATCTGTTGAAAGGGAATACAAAATAATTTGCCTCAAATTATAACTATGGTAGAGAGAAGCTAGGTGGCGCAGTGGATAGAGTGCTGGGCCTGAAGTCAGGAAGACTCATCTTGATCTCAGTCACCCACTAGCTGTGTGATCCTAGGCAAGTCACCATTTGCCTCAGTTCTTCATCTATCAAATGCTAGGGAAGGAAATAGCAAACTACTCCAGTATCTTATTCCAAACAGGAATAAGAAGAGGCAGGCATGAAAAATGATCAAACAGCATACCAATAGTACAGAAAAAGCATGAGAATTGAAAAATTCATGTCTCCTAATTTCAAACTCAACTTTTTTTAAAAATAAAATCACACTATCTATAATCTACAATACAATACTGAGATAAATTCAGAAAAGCAAATGAAGTAAAAATAAAAGAAAATTCAGTATATTCAATAAAGTTATACAGGTAAAAAATTGAAACTCAGTTTCAGTGTTCAGAGTAATTCCATTGTCCAAACTTATAACTAAGTTATCACAAGATAATACACTAAGTGGAATTTTTTACCAGGAATGCAGGGGTCGGTTCAGTATCAGAAAACCTATCAACATAATTGACCATATCAATAACCAAACTAACAGAAATCATATAATTATTTTTTTAAAAAAAGCAGGAAAAGCATTGGACAAAATACAACAACCAAACTTATAAGGAAAACAGGAAATATATAAAAAGCTGATCTAGTTATCATCGATAGATTTTTTTTCTTTTCCCAAAAATATAACCTGATTTGCTCTATAAATGCTTAACTGGCACAAATATTTTCCTGCCAAAATGTTCTATTTTACCTTAAACAAAAAGTCATGAACTCATTATTCTCTCTATTCTCTTTTGGGAGAAGTATACAAATATAGATATTTATAGATAACTTTGAAAAGAAGGTAAAGAGAAAACTGCATATGGTTTTGAACTTAATAAGTTATAAAGTCAGAGGTACTTTATTATGTAATCACAGATTTAGTATTATCTTTTTTTTTTTTAAAGAAATCTTGAAATTACACATTTACTATACACTCTTCAAATCTGTTGGCTACTAGGCATGAATGATCACCTGTACTCAACAAGCTGCTCCACTAAAAGCAAGGGAGCATCTAGTACCTCACAAGTACCTCATTAAGATTAATGCTGGCACCAAAATTCATAAAATAAAACCCAGTCCAACCTATCTACTTCAGTAGTAACCTAAAACCTGATTATCAAGGAAAAAGGTTTCAGAAGGTTATTATTAAATACCAAGCAAGACAGAGACAAAGCAAGCTCTAATCTTCTAAATTCACCTCTTTTATTCTAAATTCGCACTGGAATTAGGTTGTCACTCCTTTAAATGCTTCAGCAGTATTCTAACTATAGCAGCAAGGGAAAGACAAGAATCTGAAATTCCAGGAAACATACATTCATCTAATTCGATATCCCAATTATCCTGAAAATGTATTGAGGTTGTTTGTCCTTCATTATCAAATAACATCAGGAAGGTGATGCTATAACTTGCAAGTGAACTGCATTTAAATGAGGGAGAGCTGTACAAAGTCATCAGTCTAATCTAATTAACTCCTCCCGAGCCTTCTGGGGTCCAGTGATAAGATATAGATCAGAACAACTGGAGTTGGCCCCAGATGCAATGGGACACTTGGTCATCATTAGCTAAGGTCTTTCCTAGGCCTCAGTTTGTCTGAAGCAATGGACATTCAGTGATTAAGACAAGGTAAACAATTAAACATCAAAAGACCAAAAGTTAAAAAAAAAAAAAATTTAGAGGAATCAAAAGGTTTTATAAATGAATTTGTAAGATTCCACACTCTTTAAAAGTGATGGCTCAGCTAATTTTTCCCATTAAGTAATTGTTACTGATGAGTCATTTTTCAGTTGAAAAGTAGTAGAATATAACAGAAAAAGCATGGAACTTGTAATCAAATAATCCTACAATTCAAATCCTAACTCTGATGAACTGTACGGTCAATGACAAGTCTCAACGTCTAAAAGTTTCAGATTTGAGATCTGTAAAGCAAAAATATCTACAGTATCTAATGCAGAGTTGTGAAGATCACATGAAATAATGTATGTGGAACATTCTGGATAACTCAGAGAGCTGTGTGCAGGTCAACATGATTATTTGAATTGCATTTGAGATTTGTTCGATTTATAGTATTTAGTAGTTTTTCTTACTACATAAGCTGATAAATAATATTATTTCCCCCCTTACTTTAAATGTGCAAAAGAAAAACTCCTTCTTTCTTTGAACTCTTTGTGGCAGAAGCCTACCTAGTATTGGTATCACTAAGACAATGGATATAGACAGTTGGTAATTTTGAGTATCCTACTGCCTTCCAGAATGACTGGATCAATTTACAGTAACACCAACAATACACTGATATGACTATTCTCTTAAAGCCTTTAAAAAAACTGTCATTTTTCTTTAGTCATCACTGATACTCTGATGGATGTGACTGGATCATATTTTTTATATAGTTATTAATAGCCTGTATTTTTCCTTGGAAAACTAGCTGTTTATATGGCTTTATCATTTATCCTGAGAAAAACCTCTTGTTCTTATATATATTAGACTCCATTTCCCTACATATTTTAGATATCACACCATTATCAGATAAACTCTTTGCAAAGACTTTTTTTCTCCCAGTTATTAATTTCCCTTCCAATATTAACAACATCAATTATGTAGTGCAAAAGCTTTTACATTTCTGAGTAATCAAAATTCTCTCATTCATCTTCTATAAATTTCTCATGTTCACTTCTCTTCAGGATCCATTCTGACTCTCTATAATTTTTTCTTCTTCTACCAACAGCATTCTCCCCATGAAAAATCTCTCCTCCTCTTTTGCCCCATTCTATAACTGATTCCTCCTAAAATCAACTTTTTGAGAAAGTGCCTCATGCTCACTTCTTTACTTTTCTCCTAACTCTACTCCTGATTCCCTAGACTTCTGTGGTGAAGCTTCCTTTATTTCCTCATTCCCCAACTACTCCCAGGGTTTATATTTCAACTCCCTATTATATGCTTCTTTTTCTGTTAGGATGCAAAGTCCTTGAGAGCTGGGACTCTCTTTCTTTTCACATGTATTTTAAAATTTGTATATTTGTACTTAATAAACAGTCTGATACACAGTAAACACATTTAATAAATTGCCTTTTCAACATGTTGAATTCTCTTCCTGGCCATCCAAACAAAAGGCATCTGCTTCCTTCCCCAAATCTGTCTATGGTATGTCTCTTTTATATCTAAATGTATCCAACTAGAAATTTGCATGTCAGTTGTTTTCTAATTTTCCCATCAGTTTTTGAGAAATTTTTGACATGACTGAATACTAGGCTTCAATATTTGTGTATTTCACTGATCACTATTTTTTTAACCAGTATCAAATAGTTTTGATGATGATTGCTCTGAAGCATAATTTTTAATATATTACTTCTTAGAATAAAATACAATCAAATAACAAAACAAATCTCTTAATTTTTTTTCCATCATTACACAAAATTCTTGAACTCTGTTCCTCCAGATTCATTATTGTTGTTTATATTTTTAGGATCTGTGAAGTAATTACTGGTAGTCTGATTTGTACAGCACTAAATAAGTACAGTAAGTAATAAGTAAATAAATAAGTACACTAAATAAGCATAAGTATGAACAAATAATATTTTTCCTATTTGTCAAATGTGTTTTGAGTTTTATAGCATACTGTGGTTTTATTCATATAATTCTCATACAGTCGCCTCCCAAACATTTTTTTTTTGCATTCTTAAGTTATTTTGAAGGAAATTTTTCTTTCTATCTCTTCCTATTATGGTTTTGTTGATAAGCTACAGAAAGGTTAATGATTTGTGTGAATTTGTATCATATTCCTGCTGCTTTTCTGAAATTATTGTTTCAATTAAATTTTTAATGGAAACCTCAGGGTTTGCTGAGTAAGACCTGGATAGCACTGGCCAAAAAAAAGTTAGAATTTTTTAATGCTCTTCATCTATGTATCTTTTAAATTTATTTTTTCTGTATTATTCCTAATCAAGCATTTCTACAACTACCAAAAAAAAAAAAAAAAATAGTAGTCGTGAAAATGGATATCTTTGCTTTACCCACCCTGACTTTATTAGAAAGATTACTAAAGACTAAGAGGAAAAAAATTATTTCAATTACATATAAGGCTAGTTTTTGGAATAAGGTAGAGAAAAAGAATTGACATTATCCTGTATTCATTGACATGATTTAAACTCCTTGAAGAGAGGGACTATTTTTTGGAGGGGGGCCTCTCTAGCGCAAGTTGTATGTTAGGAATCATACAACAAAGGACAAGGATATCAACAAAAAACAATTATGTTCTCACACATGGTAAGTCAACAAAGGCAACAAGAAAAGTAAGCGCGATCAGGAGAAATAAAGAGAGCTATAAAGTTCATAAGCAGGTGACAGTGAAGAATCAGAAAGTAAAGTAGGAGTACAAGGCAAAAAATAAAAAAAAAATTAAAAAAAAAAGTCATTCAAAATGTTTATTAAGTACATTAGTTAGAAGTTACCTTTAGTCATTTATGGTTTTAGAAGGCATTAAGTGGACCCATAAAAGAAATAATATATCTGAATTCAGATAAGTGCCACTACATTTAGTAGTGGAGTAAACTTAACCTCTCTGTAGATTTATACAGATAAAATGAAGGGTTTAAATTAGAGGACCTATAAAGTTTCTTCCAATTCTAAAACTATTTTTCTAAGATTCTATAAAGACTGCTTATCTCATTAATTAATGCATTTATTAAAAATTCTAGAATAACTTTACAAATATATTGCTTCAACTGATTCCATTTTATCACATATTCTAAGATACCCTAAAAACTACTCTTGACACATCAGTAAATCAGAGCTGCTACATATATCATACTAGAATAAATGTATGTGTAATTTATATCATATAACAACCAAAGTATTAGTATCTGAGAGTTTAGAACAAAACCAAAGATGATATTACTGATATTTACTTTTTATTATAATGTTTAAAAGAATATCAAAGACAACTTATAGAAGCTAATCAAAGTAAAAAACAAAGCAAGTATAGGTCCTTGAGAATACAGAATACATAGATGCCATTAAAACTTCATCTAAATATATGCCTCAAAAACTCTCACCTGGATCCATTTTCCAAAAATTCAGCTATAATAAGAAATTCTTTCTGGAAACTAACTTGCAGTGCTAAATGGAACAAAATAAAACAACACAAAGAAAACTTATATATGTATTTAATTTCTATAATGAAGTAGAAGCCTTAGATTAAACTACACCACCATACAGGTTGAATGAAAGTTATATTTCCTGCAAAAGGCTGCCATGGCAAAAGTACCTTGGACTAAGTCACAGCATATCCAAACAAAATAAACTCAGTAATAAATGTCCTCCTTCCTCAGACCTTCATATTATTTTCTGCACTGCTTGAATAGTACTTTTGTCCATCATATGAAAAATAAACTAAGACTGTACTGATGTTAAATAACCATTGTCTTCCTGAAGAAATAATTTATAAAGAGAAATACTGTACAGGACCAACACAACTTTTCATTAAACCATTTTGATAATTCCCAAATCTTCTAACAGAAATACAATCTTCCTGCCTTTTCCAGTAAGTAAGTTATTATGATTTTTCCTTACATTAACTAGAAATTATCCACTGTTCTTAATTCTGCCCTATGAGGGGCAAGCAGATTAAATCTAATCACTTTAGCTCGTAACAGCCCTTTATATACTTCAAGAAAGCAATCAAATGCTCCTAAATTGTCTTTGCATCCATATTTTCATCCTCTAAAAATAACTTGATCTCAGCAATTAATCCCTCTTGGAATGTTCTCAGTTATCAATCCCCCTTCCTTAAATTGTGGTGTCTAAAACTGAACTTGGTATACATTTGAGCAAGACAAAATACAAAAGGATTATCAATTCTCTAGTATGTCTTTCAATGTAATCAGAGTACATCAGCTTTTTATTGGCTTCCATATAAACCAACATCTTCTACTTGCTATCTAGTATCCCCCAAATCTTTTTCAGATATATGGTTACTTAGCCACAAGCTCCTCATCAACCCCTCATTCTAAACATAGTCAAAAATCCAGGCCCAAAATCATTTCTATGAACCTGTTTCTTCTCAATAAAGCTGAGAATATAATTTAAGTTCAGAATTGACAGCCTATGCAGCAGTTACTCATTTCATATAGTACTTAATGCTATACATGAGGCATATCAAACACCTACAGCTAAAGACAGTGACCTACATAAAGCAATTTGAGAGAGCAAAAACAACTATCTGTAGTATTAGAAGCTTGAACAGGAAGCTGTGGGACCAGTTCTGACCCTGACTCATCATGTAACCTTAAGCAAGATACTTACTTCCTTAGTCTGTGTCTTTCTGTTTTTCTGTTTCTCCTTCTATAAAATACAAATACTCCCACTTGCCATAAAGTAATATTTACAGTGCTTTAAGTTCCTCAGATCACAGAATCATAAATCTTGTGGCTAGAAAGGACCTCAAGAGATTCTATTATTCATTCACTGCCTTCAGGCAGGTAAGTTATTATTGTCCCCACTTTATAGATGAGGCAACTAAGGCAGAGTAAACTCACTAACTTGCTCAAAGTCACAAAGCTAATAAGTGGTAGCAGTTATAGTAACAAAAGTATTGTTACTATTAATAATAAGTTTGCCACTTATTTTTAACCAAGTTTTTAGGAATTTTTTTTCTTTTTGCCTGTCACCCATTTTTGAGATTCTTCAAAAGACTTTCACTTATAAATTTCTTTTCCTCCTAATAATTAAAAGATGGAAAATTCAGATCTTATACAATACTCACTCATTGTATATCACAGAACAAGTACTATTTACTTTTTTGTGTCATATGTCTTCTGGGGAACACGATCACCTCTAGGATCAAATATAAAATTCTGTATTTGATATTCAAAGCTTTATAATCTATCTAGCCCTCCTCTTCTCCAAACACCTTTCCAGTCTATTTACAACTTAAAACATATAGTTTGTATATAGTTTGCAAATTGTCTCTCCATTAGACTGTGAGCTCCTCTAAGACAGGGACTGTCTTTTTCCTTTCTTTGTATAGCCATCCACAGTTTAGCATGTTGCTGTTGTTGTTGTTGTTGTTGTTGTTGTTGTTGTTGTTGTTGTTGTTGTTGTTGTTGTTGTTGTTGTTGTTGTTGTTGTTGTTGCTGTTGTTGAGTAGGGATAAACTCTTCATGACCCATGGACTATAGCACACCAGACCCTTTTATCCTTCACTATCTTTTAAAGTCTGTCCAAGTTCACATTCATGGTTTCCATGACACTATCCATCTCATCCTCTGCCATCCCCTTTTCCTTTTGCCTTCAATCTCATACAACATCAAGGTCTTTTCAGATGAGTTATGTGGCTAAAGTACCTAGATTTCAGCTTCTGCATTTGACCTTCCAGTGAATAGTTTGAATCAATTTCTTTAATTATTAACTGATTTGATCTCCTTGCCATCCAAGGGATTGTCAAAAGTCTTCATGAGCATTACAATTCAAAATCATCAATTCTGTGGTGCTCAGCTTTTCTTATAGTTCAATTCTCACAACTAAATATTGCTACTGGAAAAACCATAACTTGGACTATACAGACTTTTATTGGCAAGGTGATGTATCTGCTTTTCAGTATGCTGTCCAGATGTAAATCTAGCCATAGCTGTCCTTCCAAGAAGCATGCATCTTTTCATTTCATGGCTGCAAACACTAACTGCAATGATGTTTGAGCCAAAGAATATAAAATCTAGCAGTACTTCCATTTGTTCTCCCTCTATTTGCCAGGAAATGATGGGAACAGTGGCCAAGCAAGCTGTTAATAAATATTTGTTGAGAAACATTGGACCCATTCTCAAAATATTCTTTTAAATTGAATAAAATAAGATATATAAGCTTACAGAAGAAATCAATTATATTGTAATATAGTTTTCAAAATATTAAAATGACAAGTTCAGAGGCCCCAAGTTAAGAAACCCCACCACCACAGAAATATAGGAAAAGCTACTTCTAGAATCAGACCAGACGTTCAGCACAGATAACAAAATGTCACATGCCCATACTACTCAAGGGCTTGTCTCCTTATATATCTATGCTACAGAAATTTAAACACTATAATCAAAGGGAAATACATAACAAAAGGGGCTGGTCTGGGACACATCTTTTGATAAATTATAAACTACAAACAGTTTCTGTGGAAACGTAAGCAAGAGGAGGTACAACATGATGGATAGAAAATTGAACCTGAAGCAAGAAAGACTAAGGTACCAATCTTGCCTCAGACACTTGCAAGTTACATGAATCTAGGCAAATCAAAACCTTTTCTATTTGGGGTTTTTCCATATGGAAAATGAGGGTGATAACTGTACTTGCTTTACAGGGAAACTATAAATAAAGTTTAAAATAAGCCTTATTGCTGAAGCTTACATAAGAATATATGAAAGCTCACCTTGGATTAATGGCAAAAAGTTTTAACAAATGAATAATGGAAATCAGTAAAAATCCAGTTTTCAGATCCAGCAGTCTCTAACCTGTGTCAATACTGGAGATGTCATAATAAAATGTTATCTCATTTGTAAAATAAGACTGGAGTGCATAAATTCTAAAGACCTCTCCAGATCTAAAATTCTGTGAATCTTATTATTTATATTGCCCATAATGATTTATTATTTTGAAAGCATCTTTATTTTTCAAATACTTTCTACCTAATAGTACCATCCCAATTTACCTTAATTGGGTATGTGCCTATGTGCCTATCTCCATTTGACCCTGAATTTATATTGTTTGTATGTGGTGTTTGTATGCTGTCTCCTCCATTAAACTCTATTTATTAAATTAGGAAGTGATTTTGTTTTAAGAATTTTGAGAAGTTATTTTTGTTTTCTTTTCCTTAGTGCTTAGCATAGTGCCTACCACATAGTAGATGCTTATTAAATTCTTGTTTATTTGGATTTTATCATCTTATAGTTCACAATAAATTTTACAAAGAAGAATGCCCCAAAATAGTAATGATTCAACTCATTTGGTTAAAAATAAAGTATCTGTATCATTCTTATCTGGTCAGATCTAAAATGTCATTTTCTATACCATATTCAATATCCAAAAATACTCATAATTTCTCTCTTTGAAGTCTGTGCATTAGAACAGCAATGATATATCAATTAAATAATCTGTAACAGGATGAATTTAGTCTTAATACTATGGGGTTTTAACCTCTATTTTTCTGAAATTACCAACTTCTAAAGAGATAATAGGAGCAATGGATAAAAACTGCAATGAACAAGGAATAGACATTTTCTCCAAATTCCATTAATTCTCCAAGAGGGGGAAAAAAAAAAAAGCAAAAACAAGAAGGATGTTTATGTGTCAGAGGTAGGACAGTTACAAATGAATCTATAGGAATAAAAGAAAGCAGAGCACAATGGAAGTTCTATGAATTAACCATAAAGAATTCCAATTTAGTGGCCATCATGTAGCACTTTCCCAAAAGTCAATATGTTCTATTTGGGTATTCTGGGATTTTCTAGTTGCTTCACAGATTTTGATAGCACACACCATTGCTCTTTGTCCAACTTCTTACAAGAAGCAGAGAATATCAACTCTGCTCAGTTATATAAAGAAGATAAAGAAGAGGAAGTACAGTTAGGAAGAGACCTCAGAATGTGAAGTAACCCTTAGTTGAGAGAACCTAGGGAGGCAGAAACTGGAATATCCAACTCTACAAAATGTGGAAAATGTTGATTTGGGATACCCATATTACTAATGAAGAAAAGAAACTGAGGTAGAGGGCCAATGTGCATAACTGTATTGGATTAGATAGAACTGCAATCAAGCTGCAGTCCTCCCCTACAAGCTAGTTGTGGCAGTGACAAAGATAAGTGAAAAAGCACCTCCCCAATTTAGCCCTGAAAAAATACCATTGAAAAGACTGAAGTCAAAGGGACCAAGAAGAAAAAAATAAACACTAAAATTAAAATAGAGGATATCCTAATTGTTATATTCCAATCTATCAAAAAAGGTAAAAAACTGCAAAGCTATATAAATAAATATTGCAAGAAAAAAGAAACTGAAACAATACCTAATGAAATAAAGAACTTCGTGGATTCTTCAGAGATCATGGAACCACAGTACAAAATTCCCCAAATAGAATAATAGGTGCTTCCAACTTCCTTTCCTCTCACTCTTTTCTTAATTTTCTACATTCTAGCTTCTGACTTCATTATTTAAATGAAATTGCTCTCTTAATATTAACAATCTCTTTTGGCGTTTTCTCAATTCTCATATTGCTTGACCTCTCTGTAGACTTGGATGCTATCAATAACCCTCTTTCCTTGACACTCTCTTCTTTTTAAGTTTTAGATTCTCCTAGTTTCTATCCTATTTATCTAAACACTCCTTCTTAGTCTCCTTTGCTGAATCTTCATCCAGGTCACTCTCATTAACCATGGAGATTTCCCAATGAGCTCTATCCTGGATCTACTTTTCTGCTCGCTCTATGTAACTTCACTTGGAGTTTTTACCCATTCTCATGGATTCAATTCTCATATCTATGCTGATGAATGTCAAATATCCTTATACAGCCCCAGTTTCTTTACTGACCTAGACCTCCAATTAGTTTTTATCTCAAAGTGGATATCCCTAAGCATCTTAAACCACATGTTCAAAGCTGAATTAATTCTTTTCCCCAAAACCTACCTGTCTTCCTGATTTCCCTATTATTGCTGAGTATACTACCATCTTCAATATCTATCCAGCCTCACATCTTCAGTTTCTCATTTTTTCTTACTTCCCATATCAAATTTGTTGTCTAAGTCTGCTGACTTTACTTATATAACTTCACTAGCATATGTTCCTTTCTATCCTCTGATACTGACAACATCTTGAAAACCCTCGCCATCTTACACTTGGTATACTGCAATAGTCTGCTTGTTGGCCCATCTACCCTTCCATTCCATCCTCCATATCAGTTGTCAAAGTCATCTTGCAAAAGCCAGGTTTTATATGTTACCCAGTTACTTAATAAACTCCAGTGATTCCCTGTCAACCTCAGGATTAAATATAAAATGCTGCATGGTGTCCAAAGCCTTTCATATCCTACCCCACTCCCTTCTAATATTCTTCTATCTTCCTCTCCTCCATGTACCAATAATGCTTGTATTCTTTCTACTCCTTAAACAAGATTCCAAGCATTTTCACTGGCTGCCCCTCTTCCCATTTCTAGAATGCTTTCCTCAAATGGGATAATACTTGTAACATACTTAGAACAGTGCTTATCATATAGTAGTTGCCTTACAAATGCTGATTTCCTTCCCTCCTTCTATGACTTCCCTGACATACTTCAAGTCCTGTTTTCTATAGGAAGTCTTCCTTGATGCTACCTAATTCTAGGGATTTCCTTCTGTTAGTCATTTCCAGTTTGTTTTGTGCATATCTTCTTTGCAATACTGTTAGTGGACTATAAGCATCTTGAAAGTAGAAATTGTCCTTTGTCTTTCTTTATATTACAAATACTAGCACAAGTCATTAGCACAGTGACTGGCCAAAATAAATGTTTGCTGACTGACTAAAAGAAATCTGAAAATAAAAAACTCAATTTATGACTTGTACAGAAAAATAATTACCTAAATAAAAAAATGTAATTCACAATGGCAAATAACTTCAAAAAAAGAAAAAAGAAACCAACAGATTATATTTATAAATATAAACTTAACACATAAACTTAAGACAAAGGACGATAAGGAAAAAAGATACAGTAGGGATGAATTAAAATAAATTAAATAAAACTAATTACATGGACAAACTACTGAGTTAAAAGAGGACAGAGAACCCCCCAAAATCCTAATTGAAAAAGAAAACATTAATGACACAAATTAAGAAAAATATGAAGCTAAAATAAAACCTTAAAGATGAATAGAATTAAACAAACTAATAAAACAAAAGATAGTAGCAATGGATAGAAAAAACAAAACCCTAAAAAAAGATTTATATTAAAAATATGAGAAGGTGCAACAAAATGTATTATTTAGTGAATTAAAAAAAAATCAGAAATTCTAATCCTGCTATCAAATGGTAACAGCTAGAATCTTATTGTGTTTTAAGATTTGCAAGGAACATTAAAATATTATCTTAATCATAACAATCCTGGAAGGCAGGTGCTATTGTCATCTCTCCATTTTACAGATAAAGAAACTGAGGTAGATAGATGCTATACAACTTGCCTAGAGCCCCACACTTAGAAATTGCTGAAATAGGATTTGTATTGAGAGAGAAGGGGATCATATACATTGTACAGTTATAAGTAAAAATGAATTCTTACCTAAACAAGAGATATAAACAATATGGAAAATAAAAGATAATTTTGATTAAATGAAATTGAGAAGTTTTTGAATAAGTAAAATTTATATATAAAGTGGCCTCACTCAGAAGATGAATACAAATCAAAACAATCTTCAGGTTTTACCTTACAACTTACAAATTTACAGACAATAGACAATGTTGGAATTATTATAGAAGGATGAACATAATAATGCATTAATGACTGAGTTATGAATTAATACAATCATTCAAAAAAGCAATTTAGAATCATGCCCCCCCCCAATTGTTAAAATGCCTAATTTTTTTAAAAACGGTTAAAAAATCTTTGTCTAAAATGGGACCCAGGTCCACCTACCTTTAGATCAAGACAAGTATCCTCCATTAGATCTGAGCTATACCAATATTGCACAATATACCACTCAAGTAGTTTTTTATCCCATTAAATGGAAAAAGAAACTACTAAAACCACAAAATTATATATTTTGAGGGTTGGAAGAGATTTGACTGATCATCTAGTCCAATCATGTACAAAAGAATTCTCTACCATAACATTGAAAAAAAAAATAGAAAAAATATTAGATTAAAAATAAAACCAATGTGGATGAAACTGTCATAGTAATAATGATAAAGAGGCTTATGTCTGTTATATTCAAAATCTAGTAGCTAAATTCTCAAAGAATTAAATGAAGACTTCCACAATTTCACGAATTAAGAACTATATATTAAAAGGAAGAACACTAGACTAAAAATAAAGAGGCCTATGCTCTACTTTTGGCTTTGTTATTTATTACTTGTGCAACCTTAGTCAACTGTTTTCCTTTCTCTGGGTTTCAGTTTCCTTTTCTTCTCTGACTTCTATCATTCAAAGATTTTTTTTTAATTAAGTAGATGACAACCAATCAGAAATTTCTCATGGCCTTCAAAAACAAAGTTGTAAAGTCAAGATACATTCATGCTTAGAAAAAAATGTGATAAATATAGTTATGTATAATTGAATGATTTGATTGTCCTTCTAAACAAATATTAATTCTCTGTACAATATCTGGAAAAGGGCATTATTTCAGTCTTAGAAATATACCTTTCTGAAGTCAAAGTTCAAATTTTGCAACACAACTTTAAAAGCAGCAAAGTGGACACCAAAAATGTTTGTAGAATGTAATCTTGCCAAAACAACCAGCAATCCTATAAATAGATTCAATCTCCTAAAACCAAATTGCTGCCTCACTCTATCTCCTTTCCCAAAGCCAATTGTCACCAATCCCTGAACTAAGAGAATATTTCCATATAACAGTAAAAGCAACCATACTTAAATTGTTAACATTTATTACAAACATCAAAAAACCATTTCATCGCAATTGCAATGATTTTAAATCTGTAAGGAATTATAAGGAGTAGATGTAATGAAAATATATTTATTCTCACACTAATCATAGTAAGAAAGCATAGAAAGTTCCAGGATGCTGTATCTGACACACCTAACTAAACTAGATAGCTCATATGGTGGTGTCATCAAGAGAAATTTTAATAATGTACTTTCACAAGCAAACCTGAAATTCAAGTAAACTGGGATTCTCCTGTTAATTCTGCTACACCCGTCTTCACTGAAATAAACCATCCTAAAATTTAAAGCAATAAGGAATAGTGGAGCCTGATGAAATATAAAAACTGGCAAAAGTGGGAAAGTAGTTAAAAAAAAAAAAGGCAACAATTTTAACATGTTGAAGAAATTTCCTTATAGCCACATTTTGCTTTCAGTTATTGCCTTGGTCTCAGGGAATTCACTTAGTCTAAAGGGCAGACACATGGGTGGTTCCTTTTTATGCATATAGGTGACCAAGAAACCACATCAATACAGCCAGAGGCTACCAGGAAGCTGAATCAAGGGAGGCATAGTTTGAGCCTTGCCCCACTCCCAGGTCAATCAAGTCTCTCCTTTGTTGCCAAGTAGGGAAAATCATATCCAGGATCTTATTGAAAAGGCCTATAATTTATTTACATGATTTATACTGAATTAAATATTCCAATGAAGTAATTTTAAAATATTTAAAATATTACAAACTCATTATTAAATTTGATTTCTATCAGGAATTCAGGGCTGTGTCAATGTTTGAAAAACCATACGCATAAGAAATTAATAATAAAAAGAATAAAGGTAACATCACTACATCAAGATTCATAAAGTGTGACAAAATAAAACAGCTTTTGTTTTAAAATATAGGTAAATCAAAAATAAGGTGAGTCTTATATGTGGGGGAAGTACAAGGTTTTGAATGTTGCCTTCTATGCTTAATTTCTTTAAAGAGGGGGAGAAAAGGGGAGAGAGAAAGGAAGACTGAGAGAGACAGACACAGAAAGAGAAACAGACAGACATACAGAGAGATTCCTTTTGGATTCCCATTCAGTAACATTAATAATTTCTAATACATAACTTTTCTAAAATTCTATTTAAATAGAAAATAATATCAACACTTAATATATGTATTTAGTGAAATGATAAATAACTTTTTTGTTATTTACCATTTCACTAAATGTATACATTAAATATTGATAAATTTCACTTTCTAGGGTGCCTTTGTATCATGATGCAGTTTTAAATCTTTTAACTATGTTTTACCACTGCCTTGTTGGAGATCACAGTCTCTACAACTATTATTCTGAATTCACCTGAGACATAATATATTTTGCTCCAGGTGCTTATTTTGACTTTTTGTGAAAATGTAAATTTTAAGTATTTTTTATTAAACAACATATTGTTGGCTTGTTGGTTTTTTAAAATAGATTATTATCCTCTTGCATTTTAGGAGTTCACTCTATTCACATTTATTTGCTTCGAATTATTCTTACATAGTTTCCTCTCTTCAATCCTCCTTCTCTCTAAGAGGAAAATGATAGTTATAACAAAAGAAAGAAATGCACACACTTGTGATGTAGGGTGGTATGCTTATATTCATTCCATTGTCCCTCCCCTCTTTACTTTCAATCAGATTACCTGTTAAGGAGGAGCCAACATCTAAGATGAAGAAGTTTGGTTTGGGATTTTTTAAAAATTCATTATTTTTACCCATACCCATTATTAAGTCTTTCTCTTCCTCTCTATGTTACTTGAATTTATTATATTTCTTTTTTTAAAGTACAATTATATGTTAAACTCTCTTTTACACCGTTCTGATAAGAAGTTCATGAGTATTCTCTACCTCTTTTTCCATTCCTCTTCTTGAATATACAATTATGAAAAAAAATTCTCCCTCTTATTCATTCATTTCCCTAAAATGTTGTTTTTTTTTTCTAAAAGATATTTGACTTTTCTTTCTCTGTTACATTATAAGCCCTTTATCATCATATATAGAGACCCTTTCAGTTCCTCAAATGTACTTACCTTTCCAGGTGGCACTGTAAGCACAGTGAAACAAAAACAAAAACATGTAAGCATGAGTGAAACAAAACTATAGTGACTCAAAAAAAAAAAAAAATGTGAGATGAACTAATTCAGAGACATCTCCATTCTAAATGGAGGTGGACGTGGACCATTTGTGCCCAATTTATGGAAATGCCTCGTAAGCTCATATATATACTATTACTTGACTGCAATGCAGTGATATCATTTATTCCTAAATGAGAATAAAGGATGACCACCACCTTTCTAGGTATCTAGACTCCCTGTTTCTGAATGTCAAAGTTTCTTTTCAGTTCTGATCTTTTATATCAGGAATGATTTTAAAAGTTTTTTATTCCGTAAAAGGTTCATTTACTTAAATCTATAAGATTATATTCAGTTTTATATAATAAATTATTCATAATTATAAGCTTTAATCTTTTGTCTTTTGAAACCCAAGGTCAGCTCTATCTTGCAGACGAATTTTGTCTGGTCCTGATATATGACTTAAACTCATTCTTTTTAGCTGTTTACAACTTTTTTTTTTCTCCAACAAAACTCTAGATTTTTGGCTTTAGCATTTTGGGGAATTTTGACTTTTCAATAACATCATTATTATTATTACTTTGCCCACTGCTTTTGATAGATATGAGTAGCTTTCATTTATTTCTTGAAATATGGACTCCAGGCTATTTTGTTAGGGGTTGGGAGAAGGAGGAAGGAAAGATTTCCAGATGCTCAATGATTCCTGGATTTTCTTCCTCTGACCTGTTTTCTAGGTCAGTTGATCTTGATACTCACATACATTTCTTTCCTTAAAATTTTTTTTTATTTTATCCTGATATTTCTAATTGACACATGCAGTCATTGATTTCCCCAGAATAAGAAAGGACAAAAATAAACATGGAGTAATATCAGTTATAACAAAGTGACAATCCCAGATAAAATCCTCTATTTGCTGATCACATGAAAATAGATATTTTTCCTATTTTACATCCAAGTATTCCTTTACAAGATTTTAAACTTCTCATATCTTTGTCTTATGGTAGAAAGGCTGCTAACAAACTCATTCTACTATTTATTATTATCCATTTCTATCCAATAAAAAACTCCATTTGGTGCTCCAAACTAAAATGCACATATCAAAATTCTACCAACATTTGGAAATCAAATATATTCCCGAAGATAAAAAGTTAGATGACAGGATGGATTGGCATGTGAACTTCTATGCCAAGGATTTTTCCTAATTATATCATTATATTTGACATTCATCTAAGAAATAACTTTCTTAAAAAGAGCTCAACATTGGATAAAGCACCAACACTGAAGTCAGGGGGACATGAGTTCAAATCTGCCCTCAGACACTTAATACTTCCTAGCTGTGTGACTCTGGGCAAGTCACTTAACCCCAATTGCCTCAGCAAAAAAGAAAAAGAAAAAAGCAAAGAAAGAGCTCAATAAACTCCACTGACATGATCTCATACCTGCAAGTTATCATATGTGTATACACACACACACACACACACACACACAGGCGCGCACAAAAGAATACAATGGTTCTAATTCCCAAGAATGGCAGAGAGACTACAGCCTGCCATACAGATTGATTCTCAGTCAACAAGTATTAAGACACTTCATTTGTGGTAAACATTTTGTTGGGCATTAGAGAGATAAAGACTAAAGTGATTTTAAGGAGATTAGAGGGAGACAGTGAGAAGGGGTAGGGAAGGAAGGGAGAGGGAGGGGCGAGAGAGATATAGGGAGACAGAGACAGAAACAGAGACAGACCAACAGGAAGGCAGACAGAGAAGAATTTAAGTATATGAAAAATAAGTATGACGTAACATCATAGAATAAGACATTAGTGACTAGGGGCTATTATGGACCAGAACTTGAAACAAGGTGCTAAGTCAATGGAATTGATAGAGACAGTGGTTACATATATGGTTATAATGGTTATTTAACTATAGTAAATACTTATTGTAGTTCTACAAGATTCACACCTTTGATAAGAGAGCATATAAGCTTGGACAAACTCAGCCAGAATCAGAATGAAGGAAGACCAGAGAAGTGATGACAGGCTGTCCTCCTTCGCTTCTCCACTGAAACCAAGATCCGGAAAGCCTCCAGAAAAACTAGCCGAGCCCCAAGTGAAGAAGACAAGACTTGGAAAGAGACAATAAAGGATTTGGACCTTAATCCCTGGCTGTACTTGTGGTGATTACTGAACTGAAACAGAGGCTGCTTCCAGTGACCCCAAGAAAACTTCAATAGAGAATATTACATTTTAGAGAGAATATTACAGGGGACTCAAGAAAAGTTTCATTTATAAAGTGGCACTTGAGCAGAGCTTTGAAAAAAAGGAGAAATTCTGAGACACAAATGAAGTTCATTCCAGTGAAAAATGCATTTAAGGCAAGAGGAGACAGCTAGTGTAAAGGCAAAAAAGATTGAGAAAGAGTGCAATGTGTAAAAGAATAGCAATATAGTTTGGTTAGATCAAAGAAGGTATAAAGGGAAACTAATACATATCACATCTGGAAAAGTAGGTTGGGGACAGATAGTGAAAGGCTTTAAATGTGAAACAGAGAAATTTCTATTTCATCCTAGTGGCAACAGAGAGATAACTATGTGCCAGCCACTGAGCTAAATCCTCAGGATATAAAGGAGAAAACAAAACAGTAACTGTCCTCAAGATGCTTACATACTCTATGAGGGAGACAACATGTACACATAAAAAAAATATAAAAAATAAACAAAACAATGAGGTGAGGGGGAGTGGCCTCCGCAGGGCCACATTATTAGCAGCTTACCTATATTTTCATCCAAATTCCTTGAGGACAACTTTGAAAACAGCAAAAACCCTGTTTTAATCTCACTATCCCAAACTTTCTATTCACCTATCTCAACTATACCTCAAAATCCTATTAATGGCTTGAAAGAGGAAGGAAAAGAACAATAACAAAAGTAAAAATTGTGCTGAGTGGCAAAATAGTACTAATAGTACAGCCTTAGTTGCTATTCCATGGAGTAGTACCAAAAGCTGGGATTTTTTTAGTCAAATTCAACACTTTCAAGGCCTATCCCAAATTAAAATAGCCTTTGGAGAGAAGGAGTACGAAAGCAATTGTCAAAACTTTAACCTCATAGAAAAAATGAACCTTTTAGGACAGAAAAAACCTATCCAGAATGGATACTTGTTATGGGCCAATACTTGAAACAAGGTGCTAAGTCAGTAGAATTGATAGAGACAATGATTATTTAGCATGGTACTTAACAGTTCTCTAGTTCAGTACATGTACTTAGTACTTACTATAATTCTACAAGATTCACACCTTTAAGAAAGCATATATAAACTAGGAGCTTCAACCAGGAATCAGTCTGGGAGATTCAGAAGCCAGAGAAGTCAGTCGAGAACTAAGGAAGACAGAGAAGTGGCGGCAGGCTGTCCTGTAGAGAACACTAAAACCAAGATCCATCCGGAAGGCCTCCAGAAAAACTAGCCGAGCCCCAAGTAAAAGAGACAAGACTTTGAAAGAGACAATAAAGGATTTGGACTTTCATCCCTGGCTGCACTTGTGATTACTGAGCTGAAAGGAAGGCTGTCCCCCAGAAGCCCCCCAAGAAACCTGCTCCCAGATAAGATTACATTTTAGAGAAGAATATTACAGATACTTCCCAATAGATGAATGAAATTAAAAGGGGAAGATATTTAAGAAAAAAAACCTTACTCTTAACCATTATTCAAACATTTCATTTAATTGGGGAAACAGTAAAGATACCATGGATGCCAGATCCAAGTCAGTAAAGAGCATAACAAAAGGCAGGATAACTAAGATCATAAAGCCTGGGTGCTATAAGGCAAGAATGAGATACCGTGCCTGAACTATGAGGAAGGGTCTATGGTTCTTCCCTTTTCTCATGATAGCTCTATTTACTTATTTGTAAAATCAATATTTATTCAATTCCCATCATAATGCTATTCGGGACAAAAATCCTTTCCTCAAGCTTACAACAACTAAGAAAGAGACACAAAATCAATGCTATTACTTTATTATTTATAATTCAAGTGGCCAAACTTCTATAAATCTTGCTTTGTTCTTAAGCTGTAAAACACCTAACCTATGTTCCACATATACATATAATGCCATTCAACAAGAAGATGAATTTTAATATATAACAAATTTTTACGAGGCCTAGAGCAAAGCTCACTGAGAAAATTCATCATCATTATAACTAATTTTATATAGCACTTTTGAATTTTGAATGAACTTTACACACTAATCAATCAATTAATAAACATTTCTATAAGCACTTACTATGTCCCAGGCACTTTGATAAACATTAGAAATTCAAAAACAGGCAAAATATAGTCTCTGTCCTAAGGGGCTTACCAATACAATTGAGTAAGTACTTGAATCCTCAAATGGATCACTTATCTCACTAATTTGGGAGTTCCCTCTAATGATGGAGACTGCATACAGTTTGCCCATTCTATAGAATTTTTTTCTGTGTTCCTAGAAAAGTTTGCCACAGGGGTCAATGCAACATGCTAGAAGCTTTTCTCAATTTCTCCACACCTCAGGAGGCTACTTGTTTATCTGTCTTCCTTCACTTTTGCTACATGGCCATTTCACATCTTCTTTATCATAAAATTCCTTGATGATATCTTTGTTGTTCTTGAGATTGTGTTGCAGTTTATTTATACCCATTGCCTTCTATGTGATACTCATCTTCAGTTTCTTAGATGTAATATTCAGTGTCTCACTGCCATGTATAAAGACAGTTAAAAGTTAATACTGAATATATAGATTTCTTTTATGGAGACCTTGGGATCCAATAAAAGTGCTATACAATTTCCCAAAAGCAATCCAGCCTACTCTTTTCTACCTGTTAAAAGTCTGGGCCCAGCTCATTGTCCATATATTCAGTTTGCACTTGATAAACATATAAGTCCTTTAAGGGCAGCCATGGAAATACATGTTGAAATGTAAGCAATATGTACAGTCTTAAAGAGGCTAACGCTCTAAAAGTTTAAATAAATTATCCATGATCACACAAAATATGAATCCAAGTCTTCCTGACAAGTCCATCATTTTATTAAATTATACTTCCTTTCAACATGCCATTTAAGAGTGTTGAAACTTTAGTAATAATTCCTTTTTAAATATGTCCTAGAGAAAAGCCTCAATAGGGAACCACTCTATAAAAATTAGAGTGCCTTGTATTATATCATACATAGTTAGTAAATATATAAATGATGAACCACCAAAATGATTAAGAAATTACAGGCAAATAGAAAATAAAAAGATAGTATTACAAAAACTCAGAGAGGAAAACACAGTGAGCAGTGGCAGATGCAACAAGATAGGTGAGGAAGTGTTGGATGGGATCGGGCAGAAGTTAAGAGATTGTGGTAACTAGAGAAGATAGCTCAGTCATGTGATGAAGTGAAAAGCAAATTGCAAAGAATTATGGGGTGAATGGAAGAGTAAAGACATTGTTGCTAAGAATTTGAGAAAAAGAAAGATCTAATATGATAATTTAAGGAAATAGTGATTTTTTTTTTTTGAAAGACAAGGGGGAATTAACCTGTTGGATATAAGGAAGGACCCAGCAAATAGAGGGAGTTTGAAGAATAGAGAAAAGTATGATCAAGGGTACAATTGTCTAGAGAATATATTCAGGGATGGGATCAGGAATATATATGTAAAGGGGATGGCTTTGACAAGGAAAAAAGTCACCTCATTAATGTGGACTAGAAAAAAGGAAGAGATTTTATAATAATAATCATCAATAAATGTAACATAAAACACATCAAAAAATTAAATTCTGCTTCTCTGGATTTTCAAGAAAATTACAGTTGCCTTTTCCCTCCTTTGAACTGCCTAACCTCACTTCCCAACTCACTGTCTAGCAAAATCATACATTTCTGAACCAAACACAGAAAAATACCATAAAGAAATACATTCCAAGTAGATCATTTATATCATGGATACAGTACAGTTAGGGTCTAGAGTCAGGAAGACCTTTGTTCAAATCTGCCTTCAGATACTTGCTGTGTGACCTTGAACAAGTCACTTTATCTTTGCCTCAATTTCCTCAACTATAAAATAAGGATGATATTTGACAGTACCTGCTTCACAGGGTTCTTGTGAGGATCTAATGATTTAGTATTTGCAAAGTGCTCAGCAAGGTATCTGGCACATCATATGCATTATACAAATGCTTATTCCCTTTCCATATCTTATCCTCCCCTTCCCTTCATTTTCACAAAGTATTACTAAAAGAAAACATGCATTACACCCATTTTGTAGATAGAAGAAATGAGGCAAAATTAAAAAAGGAGGTTCATATATTCTTACATAGTCATGAAGTTCTGGAATCAGTAAAGTTAAATTAGGATTATAATATATCCTACTCTATAATGTGACATAAAGTAGTCTTCGTGCAACTTAAAACATGCTGAATTTCAGGTTTTATGCTTATAAATCCTCTACACCAAGCAGGTTAGTCTTACCCTCAGATGAAAGGCACTAAATGATTGTGACTCGGAGTCATAAAACCTATCTTTAAAATCCTGTTTGAATCCCATTAGCTATGTGACCATAGGCAATTCATTTAACCTTCCAATTTTCTATCTGTAACCTGCATTATTTCCCTCACAGAGCACTTGTTTAGGTGTTACATTACTAACATGAATACATTTACCTAAACAAGTGCTCTGTGAGTATTATTACCTTCCTCCTTGGTAATCATGGTAAGAAAGTTCTTGCCACTAAAGCCCTTGGACATTGTCTAATGGTTCAAAATCAAAAATCGATATGCATTTAGATGCATTACAACATAAGTAGCCACCCTATCCAAAGGACCATCCATTCTTGGCTTACAGCAAAATCCTCCTATTATATCTTCCCAATTAGAACATGAGCTCCTTGAAAGCAGAGACTGTTTTTCCTTTTCTAGTTAAATTTCTAGCACTTAGTACAGTTCTTGGCATACAGCAATAACATAATAAATTTTTTTTTTCATTTACTCATTCACCTTCATGGTAGTAATATTTTATAATATCATCCCCTTTCACTGTAGTATCTACATTCAATATTCTAAAAGATGCCACAGCTCTGGAACTGCCAGAGGAAAAAGCAGTTCTGCACCCAAAAAGCAGTGCTGAACAAAAGTGCCACTCTATACATGAGTAATTCAATTTATGACCACTATTTAATACTAACAAGAAGCACCAAATTGATATAGAAACAGACTTAAGAGGTTCATTATAAAAGTGTGGAAAAGTTTCAGTTAATCTAAAATAGCAATATATTAAAAGATTCTTCTTAAAGATAATTCCTATTTGAGTCAAAAGGAAGTAAATCTCATTTTTTAAAAAAAAAAAATTGAACCCTAAAGAAAAAAAATCAACTTCTTTTTCACATTTCTCTAACATTGTTGCTCTGCAAATCTAACTGATGAATCACTGACCTAACCCAAAATTAGGACGTAGATTAAAAATGAACCTCCACCCAAAAAACCCTCTTCTTCTTCCATATTTCCACTACTATAATGTTAACTAAGAAGAGAATTTGAGGTAACTTCTGTGATCTTAGGAAGTTGTTACACTACAGTTATGTTAGCTGATAGTTAGGGAATAAATAATGAGGATATAAACCAAAGGAGCCTGTCTGTATTTTAGTTTTCTCTACAGTAACAAAATTAAATTGTATAAAAAAGGGAATATGAGGATATAATCATCAATTTTCTACACAGAAAATACTTCCCTGTAGAATTTGAATAAGAGTTCATTATGAACATGCTTTGGCAAGTTCTTGTTGCAAATGTACCTAAAATGAGTTTTGTCCTGCTTCATTACAGAAAAGTATCCTCAACAAAGACTATGATGAAAGCATGGTAAAAAATAAAAAGTAAAAGAGGGATAGGAGAAGAATTAGACAGCAAGCAATCCTCGGTAAAAAAAGAGTGCCAATTTAGGAGTAAGAGGAACTAGAATCAAATCCTGACTGTAACCTCTTCACTCTGCAGTCTTCAGTTTTCTGATTTTTAAAAGGGGAGGTTTAAATTAGATGATCTGTAAGATCTCTTATAGTTCTAAAATTAGGTGAGAAAAAATTAAATAATCCACAAATATTCATAGAAACCACTATCAATCAATGTTTGATTTCATGCAGACATAATTTACCTAAATATTTTCTTATACTTGATAGCACAGAACTATTAGTTTCACAGCTTAGAACTATTCACAAAAATACCATTCTATGTCCATTTTAAACCTATTTAATGGAGCTTTCAAACTATATATATAATATATATATATATATATATATATATATATATATATACATATATATATATATATATACATATATATATATATATATATATATATATATATATATATATATATATATATATATATATATACTTCTGGGTAGCACTGATTCCTGTTCAAGAAACTGAAGCAGTTTGCTTAGTGTAGGGCACAAAAGTGACAAGTTTTGTTTGATAGATCAGGTGCTGAGGTAATGCTGAACAGTAGATGCAAACACATGAATTGTAGCTTCAGGCAGGAATAATATCAGGTGCATCTCTACACCCCGAGGGCTCAACTCCTACACTTTAAATCCCTCCCACTGAAACAGCCTCCTTCAGTTTCACCTAGCAATCAGAGTGAGAACAGGTACTTCCTTCTGAGCACTGACAGCTAGAGCTGAACAGCTAAGGAAATTAATACCCACATTTTAGCACGACTACATTTCTGGTAAGTACTTGGTGTTATTTTTTAAATATAAGCTTTCTTTAAAAACTGCCTTTTGAGATTTCTGAATATATCTAGCTAAAATGAATAACTAAAATGAACAAGCTGTTCAACCCTGCTTTGCTCTACTCTAACTTCACAGTCTAGCAGGTGCACTCCTTGGACTGAAACTATTATTATAAGTGATTTAACTAGACTGAGACTTTATTCTGATGTAGGATGATCTGTTCATAACTTAAATTTAAATATTATTGAGAAATGAAAATTATATACAGATGTTTCATACTACTTGATTTTTCATTACTTAAGAGACAATTTACAATTAATTTTAACACAGACAACTGAAGATTGAGAACATCTGGTTTCTAATTTTAATTTAAATGTCTTTTATTTCAGAAGGCTATTTATTAAGTTGTCATTTATCTGAGGACCAAAATGTCACAAATAAGGTTTTTTTCTTTACATGAACAGCATCCCAAAAGCAAATTCATGAGAGGTTACTATTTGGAAACTTAATTGAATTTCTTTTAAGCCCAGGTATTTATTTACAATTATTAAAATATGATTAGGCATAATACTAATAAGGTCTTTCAATTTAGTTTTAAGTTAAAAGGCAGATATGAGAAGTAGATTAATTTCTATAGTCTACCATGAAAACATTAATAAAATAAAACTGTTAAGAGCTAACTCTGATTAGACATAATACTATTATGAATTGATTAAAGAATTATTTGGAAGGGATTTCTTAGGTCCTTTCCCCCCAATTCAGTCTATTAAATGTGCTAAAATGCTTAAAGAACTAATAGTCTGAGAGAGAACATCAAGTTAATCACTGGAAAAATTCAGTTGGAATAAAACTCCCGAATCTTGTTCTTGCAACACACCCACAACTGTAGGCGACAATGGCATGTCCTTGAGTTATGCAATAATGCCACATCACAATATTTTAATTACAGCATGCCCTTCAAATTGCTCTGCCCTGATAAGTACACCTCGTCAGACAGCTGGACATCACCATAAAGAACATTAAAGAATTGTTTTAGTGCATAGGTCAATAAATATGACAAAAATAGTTACATATACTGTCACGAAATGTCTTCTAAAGTTAAAAATACAATTACTTCTATTATGTCTTAGCAAAATTCATTTGTAACAGTTCTTTCCCTTGACTTTTATTAGAGTTCAGAAACTTTTTAAACATAACTATCAATTCACAGTCAGTCTAAAAATGGAAATGAATTATAGCTTTTAATATTCAGGAATTCAGCTACAAGAAGATACTGTATCAGCAATTTAATGTTTTAAAACCAAGATAAATAAAACCCTCTGGCCAACGGAAAATCACCCACAAAAATGCAAACTTTTGTAGATTTGTATATGAAGATGGGACTCATATAAAATATAAATAAAAGTCCTGCAACATACAAAAATTTAGAATGTCAAGTTAGATGATATTTGCTTCAAATAACTGTGCAGACAGAAAAATGAAATTAAAAGTTAAATATTATTTTAGATTACACACTAATATCTTTAAATCCAATAATCAAATCATAGTGACTTCTACATTTTCCCCCCATTATGTCCCTATTCCTTTTATTAATCACTAATATTTCTGATGTATATCTCAAATACTTAAAAAAAATAAAATCATCAACATTTTCTGTTAACAACTCAAAACTTAATTTTTTCTTTAATTTTTCTGTTGACATTATGGTATTAGTGCACTGCTTCTTAAATCTCTCAACCATGGAAGAATGTATAAGCATAATAAAAAATGTCAGTTTCATTTATAAAATATATTGTAATGGAAAATACAAATACATTCAAAATTTTTATTCTATAAATTTTGTCTTCTATTGTTATAAGCAACAAATCCAAAATAATGAAAACAAATGAGCAAGTAAGTTAATCTGCAAATTTTCTATGAGCACTATAAAATCTTTTTTTTTTTAAATATATAATCATTTTGGACAAAAAGTATTTTACTAATACAGTATTACTAAGTGTCAGGTAAAGGAGTAAGGATAAATATGGGAAATAAAACCAAGGAGACTTAGAAAAATATTAGACAATTTTTAAGAAAGACGAAGGGGAGGAGGGAGGAAAGCACTAGAAAAATCAGCCTTTTTTTTTTTTAAGCTTCGCTTAATGGCACCTGTAGAAAGCAGTGGCTCAGAAGACAGACCATGGGGGCTCAAATGTTATTTCTACTTCTTTATAATCTTAGTCCAGGGATTTAATCTCCCTGGGCCTGTTTCCTTATCTATAAAATGAAGAAATTTCATCATCTAAAATGGACTAAATGGATTCTGTGGGCCTTTTTAGTGTTACATTTCTGAAAAACTCACCTAAGAAAGTTCAAGTTTACTTACTCACTTTCACAATTTGTTAGGCAGTAGGTACTGTGTTTTGATTAAGGACAAGTGGATAAAGAAGGAACAAAAACTGATCTTATATAGACCAGTTAACATGGTAGGAATGGAGAAATGGGAAGTGATAGAAAGCAAGAGCTTAAAAAATGATTTGCAAAAATAATTTCTCTCAGGCCTCTCTCCTGGGCAGGTTAAGCATTATATTTCCCTCTGAATAACCAATAGTCAAGGAAACTATACTTCATTTTTTCATCTTAGTAATTATATGACAAAATTCCAGATTTACATGACTTAAAATAGAAATGTATATTATTTAGCAAAATAAGATATAAAAGATCTTCATTCCTGAATTCAGTATTATTATAATCAATCATATTAACAAAGGTTTATATAGCAATCTTATCATTCTTTGGAACTAAATACCAAATTTTCAAGAAAGTACAAAATGTAACATATAACCTGACCAGAATGAATTTATTACAAGACTTTTATCTCACTTATAAATACAAATCACTCAGAATGCATACAGCAGGTTTAATTTCATTAAAATCTACAAATCTTAACCTATACAGTTAAACCTATAAATCATAAATCACAGAGCTGTCCTGAAATGTGGTTTTCCAAGATTATCCATATAGATAAAAGTACTATTACATTTTATGGGTAGAATACAAATTTTGTGCATGAATAAATTCATAATTAGGAGAACTCGAGGTCACTAATATGTTTTTAACAGCTGTGTTTCACTATTTAAACTTACAAGATAAATTATGCACATAGTATAGCTAAATCGGAAGCAGTTTTGTTCAATATTTTAATCTGTCAGCAGTTTACCTAAAGTAATTTATACTAATTGACTTCTAAATTCATCAATAGCTTTATTTTGAACAATTAAATCCCATAATACTCTCATGAAGGCAATCACTACTATATATCTTTTGTAGATTTTCATAAGCCAGTAATAATTTAGCAAAGAACACAAAAGTAGGACTTTCTGATTAAAACATATGATACTTTCAAATTTAGTAACAAAAATACCTCTTTATAAAGTTAAGAATTCTCTAGTTTATTCCTTTGAATAGAAACAGTAACGTCTTGTATGATTGCTTACCTAAGATAAAAACATTTGAGAAAATGCTATCAAATAGCAACTGTGAATGTTAAAGCTCAAAGGCCTTTGAAAAAAAATCAGCAATATGAAATTACTAATAGTTCCTCTTGTAGAGATAACAAAACATTAGGTATTTGGAGGTAGAAAAAATTCATAAATTCTGTTGTTTGTTTTGTGTTATTGTTAAATATTTTAAAAGTTCTCCTAAGAAAGTTCAACTTGTAATATTTACTTTCACAACTAGTATAGTTATGATTTCCGACCCACAATTGATAAATGTTTTGCAACAGTCATCATTTTGATCATGATGTTTCTAGTCAGTGATGAAATCATCAGTTTTCAGATCTTTGCCATAACACATCCTATACAATCATGGGAACTTGACTTGAAGTGGTTCTCACGCCTTCAGAATCAGTGAACATAATGAGACATGCCAGCACAAGTTCCTGACTTATCTACCTCACCAGGCATCAGACTAGAAAATGTATCCACTTCTCTGGCTTCCTGAAACCAAGCAAATAGAATATGCTTTTTTTAATATGTCAGGTTCTATATGCCCCACAGTACAAAATTAATTTTGATAGAAAATAACTTTTATACTATTATTGTTTTCTTTCAACGACAGGTGAAAACACTGAAATTATTGACAAGATTTATCCTTTATTAATTCTGTGTTTTAAGTTTTCATTATCTTTTAACTTTTACTCCAGGGTAAAGGAAAAAAAGAGAAGGCAACAGAAATATGCAAAAACATTTAGGGAATAGAAGGGAGGTCTATGGTAGAGAAAAAAGAGAGATAAAAACAGACATGCAAATTGGTGCTACTTTCAACACTAGGGACTTCCAATGCTAGTATACTCATTCATTCACTAAAAAATGTTGGGAAATTGAAATAATCTCATTATATCTGAGTCCACTATTCTATAAATCAAATATCCTCCACAAAAATAGTCCCTAACTATGAGAAACTTAACTTGCAATAATAAAAGAACATATTATTTCTTTTTCAAACAAAAGATTTTATTATCATCACTAGAAAGAAATCTACACATTAAATGTCAATATTCTTAAATGAAAAGTTTTTTTTTTTTTAACCAGGTCTTAATAAATATATAGTTACTACAGATGAGATCAGATAGATTTCTTTTAGATTTTTTTAAAAACTAGAACTATGTACAAAACATTTAAGAAATATATTGTCTCTGAATAAATTTAAGATATTCAAATAAAAAACAATTCTCACTGTCTTTCTCTTCAACCACATTCATTCTCTCTCTCTCTCTCTCTCTCTCTCTCTCTCTCTCTCTCTCTCTCTCTCTGTGTGTGTGTGTGTGTGTGTGTGTGTGTGTGTGTGTGTGTGTGTCTCTCTCTCTCTCTCTCTCTCTCTCTCTCTCTCTCTCTCTCTCTCTCTCTCCATTTATCCCACAAACATCTACACCCCAGACACCCATACCCACATCCACCCTGTCTGACTACATATATAAGGTAAAGGGAGGCCAGATATGTGATCAGAAGTCAGGTCTAGAACTGGTCTCTTTCCAGGCACAATTGCAACTTACTAGCAGTAGCAACAATTCAAACATAAAAGTAGATGATGGTGAATTTTACAGAGATAGCTACGACCATCACTGATTCCTGCCTAAGCTTATTAAAGCAGTCTTATGCCTAATTAAAAGATAAAGGGCTGTTTCTATGCTGTGATAATCACTATCACAAACATTATCTCATACACACATTATCACACAATAAAAATATTTAATATCTATTTTAAGTGCCTTTTAGCATATAAGGTCTCAAAATGGGGCCCAATTTACTAGCATGCTAAGAAATAATCCAAGAGATTTAATTCCTAGCCTTGAGCAAGCAATTTCTCAGTTTCCTCTTCAGTAAAGCAGAAGCAATAATTGGATACATATAGGAATATTTGTTAAGTACTTTGATAGCCAAAGAAGAAAAGATTACTCTTTTCTACTAAAATACTAAAGATGATTTCTTAAAAACTCTTTTCATTGTTTTGGTCTGAATGCAATCAAATAAGATGTGTTGTAAAAAGAATTATTTTTTTGATTATGAGTTGGATTAAGTTGTAGCTAAGGTTATTTTTAATTCTGACACCGCAATTTTATGAAGTCAAATTTTTGTCTTTTTTTAAAGCCACATATAGATTTTAGCAATACGAATGAAACTCAAATAATTTAAATAATAAAAAAAACTAAATGAATGCTCTAATTATGCTTGTTTTCTCTTATTTTAATGTCAAGTTATCTAGCATTTATTAAGTACCTATTATGTGCCAGGTATTGGGCTAAGCACAACTTTTTAAAAAACTGAATGTGAAATATATACCTATATCTGTATAAATATTAATAAAGATCAGTACCTATTTGCTGCAAAACACTCCATAAATTATGGTCTTTAGAGACTCTCCTAGGACACTCAGAGATTAACTAATTTGCCAAGAATCCCAAAGCTAGTATGTGTCAGAGGTAAAACTTGAACTACGATCTCCCTGACTCTAAAAGTATTACCCTATCCACAAATTCCCATTACTAAGAGCCTACAGAATAAAAGTTACAACTTGTAGATAAATGTATTGACTGTATCATGCTCTTTTTGATCCTAGAAGCAATCTTGTTCTTACCAACTTGGGGGTGGGGAAGGGAGAAGTGAGATAGGAGAAAGAGCACAGAATTTGGAGAAGAGAGAAATAAACCATGGATATAAACTCAGCTTGAAGGTGACATTTAACTTTAGAAGATAAATCAATAATTTAAACATTCTGAATTGACCTTACAATAGCATTTAAAAGTATTAAGAAATTTTAAAATGCACAGTTTCCTTTATCTTCAGATATATAATATCTGTATTTCATTGTAACTATTCAATCTTAGGTAGAAAAATATTAATTTCTCAATGGATCACCTATCATGTTACTTACAAATTCATTTTTCTGTTACAGTTCATGTATACCAATTGAAAACGTGGCCATTCCTCCAGATCCTAACACTGTGGAATCAGTTTCAAGTGAAAGTTCTTTTAAAAGTGAACACAAGCTTATAAAATAAGTCAAAATCAAAGTTTGACTCTAAAGAAGTTGTGAATAGACTATATAAAAAACAGACCCTGAACACTTAAGAAAGAAAATGAGTCTTCTAAAAGAACGAAAACCAAAGAAACCTCATTATATCCCAAGACCTCCAGGAAAGCCATTTAAATATAAGTGTTTTCAGTGTCCCTTTACTTGCAATGAAAAATCACATCTTTTTAATCATATGAAGTATGGCCTCTGTAAAAACTCCATTACATTAGTATCAGAGCAAGATCGAGTTCCCAAATGTCCCAAGTCCAACTCCTTAGAGCCTAAACAAACACATCACATAGATTCTTTAGTTAAGCCAACTACTTCCAAATCGATCACCAATGGACAAACAAATCTTGATTCTAAACTTCAGCACAGCTTTGCCAAGGAAGAAGCCAAGGAAAATTTAGAATTACGAAACTGTGTGACAAGTAAATCATCAGGACAAAATCCTCCAGTTCAGAAGAAAGCAATATCTCTTGGTTCAGCTACAGAAAGTGCAATTCCTATCCAGCCTATTTTAGAAGGTGGTGCCAGACCTTCAGCTTTTGTACCAGTAGAACACAGACTTAAAGGATCAGACAGTGATAAAGTATCTGAAATGCTGGCAATGCCTGACCCAATTACCAAAAATTCTTTTCATACTAAATCTGCATTCCATGCACCTAATCATCCATGGAAAACTGGTTCTTTTCTCCCAGAGTTTTCACATAAAATTCCATCCACAAAAGGTTTTGGATCCATTTCTCCTTATATACAACCACCTATTCCAGAATATCCACCTCATTTTTACACGGAGCATGGACTGACTACTATCTATTCACCTTATTTACTTGCAGGTAATTCAGTAGAGTGTGAAAATACTTTGTTGTCCGTCTATGGTACTCAAGACCAAAGACATTTTCTTTCCCACCCAGGATCAATCCCAAAACATTTGAGTCCATCACCATCAACATATGAGCCCTACAAATTTTTCCAACAGTATCAGTCCAGTCTTCCCATACCATATGGATTCTATAGGCCAGAGTCTGCATTCTCTTCCTATGGCCTTAAACTTCCACATGTTGCTAGCATTACCAGAGAGCAAAGTTCTCACGTACTTGAAGAAACTAACTTGATCTATCCATCTTCAAATCCATCCAGATTAAACTCCTGGAACCCCCACAAAAAAGCCATAGATTATGACAAAGAAAGCTTAGTTCTTCAAAGTCAAGATTCTTCCAAAGATGAACCAAATGAGAGAGATGGAGCCAAGATGAGCCCCCGTGCAGGAAGTGCAGCTACAGGGTCTCCAGGAAGGCCAAGTCCCACCAACTTCACTCAGACAAGCTACACATGTGAAGGACTATTTGACCTCTCAAGTAAATCATCCTCTAGCCCATTTGGAAAACTAAACCAACTTGAAAAAAATGGCACAGCCTTCAAACTTGTGAGAAAAAGCACAGAATACCCTGAACCACAGTTAAATAGAGTTGACTCTACAAGAAGGTAAGATGGTCTCTGTAAATCTTACTTCTAAAACTCAAGCTCAATCTCAAACAGAACTTCCTCTCTACCTCGCCAAGCTTTGTTGTGTCTAATTATCCAATATATAACTCATTAAAAATTTGTAATGCCAGAAAAACTGGAATTTTTAAAATACCTTGAAAGACCAAGCTGGGGAAATGGCCATAGTACTTTAAAATCCATAATATAAAGAAAATAGAAATAGGAAAAAAAACTTTTTTATCAAATAAATTGTTTTTAATTCAGTAGATCAAAGAATGGTCAAAGGACCATGTCTGGTAAAATGTACTTTGAAAACATTGAACTCTATGGGTTTTATTTTTCTAAAAAGAAATAAAATTTAATGTGTTTATTATTTCTGTTTCTTTCAGCATTAATGTTACTGATGAAGATGTGCAACATCAGGAAGAAGGTATTTCTAACACAAATGAGAACTCTTCTAACACAGAGAAAGACCCAGGAATAGCTCCACTTAATCTTTCTAAGAAATCTGAAAATAAAAAGGAAACTACACATGAACATATATACAAAAACATGACTCATGTAGAAACTCAAAACATTATGAAACTACAAGACATGCCTTTAAATCTCTCAGTGAAGGATACCTGCAATATTTTGAACCTGAAACCTTCATTCCACAGTCTATCACAAGATACTGAAACTGCTCCTACACAGAAAACTGAAAGTTCTAAAGCAGAACACTATATAAAGAATGACCCACAAAATATCCATCAAGATGACATTTCATTCACAGCAAATAATGGGGAAGCACAAGATTTAAGAATGATTGACAACAGTGATGAACAGAAACAAACAGCAGCTGTTGCTCTCTGCCAATTAGCTGCATACAGCCCTGGAAAAATAAGGGTAGAAACTGAAGAGCAAAATGCTCAGGATTGTACTTTTCAACAAGATGAACCTACCTTCAGTTCTAAAGAAATTCAGGATATTGAGTGTAATCCTAAATCAAAAGGACAAAAGAGGACAAGTCAAAAAGAAACAGGAAAATCTCACCAAGGAACTAAAAAGGCAAAACCAAATGACACTGCAAGAGTGTTCACTCTAAGAAAGAGAACACGGGTATCTTAACATTTAATTTTCATATTTGCTTTCAGATCACAAAATGAATCCACTGGTCCACATGACTCATATTAGCAATTTTTAAGCAAATTTTCTATTGGGTCAACTGTTACTTTATCCCCCCCCCCCCCCCCCCATTTTTTTGTTCTGTGGAAAGCAGCAATCTGTATATAGTAAATATTTATACCAAAGGTGCTTATAAATTCTTAATAAATATTTTGAATGATCCAGGTTTCTTATGCATATGCCTAAGATTCTGATAAGCAAACTTCTGCATTAATAGCAAGGCCATTGGAAATGCAAGAGACTAAAGAATAATGCTTTTGGTATAAGTTACGTGGCAAGAACACTTTTACATTTACTTTTATTACAAAAATATTTCCTGCATTAGAAAGAACTTTATATTTGTTATAACAAGGATCTCCTTAAATTCTTGAATATATTTACTATTACTGTTTTGCAAATAAAATATAAATTTATTGAAGAGCAAGAGTTTATATGTGTGTGTGTGTATATATATATATATAAATCATATGTATGTATGAATACATATTTTCAGAAATTAAAAGCTTTTGTTATGAATGTGAAAACTATGAGTTGTTATTGTTGAAAATAATCCATGGACATCGAAAAGATATTTATATAAAAATTTTATGTTCAATAGTGAAAAAATACCTTTGGTGGTATTGAATGAAAAAATACCATTACTTCAGTAAATGTGAAACATGAGTTTATGAGACTTATTTGGTTATGATTGAAGTCAATGAATTTTGCAACCTTTTCATTCTTGTTTTCTACATTTAGAATTGTTTGATTTCTAATATTTTTCAAAAAAATCCATGTATTATGCGTAAGAATGCATAAAATTGTAGATACAATATAAATTTCCATATTGTGTTTTATAATATTTTTCTATAACACATACTAAAAATCTGGTTTAAAAAAGGAAAGATTTACATCACAATTTGAACAAGTTAAAGACTAGAAAATAAATTTTGTGCTTTCTGGGAAACTAAAACAAATGAAATTGTGCTTAATAAAAACCAATTTGGAGAAAATCTAGGAAACTGCTTGATCCTGGCTTTCAGATAAGGATCAACTTAAGTCAAAACCTATCCTGCTATAATTCAAAATAATGCTGCTTAGTATTGGTATATCTGGGCTCTCTTTTTCTAATATCAAACAGGTTTCAGGAAAAAGTATAATTTATGATCATACATGTATCCTTTTCCCACAAAGATGTTTTTTGCTCTCAGAAGGATGTCTATTCCATATGCATCATGAAAGTATTTTATTATGTTTTAGGCTATGAACAATAATTAATAGTTTCCAAGAAAAATTTGTCACATGCTCTCAAAGACCAAATGCCAAGAAAAAAAACAAAGCAAGCATAAAATCATAAGTTATTAATACTGCTCTCAGTATCACATGGAATTCAGATCAAATTCTCATCCTTTTAAGGTATATGACACCTCTCATTCAATTAATAGTACAAAAGTATATCAAAGAAAAAATATTTCTTTATGACTCTAGATATAGTATAATATAGTCTCCTAGGGAGACTTGGATAACTTTATCCAAGTAAGTAAAAGAATATAATGTTCAAATCAATAATATCTGTCTTTCTATTTAAATTTTGCTCAAATATATTTTTTCTATTCAAATCTGGCTTCAAAATACTTCTCTTCTGGTTAGGCTCCCTGCTGTTAAAAATCCCTCCTCTATTCAGTTGATGAAGTAATTTTTCTTCAGCTCAGGTCTAATTATGTCACACCTATTCAATAAACTCCAGTGGCTCCCAATCACCTCCAGATCACATATAAAAATCAATTATTTGGAATTCAAAGCCTTCTTTACAACTTGGCTCCCACTTACCTTTTTAGTCTTCTAATATCTTACTCGTCTCCATGTACTTTGTGATACAATGGTTTCCTTGCTTTTGTTCAGAACAGGAAACTCCATCTCCCACTTCTAGGCATTATTTTAATATCTCCCATGTCTACAATGCTCTCCATCATCTTTGCCTCCTAGTTTCCCTGGCTTCCTTCAAGTTCTACACAAAATTCTACTTTCTACAGGAAGCCATTTCCTTTACTCCTTAATTCTAGTATCTCCTCTTTGTTGATTATTTCCAATTAATCCTGTACACATCTTGTTTGTAAAACAAAAAAAATTGTAAAAAAAAAAAAAAAAATGCCTACATTAGACTGTTAGCTCCTTAAATGCAAAGACAGCCTTTTGCTTTTTTTTTTTTTTTTTTTTTTTTTTGGTATCCCCAGGGCTTAACAGTACCTGGTACATAGTAGGCATTTAATAAATGCTTACTAACTGATTAATGCCCCTTCATGCTTTAGAGGAACCAAGCTACTCATTCAAATTTTCATCTTCATATATATAATACACAATTTGTAGCCAATGATGATGGTGGTAATGATGGTGATGATGGTGATGGTAATTCATCTTTATATATCACCATGATGTTTGCAAATCACTTTATGTATATTAATTCAACCAAACAACCCTATGTGCTAAATTGTTATCTCCATTTTGCATGGGGAAACAAGAACAAAGATGTGAAGGAACTGGCCCAGAGTCATACAGCTAGTCTGAGTAAGACTTGGGTCTTAACTGCACCAAGTTTTCCAACCTATGTAATATACTACCTAGCTAGTTAAACAAATCGCTGTCTCAGCTCAGGTAACATATCTCTTATGCCTTCTCTAATAACCAAAAAAAAAAAGACATGACCTTACCTTTGAATTTCTCATGAGATACTACTCAACTTCTCTTATGCACTTAGACATTCTAACTTGAATTATAATTATTTGGGTACACAACTCATTCCATACCTCTCCTTATATCAATGCGTCCATAGGCAATATCCATATGATTTCAAGCAACAATATGTCCATAAAAAGTCTTCAACTTAACTTTAATAGAACAAAGATGCTGGCCATGTAAGTTCCAAATTAACTTTTTAACTTTTCTAACATACATCTCTCTCACCCAAAAAACAATAATAGGCTGTTATTATTACATCTTCCTTTTACTTTCACAGTTGTTTTGATTCACAAAGGATTTAACTTCCTATGTCCAGTATATTTTCAAACAGTTTTCTGATTATCTACATTTAAACTGTTTTTAACATTTTTTCAGGTGTCAATTTCCATACAACTTAGTATAATTTAAACTAATCTGTAATTTATTTGTAATTTGTACAGAAAATATATTTGTAATTGAAGCTACATGATAAAATGTAGGAATAAATATGGTCATAACTGTAATACAAATAATAAATATAAGAAACATTTTTTAATTGCTTGGACCCACTTTAACAATTCCTGTTATTTTTTCAGTCAGAGAGTATAGATTTTCATTTCACTTGAATGACTGGAACTAAATTTTACAACACATCATCTTGCTGAATAGACTTTTTTCTTTCTAATAACTGATTTATTCATCAGAAATTCATTACTCAAGTAATGGAAACATTTTAGTAGTGTTTTTCAAGTTATAATATCAAGTCCTTATACTCTCTTTTTCCCCCTCAATTATGAGTATGTAGGCAGTCTCTAGATTTGGTCCTCCAAAAGAAAAAGTTCTACTATTCTCTTTACTTTCTTCCAAACTATGTGAACTGATGCAATACAATGACCCTAGACAATTTCAAAGGCCTCATGATGGAAAATGCTATCTATATCCAGAGCAAAAAAATGATGGAGTCTGAATGCAGAATACTATTTGCACTTTATCTTTTTCTAGGTTTTTTCCTTTTAGACTATTTCTTCTTCTTCTTCTTCTTCTTTTTTTTTTTTTTTTTTTTTTTTGACTGAGGCTGAGGCAATTGGGACTTAACCCCAGGGGTCTTGCCCAGAATCATACAGCCAGGAAATGTTAAGTGTCTGAGGCCAGATTTGAACTCAGATGCTCCTGACTTCAGGATTGGTGCTCTATCCACTACACCAACTAGCTGCTCCTCTATTCTTCTTTCAAATATGACTAATATGGAAATGTTTTTACAATTGCACATACACAACATATTTTAAATCCTCACCTTTTTAGAGAGGGGTGAAGAAGAAAAGAGAAAAACCTAGAATTCAATTTTTTTAAGTGAAGGTAAAAACATTTTCTTTTCATATAATTAGAAAAAATAAAATACTATTAAAAATACTCTCTTTCAGAAAACTTCTTCATTCTAAAAGCTTCCATTATTAACATCAATGAACACCAAAATCAATAAGTTATCCAGTCTTACCCTATAAAGTTTAGCTATGTATCCACCACTGCCTACTAGACAATCTCTTGTGGAGTTCCCGGCATAATTTCAAATATAACATTCAAAACTCATGACCTTCTTTTCCCCAAAATCTAAGCCATCAACTTCTTTTTTTGTCAATGACACCTATTGTCTTCCTATCCCCAAGATCTAGATTACCAACTTCTCCATGTCAATCAATGACCTTCACTTTCTCCAAAAGCCAGCTTCAAAATCTAAACTCAAAAATGATTCCACCTTTTCTCTTTCAAAATTCATTTCTAGTCAGTTAACAACTCCCATGTCAGTTTACCTTTTTCACATTTTCCCTTCTTTGCCAATCCAAGTGATATCAAGATTATCTATATCTTTACCTCAGGCCAAAACTATTACAATTCCTCGACTTTAGGCTTTTCCTTCTTCCCATACTTTTTTCTCCCTACCCTTCTCCCTTTTCCTTTTACTACTGCTAGATTTATCTTCTACAAGCATCATTAAATTACCACTCTCCAGCTCAAGAACTTACAATGGCTCTCTGCTTGATTTTCAAGGATTGTCCTCTGCTGTTATCTATCCAACCTTATTTTCTATTGTTCCCTTCACTCTATACTGGATGATCCAATAAACACAGGCTCATTCCATTCTATCCATATCTTCAATCTCATTGTTTGACCTGATATCAAGCATACCCTTTCCATTCATTATTCTTTATCTTTTTTCCATCCCCAAATTTTATTTTAAAAAATACAGAAAAGTTGCACAAAGGGTCTACCTAACTCTACATCTAAAAACAGAAATAAACAGAAAATGGAATCTTGACATGTGATAGCAGCAGACAAACTGGATTTAATTAAAGCAAAGTTGTGGTCGTCAATCCTACTCTTTCTTCCAGAGTCAATGAAATCATGTGGCAACACAAAAATCAAGACAATGGTGATGACCCAGGATGCAGAGGATGACCTTGATATCTTCAATGTCTGACCAAGTTTTAAGCACTCCATAGCAGCTGCTTCAGCAGCCTTTGAGGCCGTTAGAACAAATTGTTCTCATCTGCCTATTCTGCCAAGGGGAACGCTGCTTGTTTGGGATAGATAGCCTCCTAATTCACCAACAGGTGTGAGGCCTATCAGTTATTCTCAACCAGTTATGATTAGCCTGTTGGCTGAGGTGGTTTACCAGGGTGTGGCCACTGGATAGGCTATGGATTCTTGGAACCGCAGGTGAGAGTTAGATGAAAATGGGTCCCAAAGGTAAATGAGGAGCTCTAAAAAGGGTTCATCAAGGCTTCATACTAGAGGTGCTAGTCTTCACTCCCAAACATTCCATCAAACATAATGTGTAAGCTAAACATTTAAGAAGAAAAGAGAAAATCTGGCAAGAGTTCAGAGAAGAGAGATAAAAATATTAAAAGGATTGAAAAGAGAAGCCCCAAAAGATTCAAGGAATATTAGTTTAGTAAAGTAGTGGCATATGGGGCTAGACTTAAAGGGAAAGATGAGAGATAGATGTATAGTTTCAGGCATCATTTACATACAGATCACAATTGAACTCATGAAGAATTGAACATGTTGAGTTTACCAATCTTCTTCTGGTGAAGCTATTTGCAAATCATGGGAAGAGCAATATAAAATAGGCTATAGCATTATTCCAATGATAAGTTACATGCAAAAATTAGAAAAGATGAATCATACGGTAAGAGTATGAAATAATAGACACATAGCTGAAACGCTGCAAGAATGCCCACATAATGCTATGAAAACTTAAGATAATCTCTAATACATTGAACAGACCACCTACATAGGACATATAGAAAGAAAATTTCAGTGAAAAACTATTATTAGACTACAATCTTTGTCATTTGTCAGAGTTCCCACAGCAATGAAATCAGAGATCAGCTGCAGTATATGTCTATATCATATGCTGAGGGGGGAGGAGGGAATCTTTTCTAAGAATAAAATAAAAGGGAGGGAAGGAGAGGTTCTTCACAGCCCTATCCAGTTTACTTCCATGGCAAAACCTGAAACCATTCATCACTAAAATCTGCAATTCTAGATAAAATATTTTCCTTATGAATAGAAGAAATACTTGTACTAAAAAAGATAATGCACCTAAATAAAAGGTTCCATTGGCACAGATTTCATTATCAGAAGTAGTACTGTGAGAGGAGAAATTTTCCATATATGATATTCCCTCTCTTCTGCGCCTCAGCAGGTTATTCTTTTCATTCTCTCTCTCCCAGGAAGGCAAATTGTGGTCAGTAAACCCTCAGAGGTTAGAGGTGAGTGCTCCATCTGGTCTTGGGAAGTTCTCCCATTCATTGATGTATAAATTATATTCAGATTAGAGAAATATGACTCCTTTTTGTTCAACAGGTCCTGGTTTTTCTGTGACATCTGTATTTGAAACAGGATCACTGCCACCAGCCCAGTGTTGAGGAAATTAAAACTTCTCTCCAATGTAGAGTATTTACTTATATACATTTAACAGATATATTCAATTTGCAATTTGGTTTTGTTTATCTGTTTTTCATGATTACAACAAAGGGAGGGTCCAAGGGGAAAGATTATTCTGGGAAATATCTGTACTATCAAAAATCAAGAAGTATTAATAAAACGTCTAGCTATTCCTAAAACTTCTCTATGCAAGACAACTTTGATGAAATAGTTTTCCTTCAAATTAAAAAACTGATTAAGATAAAGACTATTTTCTAGGACCCCAAAGAAATCATCTGATGTATTTATATTTTGATATTACCATATTAATATAAAACAATCAATGTTTGAAATCACAATAGAGATTAAAAATAGGATAATTCATAGCAGTTAACAGAATACTAAAAGACAGATTAGAATGCCAACATACTACAAAATTACAAAATTATGTTAATAAGCTTGCACTACTTACCATCTGTGAGTCGAGAAGGTAGTAACAATCCTCTTCTGCCTAATTCTGCTAAAGCCAGACATCCACCATGCCAAGCATTATCAGTTTCCTGAAAACTTAACAACAAATAGTACATGAGTTTAACCTTAGGTATTTGGGATTCTTTTTTATACTGCATTCTCAAAAGTTAATTACTACTTGGCTAGAAACTGGAAATTGAATGGATGCCCATCAATTGGAGAATGGTTGGGTAAATTGTGGTATATGGATGTTATGAAATATTATTGTTCTGTAAGAAATGACCAGCAGGATGAATACAGAGAGTCTTGGAGAGACTTACATGAACTGATGCTAAGTGAAATGAACAGAACCAGGAGATCATTATACACTTCAACAACAATACTGTATGAGGATGTATTCTGATGGAAGTGGATATCTTCAAGAAAGAGAAGATCCAATTCAATTCCAATTGATCAATGATGGACAGAATAGAGCTACACCCAGAAAAAGAACACTGGGAAATTAATGTGGACTACTTGCATTTTTGTTGTTCTTCCAAAGTTATTTTTACCTTCTGAATCCAATTTTTCTTATATAACAAGAGAACTGTACGGATCCTCTGCACACATATATTGTATCTAAGATATACTTTAACATGGTTAACATGTATGAAACTGCCTGCTATCTAGGAGAGGGGGTGGAGGGAGGGAAGGGAAAAAGTGGAACAGAACTGTGAGTGCAAGGGACAATGTTGCAAAAATTACACAGGTATATGTTCTGTCAATAAAAAGCTTATAATAATAAAAAAAAATAATTACTACTTAAAACCTGTTTGGTTTGTTTTTGTTTTTGTTTTTTGTTGCTATTATTCCTTTTGGAGGAAGGGGGCTTTTTTCTTTAACAAATTTACATGACCTTCTGAAAATTCAATATTAATGACAGGAATTTTCCTGAAATAAGTTAGACTGCCCCTTGGGCTACATTTGTTACTATGAGTATGAAACACACAAAAAATCTAAAATTAAAGTGATACACATATAATTATCATGTTCTAAACATGACACAAAGAAGTTGGCTACAAAATTTTAAGAATAGCAAGTACTGGGGCAGCTAGATGGCGCAGCAGATAGAGTACCAGCCCTGAAGTCAAGAGGACCTGAGTTCAAATCTGCCCTCAGACATTTTCACATTTCCTAGCTGTGTGACCCTAGGCAAGTCACTTAACTCCAACTGTCTCAAAAAAAAAAAAGATAGCAAGTATTCCAAAACCCTTTGTATGATGGCATATGGTATAAATGTCTTTGGGAGGCAGGAAGGATGGATGCCCACTCGCCAGCAAAGAGAATTTGAACAAATTCTAGAATTTATTAAGGATAGAGTTAGTGAATATAAGCATCTAGAAACAGAAGTAGTAATCAATCACGAAGTGTCAATCAATGACTTGATCAAGAATAGGTCATGTGATGAAGATAGCCATTAGATTCAAATGCCACCTCTGATATTTTCTGGTTATGAGTCCTTGAGCAAGTCATTGGGTCTACAGGGAGGGAGTGGAATCAATTTCTTTGTCTGATGGTTTTAACAGGCCTCCATGTACCCCAGACAACTCCTATGAATTTACCTTCTAAGGCACAGTGGGATTGTAATCTTATGCATCAGTGGATATAATTACCACTCTGGGAGTTTTCTTCACATTGACAAAATCATGATGCTCAGGAGATAGATTTTAGTAAAGCATCTTTTAGTATCTCTAATCAAATGCCAGGGTATGAACTACAAGATAGTATAGTTAGGTGATCTTAGAACTGGCTTGACAAGAAGATCTGTAGTGAAGTGCCCAAGGAACAATCTATCCTTGACCTTGTACCATTTTACATTTTAAAATAATCTAGATAAATATATAGATGCCCTGCTTGTCAAATTTACAGCACACAAAACTAAGAGAGATATAACAAACTATATGACAAAGTAGGATGTAAGCAAATCTGAAAAAGCAAAACTATATCTGAGTTATATCTATATGAATTTTAATAGGGAAACATGTAAAGTCTTATTCTTGGGTTCAAAAACATCAATTTAATAAACATGAAATGGATAATTGCATAGCTACATAATGGATGATCTGAAAAAAGATCTAAGAGTTTCAGTAACAAGTTCAATATATCAACAGTCAAAAAGAGAAACCAAAAAAAAACAAAAAACAAAAAAAACCCTAATACAATTTGAGGCTGTATTGAGAGACATAGTATTCAAAACAAGGAAGGTGATAATTCTGCTGTATATCATAGTCAGACCACATCTAAAGAGGCATATCTAATTATAAGTATACCATATTTTAAGAAATACATTAACAATAGAAAAGCATTCATAAATAGGCAGACAGAACAGTGAAGATTTCTGAGATCATATCATAGAAGAGCTTTTAGCTCAGAGAAAGCAAGACTGGAAAAGGAAGGTAAGAAAGAAAAGCCATCTTAAAATATTTGCAGAAATATCACATAAAAAAGGAATTAGATTAGGAAGTTTTCTCCTTCAGTCCATGAACTTTGTTCCTATATTTGATAAATGTATTTTAATTCAATTGGCTTGCTTTGTTAAATAAATTATATGTGCAAGGATTATAACTGTATTTTTTGTTGTAGCAAAGAACTGTTGCAAAAATTGGTGCCTATCAACTGAAGAATGACCACACAAAGTGTAGCATATGAATATAATAGAATCGATTGGACTAGAAGAAGAATGTGATAAGAGAAATATAAAAAGACTTGAACTGATGAAACTAGTGAACTGATGACAAATGAAATATGGAGGACCAAGAAGACAACTTGTATGATGATAATAATAATAATAAAATCAGGAGAAATAACTTTGAAAGGTCAAAAGAATTCTGATGGAAGAACAATTATAACTTCCAAATACTTACAATGATACACATTCAGGTCTTAGGAAAGAAGAGATAACGTAGACATGTGGAATCAGACATGAGTTTCCACATATGGTCGTTGTATTGATGTGTTTATTTTGTCAGTATACACATTTTACAAGAGAGGGTACAGTTCTACTCAGGTAGCAGTAGAGAGGAAGATTTGAGGGTTATGAGAGATATAAAAATCATTTTTATATGCACAGGAAAAAAAGGAACACAAAAGAAAACAGAAAAAACAATAGCGTTATCACTTTGCTAAACTTGCTATAGAGAAAAAAATTTTTTTTATTATTATGGATGGAGCCAGGATAGCAGAGAGGACACAGGCTTTATTCTAAGCTCCCCTTCAAACCTAACTACTAATTACCAAATCAGCCTCTGAAATAATGCTTGACTGGTAAAATCCACAAATACATCAAATTACCAGCAAGAGATAATCTGGAAAATCGCCAGAAAAGGTTTGTCCTGATAGGGCAAAATGAGTAAAAAAAAAAAAAAACAAGCGAATTCTAACTATTGATAGCTTCTATACAGAAAGAGAGCAGGTTTCCAACCCTGAGTAGGCTAATAGCAGACAGTCTCCAGACAAAACCCCAAAGGGGGATATAGCCTGATCCCCTTCACACAAAGCTCTCCTAGAAGAAATTATAAACGATCTAAAAAGAAAGCTAGAAGAAAAACGGGGAAAGGAAAGAGAAGCTGTGCAACAGAGTAGAGAAAAGACATATAATTCATTAAAAGAAAAATTTGATAAAGTGGAAAAAGAAAACAACTTCCTGGAATGTGAATTGAAAAAGGTAAAGAACTCCCAGGAAAACAGAATTTGTGAATTAGAAAAGATAAAGAACTCCAGGAAAGTAGGATTTGTGAATTGGAAAAAGAAAATAACTCAGCTAAAAAAAATATAGTGAAATGGAAAAAAATTCCACAGAACAAAACAACTCATTTAAAAATTCAATTGGATATATGCAAATAGAAGTAAAAAAAAAAAAAAAAAAAGCTAATGAAGAAAATAATTCATTAAAAATCAGAACTGAACAAACAAAAATGAATGATTCATTGATACATCAAGAATCAGTCAAGCAAAACCAAAAAAAGAAAAAATAGAAAAAAAATGTTAAATATCTACTTGGAATGGGAAAGTCAGGAACTATATGAGGCAAACTATAAAACATTTTCCACTCAAATAAAGTCAGATCTAACCAACTGGAAAAATATTAAATGCTCTTGGATAAGTGGACCTTGGATAGGTCGAGCGAATATAATGAAGATGACAATACTATCCAAACTAATTTATTTATTTAGTGCTATACCAATCAGACTCTCAAAAAACTATTTTAATGGCCTAGAAAAAAAAAACAACAAAATTCATCTGGAAGAACAAAAGATCAAGACTTTCAAGGGAGTTAATGAAAGAAAAATCAAATGAAGGCGGCCCAGCTGTACCAGATCTAAAACTATATTATGAAGCAGCAGTCACCAAAACCATTTGGTATTGGCTAAGAAACAGACTAACTGATCAGTGGAACAGGTTAGGTTCACAGGACAAAATAGTCAATAACTTTAATAATCTAGCATTTAACAAACCCAAAGACCGTAGTTTTGGGGATAAGAATTCAATGTTTGACAAAAACTGCTGGGAAAATTGGAAATTAGTATGGCAGAAACTAGGTATTGACCCACACTTAACACCGTACCACAAGATAAGATCAAAATGGGTTCATGATCTAGACATAAAGAATGAGATTATAAATAAATTAGAACACAGGATAGTTGACCTCTCAGACCTGTGGAGGAGGAAGGAATTTGTGCCCAAAGAAGAACTAGAGATCACTACTGATCACAAAATAGAAAATTTTGATTATATCAAATTGAAAAGCTTTTGTACAAACAAAACTAATGCAGCCAAGATTAGAAAGGAAACAATAAACCGGGAAAACATTTTTATAGTCAAAGGTTCTGATAAAGGCCTCATTTTCAAAATATATAGAGAATTGACTCTAATTTATAAGAAATCAAGCCATTCTCTAATTGATAAATGGTCAAAGGATCTGAAAAGACAATTTTCAGATGAAGAAATTGAAACTATTTCTAGCCATATGAAAAGATGCTCCAAGTCATTATTAATCAGAGAAATGCAAATTAAGACTACTCTGAGATACGATTACACACATCTCAGATTAGCTAGGATGACAGGAAAAGATCATGCCGAAGGGGATGTGGGAAAACTGGAACATTGATATATTGTTGTTGGAATTGTGAATACATCCAGCCATTCTGGAGAATGATTTGGAACTATGGGCAAAAAGTTATCAAAGTGTGCATACCCTTTGATCCAGCAGTGTTACTACTGGGCTTATATCCCCAAGAGATCTTAAAGAACGGAATGGGACCTGTATGTGCAAAAATGTTTGTGATAGCCCTGTTTGTAGTAGCTAGAAACTGTAAATTGAGTGGATGCCCATGAATTGGAGAATGGCTGAATAAATTGTGGTATATGAATGTTATGGAATATTATTGTTCTGTAAGAAATGACCAGCAGGAAGATTTCAGAAAGGCCTAGAGAGACTTACATGAACTGATGCTGAGTGAAAAGAGCAGGACCAGGAGGTCATTATATACTTCAACAATAATACTATGTGATGATCAGTTCTGATGAACATTGCTCTCTTCAACAATGAGATGAACCAAATCAGTTCAATAATGAATAGAACCAGCTACACCCAGTGAAAGAACACTGGGGAATGAGTGTGAACCACTGCATAGCATTTCCAATCCCTCTGTTTTTATCTGCTTGCATTTTTGATTTCCTTCTCAGTTTAATTTTACCTTATTTCAAAGTCCAATTCTTCTTGTGCAGCAAAATAACTGTATGGATATGTATCCGTATATTGTATTTAACATGTACTGGTCTACCTGCCATTTGGGGGAGGGGATGGGGGGAAGGAGGTGAAAAATTGGAACAGAAGGTTTTGCAAGGGTCAATGCTGAAAAATTACCCATGCATATATCTTTTAAATAAAAAGGAAATAAAGAAAGGAAAAGGAAAAGGAAAAGGAAAAGGAAGGAAAGGAAAGGAAAGGAGAAAGGGGAGAGGGAGACAGAGAGGGAGAGAGAAAAGGAAAGGAAAGGAAAGGAGAAAGGAAAAAAGGAAAAGGAATAGGAAAAGGAAAAAGAAAAAGAAAAGGAAAAGAAAGAAGGAAGGAAGGACCAGCAGGATGAATACAGAGAGGCCTGGAGAAACTTACATGAACTTATGCTAAATAAATGAGCAGAACCAGGAAATCATTATATACTTCAACAACAATACTATATAAGAATCAATTCTGATGGAAGTGAAAATGAATACAGACCACAACATAGCATTTACACTCTTTGTTATTGTTTGCTTGTATTTTTGTTTTTCTTCCCAGGTTATTTTTACCTTCTTTCTAAATCTCATTTCTCTTGTGTAGCAAGACAACTGTATAAATATGTATATATATACTGTATTTAACATATACTTTAACATATTTAACAGGTATGTGACTACCTGCTATCTAGGAGAAGGGGTGGACAGAAGGAGGGGAAAAATTGAAACAAGTTTTTCCAAGGATCAGTGTTGCAAAATTACCCATGCATATGTTTTGACAATAAAAAGCTATAATAATAATAATTTTTTAAAACTGATGTAGGATACTTTCAATGTCTTACACAATCATCTTCCCTGTTCTTTTTAATCTCAAGACACAGGTTTCTTGTCAACTAAGTTCACAATTTTTAAAAGTAAAGAAAAAACTTATTCTGCTTGGCCCCTGAGAACAGATCTATGAGAGATGGACAGTCTTTCAGAAAAGCAGATGATGGCTTAATAAACATAAAAAAAAATCTTTAAACTTTAAAAGTTTAAAGATTTAAATCTATTGATGCATTTCTAAACAAGGCTCTAACAAAACATGATTTACACATAAAAAGTAATACCATAAGCAAATTTGGGGAACACAGAATAGTTGACCTGTTACATGTATGGATAAGGAAGGAATTTATGACCAAATAAGAGATAGAAAGAACTATAAATATGAAATGGATCATTTTAATTACATTAAATTAAAAACGTTTTTACATAAACAAAAACCAAGGAACCAAGATTAAAAGGAAAGCAGAAAACTGGGGGGAAACTGTTTACAGCAAGTTCCTCTGATAAAGTTCAGAGTTCTCAAATATATAGACCACTGAGCCAAATTTATAAGAATATGAATTATTCCTTAACCAATAGTCAAAGGATAAGAATAAAGTTTTCTTTTGAAGAAATCAAATCCATAGTCATATCAAAAATTGCTCTAAATCACTACTAATTATAGAAATGCAAATTAAAACAACTCTGCTATACCACCTCATAACTATCAGACTGGTTAATATAACAGAAACATAAAATAATAAATCTTGGAGGGAATGTGAGAAAATTAAGACACTAATGCATAACTGGTTGAGTTGTGAACTGATCTAACCATTATGGAAAACAAGTTGGAACTATGACTAAAGGACTATATAACTAAGACTCAACAAAATCACTACTAGGTCAAGTATCTCAAAGAGATGAGGAGCAGGGAGAGGAAAAGGACCTATATGTACAAAAATATTTATAGTAGCTCTTTTTTGTGGTAGCAAAGAACTGAAAGCTCGAGGGAATTCTCATCAATTGGGGAATGACCAAACAAGTTGTGGTATATGACTGATAGAATACTACTGTACTATAAGAAATGATAAGACTTACATGAACTAATGCAAAATGAAGTGAGCAAGTACAGGGGAACACTGTACATTGTAACAACAATATTATACAATGATCAATTGTAAATGATTTAGTTGTCCTTAGCAACAATGATAAAAGACAAAGGACTTAATGATGGAAAATGCCATGCACTTCCAGCAAAAGAACTGATGAAGTCTGAATGCAAATAAAAGCATACTTAAAAAAAAACAAAACTATTTTTTTTTTGGGGGGGGGGTAATCTGTGTTTTCTTTTGAAAAAACTAATGGGGAAGTATGTTTTGTGAGACTGCATATATATAACCTATATCAAATTGCTCATTTTCTAATTGGGAGTAGAGGGGAAGAAAATAATGCCTCTGTATCAGTTCTTCCTTTGCACTTCATTTCTATAATATATTTACTATGTTTATCTTTTCCTAAACAGTTCTACATTTTAGAGTAAGATCATTCTCAACAATGCCCCAATCATTCTTTTGAGCTATCCAATTTCTGATGTCCATCTTAAACATATAGTTTACATTTCCATGTAAAAAACATAAATAATATGTCCATGTTAATGAAGTTTCTTGAAATCAATCTTTGATATTAGCTCTTATATGTTAAATTTTCTATTGAGTTCACAGGTTTCATTGAAAGAAAGTCCTGAAAATCTGCAAGTTATTTGAATTTTTTTTTTCATTCAATATCATGGATAATTTTGCTGGATACACTATTTTTGGCTACAGGCCCAATGCTTTTAACTGCAAGGATTTGCAGTCTTTTATCAGAGCTGCTGAGAAGTCCTATACAATTCTAATTGCAGCTCCAGCATTGTTTTTTTCTTGTTTCTTGCAAAATTTTCTCTTTAAACTGGTGGTTTCTAAATCCTTCTAAACAAAGGATCTCTTGTAGGTAGTGACAGGTAGATTTTTCCTATTTTTACTTTCTCCTCATGTTGTATCACTCCAAGACAATTTTCTTGATTATTTCTTGCATTTTTGTGTCAAGGTTCTTTTTTTGGTCACAGCTTTCAGGTAGTCCAATTATTCTTATATTTTCTCTTCTTGATCTGTTCTTCAGATCTGTTGCTTTTCTTACGAGATATTTCACATTCTGTTTTTTCATTCTCTATATTCTGTTTTGCTATTTCTTGGTCTTTTATAGCTTCACTGGCTATACCCTTGCCCAATTCTAATTTTCAAAGAGTTATTTTTGTCTTTAAGACTGCATCTCCTTTCCTAGTTGGTTGTGTTTTTTTTTTCCAGAGTCTTGTTTTCCTTAAATGGTTTTTATTTTTCTTTTTAGTTTTTATTCAATGTCTCTTTTAATTTTTAAATTCTTTTTTGAGTTCTTTTATAAATTCTCTTTGATCAGGCAGCCATTTAATAGTATTCTTTGGGATAGAAGAAACTTTTTTTTACTTCAGTGTCCCTTTCTGAAGATGAACCCTGATTTACCCTATTCCCATATTAAGCTACTATGGTTGGGTTCTTTCTTCTTTGCCAGTTCTTTTTTTTTTTTTTTAATGAGAAGTATTAGTGTAAGCATCTCTAATTGTGAGAGTTGGGGGATGGTACCTCTCTGCCTTCACATCAGCTCCCCCTCTGACCCAGAACTTCAAACCAAAAGCTCCACCTTCCTGCAAGTGATCATCAGCATCTCTGTCCCACTTGCCTCTGCACTCACCAGGTATGCTGGTTCCTTCTTACCTAGGAGCATATCTCTGTAGCAATGTTAGACCTAGTAATCCTGATTAGCAGAGGTTCCCTCAATCTTCTTGCAGACTTTTGACTGTACACACACAGTCTGGGAGGTAAAAATTTCTGTGATTCCTGCTGAGGCTCTAGCCAAATCCAGCTAGCTCCAGGGGTCCCCACTTGATGTTTCTATAGAACTAGCCTGGAGGTATTTGTACTACACACTGGTTAATCTTTCTTCAGATTTTTTTTTTTGGAGGACCCCTATTCTGTCTCAAGTTTTCTTGATTTTTCATTAATCTATGTTCACTCTGAGGGAGAAATTTTTTCTGTTTGTGGGGGAAATCTGAAAAACTTGAAATTTACTGACCTACTCTGCCATCTTCCCAGAATCCTCCCAATATCAATCTTTATAATATCTTTCCCTTGCTATGGCTATATATATATATATATATATACACACACATATATATATATGTATATATATATATACACATATATATTAACTGTCTGTAAGTGACTCACTTCATTTTAGTCTCAAAAATAATTTATAAAACTAGCCTGAGAAGGCTAAACTTATTACAATAGTCAATAGACAATAGTGAACCCTGAAAAATATACACCAAGAGAGTATACTTTGAAAGAAAAGAATATGGATAAATCAAACAATTTTTCATCCCATTAGTAAAAAAGGCATAGGCTACTTAAGAAGGAAATGGCCAAAGCCAAAAGGAAGCTCAGCTATAAATGCATCTGGTGATAAAACCAATAGAATTGACCCTTTTGAATTGTGGAGCTAGAGAAGACTTTTGAGAGTTTTTTGGACAGCAAAGAGATAAACTCAATCAATACTTAAAGAAATTAATTCAGGCTATTCACCAGAAGGTCAAATATTAAAAGCTAAAGCTTAAATATTTTGACCACAAGATGAGAAGACTGGATTCATATGAAAAGACCCGGATATTGGTAAAGATGGAAGACAAAAGTAGAATGGCAGAGAATAAGATGGATAGATAATATTATGGCAACAATAAATATGAATTTGAATTTTCTTCAGAATTTTGAAAGATCATGGAGGATGGAAGAGCCTGGCATAATATGGACCTTAGGGTCACAAACAGTCAGACAAGAATGAACAATAATAATTGATAAATCACTATCATTATTTTCATACACAAAAAGAACAACAAATTTGTTCCTTCAATATATTCAATTTTCTTTACAAATAGTGAAAGATAACCAAAACTAATTTCATTGTTAACCAATTAAATCTAAGTGCCCACAAGACAATACTCGCAAAAGAGTTTGTCTTTCATGAATGTATTGCAATATATTTTGTAACAGGATATATTTACCATAGGTTTGGCATTGTCCTAAGAAGGGCAACCAATATTTGACATATTGTTAATGCAATCCTTAAACTGTCAGTGGGCATGCTTGAGGCTAGAGGAAATATATTTAAGAACACATTACTTTGCTTCATACATACTGTCTTTTTTGACTGACATGTATTTAAGCATGCTAATATGCTTAGCAACACAGTTTTCCACAAGATGCAATGACCACTTACTATTACAATTCTAGAAGTAGCACAAGTTAAAACTGGAATAACTGAAACTAAATTACATCTGAACTCAAGCTTGTCTGCTACCACAACTATGGAAGATATTTTATTCAGGGAAAAAAAATCCATTAAGTAGGAAAAAAAATTACTCATCATTTCCCTCCCCAAAAATCTATCACATAATTGAGATTTTAAAAAAACCAAAAACATGCTATCATAGACAGTATTCTCTAAGTTTCTCAACTCTAGGACAATTTGTCTCACAAACATACAGAAATCTCTATAAATGCTCCAACATTACCTAAAAACTACTACACAACAATTCATTAAATTTAAGTTCCCATGAACATATCAGATTTTGCACCACAATTTCAGAAAAGGAAAGGCTAACATATTAACAGTGACCTGCAAATAAAATAAATGTCTATTAAACTGAAGTCAGTGTATATTTTATGCTAAAAAGCCCATTCTAATCAGCATTCTATCTTTGAAGACACTCAAAATGAAGTACTATCACTCATTTTAATTCCTTTGATTTTTTTAAAAGCATTTTAAAAGCATTACAAAAACATGAAATTATTTTATGCTTCTATTGTTCAACTATAAATTTTATGTGAGGAAGCATGGTATAAGAAAGAATGATGGTATATACTTACATTGGATTTAATTTATACTTTAACATATTTAACATGTATTGGTCAACCTGCCATCGGGGGAAGGGATGAGGGAAGGAGGGGAAAAATTGGAACAAAAGGTTTGGCAATTGTCAATGCTATAAAATTACCCATGCATAACTTGTAAATAAATAGCTCTAATAAAAAAAAAAAATTACCCTTAAAAAAAAAAAATGAATGATGGACTCACACATTTACTAGATGTGAATTAACCTGATTTATAGGCTCCTGTAAAATGAGGGTAATAATGTTATATTATTTAGATTAAAACAAAGCTTAAAGTATTCTATAAATGTGTTACTACTAGTTATTCTTGTAGAGTTTATATTATGATGTGAAAAATCTACCCATCTGGCCTCTATCAGATAATGAAAACAATACAAAATAGCCAAAAAGCTATTAAATTGTGCATACTCTGATCCAGCAATTTTGCTACTAGAATTATACCCTCAAAGAAATCAAAGAATGAGGGAAACAACCCACATGTACAAAAATATTGATAGCAATTTCTTTTTTTCCATGCAGTAACGAATCAGAAACTGAGGAAATGTCCATCAGTGGGGAATAGCTGAACTAGTTATAATAAATGAAGTGATGGAATAATATTGTGTTATAAGATACGATGAAGGGAATGTTTTCAACGAGCTAAGAAGACATATAAAATGATGCAGAATGAAGCAGGCAGAACCAGAGAAAAATGTATATGACACCAATAGTACTGTAAAGACAAGAAACTTTAAGAGGTCTGGAAATTCTGATTAACACACTGACCAACGAAAATTCCAGATGAAATATTGCCCATGTCTTGATAGAGATAATGAACTTAAAGTGCAGAATGAACTAGATTTTTATAGACATGTTCATTGCAAGAATTTTCTTTGCTGGTCACACTAGTTTGTAACAGGGGTTTTGTTTTTCTTGCTTTTGTAAATTGGGGAAGGGGAAGCAACAGGGAGAAGGCTCATCATAAATATAAAATTAAATTAATTTTTTAAAAGAGTACATCAGGTAATTGAACCTAAATATCACAGAGAAGAAAATCAAATACATTACAAAAATGATTTCAAGAGAAAATAATTTTACTTTGATTTCTTCACATACCTGAAACAATCTAATACTGAACCAACAACATCATCTGCTAATTCTTTTGGTAGCCTTCCGGTTATTCTCCCAATTCTGCACGAGAAAAAAAAATACATACACAAATAAATATACACACACACATACATACACATACACACATACACACAATTATAATCTATGATGTCCTTTGAAAGGCTCACTGTGAAACACCATCAATGAAAAATTTCACCCTGACTAAATAATATGTTTATGGGGAGTTTTTTGCCCAATTTCAAAAACATACTACAAGGCATTTTAAAATCTATCAATGCAAAAGATACAAATTATAACAACTTCAGTAGGTTTATTCAGGAAGGAAGGGAGGAGGGATGAAGAAAGGGAAGAAGGGAAGAGGGAGGAAGAAAAAGACTAAAGAACCTATGATTGAGGCACTATGTTTATATTCTAACTCTAGCTCCTGTAGTTTTCTTTTAATAACAAATAAAAGAAAACTTATTTGTTTCAGATTGAATGACTTATATGTCATCATTAGCATTCAAAAGTCAGTTGAGTGCTGATGACAAACTTTTCCAATGTATGACTTTGGGCAAATCAACTTCTTATGGCCTAACTTCCCTCACTTGTGGACTAAAGTGATTTGTTTTTTAATGGTACCAATTTTAAATAGATTTTGTTCCCAGAAGTGCGTTTCCACTTGTTTACAATACTGAAAAACTGCAACAATTTTCACTTCTCTTTCTTTGTAGTCCAGATTTACAAAGTAGCTGAAATGCTACTGTTAAACTGCCTCTTCCTTGGCTACAAATTTCAGTCCTTCAATTTTTATAAAGTTGTGTTAAATGCTCTCTCCTAGAACATTGAGTCAATCATTTCTGCTATTTCACCAATGTATCAGGCACCTAATTCTGTTACAGCTTAGTAATGACTTCTACTTCTTTCTGCTGCTGCTCATATTCTTCCTTCCAAGATTCTTATCTATTTAGTTTATTATTTTGTTACATTTTTCAAGGTTCTGTTTGTCTTCATTATCAATTTTGCCTTGCAGTTTTTTATCCTCATCTGAATACCTCATTTTGAAAGTATAGAATTCAAACAAGTTCTTGGAAGATATCTTGTGTCTCTGCTTCTTACCTTCAGCCATGTATTCTTCAGCTTCCTAGACTATATACTCATTGTTTTCACTGCTTAAGCAATTTTTGTCACTGATGACTGTGATCTTATTCTCCTTGCCTATTCATTTACCTGTAATAAATACACTAAAGATGCATTTGCATCAATGTCAAATGCTACTTCAGTAAAAAGGACACCCAGAAGGCAGGGGGAATTTCTATGAACTCAAACTTGCTAAGCAGGTCATCATTTCTTGTTGTTCTCTAACCTAAACAAAGTGAGGAGACTGGTTGTCTGAATAGGTGACAAAAGTCAGTCTGCTTAGTAGGGATATTGGTACTCCATTTGATCAGAGCTGTGATAACTCCACCAACAGTTTCAATACCCAGGGAAAGAGAAGTGACATTGACTAGCAGCAAGTCCTAAACTTTCTCAAATTTATCTCTAAGCAAGATGGCAGTACAGATAGCAGTACCATAAACAAAAACTTTATCAGAATTGTTTTAACTCCTTAAAAACTCCTAAAAAAAGTAACTCCCATAAGTGGAGATGTGAAAAGAACTAATCCAGTTTTGCATTACAGAATAGAATTCATGGTCTTAAACCAAGGAGGAGGTCCAGATTCAGCTCATCAAAATAAGCAAAGGTTACAGAGTATAGCTTCATAAAGGTAATCAATCTTAATACTGTCTGGCCTAGGGACTGAAAAAGAGTATGCTTCACAAGCAGAGTGCAGACAGTGCATAGAATTCTTATAATTTCCTTCTTGTACTTTCACTTGAACTCTGCAATGAAATGACTGTGTAGTTATCACTAACTGGGTATTCCCAGGTATGGACTCAACTTCAAATATGTCATTTTCAAAGGTAATAGAGATATGAAAAATGTCATTTCTAATGTTGAAGATCAATACATTTCTTTTGGCATCAACCTTGTTGTCTAAGCTACTATAAATTATAGCAAAAAGTAGTTTGCTCTTGATGATTTGGAGTACACACATACCAGGGACAGTTTCAGCATCATTTGTGAACTGATATTAGAAATACTGAAGTATGGTGGTACTCTGACCACAGCATTTGTAACAGTTTTCTCAAGGTAAGTTTTGATCATTTCTTTCATCTTGGTCAAAACTCAGAAGTTATTTCTGAACAGAAGCTTTTGGTCTCCATTTTTTATTCCACTTAATCAAACAATACAAGATTACACTTTTAGGGTTTGTTGAAATGTGATTTGTTACAGCATCACCAATTAAACATTTGATGTTCACGAAAGTGGCATAACTTATAGTGGGCCTCCTAACCAATGACGAGAAACAAGTAAGACTCTAGATCCATTCCTAAGATCCCTTGCAGCTCTACATATATGATACTATAGTCCCACGGCTATGAAGGAGGAAAGCAGGGATGTCATTAGCATATGTGAATACTATGCATAAGTGCATGATGCATTTAGATCCAAGTGGGCATGTATCTATTAGGATACTACTGCAACTGAAGAGAACAGGTTTGTCCAATATTTTTTAGAGCATGAATATATGAAATGGTTTGAAGAGCATCAGGAAGCCCCCCCCCCCAAGAAAAGAGTGTCTTTCCCATTGACTTGTCATTCATATATATTAATTTACAACTACAGATTTGTTCTTTAGAATTAAAAAAATAAAATACAAATGGCATATATCTAATTTCCCAGGTAATACTAATTAACCTTTGTTTAAGTTGATCCTCAGATCCTTTTCACGATGACGGCTAACTTAGTGCTAATTTTGACAGTACATAATTATATGTTCAAACCAGTGACCATTGCTTGAAAATGTAAGGCCTGAATGAAATACCATCAGGCACCATAAATTAGTAAGTAGACTTAATGTACTAGGAAACCAAGTGAAGAAATGTACATGCCATAAAGGAAGAGAAGAAAGTTATAAGTAAAGTTGAGAAAGCACTTAAGAAAGCTTTGTATACAGATCTTGAGTTCTGCCTAGACATAGTTTCAATTTTAGAAGTTTTAATACTAGAAACTTACAACTTTAAAATAAAAATTTTAATCACTGACTCTAAATAGGTAAACAACTCTCTTTATCCTTAATCTAATTATTAAAGTTGTCAAATACTAATTGAGACAGTAAAATGGTTTAGTTTATCATCCAATAAATATAAAAATTCATCAAAAAAAGTTTTATATTTTGGAGAAGTCTATAAAAATTACAAGATTCATCTATTGATTTCAGGTAAATCACAAGAAACATACCCTTTTGCTGCAGACCATCGGACAACTGTATCTTTGTCTTTCAATCCAACCAGTAGCTGCTCTATAAAGAGAACACAAGATAAGAATTATTTACTTTTGTTCCAAAGAACAAATAAAATTGTATTTCTATAAGAAATCCTTTGTGTTCTTATAAAAATCAGATTTTTAAATATTCAGTTACATTATATTACAGTTTTTTTAAACAGGGTCTTTGAAGAATCTGCACTTTTATTTTAAGAAGAGGAACCATCTATTTTTGAGTTTAACAAAAGCAATGTTTCTAAAATCCATGGTACAAGAAATTCAGAAGCATCCCAAATCTGTTTGGTTTTTAAATGAATTTCATGTTATATGTTAACAGACATTAAAAAAATTATTTTTAAGGGATTTTACAAAGTTTTATTTACAGTGAAGTGTTTTACCACTGTAGAAATGATGAGTAATCAGCTAAAGCTCATGTTTCTACTTAGGCAAAATCTAAACTCCATCCTAAACACAATTAGGTGCACAGTGAATAAAGTTGCACTTTTTAAAAATCTTGTTAACCTAAAACAAACTCAAGCAGGTTTGCCTAGACAAGGGATTCTAGCAGCTTAATGCATTTGAATGTCTACAGAAGGTAGAAGTTAACAAAAAGGTTGAAACTTCCAGGAGTCAAGATGGTTGAAGTAAGCAGTAAAGCATTATAACTCTTCTTCATCTCCAAAAAGACATAAAATAGCACTGCAAAACAAATCCTAGAACAACAGAGCCAGCAAAAATATGAGGTGAAATCTTTGAGCCCAAAAATCTGGAAGACAGAAGGAAAATTGTCTCACTCAGATGAAATGGAATGAAGTCCAAAACAGGAAGCATTCCAGCAACACAGCAATATGCCTATCCCAGTAAGCCAGTGGTATATTTTGAACCTCAGTGTGGTAGGATAATCAAATGCCAACAGCAGAACCCTCCACATTCCTCAGTATAATCAGGGGAATAGGCAGACTAAGAATGGGTCCTTAGAACCACCAAATGCTTCAGTTTAGCCTAGGGTAAACAGGTAACTTTTAGGAGCCAGACTATCACATGCTTTAGTGTATCCCTGGGGAAATGCAGCTCAGCACATACTGGACACCACCCCTAATATCAGTTTTGTCTCAGGTAAACTGCCAGACCCCAGTGGCCTTTAGCAGAGCCAGTCACCATTCATTCAACCCCCTTAGCACAGTACTAAACACAAGGGACCTCCAGGGGCCTCAGGGCAACAGCAATGTATCATCAGGTAAAAGCTGGGACCGGCAGCCACTGGCACACACAAGAAACCTGAAATAGGGTCCCTTTCATCTGGGGAACAGAGCACAAATTTAAAAGAAAGGGAAAATGCCAAAACAAATTGGCAAAAAAAAAAAAAAAAAAAGATTTTGACCACAGGAAATTAGGGAAGACCAAGATAAAAACTTGGAAGAGGTCAACTATGTCAAAACACTTATGGTCAAAACCTGAAAGAAAAATGGAAAAGTATCCCAGTTCAAAAAGAACTCACAGAAGAAGTCAAAAAGAAGCTTAAAAAGCATATAAGAGAGTTAAAAGAAAAATTGGGAAAAGAAATGAGAGTGATGAAACAGGATTATGAAAAAAATGTCAACACCTTAGAAAGAAGAAAACAACTGTTTAAAATGTAGAAATGGCCAAATGGAAAAGAAGACACAAAAGTCCACTGATGAAAACAACTAGTTAAAAAGTAAAATTAGGTACCAGCCCTTTTTGTGGAAGCAAGGAACTAGAAACCTAGTGGATGCCCATCAGAATGGCTGAATAAGTTATAGTATATGAATGTTATGGAATATTATTATTCTATATCAGCCGAATGATTTCAGAAAAGCCTTAAGAGACTGATGCTAAAAGAAGTGAGTAGAACCAAAAGAACATTATACATAGCAACAAGAAGATTATGTAATGATCAATTCTGATGGACATGACTTTTCAACAATGAGGTAATTCAGGCCAATTCCAACAAACCTGGAATGGAGAGAGCCATCTGCATCCAAAAACAGGACTGTAGGGACTGAATGTGGATCACAACATAATATTTTCACCATTCTTCTTGTTGTTTGCTTGCCTTTTTTTTCTTTCTTTCTCATCTTTTTTTTTTTCTCCTTTTGGATCTGATTTTTTTTTTTTTTGTGCAGCATGATAAATGTGGAAATATATAATATGGGTGAGAGGAAGGAAGGGAAAAAAATTTGGAACACAAGGTTTTGCATGAGTGAATATTAAAAATTATGTATGTATTTTGAAAATGAAAAGCTATTATTAAAATAAATAAATAAAAAGTACAATTAGTCAAACAGAAAAGAAAGTACAAAAAGCTAATTGAGGAAACCAACTCTACTTAAAATTTAGAACTGGAAAATAGTATGGCAGAAACTAGGCAACGACCAACATCAAAAACCCTACACCAAGATAAAGTCAAAATGAGTTCATGATTTAGATAGAAAGGATAATACTATAAGCAAATTAGGAGAACAAGGAATAGCCTATGTGTCAAATCTGTAGAGAAAGAAGGAATTTATGACCAAAGAAGGACTACACAACATTATGGAATGCAAAATGGCTAATTTTGATTATATTAAATTAAAAAGGTTCTGTACAAACAAAACCAATGCAGCCAAGATTAGAAGGGAAGCAGAACACAGGGGGAAAAAATTTTACATCCAAGGATTCTGATAAAGACTTCATTTCTAAAATACATAGAGAACTAACTTAAATTTATAAGAATACAAGCCACTCTCCAATTGATAAATGGTCAAAGGATATGAACAATTTTCAGGCAATGAAATTAAAGCAATTTCTAGCCATATGAAAAAATACTTTAAATCACAATTGATCAGAGAAATGCAAATTAAGATAACTCTGAGATACCACTACACACCTCTCAGATTGGCTAAAATGACAGGAAAAGATAATGATAAATGTTAGAGGGGATGTGGAAAAACTGGGACACTAATACATTGCCGGTGGAGATGTGAACTGATGTAACCATTTTGGAGAACAACGTGGAACTATATATCCAAAGGGCTATCAAACTGTGCAAATTTTGATTCAGCAATATCTCTAATGGATCTGTATCCCAAAGAGATCATAAAAATAGGAAAAGGATCCACATGTGCAAAAATGTCTGTAGCAACCCTTTTTGTAGTGGAAAGCAACTGGAAGTTGAGTAGATGCCATATTGAGGAATGGCTGAATAAATTATGGTATATGGATGCTATAAAATATTATTGTTCTATGAGAAATGACAAGCAGGATGATTTCAAAAAAGCATGGAATGACTGACATAAATTGATACCAAGTGAAGTGAGGAGAACCAAGAGAACATTGTACACAGAAACAAGATTATATAATGATTAACTCTGATGGACAAGGCTCTTTCCAACAATGAAGTGATTAAGGCCAATTGGGGATTTCAATAGACTTGTGATGAAGAGTCTTGTGCATCCAGAAAGAACACTATGGAACTAAATGTAGAGCACAACATAGTATTTTCACCATATTTGGTTTGGTTTTGTTTTTTTCCTTTTTGATATGATTTTTCTTCTGCAGCATGATAATTGTGTTAATATGTATAGAAAAACTGCATGTTTAACATATATTGGAGTATGGGAAGAAGAAAAATTTGGAACACAAAAGTTTTGCAAGAATGAATGCTGAAAATGATCTTTGCATGTATTTTGAAAATAAAAAGCTATTATAAAAAATAAAAGCTAGAATTGGTCAAGTGGAAGCTAATGATTGTCACATCAAAAATGAAATAAACTCAAAAGAATGGAAAAATAAAAGAAAGTGTAAAATACCTCAAGGGAAAAACAAATGAGCTGGAAAATAGATTCAGGAGAGATAATTTAAGAATCACTGGACCACATGAAAGCCATAATCAAAAGAAAGACCTGGACAACACCTTTAAAAAAATTATCAAGGAAAACTGTCCTGATGTACTGGAACCAGAGGGCAAAATAGGCATTGAAAGAACGCACTGATCATCTCAGGAAACGGATCCCAAAATCAAAACTCCGAGGAACATTATAACCAAATTTCAGAGCTATCAGATCAAGGAAAAATATTTCAAATGGCCAGAAAAAAACAACTGAAATACCAGGATGTGATGATTTTTTTTCTTTAAAATATAGGAATGGTTCTTTCTGGGAGCAGGTTTCTTGGGGAGGCAACCCTAGTATCAGTTCAGATCAATAATCACCCCAAATGCAGCCAGCTGATAAAATGCAAATGTTTATTTTCTCCTTCCTTGTGCCCTGGTAGCTTTAATAGAAGCCTCAGCTTTCCTTGGTTAGGAGAGCTCTTGCAGCTTGTCCTTTGCCTCTGCTTTCTTCTGCCTCCAGTCAGCACAAAGGTAGGTTGGAATGAATCTCTTGTCTCCTTGCCTGGGGCTGGGCAGCTTTCTGGACAGCCTTGGTCTCAGTGGGGGAAGTGCAGGAGCCCAGCCACCACAGTGAAGTGAATGAATCTGGCTACGCCTCCGAGAGAAGACTTCTCTCTGAACTTACACTCCCCTCTCAATCGTTTCAACTGAACTCTGCTGACTGAGTTCAGCTGTTTTTATGCTATCTCAAGGGTTGACTCCTCTGAGAGTGGGATTATGGGATCTGAGAGTGGGATTGTGGGTTTCTGACTTTGAATACTGACTTGTGAATCTCCCAAAAGTGTGAATTCCAATGACTACTTAAATGCATTAGTGAGCTAGAGAATTTGCTAAGTACCATGCTAAATTAGGCAACTGACATCACTTTGTAAAGATTCCAACACCAAGGAACTATAATCAGGATTACATAGGACTTGACAGTTGCAAAATTTAAAAATAAGAGGATATGGAACATGATATTTCAGAAGCAAAGAAGCTAGAACACAACGAAGAATCACTTATCTGACAAAATTAAACATAATACATCAAGGCAAAATATGGTCATTCAATGAAACAGGATTTCAAGTTCTTTAAGAAGACAAGAATTAATCAAAGATTTCATCTTTTCAATTTCATTCAGTATTCTCTAGTGATCTATCAAATCTAACCGTTCTAAACTTCTATTCATGACTCCATTGTTTTATGCTTATTTTTTGGTTAGATGTAATCATGTATGAAAAAGATAAACTGAGATCCCCCACTATTATCTTTTTAAATTTTTTATAGTATATTATTTTTCAAATTACATGTAAAAATGGTTTTCAACATTCTCTTTGTAATATTTGGAGTACCAAGTATTTTTCTCTCCATTCTTTATCTCCCCCCTCCCCAAGATAGCAAGCAATTTGATGTACTACATATATATATATATATATATATATATATATATATATATATATATACGCAATCATTTCTTTTGTTTTAATTGGGCTGGCTATTTATTTCCTTTTTATATATAACTGTTTATTTGCAAGATATATGCATGGGTAATTCTTCAGCATTGACAATTTCAAGACCTTTTGTTCCAACTTTTCCCCTTTTTTCCCCTACCCCTTCCCCCAGATAGCAGGTTGACCAATACATGTTAAATATGTTAAAATATATGTTAAATACAATATATGTATACATGTCCATACAATTATTTTGCTGTACAAAAAGAATCAGATTTGAAATAGTGTACAATTAGTCTGTGAAGGAAATCAAAACTGCAGGCAGACAAAAATAGAGGGATTGGGAATTCTATGTAGTGGTTCATAGTCATCTCCCAGAGTTTTCTCTGGTTCAGTTCATTACTGCTCTATTGGAACTGATTTGGTTCATTTCATTGTTGAAAAGGACCAAGTCCATCAGAATTGATCATCATATAGTATTGTTGTTGAAGTATATGATTTCCTGGTCCTGCTCATTTCACTCAGCATCAGTTCATGTAAGTCTCTCCAGGACTTTCTGAAATCATCCAGCTGGTCATTTCTTACATAACAATAAAATTCCATAATATTCATATACCACAATTTATTCAGCCATTCTCCAGTTGATGGGCATCCACTCAGTTTCCAGTTTCTGGCCACTACAAACAGGGCTATCACAAACATTCTTGCACATACAGGTCCCTTACCCTTCTTTAAAATCTCTTTGGGATATAAGCTCAGTAGTAACACTGCTGGATCAAAGGGTATGCACACTTTGATAACTTTTTGTCCATAGTTCCAAATCATTCACTAGAATGGCTGGATGTATTCACAATTCCACCAACAATGTATCAGTGTCCCAATTTTCCCACATCCCCTCCAATATTCCACATTATCTTTCTCTGTCATTCTAGCCAATCTGACAGGTGTGTAGTGATATCTCAGAGTTATCTTAATTTGCATTTCTCTGATTAATAATGACTTGGAGCATCTTTTTATATGGCTAGAAACAGTTTCAATTTCTTTATCTGAGAATTGTCTGTTCATATCCTTTGACCATTTATCAACTGGAGAATGGCTTGAACTATTATACATTTGAGTGAATTCTCTCTATATATTTTGGAAATGAGGCCTTTATCAGAACCTTTGACTGCAAAAATGTTTTCCCAGTTTATTGCTTCCCTTCTAATCTTGTCTGCATTAGTTTTGTTTGTACAAAAACTTTTCAACTTGATATAATCAAAATTTTCTATTCCGTGATCAATAATGACTTCTAGTTCCTCTTTGGTCATAAATTCCTTCCTCTTCCACATGTCTGAGAGGTAGACTATCCCATGTTCTTCTAATGTATTTATATCTCATTCTTTATGCCTAGGTCATGAACCCATTTTGACCTTATCCTGATGTATGGTGTTAAATGTGGGTCAATGCATACTAATTTCTGCCATATTAATTTCCAATTTTCCCAGCAATTTTTGTCAAACAGTTATGCAATCATCATGTTGGGATACAAAAATCAGAACAAATGAGGAAAAAACATGAGAAAGAAAAAGCAAACAAACAAAAAAGGTGAATACAGCATGCTTCAATCCACATTCAATCTCCATAGTTCCTTCTCAGAATGCAGATGGCATGTTCTATCCAAAATGTATTAGAATTGTTTTGGACCATTGTATTGCTGAGAAGAGCAAGTCTACCATAGTTCATCATCACATAATTTTTGTTACTCTATACAATGTTCTGGTTCTGCTCATTTCACTCAGCAACAGTTTATGTAAGTCTTACCAGGATTTTCTGACATCAGCCTACACATCATTTCTGATAGAACAACAATATTCCTTTACATTCACGTATTACAACTTACTTAGCCATTCTCCAATTGACAGGCATCCATTCAAGTTCCAATTCCTTGCCACTATAAAAAGAGCTGCTACAAACATTTTTTTATATATGAGTCCTTTTCCCTCTTTGGGATACAGATCCAAGTCCCACAATTTTTTCCTGTGATTCATTTAGCTTGTATTTTAAATATTAAGATGCTATGTTAGTTGGTGGATATATATGGTTTTGAATTTAATTTGCCGACAAAGGCATCTTTTAGCAAAAATGTAACTCCTTTTGTCTCTTTTAATTGGATCTAATTTTCCTATTGTTTTGTCTAATTGCTTCCTCTGATTGTTTTACTTCAGCGAAAACTTAATAAATTAAGCCTCGGTTCATCATTTTAACTCTGTATTTTTATTTTAAATGTGTTACTTATAAATAACATTACTGGATTATGCTTCTACTTCATTCTGTTTTCCTCTTCCCTTCTACAAACAAGTTTCATCCATGAATATTCACAATTCTGATAACTAATTATGTATTTCTCTCTATCCTATTGTTGAAATTGTTCAGTCCTTCAGTTGAATCCAACTATTTGTAATTTTATAGATCATCACATGCCAGATCTTTCTCTGCTTCACTATGTCCTGAAGTCTGTCCAAGTTCATCTTTCCATAACATTATTTATCCATTTCATGCTCTGCCACCCACTTTTCCTTTTGCATTTAAATCTTTTTCAACATCAGGGTCTATTCCAATGATCTTTTGTCTTCTTATTACATCATAGAAATATTTATGCTTAAGCTTCATTATTTGACCTTTCAGTGAATGGTCTGAATTAATTTCTTCAAGTATTTATTAACTAATTTCATCTCCCTGTTGTCTAAGGGACTCTCATAAGTCTTCCCAAGTATCAAATTTGAAACAATCAAATCTGTGGTGCTCAGTTTTACTTATAGTCCAACTTTCACAATCTTATACTTTTCCTTCCTTTTTTTCCCTCATCTCCTCTTTAAGCGTTTGTTTTGTTTTTAACTAATCTTCAATTAATCTGTCATCAAATTGCCCCCAATCCCTACTTGCCTTAAATCTTTCCCTTCTGTTTTCCTATTGGATAAAGTGCATTTCTGTAGCAAATTGTATTTGTATGTATATTTTTGTTTAGCCAGTTCATATGAAAATGATGTTCAAGTGTGACTTGTAAACCACCTTCCCCATGTCTTCCTCTGTTGAATAAATTTACTTTTTCACCCAATTTATGAGATAATTTTCCCTATTCCCTTCTTCCTCCTTTCCCTACCCTTTCCATTCATCTTTGAAGATCATTAAAACATAGCTGCAACACACCTATGACATTTTCAACCTCCTCAGGAACATCATAGTCTTCATCATTGTCAGAAGCCAAAACCGGAGGGATCTGCCTCTCTTCATCCAGGGTAGAAAGCCGCAGATTAGCAGTCAAAGATCGACAACCACGTTGATATCTAAACAAAAAATAAACATAACTTCAAAGTTAAGAGTTACTACTGAAAAATTGAGAAACTTAATGATTGAACATATTCTCAATATTGTAATTATCCTTCATCTTTAAAACATACCCACCACAATAACTACTCACACATATACATTTGTAAGTGAAAATACTTTACAATTTATAAAATGTTATCTCTATGAGGTTAAGTAACATAAGCATTATAAGCCACAAAATCCATAAACTAGAGAAAAGAATTCAGACCATCAATAAGCATTAATTAAGTATCTACAACATGCCAAGCACTATGCAAAGCACTGGGGATACAAAGAAAGACAAAAAATCAATTCTTGACTTCAAGGAGCTACACTCTACTATGGGAAACAATATGCAAAAAATTATGCAACTATATGCCAATAAAACTGACAATCTAATAAATCAAATAGATGGATATTTTTTTAAAATTTTAATTACCTTAGTTAACAAAAATTAGGATACTTAAATAATCCTATCTAAAATTAAATAGGGGTTTGAGAAGTTTTCCAATAAAGGATGGAATTTTTATATGGACTTCAAAGAAGCCAAGCAGATGAATGTAGAATGGAAGAGATGAACTGTTCCAGGCATAGGGGGCAGCCAGAGAAAACACTCAGAGCTGAGAAATAGAATATCTTGTTTATGGAACAGCCAGGAAGATTAAATTTCATTGGCCCTAATGAAGCAGCAAACATGTAAATAAATATATACAAAACAAGCTGTAGCTAGGAAATTTAGGAAATAATTTTTAAAAGCAATTAAAGAGGGGTTATAGAAAACTTCCTGTACAAAGTGGAATTTTAGTTGGGAATTAAAGGAGGCCAGGGACATCAGTAGTCAGAGAAGGAGGACAACATTCCTCACATGAGGGAAAAGAACAGAAAATGACTGGAGCCTCCCTGAAAATTGGAATGAACTAAATAGAAATTAATGACTCTATGAAACAACAAATACTGGAGAAGGGGAAAAAAGGCACAAAACTGAAACAGAAGAAAATAAAAGATACCTCATGGTGAAAAAAAAATTAATCTGTATGTAGTCCCTGCCTTCAAGGAGTTTACAATCTAATGGACGTGGCAAGACACAAACATTTACAAGAAAAAAAAAAAGTTAAACTGGATAAACAAATAATTAATAGAGAAAAAATAAATATATTTTATTTATTATAATAAATAAAAGGGAGTCAAGAAAGATTTCCTAGTAGGAAGAAAAATTTTAATTGGGAATAGAAAGAAGTCAGAGAAGCCAAGAGACAGAGGTGTGCAAGAAGAGTATTCAAGACATTAAAGAAAAGCCAGTGAATATGTTTAAAGTCAAAAGATGCTGTTTCTTTAAGAAAAAGTAAAAAGGTGTCATTAGATGGAAGAGTACAAAGAGCAGCACTCAGTGGTTGGAAGTGGGGTGGGAAGAAGAGGAAATAGAGTCAGCATTTAAGAAGTCTGGAAAGGTGGTAGATTTGTGTACAGTATGGAAGATGATAGATTATGAATAGTTTTGATTCTGAAGCCTCTGAAATTTACTTATTAAGGATGGAAGGGAGAGGGAGGATTGATAATATGGTCAGATTTTTGCTTTAGGAAAAACCCTTTGAAAGCTGAATGAAGAATGAACTAATATGGGGAAAGCATGTAAAGAATTTGATGTCATACAGACATCTTTAACTCAATCTAAAACCAAACTCATTACTTAAGATAGGACTTTTTGGAAAAGCCATTCAGAAATATTGAAGGAAAAAAAGGGGCAGCTAGATGGTGCAATAAATAGAATACCATCCCTGAAGTCAAGAGGACCTAAATTCAAATCTGGCTTCAAATATTTAATACTTCCTAGCTGTGTAATCCTGGGCAAGTCACTTAACCCCAACTGCCTCAGCAAAAAGGGGAAAAAAAAAAAAGAAAAAGAAAAAAGAAGATGAAATGAATAGATAATATCATGGAAACAATGAAAATGAACTCGAACAAACTTCAAAAAATAGTGGGTTATAAAAAGGCTATTTACATTGGGGTCATATTTAAATATGCCTAAACAATAAAAATTCATATCATTATTTTCATACAAAAAAGGAACAATAAATTTGTTCCATCTACAATAAATTTAATTTTTCTCTACAAATTGTGAAAGATAATGAAACATTCATTCTATAACAATTTTCTTAAAAAACAAAGAAAAAAAGAAATTGAAGAAATTAATATAAGCAAAGAGGGTGGGAAATGATCATTTGTGGTCAAAGATGATTATTTTATTTTAAAAATCACAGAGTCAAATAAAAAACTAATCAAAACAATTAAAAATTTCAATAAATGTAAAATAAACAAATTTAGATCACCAGCCTTTCTGTATCTTACCTATAAAATCCACCAGGAAGAAAAAGAAAAAGAAATTCCATTTAAAATGTCTAGATAGCATAATATATTTGGGAGTATGTCTGCCTAGATATACAAAACATCTATATAAACACAATTACAAAACACACAAATAAAAACACTGAATAATTGGAGAACTATTAATTACTTATACACTAAATCAATATAAATTAACTTAGTTAGTGTCATAACAAACTAATAAAGAATTACTTTATAGAGCTAGAAGAAATAATAACAAAATTCAACTGGAAGAACCAAAGATCAAGACTATCCAAAAGAACGAATGAAAAAACATGAGAAATTACCAGATCTCAGACTATACTACAAAACTATAATCATCAAAACAATTTGGTACTTGGAAAGAAATAGGGAAGTTAATGATACCCCCACTAACAATTAACATTTACATGATGTTTACTATCTACTAGGTGCTATGCTAAGTACTTTACAATTATTATCTCATTTGATCCTTCCAACAAACCTAGGAGATAAGCACTTATCCATTTTATAGTTGATAAAATTGAGGCAAATAGATGTTAAGTGACTTCTTCAGGTTCATATACCTAGAATATACTAGGTTTGTATATATTAGGTTATTTATATTTATTTTCAATAATTAACACAGTACTTGTCTATCTCAGTGATTCTGAATTCCTAACCGAATTCAAACCCTTTTTATGGTTTCACTGGTTCCATTATTCATATCGCCCATAATGCAGCCCCATCATACTACTCTAAAAGTGTCCATCCTTAACCTGTGCTCTCTCCAATGCCTGCTCCAAAAATAAGAGCTTTTCATTCAGCTTAAACCTGTTTCTTTTTCATTTCTTCCATCTTCTTGAATTTACTTAAATTAAACATTGAGAACTGCTTGAAAAGACAATGGAAAGGCATGAGTTTGCTTCTTCAAAATGCTCTTTACTAGTATTCATTTTTAATTCTCTGATGTTATGCTACATGTACATAAACCACTCAAAGAACATTTTTTAGTAAAACAATGCCTTTGTTTCTGGAAGAAGTTGAGAGTCCTTTAAAAACATTTTCCATTTTCCTAATTCCTAATTCATTATGTATCCAATTCACTGTCCATTTGTACCATCTGTTGCAGATTGTTGTCAATCAACATGTACTCTCTCAGTCACAAGTCTATTGGAATTCTGAATAACCTCATTGTTGAAAAGAGCCAAGTTAAGGGAAGAGTTCTTTCACAAATAAGAGATAAAGAAGGACCATAGAAGACAAAACCACACATTTGTATTACATAAAAATTAAAAGATTTTAGCACTAGCAAAATCAATATTGCTAAAATTAGAAAGGAAACAACATTAATGAGGAAGAAAACTACATAAAATTTTTTAGCAAAAGTCTCATTTCTAATATATACTCATTTTCTAATACATATATGGAACTTATTAAAACTTATAAACTATATTAAAACTCATAAAATCTATTAAAATTTAAGAGCCATTCCCGAATTAATAAATGAGATATGAGGTAGAAGCTTTCAAAGGAAGAAAAATAAGCTATCAATAGCCAATAAAGATGCTCAGAATCACTAATAATTAGAAAACTGCAAATCAAAGTAATTCTGATTAATGCGGAACTGTTGGAATCCTAGTGTCAACTCAACTTGAAACAAGGTGAAAACTCAAGGGAGATGTCAGAATCCTGGTGTTAACTCAATGGAATTGATACACTGCTTATTGGTTCACACCTTAGAGCGATTCCTTAAAAGGTGATAAATCGCTAATACTGATAGACAATAATGCTTGTGTTCCCACCTTTAGAGAGCTCATATAAGCAAGAAGTATTTAAGTACTCATTGGAGTTCACACATTTGGGAGATTTCAGGGTTTAGTATGAGATATCTGAATTCACACCTCCCTTAATCCCTGCCTCCAGAAGGTGGAGTCAAACTTTTATACTCAGCATAAATAGAACTTCAATGAGCCACTAGAGAGAGTTACTTCAGAACATTGACTGGGGTCAGAGAGGAGCACTCTGGGATGAAGTCCACAAGCCCTCTCTCTGAGGCAAGAGAGATTCATTGCATCTTCCACCTTGGTGCTGGCTGGAAGTTGAAGGCCAAACCTTTGGATTTGGAGACATTGGGAGGGAGTTCTTAGAACCAAGCAGAAAGATAGGCCTCTAAGAAAACTAACCGGGATATATTGAAGGGCGTAATAAAAGATCTGAACTTTTAACACCTGGCTGTATTTGAGCGACTATTACTTGGACTGGAAACTAAGGCTGCCTCCAGAAAACCTCCCCAAGAAACCTGCTCTCAGAGAGAACCACATTATTATTTTAAAGAAGAAAAACACCACATGGAATGTTGGAGGGGATGTAGGAAAACAGGGACACTAATACATTGTTGGTGGAATTGTGAATACATCCAACCATTCTGGAGAGCAATTTGGAACTATGCTCAAAAAGTTATCAAACTGTGCATACCCTTTGATCCAGCAGTGTTACTACTGGGCTTATATCCCAAAGAGATCATAAAGAAGGGAAAGGGATCTGTATGTGCACGAATGTTTGTGGCAGCCTTCTTTGTAGTGGCCAGAAACTGGAAAGTGAGTAGATGCCCATCAACTGGAGAATGGCTGAATAAATTGTGGCATATGAATATTATTGTTCGGTAAGAAATGACCAACAGGATGATTTCAGAAAGGTCTGGAGAGACTTACATGAACTGATGCTAAGTGAAATGAGCAGGGCCAGGTGATCCTTATATATCAATAACAATACTATATGATGATCAATTCTGATGGACCTGGCCATCTTCAACAATGAGATGAACCAAATCAGTTCCAATGGAGCAGTAATGAACTGAACCAGCTACACCCATTGAAAGAACTCTGGGAGATGACTAAGAACCATTACATTGAATTCCCAATCCCTATATTTTTGCTTGCCTGCATTTTGGATTTCCTTCACAGACTAATTGTACACTATTTCAAATCTGATTCTTTTTGTACAGCAAAATAATGGTTTGGTCATGTATACTTATTGTGTATCTAATTTATACTTTAATATATTTAACATCTACTGGTCATCCTGCCATCTAGGGAAGGGGATGGGGGGGGAAGGAGGGGAAAAATTGGAACAAAAGGTTTGGCAATTGTCAATGCTGTAAAATTACCTATACATATAACTTGTAAATAAAAAGCTATTTTAAAAAAAATTAAAGTAATTCTGAGATTCTACCTCATATCCATTACTTATTCTGGCATGACAAAAAACAATGTTGAAGGGATTGTAGGAAAATAGAAACATTAATCTGCTGGTAGAGATAGAACCTAACTGGTATAGCCTTTTTGGTAAGCAATTTCAAAACTCATTGCCTTTTGGTCCATCGATACTACCACTATTAGGTTATACTCTAAAGAGAACCAAAAGAAAGAGAAAGGACTTCTATGAACAAAAATATTCATAGCAGTGGCAAAGAACTAAGGAACTGTCCATCAATTAGGGTATATTGAACAAAATATGATGTGAATTTAATGGAATAATTTTTGTTAATATGTTGTAATAAATGAGGACAAGGGATGGTTTATGGGAAACCTGGGAATATTTTTATGAATAGAGCAACATGAACAGAACCAGAAAAACAATTTAAACAACAGCAACATTGTAAAAAAGAACCTATTTTCACGGATTTAAAAAATCTGATTAAAGCAGTAATCAACCATTACTACAGAGAATCAAGCTGTCTAATTCTCAATAGAGAAATAGTAGACTCAGGATATAAAATGGGATATATATATTTCCTGGCATGGTCAATGTGAACACTTGTTTTTCTTGACTCTATATGTTTACAAGATTTTGTGTAGTTTTTTTTTTTTTTTCCAAATCGAGAATAAGGAGACAGCATAAGGTTTTGCTTTAAAAAAAATGCAACAAAAGAAGTAAGTACAGAGGAATCTGGTATTCTCAACATATTTTAGACAACTATGACAATCAAAATATGAACACTACCTGTCTTATCTACAAATACCATTATCATAATACTATTATCATAAATGCTTTTGATATCTGTTCACAGATAATCCTCACGAAAATTAGTTTTAAATCAGTAGTTGCTCATGTTTTGGAGTGTTTTAGGTAAAAATCTATGCTTGCTCCCACATCATTGATATCTTCCATTCTTTCAGATAACTTATGAATCAATCTCTCAGTGCTTTATAAGATTTTACAAACAAGATTATATGACTACACTCTTCAGTTGCTTACATTGTTCTTTTTCTTATCATTATCCTTTTTTCTAGCTTGAATTTTGATCTTTCTCTAAGAAAGTGATTGCCTGAATACAAACAGATAAGTGATTCAGGAATAACTCCCATATCAGTAATGAGTCATTTTCTGTCTATTAAAATATAATCAATTTTATTTTTTCTGATATTATCAAGTCTCTTCAGGTATCTTCCTTTCATTTTTCCTGAACCATTCATCCTTAGAAATACTTTTCAAGTGCTAGGTGCTCTTTCATGAATATGAGAGTCACAAAGAATGGTCCTCACTTCTACCTCTAGATAACACCTTTGCCATCACTTAGAAACTTTTCTAAGATTTATACTATCTCTATTACCATAACCAAATCTTCATTATAGTCCTTAATAAGACTTCAGACATTCCCCCATGTTTTTTCAAGAAATTGACAACCTGTCTCACAATGTTCCTCCCTAGCCCATTTCCTTGCCTTGATAACTTAGGGATTTCTGTTTACTTTCAATTTCTTACTTCATGTTCTGTGACCTTATTTTTCATGCCATCTCAGTCATCCCAGCGGGACTGTTAGATTCCTGCTTGTAAGGAAGCTTCCATGACCATGAACTCTGAAATTTCTTTCTTATAATAACTGTGCTTCCACTTCTACCGCTGCCTAGATCAATTATTCTAAATAGCTCTTAACATCCTTTTTCTGTACCTTGTTCTCTATTCATAAAGTCATTATTCTGCTTCAAGCCTTCATCAGTCCTTTTACTTGGATTACTGCCTTACATTTTAATTGTTCTCCCTACTTCCATTCTTCACATGGAAACCAAAATATGACAATCTCACTCCTTTTCTCAAAATTTAGGTGTTCCCTACTGCCTCTGAAATTTAAACAATCTACCACTTAAACAAATCAGTATTCACTCATCCATATTTTCAGACTTACCTCATAGTACTTCCTCTCTTATACTCAAAATTCCAGCTATACTGATCTACTTATTGCTCCCTAGACTCAACATGCTATCTCCAATCTTCATTCCACTACACAAGCTGTCCTCCATGATTGAAAGGCAGTCTTTTACTTACATTTCTCAGAATCCATAGCTTCCTTCTGGATATAGTTCAAGAGCCACTTCCTATTCCAAGTCTATTCTAATCTGAACATCTGTTAGTATTTTCTTCACCTCTGAGTAAAATTTTTCAATAAAATATGAGTTTTCAAAAAAATGTTGCTTTCTCTATCTCAAATACCTAACAGTGATTTTCAGAGAATAGATACTATTTATTAAAATTATTATTCAACTGAATTAATCTTTATATGAAAAATAAAAAACAAATTGATCAATCTTTGAAATATATTATGCAAGACATTCTACCATTGCTACATGTGATATATTTGGTTTTTTGTGGTAAAACAAATTAAAAATGAGAAAATAAAAAGTTCATAGCTTGTCAACTAACCTCCACTTTGCCAACCTGGGTTTTAGAAAAGTCAATCCAAGTCGCTGAACAAGCTTCACACCAAGTTTTCGGAGAAGAGTATGATTACTCTCTGACAGCCTGCAGTTATCAAGACATTCAAGCACAGTGGATGCTGCAAGACAGAATACATAGTCATAAATATTTGGCAGAAATCACTGGTTATGTGAATTTCCAAATAATCTTTACTTAAAATATGATAAATCTCCATATAACCTTTAAATATTTTGTTTATGTTTTCACAATTGTCATATAATGGTATAAGTTTAAATTATTTTCCCTATGTATGTCAATTCAACTGAACTGTTAAAGTGAATTGGCCCAACGACCCAGTGAAACATGGCCCACATTTTTTTTTAATCACTATTTAACATGAACTTTATATTATACCTATTCTCTGCACAACAGCTCTGGTCTTACTGTGTGTTCTGATTAGAATCCTCTCCCCTTTTTTCTATCTATCCAAATCCCATTGATTCTTCAAGACTCAAATCTCACATCCTCCACAAAACTTTCTCCTGATAATCTGATACCAATTGTTCTCTTTCCTGAATATCCAAAGAAAATGTGGTCTGAAATAAAACATTTAATTTTAGTTGATTTAATACTTTGCCGAACATTATGAAGAAAAAATTATGACAAAACCACTAGAGAACCCAGGCTATTTTTATTTAGACTATAATTTGCTGACCCCTAAACTACATTGATGAAATAACAGGTATAGAAGAAGGGAAAAAAGTACAGTTTTTATACTGCTCTATAATTTTTTCCGACAAACCTAATACACTGCTGAAGGCAGACTGAATTAAAAGAAATTTACTATTACAATGTAAGCTCCCTAAGACAGGGGCTATTTCATTTTTTACTTTGTATTCCTAGTATCTTTTAATATTGTAGATACTTGACAAATGTTTGTTGAATAGAAATGAAAACAGTAATAGGAATATCATTTAAACATCTACTTGGGTAAGTTTCAGGGAGACATGAAGTTGTAACAAGTTATGTTTCCTCCCCTAATGGAGCAAACAGTCTATTAGGGAGGTTATACACAAGATCATTATTATTATTATTATTATTATTATATTAGAGAGATACAGAAGCAGATATATAATAGTTAAAGAACAGGCACTGGATCTTTCTATAGGCAGACAGGAAGGTGAACAATTGGTATTAAGATTATCAAAGAAAGTATTATGGAAGATGTGAGACTTTGGTCTTGAAGTTATGACCTGTATCTGACACATTCTGTGTCTGACACATATGACCATGGGAAGGTCATTAAATTTAGTGTTTTCATACAATTAAAATTATGAATTCTCAATCTGCATAAAAGGAAGGAAGTTCCTCACATGAATGAAATCACAGTTCATCTTACCACACACACACCTTTCAGAAGGGGGGGGGGGGGGAAGAGAGAGAGAAAAAAAATGAGAGAGATTTGGGAATATACAAACCAAAATTTAAAAGCTATAAAGTTAGTCTGATAATTTCAAAATATGAATGTGTTTAGATGCAACAGATAGCTTCAGTTCAAATCAAACATTAGTCACCTAGAAATGAAAGACAATGTAAGTCCTGCTCTAGTTTTATTTATGCGATTTTGTTCTTTTCAATTTAATATTTTATGGTAAGTCTAAAAGTTTTTCAGCGACCCAATTAACAGACAGAACACAGACAAAAAAAAAAAAAAAGTCAGTCTACCTGTCAAGACAAACCCAAGAACTATATGAACACAATTACAAAACACTTCTCACACAAATAAACTCAGATCTAAACAACTGAAAAATATCAATTGTTCATGGCTAGAGTGAGCTAATAATGATAATTCTGCCTAAATTGGTCTACTTATTCAGTGCCAAATAAATCAAACTGCCAAAACATTATTTTATAGAACTAGAAAAAATAGTAACAAAATTCATCTGGAAGTACAAAAGGTCAAGAATGTCAAAGGAATTAACAAAAAAATGCAAAAGATGGTGGCTTAGCAGTAACAAACATAAAACATATTATAAAGCAGCAGTTATCAAAACCATTTGGTATTGGCTAAGAAATAGAGTGATCGATCAGTGAAATAGATTAGATACACATGACACAATAATCAAGGCCTATAGCAATCTAGTATTTGATAAATTCCCAAACTCCAATTTCACTATTTGACTAAAATTGTTTGGAAAACTGGAAAATAATATGTCAGAAACTCAGCATAGACCTATATCTCACACTCCACACCAAAATAAGGACAAAATAGGCACATAATTTGGGTATAAAGGATGATACCATAAACAAATTAGGAGAACTATCAGATCTACGGAGAAGGGAGGAATTTATGACCAAAAAAGAACTAGAGAAAATTATGAAAGGCAAAATGGACAACTTTTATTACATTAAGTTAAAAAGGTTTTGCACAAACAAAACCAACAGAAACAAAATTAAAAGGGAAGTACAAAGCTGAGGAAAAAAAACTTTATAGCCAATATTTCTGATAAAGGTCTCATTTCTAAACTATATAAAGAACTGTGTCAAATTTATAAAAATACTTTCATTCCCCAAATGATAAATGGTCAAAGGGCATGAACATACAATTTTTAGATGACATTTATATAGATGATCTATAGTTATGTGGGGAAAATGCTCTAAATCACTATTGATTAAAAGAAATGAAAAATAAAACAACTCTGAAATATCATCTTATAACTGGCTAAGATGACAGGAAAAGATAATGATAAATGTTGGTGTGGATATGGGAAAACTGGGACACAAACACATTATTGGTTAAGTTGTGAAATGATCCAACCTTTCTGGAGAGCAATCTATAACCATGCCCAAAGGACTATAAAACTGTGCATGTCTTTTGACTCAGCTGTGCCATTACTGGGTCTGTATCCAAGGAAATCATAAAGGAGGGAAAAGGACCCACATGTACAAAAATGTTTGTAGCAGTTCTTTTTGTGGTAGGAAAGAATTGGAAAATGCATAGATGCCCATCACTTGGGGAATGACTGAACAAGTTGTGGTATATGAAGATAATGGAATATTATTGTTCTATAAAAAATGATGAATAAGATGATTTTAGAAAAGCTTGAAAAGATGTACATGAACTGATGCTGAGTGAAAAATCAGAACCAGGAATATAGTATACACAATAACAGCAGAATGTGTGATGATCAACTATGAAAGGCTTAGTTTTTCTCAATAGTTTAGTGATCCAAAGCAATCCCAATAGACTTTAGCCAGAAAATGCCATCTGCATCCAGAAAAAGAACTAAGGAGACTAAATGTAAATCAACACATGCTATATTCACTTCTTTTTTCTGTTTTTTTTTTCTTTATCTCTCCCATGGTTTTTGCCTTTTGTTCTGATTTTTTCTTTCCCAACATGATTCATAAAGCAATGTATGTTAAAAATAAATTTTAAGAAATTATCTAAATAAAAAAGAACAGTCAGATATATTATTAATAAATTAAATATTTCTTTAATAAAACAAGTTAAATAGGAGAAAAAAATATTTTTCAGACTATTATATAATAGTCTGAAAAATCCTAAGAATGGATTTAATAGTCTGGCAATGCAAGGTGAAAACAGTATTTCAGACAATTAATTGGGCCTTAAAGGTTCTCATTTCATAATGTTTTCTTTAAATATGTGTTGCAAATGAGAGGAAAGTATAGTTAGATCTTTACAGTTTTTAAACAACTTAATACTAGGAACAACATCTTTTTTAAAAATCAAGAGGGCAGGACAGAACACTAGAACATGCATCCAAAAAAAAAAAAAAAAAAGGTCCAATGCTGTTATTTCTCAAGGGAATGCCTTTATACCACACCCCTTTCCCCAAACTCCATTAAAGTAAATAAAATCTAAAGCTATGAGGCTTTTAGAAACTCTTCATGCTCTCTATTAATGTCAACAAGCATTTATTAAGCATTACTATGTGCCAGGCACTATGTCAAGCAATAAGAATACAAGTATTGTAAAGGGCTGAAACTCTGAGTTGGTGCAATGGAATCAGACAATGAAGCACTTAAGGCTAATTACTGATTGGACAATACTCTATTAGCATATGCTTGAAAATGGCCCTTCCCACTATTCTGTGCTGGCTTGGATCTTTTGTTGTAATCAGATAATTGTAGGAGGGATTAGGAGGTGGAGAAAGACAAGGCCAGAGTTACTTTGGCTGTGGATGAGGAGAAGGGAGATTGGGGAGAGCTTGTGTCTATTCCCTTCACTTCTCCCCCTAAAGATCAAGAATAAAGACCTAGGACTTTTGCTTATTCTGACTCCAGCTGATTCCAGGGTTAGGATCCAGGGTGCTAACTCGGTCTTCACAAAATACAAACTGAAAGACAATTTCTGTCCTCAAGGAGCTTTGTGGAGGAAGATAACATTAAAAAAAAAAAAAAAAAAAAAAGCTGAAAATGAGGGTCAGAAAGGAGATGAAGGTACTTAGAATGAGGAGCATTACAGAGCTGGGAGAGTTGGTAGTACAGCCTGAAGAACAATAAAGATATGGCAGTCCTAGATTTCTTTCTTAAAATGAGGTTCTGACAGGAGCCAACCAATCAGAGAGAAAGACTAAAGGAATACAGGATACTACCAATGTGTGAAGCCATGGCTAGAGTTAAAGTTAGAAGATGAAGAAGTCTAGAGCGAGAAGGGAACAATGAGGAGAGGAATGAAACCTAGAGATGAACCTTACATAACTCTTCATGCTCCAAGAAACAAACCAATTATTGAAAAGTACAGAATGTGTCATATGATTTTTAGATATGGACAATAAAGGAATTTCTTTTGTTTGACTCTGCAGATTTGTTACAAGAATTTTGTTTTTCTTTTTTTACCCAATTGTGGGGATTGAAAGATGTGAGAAAATACTGATTTTGTAGGTGGAAAAAAATGTATTTTTTTTTTAAAAAGAAGCAAAGTAATTTGAGCATGAGCAATGCTCAAAATTACTATGTTGCTAGTGATTTAATAAAATTACCATATGAAATGGGGGGAAAAAAAATTTAGTAGTAGTAAAATTTCAAAACACCTATACAATTCTAAAATGAAAGGCACAATCAAAAATTAACTTAAAAGTAATTAAATCAAAATAACCAAAAAGACCATTCATTTCCATGATATTATAAAATAAGAGTCTCACTCAACCATATTAATTACAAAACACCAAATTATAAAAATATTACTTACCATAGGATAAACAGCTTTCCCGTGTTCCATGCTTAAATACCTGTGCCTACAAGAGGGAAAAAATGCTTTTGTAATTATCGGAAATATATTTTTAAACATTAAATTACAGCAAGATCCATTTTTAGCCATTGAAAAATTCTGACCCTAAAAAGCTTATCAAGAAAACGGTCCTCTATGTTGCAAGAAGTAAGAACAAATGATTTGAATGGAAATCTTTAAAAAACTCACTTTCTATAAGAAAGCAAAGATAAACAAAAGGCAAATTAATCTGAATAAGTCCAGAGCCTAGTTGAATAAATCAGCCAAATAAAATCTTAATATGAGCATCTTCCTCATTTCTGAGTTTTCTTCTTTGGGGGGGATTATTTCTCCATTTTTTTTACTGATGTAAACACCATTAACAAGTATCATACAGTGAGGCAAAGAAAAAAAATCTGAAACAGGGGAAAGTAAAAACTCTACTGCCTCACTACCTCACAGAAAAGAACATGAGGCTTTTCCCCTCTCTGCCAGAAAACTGAAAATTGATCATTAAAATGAAGGTGGTACCAGGCAAAAACTGAAGGACCTTTCCTTCTCTTTCAAATAAAAATGATAACTAGGTAAGTATAAATACATAAGATAAAAAATATAGGTCTTCACAAAATGTAAGGCAATTTTAAAAAACTAGATCATAAGAGTGATAGATTTGGACTTTTAAGGAAATTCATTGGCTATCTAGTCCAACCCCATTTTGGTGATAAGGAAATTGGGGCTCAGAGAAATGGGAGGAAAAAGTATTTGCCCAAGGGCAAAGAGGTAGGATTTGAATCCAAGTGCTCTTTTTACAAATAAGAACACCATCCCAAATGGCTTCTCTTATCACATAAAATATAACTGATAAAAAGAAAAGAACTTTTCATAATTATCAAAGATTTACTATATAACAATCCATCACAGTTTTCACAGATGATTATATAAAAGAATAAATACGCAAGTTAAGCAATAAAAATTGAAAAAGGTAAGATAAACAGAAAAATGGTATTATGTTAAAAGTATAATAAACATTGAAAAAATTCTAATATATCTATACCAAAAAATATGATGGCCAATTCTTTAAAGAGAAAAATTTTGCAAAATAACAATAATACAATGTAATGATAACTTTAATATTCTCTCCTAAGAACTGGATGAAACCAACAGAAACATAAATAAGAAAGAAAACATAATAATAATAATACATAAAACACAATAAATAAAATAAGAGCAAGAAACTGAGAATGAATTAATATTAGTTGATCAAGAAAATAAATTAAAAGAAAAAAAATCAGTAACAATGAAACATACCGAAAATTACGGTTAAAGCACTCCTCAAACAAAAATTTTTAAATCTGAAAATTTATATGATAAAAATAGAAACAAATATCATAAATTAAAAAACTGAGACAATAAATTATTAATCCCAAAACATTTATAAAGATTGAAAATCAGCAAAATAATGGGATGTGAAAATAATGTAGAGAACTCATATACAAAAGGTCACCATACTCTGGCAAAACTATCACAAGACCTCATCCAGAGAACCAAAGAACAGAGATAACTCAGATAACAACCTGTATTACACTATACTAAAAGGGAATGACATCTAACTAGAGTCAGATTTCTCCCCAGAAGGCACTTGGGGCAAAGACTAAGGTTGGTAAAACATGAATTCTCCAGCATAAAAGAGGATTGGGACAGCTTTGTGGTCCAGTTCAAAGAGATACTGAAATCAAAAGGGAAAGAAACAGAAAGTAAGCAATAAGGGACTATAAAAGGAAAGGAAAAAAAAAACAACTAAAAACTAAAATTACTAAAAAAGGAAGAAAATTCACATAAGACACTTGAACATAACTGAGCAAAACAATTAATAAATCAAAGAAAGATGCCCTCAAAATCAGCAAAACAATTCCAGAAAGCTATAAATAAATATTGCTAAACAATGGAATATATATCAATATTTGATAAGGCAGAAGACTGATCCTGAGGATTCCAAAGAAATGACACAACCAAAGAATGTCATTCCCAAATTGTTTAAAAGAGAAATAAGAACCATGAAAACAGAATTTATAGTCTAGAAAATAGAAATAAGCAGCAGAATAGAAAAACTGGGATTCATAGTGTAGCAAATTCACAAAGAAACAAAAGAAGAACAGATTAAAAGTAGAAATAGAGAGAGGTAAAGAACAAACAATATAAAAGGGAAACAAAAAGCAATACATGATCTCCACAGAAATTAAACACACTGATTTTGAAGAAAGGAAATATAGAGACAACTCTCCCAGAACAGGATAAGTTTGGAGGAAAAGAAAATAATAAATACCAAATGCCTAAACGCAAGAAAAAGATAGCCATTTCTAAGTGGCTAGCAAAAATTGCCGAGTCTATCGCTGAGTTCTGCTGGTTTTGCCTTAAAAATATCACTTGTATATGTCCCTTTCTCTTCTCTGATATTGCTACCATCTTTATGCAGATCTTTATTATCTGCACTATCAAATAACCTGCTGGTTGGTTTCCCTGTCTCCTCAATCCTGACCATTCTTTACTCTGATGCCAAAATGAGCTTCTTAAATCACAATTCTATGTGCCACCCCCCCATTCAAAAATGGCTACTATGACAGAAAAATGACAACTGTTGAAGGGGATATGGAAAAATTAAAATATGAATGTACAATTGGTGAAGTGATTCAGCCATTCTGGAGAACAATTTGAAACTATACCCAAAGGGCTATAAACCCCTTTGACCAAGCAATACTACTACTAGGTCTGTAGCCCAAAAAGATGAAAAACTAAAAGGAAAAAGACCTATGTGTATAAAAATATACATAGCAACTCTTTAGTGGTGGCAAAGAACTGGAAAATGAGGATATGTCCAACAAGCAAAGAATGGCTGAACAAGTTGTGTATAATTGTGATGGAATATTATTGTGCTTTAAGAAATGATGAGCAGGATGCTCCCAAAAAACATGGAAAGACTTACATGAACTGATGCAATGAAATGAGCAGAACTAGGAAAACATTATTCACACTAACAGCAATATTGTATGATGATCTACTATGAATAATTTAGCTACTCTCAGGAATACAATGATCCAAGACAATTCGAGAGGACTTAAGATGAAAGATGCTGTCCCTCTCTAGAGAAAACTGATAGAACCTGGACATGGTTACAAATTGCTTTCAAAAAAGGCTAGAATAGCTCTATCAAAGGCATATTGGTTTACTTACTTTCCACAGCCCCTCCAATATTTGTTATTTTTCTCTTTTGTCACCTGTGCCAGTATGAAAGATGTGAGATGGAATTTCAAAGTTGCTTTAATTTGTATTTCTCTATTTATCATTTAGGGCATTTTAAAAAGTATTCTTGTTGATAGCATGGATTTCTTCCTTTGAAAACTGTCTATGGGAGCAGCTAAGTGGCACAGTGGATAGAGCATCATCCCTGGGGTCAAAAAAATCTAAATTCGAATCCCAGTCTCAGACACAGATTAGTTGTATGATCCTGGGTAAATCACTTAGCCCTAATTCTCTCTCACAGACACACAAAACAAAAGAAAGTAAACTGCTTATAAAATCATTTGAACATTAAGACGCTTAGTCTTATGAATTCCTTATATATCTTGGAAATGAGACCTTTATCTAAGAAACTACAAATTTTTTCCAGTTACCTATTTCCTTTCTCATTCTAATAACATTAGAATTGTTTATGCAAAAATATTAATCCTTATGAAATCAAAATTGTATTTTGAAAACATTAATTTTGCAAAATCAAAATTTTATTTTGCATGATTCTCCCTTATCACTTTAGTCTTGAACTCTTTCCCTATCCCAAAACCTAAAAGGCAATTTCCTTCTTATTCCTCTAATTCATAGATAATCAAGAACATGTACTCAATTGCTTATCTTGATAAATGGTTGACAGTATCAATATAAAACTCATTTCTGCCAAACTCACTGTCGAGTTTCTTTTGAGCCACTGCAATCTTGCTATGCTCATAAAGCATAGCACTGTCTATGCTGGGCAGCCTTATGCCAAATTCTCTCATGTCTCACAATTTCGAAGTTCTTTGGAGAGACCTTGCAAGTATACTTGTATCGCTTCTTCTGCTTAAAGCAGAATATTTTAATCGCCCCAGCGTGGGGGACTCTAGAAAGCACGGTATGTTTTGTCACCCCAACTTGGGGGCTCTAGAAAGCAGGACACAACACTTTCTCTTGACAGGTGATCTTCAAAATCTTCCCAAGACAACTGAAATAGAAGCGATTTAGTTTTTTGGCACAGTGCTGGTACAGTGTCCAGGGTTCACAACCTACTAATTCTTCTTTCCCACACTTCTCTGGAATCACCAAATCAACTTCATCATCTAAGTTTATATCTCTAGATAAAATACTGCCAAGGTAAGTGACTTAGAAATAGCATTCAAAATTTCTCCATTTGCTATAATTAATGGTTCCATATCTCAATGGGGCTGACTATAAAAAAAAAAACTCTGTTTTCTTAATGTTGTCAGCCCAAAATTAGCACAAGAGGAAGAGAATCAATCTATATTTTGCATCTTAACCTCAATGGCTACAATGAATGGACAATCTGTAATTTTAAAAACAGTTATGGGGGACATCTAGGGGTCAGCTAGGTGGTGCAGTGGATAGAGCACCAGCCCTGAAGTCAGTAAGACCTGAGTTCGAATCTGATCTTAGATACTTAATATTTCCTAGCTCGTGACTCTGGACAAGTCACTTAATCCCTATTGCCTCAGTGGGGGAAAAAAAGGATGTGTACTACTCTTCTTTCATTTTAGTCATATCAAATTAAATAATTTGCCCCTAGTGCAATAACTGATGCTGATTTATCCTGATTGAAAGCAACTGACAATACAGAAACTAGGCATTGATCCACACCTAATACCCTATAACAAGGTAAGGTCGAAATGGGTTCATGATCTAGACATAAAGAATGTTATTATAAATAAATTAGAAGAACATAAAATAGTTTACTTCTGAGATCTGTGGAGGAGGAAGGAATTTGTGACCAAAGAAGAACTAGAGATCACAAAATAGATAACTTTGATTATATTAAGTTTAAAAGTTTTTGTACAAACAAAAATAATGCAGACAAGATTAGAAGGGAAGCAATAAAATGGGGAAACATTTTTACAGCAAAGGTTCTGATAAAGGCCTCATTTCTAAAATACAGAGAGAATTCACTCAAATGTATAATACTTCAAACCATTCTCCAACTAATAAATGGTCAAAGGAGATGAACAATTTTCAGATGAAGAAACTGAAACTATTTATAGTCATATGAAAAGGTGCTCCAAATCACTATTGATCAAAGAAATGCAAATTAAGACAACTCTGATACCACTACACAACTGTCAAATTGGCTAAAATGACAGGAAAAGATAATGACAAATGTTGGAGGGAATGTGGGAAAACTGGGACACTGATACATTGTTGGTGGAACTGTCAAAGGATCTAACCATTCTAGAGAGCTCAAAAAGTTATCAAACTATGTATACCCTTTGATTCAACAATGTTTCTACTGGGATCTTAAAAGAGATCTTAAAAGAGGGAAAGGGACCCACATGTGCAAAAATGTTTGTGGCAGCCCTTTTGGTAGCGTCAAGAAACTAGAAATTGAGTGGATACCCATCAATTGGAGAATGGCTGAATAAATTATGGTATATGAATGTTATGGAATATTGTTCTGTAAGAAACGACAACCAGGACGATTTCAGAGAGGCCTGGACAAACTTACACAGCAACAACAAGATTATACGATGATCAATTCTGATGGATATGGCTCTCAACAATAAGTGATGAAGAGAGCCCTCTACACCCAGAGAGAGGGCCATGGGAATTGAGTGTGGATCACAACATAGCATTCCCACTGTCTCTGTTGTTGTTTGCTTGCATTTGTTTTCTTTCTCAGTTTTTTTTTTCCTTCCTTCTTGACCTGATTTTTCTTGTGCAGCAAGATAACTATATAAATATGTAAACATATATTGGATTTAACATATATTTTAACATACATGTATTGGACTACCTGCCAGCTAGGGGAGAAGGTGGGGGGAAGGAGGGGAAAATTTGGAACAAAAGGTGTTGCAAGGGTCAATGTTGAAAAATAACCCAAGCGTATGTTTTATAAATAAAAAGCTTTAATAAAAAAATAATAACAATAAAAAAGAAAGCAATTGACAACATTGCGGAAAACACCATATTAAAAACCACAGAACCAAGCACATAGCCATGCTTCACAAATACAAAATAATTTTGAGAGAGGAGGGTGCTAGCAACTGAGCAAATTAAGAAAGTTCTCATTTTTTAAGTGTACCATGAACTAAGTCTTAGAGAAACTAGGAATTACACAAGGCAGGGTTATAGAGAGAATATATTCTAAGTATGGGATGGTACCCTAACTAAAGATACAGTGATTTGAGATAGAATACTATATGCACAGAATAGCAAGTAAGTCAATTTGGTTGAAACATGGAGTGAATGAAGGAAAGAATTCCCCTTATGATGCTTAAGGGAATAGATACAATTTTTAAAGGTATTTATATTTTATAAAACATTGAGTTTCCTTAAATATTATAAGCCTTAGTTAAAATAAGATTTATAAACTTTTAGAAGGGATATCTTAGAGATTATCAATTTTAATTCTCTCACTTTATAGACAAGAAAACAAAGTACAAGGTAAAGTACTTTGACCAAAGTCACCCAATGAGTTGTTATTAGAGACGATATAGATTCCAGGTCCCTTGACTCTCAATCCAAATCATTATATTACTTCTTCCTTCCAGGCACCTGAATTATAAACTGAAGTGAGACCAAAAAAAAAAAAAATTATAGGCAAAGATGAGAATAAGAGCTTTCTTTTTTGCCAGCCAAAGGGAATGACATATAATAAAGTTTAAAGGGAGTTGGATAACCAACTTTGAAATTATCTTTTAATCACAATTCAATAATGTAAGTCACTAGGCAAAGGGGATTTTAAAAAATAATACCATAGTACCTAAGCTAAATATGAAAGAAACACTAAGTCTCTGACAGAGAATATTCTAGGAATGAAGTATAGTTTACAGAGGATAATATAATATGGGAAGGAAAGGAAATAAACATTTCATAGAACCTATTATATTCCAGGTACTGTGCTAAGTAATTTACAAATGTTTTCTCACTTGATCCTCCAACAATCCTGAGACTCTCAAAGTTAGCAAATGTTTCAAAGGTCACCTAGCCTAAAACATATCTAAAAAGAAATCTCTTCTACAAGATCCTGACAAATGCTCATTAAACCTTTGCTTGAAGACTTCAAGTGAGCGGAGAATGTACCATTAAGAAAGCCCATTTCACTTTTGGACAGCTTTGTAAGTTTTCCTTAATTGAGCTCAGAACTTTTTACTAATTTTCCTATTTCTGACCTCGCACCAAGAAGAAATGACAAATTCCTTTTCTACATGAAGATCAGCTATTATTATGACTTGTTAAGTCTTCTCTTCTGAAGGCTAAATATCTTTAGTTTTTTTTGACAGGTTCTCAAATTTCATGATTTCAAGCCTTTCAACATGCTAGCTACTTTTCAGCTTTTCTGAAATATGGTTACCAAAACAAAGCATAACACTAAAGATATGGTCTGTCCAGGACAAATACAACAAGATTACTACCTTCTCAATCTAGAATACTACAACTCTTTAAATGCTATCTCAAACTTCATTAGATAATCTTGCTACAATAAATTAATTTTAAACTGAGTTTGCATTCACCTAAAACATGCAGATTTTTTCAGATATAATGCTATCTAGCCATGTGTGCCCTCTTTTCAGTTTTATTTACTACCTATGTGATACCTTGGAAGAAACAAGGAAATAGAGTTTTAAACAAGAACTGAGGTGGCAAGAACTGTGCTTAAAGTAGACAATTTTATTAGCTATGTGGAGAATGCTTTAGAAAGGAGAGAAAATAATAAACTAATAAAACTAACAAACTAATAAAATAGCTGAAACAAGTGGGAAAAGGTTTTATGGCTGGAAAGAAGAGGCTGAAAGGAAGAAATGCAGTAGAAGATCAGTGACCACTGATTAGCTGACAGGATGGAGAAGGACTTTAAGATAATAAGCATGAATGACTGCAAAAGAGGTAGTTACTAAGAAAAATCAGAAATTTTTAAAAAGTGGAAAGTTTTAGGGGGGAATAAGTTCAGTGTGGGACATGATTAGGGTGAACTCACAACAAGAACTCTAGGCAATAACATCCAACAAGGAATTGGAAATAAGTGACAGAAGGAGGGAGGGAGGGAGGGAATGAGGGAGGGAGGGAGGGAGGGAGGGAGGGAGGGAGGGAGGAAGGAAGGAAGGAAGGAAGGAAGGAAGGAAGGAAGGAAGGAAGGAAGGAAGGAAAGAGCGAGCTCAGGATAGAGCTGTGGACGATAGCCACACTTAGTGAAGAAAGACAGATAATGAACTACAAAAGACAATGAGAAGGATAGATAGATAAGTAAAGAGAAGAACCAGAAAAGCAGAGTCACTCAAGTCAAGGAAGAAAAAAATATCTAGAGGAAAGTAGTAGTCAATGTCAAGTTGAGCACCAATTCTCCTTCCATTTTAGTCATTTCAAGTTATATAATTTATCAATAATGCAATAATTAATGCTATTTAAGAGGACTTTACAGATTGAAAAAATGGCCTTGGATATAGCTCTCAAGTAACATTCCACAAAAAAAGTTTAAATGCAATGGTTGGTTCAGAAGTAATATGATATGTGATCAAGAAGTAGGGGTAGGGTAGTGGGTAAAGACAGTAAATGTTAATGATTCTTCCTAGGATTTTGAAGGGATGCTAGTGGGAAATCCGAACATTTTTATAGATAGCAGTTAAGGAACCAAAAGATCAGGGGGAAAGCATTAGGGAAATATTAAAAACAAGAAAAAAATAAGGAATGATCCATGGGGAAAGCTCCCAGAGTAGGGAGAAGATCAAGGGAGAAGAATTAACTAAAATAAGAACAAAGAGAGAAAGAATCAGTGAAGATATAGAGCATTTTGGAAGTTTAGGCAGGGAGTAAGGGAGAGATGGAATATGAGAAAACACAATGTATAAATGTATAAATCAGCTACACTACTTAATCCATCCTATGATGTGCTACATCTAAGGAGCTTCTTTAGTCCAAAGAGTGATTCTTCAAACAACTCATGAGAGGTTTTAGTCAGCATACTGGCAGATGCAACATAAACCATCTGTTAAAAAAAAAAAAAAAAAAAAAACTGCCCTCTCAAACCCTTGGTAGAGTAATTGGCAATTGTTTAGGGAAAATTTCCTTGGCTCTAGGAAAAAGTGACTTATGTGACTCCATAACAATTTGGGCTAATTTTAAAATGGCCATTACATACAAGCTTTAAAGGGAGTGTCATCTACTGCCACCGATTGGATCTTTTTAAATTCATCATAAGAAAAATGCATTGCAATACTTAAAGAAAAAAAGAGTCTAGAATCTAGCTTTTTACCTAATCAACTGGAATCTAGTTTGCAAGAAAAAAAAAATCAGCAAAAATGCACGCAACAAATGGAATAAACATTAACATTCTCTTCATTCTCTTCATCACCTTTATCAATCTTTCTTTTAGGATCACAGATTTAGAAGTAAAAGGGACGTGAGAGTATCCCTCAATTTTCAAAAGACAAACTGAAACCCAAAGCGCTTAAGTGACGTGTCCAAAACAACAACATGAGACTGGAAAAAGCAAAGGCATTGTGGTCAGGTAAATGATAACTGAGATCTATCCTTTTTGGGATGGAGCTGTAATCACATTTTCAGTACTATAACATATACTCTCCAAAATGACACAAGAAAATTATTCAATCAGAGATTGATAGGAGTTCAGAGAAGTGATGTTAGCTGTTTCTGTTAGTGTTATTTTACAGAGTACATATAAGATATCCCGGTCCTTTAACAGTTTTTCACATCTAAGACAATAACAATGACTACTAAAAATATTCTAAAAATTTTATCTTTACATTTGATTTTGTTAATGAAAATTGTGAAAAAGATGATCAGAATAAATTTCTTTTTGATGAATTCTTTTGATGATTCTTTTGAATAAAATCAAGTTGTTAGATTGGTAGAAAGGAAGAAGGAAAGTGCTCTCTACCTGAATATGTCTGGACATGATTCTCAATATATTAATGATGGAACATATCATAACCATTTTCTATCCTCCCACACCCACTTCCCATTGCACAAATTTCACAAGCAAGAATAAAGAGAATGTTTTACAGCTGAGCCTGAATTATATCTGTTATGCTGGTTTTTATACTACTATGTCAGGAGCGAAAGGAAAATATAATTATTTCTAAATCTAAAAGAACTGTCTAGAAAAAATTAATTTTCCCTTACACATTCATTACACAGGTTATAAAACTAAAATTTAGTAAATTCCTAGATTTTCATCACATGAAACCTGATCTTGAAAACAGGACTAGCTAGGCTCAAGAAAAAGAAAATGAATGAGTCATCAATATTTTCTTTTATAATATTAACAGTCACATGTTTTCTTAACTAATATTACATAAGTTTAATCTATGACAAAAAATATATTTCTATAAATACCTATAGTCCTAAGATCACTTATGTAAATAGTACAAATAGAATATATTATTTTAAATAGTACTTATTTATTAATAAATATACATTTAAAAAGCCTAAAATGCTAAATTTAATAGTAAAACTTTATAACAAGACAAAAAGATTATTTCACTTATGTATTTTACATAATCTTTCAAGTAGTCACATGTCTCAATAACCCAGTCCTAGAAGTTATAGCATAATCCTGCTCTTGTAAACAAACATCCAGATCTGTTTCATCATGTTCCAGGAGTCTTCTCACTTTGAAAGATACTTCAACTCAAGCAACTTTCTCATTTGGAATATCCTTTTGCCCCTGTAGCTGCCTCCTTTGATTGGTGAAGTCCTCCTGGAACATCTTTTTTGGAAAAGAGCCCAGACTAGCTAGCCATGCTTATTCCTTCATGCTTCTCCTCCTCCTTAAAAGCGTCTCTGCTTTTACTTTCAGGCTCCCTTTAATGTGCTGTGCCTCCTCCCCTCCTCCCATCAAAAAGTAAGCTCCCTGAGGTTAGGAAATGTCATTCTTTTGACTTGCATATGCATTCCCAACAATTAGAATAGTGCCTGGCACATAGTAAATGCTTAATAAATGCCTGTTGATTTGGTTTGACTTGGGGTATTCTGCTTATCTTGTTTTTGCTTGACTTCTCGATCATATATACATATCTTTTTGTAAACTAAAAGCTTAGCAAAGTATCCAGCATATAATAGAAGCACTTAATAAATATTTAATGATTGACTGTTATACATGATAACTGGGGATTGATATAGCAATGTCAATGATTTATTGAAGGAAAATTTCAAGCATACTAGTGAACTCCAGCAGCTACATATGTCCCCCATCCAAATGTCCTTCACTTTGTTTACAAGGCCACTCCTCAAGGTTAAGCTAAGCTAAAATCAGACAGGCATCTAGAAAGCACTATATTTGATTTGGATCAAAAAAAGTATGATGCAGTCTCCAGGTCTTTTTCAGGATCTGGGACTTAATCTTATAGAAAGAGCTTCACCAAAAAAGGCTAATGCAATCTTGGACTGCATTATGAGGTACACATTTTCAAGAACTAAGGAGATGATAGTCTTATTGTTCTCATCATACCTCATGGGGAGTACTGTTTTATGTTTTGGATTTTAACAAGTTGGCACTCATTTAACTAACTAGTTTAAGAAGGACATTAATAAACTGAAGATTATCTAGAAGAGACCAACCAGGATGGTGGAGGGCCTTGAATCTATGTCGTGAGGATCAGTTTTAACTGATGTGAACAAGGCATAAATAAAACTCCAAATAAACTCCAAAACTCCTGGAATGAGATGGATTTATAAAAGAAGTCCTCAAACACTAAAAGAACAATAGATTCTTATACACAAATTTTGCCAAATTGAAAGAAGTGAGGAAAAGGGAATGCTGCCAAATTATTAAAATGAAAAAATATGGTCTTGGTACTTAAATCAAGAAAAGATAAAACTGAGAAAGATACAGACTAATATCCCCAAAAAATACTGTTGCAAAAATTTTAAATAAAATTCTAGCAGAGGCTATAGCCAAATGTCAAAAAATATGACTAAATTTGATTTATGTAAAGAATAAAGGATAAGTTCAATACCAAGAATACTTTAACCATATTATAAGAATCACTAAAATCATATGATTTTATCAATAAATTTTAAAAGCTTTTCATAGAATACATTAAACTTTGTAAAAACATACACAAACACACTAACACAGGAATTAATGGATATTTCTTTAATATGATAAGGAAAAAAAAGGAGAAATTTTATTTGTAGTACCTGAAATATATAATATTTGAAAGTCTACTTACCAACAAATATTTTGTGAATACAGTTACAAATCACTCATTGATGATAGATCTAAGTTAACTAAAGAAATATTAATTGCTTATGAATATATCATAAAAATGACAATACAACAAATTATTTTACTTATTCAGTGCCATACTAATGACACTACTAAAAAATTAATTTAAAGAACTTTAAAAATAATAAAAATCCAAATGAAGGAAGAAAAGTTGAAGACTCTCAAGAGAAAAAAGGGGAAAAAAGAATTGCAAGAGAAATAATGTAAAAAATTGAGAAAGAATGGGAGCTGTGAAGAAATGGGCCAGGATTTCTAGAAAATACATAAATTCCCTAATTTATGCACATGAAGGTGGAGTCAAGACAGCATATTAAAGCAGAAACTCACTTGAACCCTTCCAAATTCACTACTCAACAACTATAAACTCAAAATGAGTTCTAGAGTGGCAGAACTACCTAAAGGATAGGATGAAGCAATTTTCCAGTCTAAGACAACTTAGAAAGTTAGTTAGGTCTATCTTACTTGGGTAAAAGAAGAGCACAGTCCAGTGTAGGCAAGCCACCAGTGGGCTATGCCAGCAGGCCAGCAACAAGCTCATGTCTCCAGCACAGCAGGCCAAATGCTAGGTTACACAGGATAGAGCCTAGCCCTCCGCACAACAGGCCAACAGTAAGGCCCTGAACCTCGCCTCCCCACAAAGTAGAACAGGGACTAAGTGCCCCATGCTTGGTTAAGCAGGTCAGCAGTAATACCCTGTAGTCCCTGCATAAGGTCAGTGACAAAGCCCCATGCCCAGGTAGAACAAGCCAGAGAACAAGCACCACAAACCCAGCACAGCAGACCAATGGAGAGGGCCCTGCCAATGGAGCAAGAAGTTTCAGCAGCACCTCCTCCACTCTAGGAGAGAGCCTAACTTTAAAATAAAGTTAAAGGTCACTAGCTTTTGGGATAAGAATTCACTGTTTGACAAAAACTGCTGGGAAAATTGGAAATTAGTATGGCAGAAACTAGGCATTGACCCACATTTAACACCGTACACCAAGATAAGATCAAAATGGGTTCATAATCTAGGCATAAAAAATGAGATTATAAATAAATTAGAGGAACATAAGATAGTTTCCCTCTCAGACCTGTGGAGAAGGAAGGAATTTGTGAGCAAAGAAGAACTAGAGATCAATATTGATCACAAAATAGAAAATTTTGATTATATCAAATTGAAAAGTTTTTGTACAAACAAAACTAATGCAGACAAGATTAGAAGGGAAACAATAAACTGGGAAAACATTTTTATAGTCAAAGGTTCTGATAAAGGCCTTATTTCCAAAATATATAGAGAAATGACTCTAATTTATAAGAAATCAAGCCATTCTCCAATTGATACATGGTCAAAGAATATGAACAGACAATTTTTAAATGAAAAAATTGAAACTATTTCTAGTCATATGAAAAGATGCTCCAAATCATTATTAATCAGAGAAATGAAAATTAAGACAACTCTGAGAAACCATTAAACACCTCTCAGATTAGCTAGGATGACAGGAAAAGATAATGCTGAAAGTTGGAGGGGATGTGGGAAAACTGGGACACTGATACATTGTTGGTGGAACTGTCAAAGGATCCAACCATTCTAGAGAGCAATTTGGAACTATGTTCAAAAAGTTATCAAACTGTGCACCCCTTTGATCCAGCAGTGTTACTACTATCCCAAAGAGATCTTAAAGAAGGGAAAGGGACCTGTTTGTGCAAGAATGTTCATGGCAGCCCTCTTTGTAGTGGCCAGAAACTGAAAACTGAGTAGATGCCCATCAGTTGGAGAATGGCTGAATAAATTGTGGCATATGAATATTATGGAATATTATTGTTCAGTAAGAAATGACCAACAGGATGATTTCAGAAAGGCCTGGAGAGACTTACATGAACTGATGCTGAGTGAAATGAGCAGGACCAGAAGGACTTCAACAATACTATATGATGATCAATTCTGATAGAAGTGGCTCTCTTCAACAATGAGATGAACCAAATCAGTTCCATTTGTTCAATAATGAATAGAACCAGCTACACCCAATGAAAGAACTCTGGGAAATGAGTATGAACCACATCATAGCATTTCTACTCCCTCAGTGTCCACCTGCATTTTTGATTTCCTTCACAGATTAATTGTACATTATTTCAAAGTCTGATTCTTCTTGTGCAGGGATATGTATACATGTATTGTATTTAATATATACTTTAACATATGTATTGATCAACCTGCCATCTGGGGAAGAGGATAGGAGGAAGAGGGGAAAAATTGGAACAAAAGGTTTTGCAATTGTCAATGCTGAAAAATTACCCATGCATATATCTTGTAAATAAAAAGTTATAATAAAAAATAAAATAAATAAAATTAAAGGTCAAGAAAAAAGTTGGAAAATGAGTTTAAAAAAAAAAAAGGCAGAAGAACCTGACCATAAAAAGCTACTATGTTGACAGGAAAGATCAAAACACAACTTGGAAGAGAACCATATATGTGAAGCCTCAAAGGAAAATGTGAGTTAATCTGAAATACAAAAAAAAAAAAAAAAAAACCTGGAAAAACTCAACAAGGATTTTAAAAACTTAATAAGAGAAGAAAAATTGAGGAAAGAAATGAGAGTGATGCAAGAGAATCATGAAAAAAAAAGTCAACAACTTAGTAAAGATGCATTAAAATATGGGGGGAAAAAAAAAGAAGATACATTGAAAAATGGGGAAAAAATGTCCAAAAATTCCCTGAAGAAAACAAGTCTTTAACAAGTAGAACTGCAGAAATGAAAAGCAGGTACAAAAGAAAGTAATTCCTTAAAAATTAGAACTGGGTAAGTGGAAACTAATAGTTTTATGAAATAATAAAGAAACAAATCAAATAAAATTAAAAGAATGAAACAGAAGAAAATGTGAAATATCTCAGTGGTAAATCAACTAACTTGGAAAACAGATTTAGGATAGATAATTTAAAAATTGTTGAAGTCATGATCAAAAAAGGACCTTGATTTTTATGACCAAAGCAGAACTAGAGATCATTACTGATCACAAAATAGAAAATTTCGATTATACCAAACTGAAAAGTTTTTGTACAAACAAAACTAATGCAGACAAGATTAGAAGGGAAGCAATAAACTGGGAAAATATTTTTACAGTCAAAGGTTCTGATAAAGGCCTCATTTCCAAAATATATAGAGGATTAACTCTAATTTATAAAAAATCAAGCCATTCTCCAATTGAAAAATGGTCAAAGGATATGAACAGACAATTCTCAGATGAAGAAATTGAAACTATTTCTAGTCATATGAAAAGATGCTCCAAGTCATTATTAATCAGAGAAATGCAAATTAAGACAACTCTAAGATACCACTACACACCTGTCAGATTGGCTAAGATGACAGGAAAAAATAATGATGATTGTTGGAGGGGATGTGGGAAAACTGGGACATTGATGCATTGTTGGTGGAGTTGTGAACGAATCCAACCATTTTGGAGAGTAGTTTGGAACTATGCTCAAAAAGTTATCAAACTGTGCATACCCTTTGATCCAGCAGTGTTACTACTGGGATTATATCCCAAAGAGATTATAAAGAAGGGAAAGGGACCTGTATGTGCACGAATGTTTGTGGCAGCCCTTTTTGTAGTGGCTAGAAACTGGAAACTGAATGGATGTCCATCAGTTGGAGAATGGCTGAATAAATTGTGGTATATGAATATTATGGAATATTACTGTTCTGTAAGAAATGACCAACAGGATGATTTCAGAAAGGCCTGGAGAGACTTACACGAACTGATGCTGAGTGAAATGAGCAGGACCAGGAGATCATTATATACTTCAACAACAATACTATATGATGACCAGTTCTGATGGACCAGGCCATCCTCAGCAACGAGATCAACCAAATCATTTCTAATGGAGCAGTAATGAACTGAACTAGCTATACCCAGAAAAAGAACTCTGGGAGATGACTAGAAACCATTACATTGAATTCCCAGTCCCTATATTTATGCACACCTGCATCTTTGATTTCCTTCACAAGCTAATTGTACAATAATTCAGAGTCTGATTCTTTTTGTACAGCAAAATAATGTTTTGGTCATGTATACTTATTGTGTATCTAAGTTATATTTTAATATATTTAACATCTACTGGTCATCCTGCCATTTAGGGGAGGGGGTGGGGGGGGTAAGAGGTGAAAAATTGGAACAAGAGGTTTGGCAATTGTTAATGCTGTAAAGTTACCCATGTATATATCCTGTAAATTAAAGGCTATTAAATTTAAAAAAAAAAAAAAAATTTTGACAAAAAAGGACCTTGATACATGATATTTCAAAAAATTATTTGCCATGTAGGAGAGGGGATGGGGGAAAGAGGGAAAAAATTAGAAACACAAGGTTTTGCAAGGGTGAATGTTGAAAATTATCTGTGCATGTTTTGAAAACTTTTTAAAAACTTTAATAAAAAATATATTTGAAAGAATTTGTTGGGGAAAAAAAGGGAGAAAAAAAGAGATTGCATGGCAGAATTAAACAGATAGTACTGCCTTAGGCCAAATATAACATCTACAAAAACTGTACGAGTCTTCTTGCTTTCCACATCCTTTGCTGAATAATTTTTGCTTTCAACCTTTGAATGAGCAGAAATATACTTGTACTCAATATCTACGTTATATAATACATAATTATATAATATAATAATCCAAACTTACATAATGCAGTTCTCTCTGCATAATATCTATATTTTGTGTCATTTTCCAGTTTTCTTTCTTTAAATTTCCAATCCATTCATTCATATCTTCAGTGACAAGTTCAATATCTATGAATACAATGCATTTATTCACGTTTTGGGTTTTCACTTGCTCAAACCCTCTAGGTTCTAATAATGTAACGTCCAATGCTATTATTGATTTGTCTGTTGCCTATACTATATAAAACTCATTTTTAAAAAATAGTCATCTTAGGGGCAGTAAGGTGGCACAGGGAATAGAGCACTAGCCCTGAAGTCAAGAGGACCTGAATTCAAATCTGGTCTCAGACACTTAACTCGTCTTAGCTGTGTGACCCTGGGAAAGTCACGTAACCCCAATTGCCTCAACCAAAAAAAAAAAAAAAAGAATAGTCAACTTTATGCCCATGTGTTAGTTAGCAAAGTACTCAGGTAATAGAAAAAAATCCAGTAAAAACAACCACTCTACCCCCAAAAAAAGCAGGAGTCAGAGAGCCTAACTCTTGCTATTCAGGAGCTAAATCTAAATCACTACAGCAAAAATTCCTGTAAGAAGAAAAAATAAGTCCCCACCAACTACAAAGAAGAGACACCTCCTCGGGGGGGGGGGGGGGGAGCACTTTCCTTTTTTTTCTCTCCAAAACTTTTGAGTTAATTTTTTTCCTATTTTACTTAATTTCTCCTAATTATTTATGTTAGTTATCCTTTTACAAAGCTGAGCATAAACTCATTGAGAGCAGAGGGAGCAAAATCAAGGTTTGGACACACACACATTTACACAGTGTGAAGCAGAAATCTACCAAATCCAAAAAAAAAAAAAAAAAGGAGGGAAGGGAGCAATTATAATAGGGATAATAACAGAAGGAATAGCCACAGGCTAAACAAACTTAATTGGTATTAAAAAGAAAATAAAGAACTAAAATTCAAGGGGACCTGGGGGGAATGCCATTGTGAAATTATTAAGGTAATGGAATATTACTGTCCCATGAGAAATAGCAAAAAAGAATTTCAGAGAATTCTGAATAGTATGAATTGGCACACCGAGAAATGGCACAACATAACAATTTATGCAGAGAACTGTATTTATACATAAAAACTCAGATAAATAAGATGGCTAATTCTATATCCTGAGACCTTTATAAAGCATTTTACCTGCCTCTTGGGGGGAAAAAAGAATATATGTAAGATACAAAAAGGAACATTTTGAGGAATGACCACTATTTGGATCCCTGACTATGTTTATGTATTACACATGCTTTTTTCTCTCTTTCACTTAACTGGGGAGAAGATAAAAACAATAATGACCAAAAAAAAAAGGACCACTGAAATATATATATTTTTTAATGCAGAAAAGTGAACAGAAGAAAGTTCAGAAGAAAGTACACATAAGCAGGACTATTTTGAAAATAACAAAGTGTGTGTGTGTGTGTGTATATATATATATATATATATATATAATTTGTGTGTCAATATGTCAATATTTTCATATATACTTTGAAAGCAAGTGGTATAATACAGATTTATCATTTCAAAGAGAATATTCTTTTTATGTTCTGCCACATGCTTTTTTAAATGCTTCTGTTCAAAACAAATTTCTTTTCAAAAAAAGAAAAAAATATATTTTTCAGCTATCCTAAAAGAAAAAGGATGCTAGACTACTCAAAAAATTTTTTAATCAATTACTTTAAAAATGAAAGCAGGTTCATCAAATTTATAGATAACAAAATGAGAAGGAATAGCAAACATAGAGTTGGGATCCAAAAGGAGCTTTAGTCTAGAACACTGGACTGAATTGAATAAGATGGCATAGGGAATAAATATTAAGCATTATATTTGGCTACATTTGTTATATGGAAGCATAATTAGATTTGGTTTCTTTGGACTAACAGAAAGCAGAGCCAAGAGTAATAGATGGAAACTGCAAAGAAACAAATTAAGGCAAGGTATCAGGAAAAATTTCCTAACAACTTTCACTGTTCATTCAGTTATATATTTAGTATGTGTGTTTTGTGACCCTATGGAGGATGGCACACCAATACTGTCGATATGTTTTTCTTGGCAAAGATACTGTAGTTATTTCTTATTTCTTTCTCCAGTGGAAGAGTGAGGTCAAGTGATTTGTACAGTCATAAAGTCAGAAAACGTCTGAAGCCAAACTTAAACTCTTACTGACTTTATGCTCAGTGCTCTGTCTATTGGGCTATCTCACTGCCTTTAGAGCTATACAAAAATAGAATGGACTGCCTGGAAATGTAGCAAGTTCTTTCTCTTTGAAGATCTTTAAACAGAGATTGGATGACTTCTTGTTTGATTTATGACAGTGAGAATCTTTTCATTAATGAGTTAGACTGATGAAGTCCCTTCCAAATCTCAAGCTCCATGATTATGCAATTCTGATTCTAAGCGAAGACGAACTTGAAGGCAAAGAAAGTAGCATTTCTTTTATTCACATCTTTTAAAAGAAGCAACATTTAATCACTGTAGGACAACAAAATGGAATGAGACAGAACACAGAAACTCATGCCTCATCTCTGTAGCAGTTCCCACCCACATGGGCAGAAAGAAAGATGAGCAATGAGGTCAGGCTGTTGTCCAAGTTTAATAGCTAAGAGCTAACACACTATTGTTTATTTGTTTTTTAAGGTTCAGAAGATCAAGTCCTCTTTTTTGTTTCCTTAAATATTACATCTTGGCAGAACAATCTCTCTTTCTGTTGAAAATATTCCAGCTGAATCACAAAGATTGATACAACTCTGTGCAGAGATGAAAAGAAAGCCAGAGAGAATGATGCATATGAAGATAAATGGTACTAAAAAGTGAAAAAATGAAAAGACATTTTTTTAAAATATGAAGGAAAAATTAGATTTTTTTAAAATGCTTTTTTGTACTTATAAAGATAATGATGTCCATTTTCTAATACAATATTACTGGGAAAAGAGTGATCATCATATAGTAGCAAATTACAATCACAGCATTACTTTCCTCAGGGAAATGTCTGTTGTATAAAATAAAATTTATCAAGAAAATTAATTATCACAGTGTCTCAATTTACCAAGCAGAGGTTGGTAAATAAACATTTATTAAGTGCCTATAATATGCCAGGCACCTTCCTAAGTACAATAGACACTGTGCTGCATGTAAGAAAGAAATCAATCTAAATAGAAACATCATAATTTAAAGATCACAGGAATTGGAATCAGGAAACCTAGTTCTGTTACGCATTATTTATATAACCTGAAGGAGGTCACAATTTCTCTTGGACCTCAGTTTCCTTATATATAAAACTAGGAAAATTCTAGCTTAGTGCCTGCACATTTAATCAACAATAAATAATGGTTGGTCATCTAGTTTTGTTATTGTAGAAAATAATATGGTATAGGGTGCAAAGAAAATTAATATCTTAGTAATCACCTAAAACTGCCACACCTACCAAATGTCTGCTCTATCCACCCAAGCTTGTCTTCTTGAAATGTGCATATCAGCTTCACCTTTCTAGGGCATGTTCTCTAAACTTTGTAAATTATGGGCTGACCTGGTTTCCCAGCAGCTAAACAAGTTTACCCTGCTGCCAAGCAGGAGTTGCTTGTTTGTGGCTACCTTAAAGCACTAACAAATCACGACCAGAAGAGATACTACCTACACATCAGGAGTAGAGAGAAAGGTGTGTATCACATTATAGCAGTTTAGGTCCCTGTACCTGTTTTCTTTAAACAAGCCCCTGAGGTCTAAGTTTGAATTAGGTAATCTTCACTTTAAAACTAATCACAGTACTTAAGAAATTTTTGAAGGTAATAATTAATCTTCAAAACCTCTTCAAGATAAGTGTTATTCTCATTTTGCAGTTTAAACAATCAAGATGAAAGTCACTGTGGGAATATAGTTGTTAATCCAAGTTTCTCTATTCCTTCTACCACACTTTGCTAACTGAATTTAGTATTTAAAATATGTATCAGTGTGTTTGAAATTAAAGGAGTAAAAGAATGTTGTCTAAGATCCTTCTAGTTCTAAAATTTTATGATTCTAAGTTATACTACCTGTTAATGCACACCTGTTGGTTAAATTATATTAACATAAACAGGTGTAAAAGCCAAACCCATCAATGGAATTAAGTGTTGTAATGCACACAGCATGTTTCAACAAGATTAGTGACACAGTACTACCTGCTTGCTGTAAAATGCTGAGATAGACAAAATTATAATATTATCATGCTGAGTAGCTCAAAGAGTCTATTTAAATTGATAAAGAAAATGAGCCACTATAATTACAAAAACTATTTTACATGAAGGGTATAAAATCATATATATATGTATATTTTGCATACATATAACAAATATATGCAAATATCAAAGTGACTCTAGTCATGCAACTTTTCTCTAAACAAATCCTTCCCCCTAAGCTAAGGTCTTATACCTGACAAAGGACAATTTGTCTTCCAGCCAAACTAAACCCCAGATGTAATGGTAGGTTCAAAAGAAACTTCGCAAAATCATAGCCTACATGTGGGATGTTTAGGATAATATAACAACATATATTTCTTTTCATCTTCAAAGAGTTTTGCACATACTAATTAATCTTCACACTATTCTTGTGAAGCAGAGAAGGTTTATTATTTTCATTTTATAGATGGGGAAAATAGAGCAAAACACTTAACCTCTGCCTTAGGTCAAAGAGCAAGATGATGAAATTAAAACAGAATTCATGACTTGTAATACAGATAATTTCTCCCTTACCTACCACGAAAGGGTATATAAGACTAGCTAGGATAGCTAGTCCCAAGCAATTAGCTTCTGGTAACACATATTCCTACTTGTACAAGTTCTTCAAGATCTATTAATAAAGAGATAAGTGTAATTTTTCAATTAGACACATCAAGTGAAAAGTACTAAAATCCTCTTGTAAAATGGAAATGTACCAATTCTTATCTAAAGTAACATCTATTTCTCACCAAAATCCAACCAATCATATTTTGCTAAAGTGTGAATTACAACAACTGCAAGGGGAGAGAAGGAAAAGAATAACCATTTATTAAGCAACTACAATATATCATGCATTATACTAAATATTTTACAACTATTATCTCATTTAATCATCACGACAACCCTATGAAGTAGGGACTGTTACTACTCCTATTTTACAGATGAGGAAATTGAGGGATACATGGACTTAAGTGACTAAACCAGAGTCACACAGTTAAAAAGTATCTGTATTTAATTTCAGGTCTTCCTGACTCCAGTACTACTGCTCCAACATCTGTACTACCTAGCTACATCAGCTAGATATGATCATTTCCTACCAGAAAGAGAAGATCCTTGACTATGGACAAATGCTTTTTGCCTTGAAATCTGAGCAAAAAAAAAAAAAATCAATATCTGATTTAAGAATGAATCATATTTTAATAATTATATATTTCAATTTTTAAATTGATCTCTTTTATTTTACAAATTTCTATAATTTATATTAACTCGTTCTTCATACAGGAAGAAACAGACTAAAAAATACCTTAAAAAGCTAACATGAAGCTTTCTAGTTAAGATGGTAGCACAACTGGTTACATAAGAACCCAATTTTTTCAATCTACCAGTAAATCTAGAAAGAGTACCAAATTGAACCATGACCAAGAAAAGCAAAAAAGAAATATCATTAACAACACAAAATGAGCCAAAACCTACAGAAAAAGAGGTCTGTCAGAGAAGCCAGGACAAGCACAGGTAAACAGACCAGAAATCTACATCCACACTTCAATTTAGAAAGCCAAGAGAGGACAAAAGTCCATAGCACACTGATCAGGTAAGCCTTATTGAGGGAAAGAAACTTGATCTTGACCCAGTAAGTAGTACTTGGGGGGGGGGAGGGGGGGGAAGGGAAGCACATTCAACATTCTAATTGGGAAACCTTAACAAAAGACTGAAAACCATACTGAGACAATCAAATGAGCTCTCAGGAAGAAAGAGAGACCAGCCAGTATCACAATCAAGGAAGACCCCAGAGAAAGTGACTGCTTAGTATCTTCATAAGGGACAGCCAATTGTAGAATAAAGATGAGGGACATTAAAATTTGCCAGTGTACTAAGTGAAATACACATCAAAGAAAGTAGAAGGCATCAGGAGAATTTCCAGCAAAGCAAAGCTGAGACTAAACAATACTTGACCACCCCATCCAAGAATACAGAAGAGAAAAGAACCTGACCCAGAACCAAAATCCTAGATTTTAATTGAAACTACAGATAAATATAAGGCATTGAACACTTTGAAGAAATATTCTGAGTAAAGACAACAGTAATAATAACAGCTAGTATTTTTTTAGTGCTTTTTATATACTAATCATTGTGTTAATTGCTTTACAAATAATATCTCCTTAAGTCTTCACAACAACCCTGAGAGTTAGATGTTATCCCCATTTTACAGTTGAGTAAAATGAAGCAAACAGAGATTAGATAGTCCATGGTCACAGGGACAGTAAGTAGATTTGAATGTAGAAGCTAGATTTGAATTTAGGTGTTTCTGGCTTCAGGTTCAGTCTTCAATTCAAAGTGCCACCCTAGCATCCTCTGCAAGGCAAAAGTAAAAACAGACATTATATTTAAAATATATTATGCTTAAAGGCACTAAAGACAATGAAATAATATGGTTTTAACATATACTTGATACATAATCACCAAATTATATAGCACCTAAGTTCTTAAAAGAAAAATTAATGAAATTACAGAGCACAATAGATAGCAAAATTATAAAAACTTGGAGTCTCAATGTACTCTTTTCAGACTAGGGAAAAAATAACCAAAAAATAAATAAATAAATAAAAAAGAAAGAAATTAGGGACCTGAACAGAATTTTAGAAAAGGTAGCTATGATGGATTTCTGACAATTATTGAATGTTAATTTAAAAAATGCATATTTCTCAGTTATGCATGGCACTTTCACAAAAATTGACCATGTGGTAGAGTATAAGAACCCCATAAACAAATGTAGAAAAATGGAAGTAAATCATCGCCCTTACACAATGAAAATCCTAGGGACACCAAAAAAAGATTCAAACTTAAATGGAAATCAAAACTAACCCTACTAAATTAGAGGATGAAAGAACAAATCACTGAAAAAGAAATAATTTTATCAAAATATGTCAACAATAATATAACCTAATAAAACTTTGGAGAGCCAAAACAGTCCTTAGGGAAAATGTATATCTTTAAATACTTAAACCAATAAAAAAGAGAAAGAAGAGAAAAATTAATTAATGTGCAACTATAAAAACTACAAAAGAAACTTAAAAAAACAACAAAAGAAAAATTCTGAAAATAAAAAAGTTAACACAAGTGAAAAAATTTAATAAAAAATAATAAAATAAATTAGTAAAGTATTTTACTTATTTTAAGTAAAAGGAAAATCCAATTGCCTTTATCAAAAATGAAAAATGAGAATTCATAATAAATTAAATAAATTAGAAATTCTCCTGCCCAACTAAATGGCAATAAAAATAACAAATGACATGGATGACTGCTTATAGAACTATAAAATATCAAGGTTTGATATAGAGAATTTGAATAACCCAATCTCAGTTAAAGAAATTTTTAAAACAACGAATGAATCCCGAAAGAACAAAACCCTGCTACATTATTCAAATATAACCTTGATAGTGAAACCTGGAAGATAAAAAAAAAGAAAAGAAAATTACTGCCCATTATCCCTGATGGAAATTGATTCAAAAATATAAAATAAAGTATTAACAAAGAAGTTGTAGCAACATATTAAAAATATTATATGTTATAATCATGTTAAATTTACAAGAGATGCAGATAGAAAATCTACAATTATGATTTCTATTAAAAAAAAAAACACTACAAAGTATAGGAATAAAGGGCTCCCCTTCACTAATATGATAAAAAGTATCTAACCAAAGCCCAGAACCAGCACTGTATATAAAGGAAAAAGTGCTAGAGACCTTGCCATTGGTGTGAGAAGTAAAGCAAGTATATCCAAAATTCACACAACTATTTGATATAGTACTATAAATGCTAGTTCAGGAAAGAGGGAAAAAAGGTAAGATTATTGTTATTTAAAGAATCCTAAGTATTCAATTAAAAATTTACTGAAATAATAACTTCAGCAAAGTTGAAAGATATCAAAGTAAAATACTATTACTTCTCTGTTTATCAGCACCAAAACTCTGCAAAACAAAGTGGAAAGAGAAATTCCATTTAAAAATAAATAGGGGCAGCTAGTTGGTGCAGTGGATAGAGAATGAGCCTTAAAGTCAGGAGGACCTGAGTTCAAATTTTACCTCAGACACTTACACTATTTCCTAGCTGTGTGACCTTGGGCAAGTCATTTAACTCCAATTGCCTCAAGGAGGGAAAAAGGTAAAAATAACTAAATAAAATATAAACTATACAATTACACCTGCTATGACAAACATACAGGAATTATATAGATCCAGTCGGTCAGTAAGTATAAAGCTCTGTACTATATGCAAGGCACTAAATTAAACACTAAGAGGCCAAATTCAATCTAGTGAGGAAGACAATAAACAAACAAATGTGTACAAACAAGCTATATAAAAGATAAATAGAAAATAATGTTTAAAAGGAAAGCACTAAAATTAAGGAAAGTTGGGAAAAGTTTCCTATAGAAAACAGGATTTTCTGCTGAGACTTAAAAATAGCCAAGGAAGCCAGTAGGTGAAAATGAGGAGGGAGAACATTCTAGACATGGGAATCAGTCAAAAAAGAAATGTCAAGTTCCCTAATTGACAAATGATCAAAGGATATGAATAGACAATTTTCAGATGATGAAATTAAAGCCATCTATAGTTATATGAAAAAATGTTCTAAATCATTATTGATTAGAGAAATGAAAAATAAAATAACTCTTGAGGTACCACCTCAAACTTTTCAGATTGGCTAAGATGGAAGGAAAAGATAATGATAAATGTTGGAGGAGATATGGGAAAACTGGGACACTAATGCATTGGTCGTGGAGTTGTGAAATGATCCACCCACTGTGAAGAGCCGTATGGAACTATGCCTAAAGGGTTATAAAATTGTACATACCTTTGACACAGCAGTGCCATTACTGGGTCTGTATTCTAAAGAAATCATAAAGGAGGGAAAAGGACACACGTGCAAAAATGTTTGTAGCAGCTCTTTTTTGTGGTAGCAAAGAATTGGAAAATGAGTGGATTCCCATTTAAATTAGGGAATGGTTGAACAAGTAGTGGTACACAAAAGTAATGGAATATTATTGTTCTATAAAAAATGAGAAACAAGCTAATTACAGAAAGGCCTGGAAAGATTTATATGAACTGATGCTAAAACAAGCAGAACCAGGAATACAGTGTACACAATAACAGCAAGAATGTGTAATGATCAATTATGAAAGACTTGGTTCTTCTCAGTAATTCAGTGATCTAAAGCAATCCCAAAAGACTCTGGACAGAAAATACCATCTGCATCCAGAAAAACAATTATGGAGACTGAATGCAAGTTGAGTTGACACTAGGATTCCAACAGCATATGTTCATTTCTTTTTTCTGGGGTTTTTTTTTTAAATCTCTCCCATGATTTTTCCTTTTTGCTCTGATTTTTCTCTCCCAACATGATTCATAAAGCAATGTGCATTAAAAAAAAAAAAAAAAAAACTTGCTACAATTAAAAAAAAAATGTGCCAAGAAAAGAGTCATGGAATAGTATGGAGGTAAGAGTCACTGGATTAAAGAGTATGTGTCGGGAAGGAAAACATAAGAAGACTGGAAAAAGAAGAGAAAGCTAGGTTATGAAGGAGTTAGAAGGCCAAACAGCACATTTTTTATTTCAATTGATACAAAAGAGTTTATTGAGGGAAGGGAAGGCAAGGGGCAAATTTGTCCATGACAAATTTGAACCTATGCTGTAGGGGAAACCCCTTTGGTAGCTAAATGGTGGATGTATAATAATGACAAAAGACTTGAGACAGGCAGACCCTTCAGCAGAATACTGCAATAATACAGATGTCAGATGATAAGGGCCTTTACCTGATAGAGGAGTCACAGGAAAGAAGGAGGCATATTTGAGAGACTCTAAAAAGTTGAAATCTACAGGTCTTGGTCACATAGTGGTTATGGGGAATACAATGAGGAATTGAGGAAAACATCCAGGTTTTGAACCTGAGGGATGAAAGGATGGCAGGCACTACAAGAAGGTTTTGGGGAAAAGATAATAAGTTCAATTTTGGGCATCTTGATTTTACTGAAATATACTGGATATATTGAAACGTCTAAAAGGCAGATGAAGACATGAGACCAGAGGTGAGCAGAGAGATTAGGACAGGATAGGTAGATCTGAGAATTGTCAACATAGAAATAGTAATGAAATCCATGGGAGCTGCATGAAAACACTAAGTGAAATAGTATAGAGAGCAAAGAGAAGAGGGCCAGAGCCCAGGGGACACCTAGTTAGAAAATATGATTTGAATAAAGATTCTGATAAATGAGTCTGAGAAGGAGCTGGAAGATAAGTAGGAGAAATAGAACAGAATGGTATCCCAGAAACCTAAAGAAAAAGAGTATCAAGAAGTAGAGAGGGATCAACAATGAATAAAGAGAATGAGGATCCAACTACAAGGTTCCAATCTTTACAAGAATGACAGAACTAAAACTGGATAGATATTAACTTCTCATGAACAGATCATGCCACTATAATAAAAATGATAAAATATAATTAATCTCCTTATTCAATGTCATACCAAACTAAAAGCTAGACGATACAATAAATAGAATGCCAGGCCTGGAGTCAGAAGACTCAAATTCTTCAGTTCAAATCTAACCTCAGACATTATGTAAGCTGAACAAAGAAGCAGCAAATCACTCTAGTATCTTTGCCAAGAGAACCACAAAAGGATTCACACAATCAGACTCAACTGAAAAATACTAAATAACAACCAAACTAATAAAGTATGCCTTTATAGAACTAAAGAAACAAACAAACAAAAAAATTGATTTGGATGAATTAAAGGCCTAGAATCTCAAGAAAGGACCTAGTAGATTAGATCTCAACATATATTACAAAGTAGTAATCACCAAAAATGATGTGATACAGTTTTGAAATGAAAAAGTTAATCACTGCAACATAAACCATAATAAACATTATAACAAATATGAAATGTTAATTCATTAACAAATCAGAGGAGCAAGGAAGGAGATATCTCTGATAACTATGGTTAGGAGATTTCAATACCAAACAAAAGTCAGCAATATTCACTAGCAATAAAATAGATAAATTTCTAAAAACAAAATCAATACATTAAAACTAGAAGGAAAATAGTTAACTGGGGAAAATCTTTACAATAAGTCTCTCTTCAAAAGGTTTCATATTCAAAATGTTAAGGAACTGATAAAATATATAATGACAAGACTCATCCCCCAACAAATAAATCATTAAAAGATTCAATGAAAAGATAGTTCTCAAAGAAATCCAAACAGCAATTTTAAAATAAAATGCTTCAAATAACAATTAAGAGAAATTAATTTTTTTAAAATCATAAAACTTACAAAAATGATTTAAAAATCAACAAATGACAATTTTTGTAGTAACTATTTTAGGGGTAACTTCTGGGGAAATTATGAATTCATCCAGTCATTTTTAAAAGCAATTAAGAATTCTTTAACAAAATAAGAGAAGCTGGGAAGGAGATAATCTTCATAACTACAGTGAAAAAGAGTTTCATGACTGATCAAAAGTTAGCAAGATTCCCATAAGATAAAACAGGCAGTTTTGATTACATAAAATAAAAAAGCCATATTCAAATATACCCCAGAATATATATCTTGGATAAGTAAAAGATCTCCAAAAAAAATTACTCAATTGCACTTCCACAATGATTATGCTAACTACTAGTTCTATAATAGAGATCAAAAAAAAAAAAAAAAGATACAAATATGGGCAGCTAGTTGGTGTAGTGGATAGAATGTCAGTCCTGAAGTCAGGAGGACCTTAAATTTGACCTCAGACACTTAACACATCCTGGCTGTGTGACCCTAGACAAGTCATTTAACCCCAATTGCCTCAGGGGGAAAAATATACAATTAATAAAAAATGTTTATAGAACATTTTAAAATTTAGAAATATTTTATTCTCAAAATCCTGGAAGATGCTATTAATTATTCCCATTTTACAGATGAAGAAACTGAGGCAGACAAAGATTAAGTGATGTGCTTTGTCACATACCTTGTGTCTTAAGGTCACATTTGAACTCAGGTCTTCCTGACTACAGGTCCAGCCATCTACCTCTTTTACCACCAACATCCCAAAAATTCATATCAATAAAATTACTCAAAGAAGCTCTTTGATTTAATAGCAAAGAACTGGGAACTGGGGGAAGGAAGTGGAGACCAGCTCTATCAGATAATTGCTCAACAAAATTATGGTAATATGAACATCATTTAATATTACTGCATCATAAGAAGTTATAAGAATGGCTTCAGAGAAATTTGACTTATGTGAACTGTATAAGTGAAATTAGTAAAATCAGGAGAATAATTTAAATGACTACCATATTATAAAAGCAAATAATTTTTAAAGATTTAAAAATTTTGACAAATGCAGTGACAAGCAAGATTCCAAAAAGCACCAAGCATACTACATTCTCTCAACAGAGAAAGTAGGAGATTCAAAATAAAAATAAAGATAATAGATTTCTGAAAATGGCCAACATGTCAATTATTTCTGCTGTTTTATATTTATTAAGTCTGTTGTTGTTTCAATGGGAGAAATTTATGAACTATAAATATATACCCCAATCCTCAAAAAAAAGGAGTAAAAAAAGAGCACTGCAAAAAAAAAAAAAAAAAAAAAAAAAAGAACCTGGACATTATATTTTAAGAAATTATAACAGAAAAAAAGGTTTAAAAGGCTAGATTTCTTAGAACAAGATGACCAAGTAAAAACAAGAATGAATACCTGGGTCATATTTCAAAATGAAAATCCAAAGCCTTCAGTTCAAAGAAAAATAATTCTGCAAGCAGTCAGAAAGAAAGAGTTCAAGTTCAGAGGAGCCACAGTAAGGATCACATAAAATGTAGCAGCTATCTAGTGAAGAGTTTGGAACATAATTCAAAAATATAGGCATAAAATCAAGAAAAACTTAACTGGAAATGGCTTTATGTTTTGATAATATTAATGACAATTTTTTGACCAGGTGAAAAAGGCCATTCTTTGTCTCATTTTTTCCCTAGTCTTAATCATTGAATGGGCATTGCCTCAGACAAAATGAGACCTGGGAAGGACTTAGGTTAGAAAGTTCAAGGTCTTCCATTACATCCAGGGCCATCTCCAATTATCCTGAACTATATCTTGATCCTGGACCAAGATGGTTCCAGAGGAGAGAGTGAGGTTGGTGATTTTGCACAACTGTCTCACTTAAATCCAACTCACTTGCAAGTCATGACCTTCCTGATATCACAGTTCTTTTTAATACTTAAGGATAAACAACAATCTGTAAATATCAACAACTGTCCAACTGGGGACCCAACTGGCCAGTTCCAGTTAAGCAATGCAGCTCCTACCTTTTTCTTCTTCTCATTCCTTACTTTTCCCTCCCTTCCTCTCTCTTTCCTTCCCTCCTTCTCTCTTCTCCCTCTGTGCACATAGGGAATCATACCCTTATCCACAGGTGCTCTGCCCAAAATATAAATTTTGACTGCTGAAATCTCACAAAATATCTTGGAATTTACATTTATAGGCTAGATTTCTTTTTTTAAGGTTCATGCCCAAGTTCTTTTTGTGGTAACAAGGAATTGGAAAATGAAGTGGATACCCATCAATTGGGGAATGGCTGAATAATTTTTGGCATATGAATGTAATGGAATATTATTGTTCTATAAGAAATGATGAGCAGGCTAATTTCCAAAAAGCCTGAAAAGACTTATATGAACTGATGTTGAATAAAGTGAGCACAACCAGGAGAATACTGTAATAACAAGATTATGTGATCATCAACTATGACAGATTTAACTCTTCTTAGTAATGCAGTAAAGAAATTATGGAGACTGAATATTGAAGCATATTATTTTCACCTTTTGGATTTTTTTGTTCTATTTTCTTTCATAACATGATTCTTATGGAAATATATTTGAAATGATTATATGTATATAACCTATATTAGATTGCCTATGGTCTTGAGGAAGGGGGAGGTAAGGGAGTTGGGGAGAACTTAATTGGAAAAAAATAAAATACTATTAAGTGAAAGGAGGCAAAAAGGATCATGCCTTAAACCCAAGTCACTCTGGCTTCTCATCGATTTGCCAACATAGGCCAATAGCTGGCCCACCTAAGCATCACATGATCATCACTAGCTTCTTATGGCTCTGAGTGAATGCATATCGCAATCATTTCTATTTTGGCCAGAAACCCAGAGGTTTTTCTCCTCCCAGATTATTTTTTTTCTTTTTTTTGGTAGGTAAAAGGCCATTCTTTGCCTCATTTCTTACCTAACTTTAATCTTTTAATGGGTATTACATCAAACAAATTGAGACCTGGAAAAGACCTTAGCTCAAAAAGGCCAGGGCCTCCCACTACAGCCATCTAGTCATCTTCATCTACATCTTGCCACTGGACCTAGATAGCTGCAGAGGAAAGAGTGAAATTGATGTTTTTGAACAGTCCTGCCTCATTTGAATCTAATTAGTAATGATATCGTGTTCATGTCAGAGTCCTCTTACAAAAGGAAGAACAAACAATAACAATTATTAGAAAAAGAAAGGAATGGGAGAGAGAGGAAGGTATAAGCTAGGAAATGAAGGGAAAGACCTTTTACAATGGTATATAATGGTATAATATATATAATATACAAACAAGGACACAGAAGTGTCAAGGGAACAAAACAAAGAAGAGGATTAGTTTTAGCTAAATTGGTCAAAAGAGAGTAACAAACATACATAGAGCTGAATGACGAAAATATATTTAAATCAAAAAGAAATAGGGGAGAACAGAGAATAAAGAAGGAAGAATTTAAACTGCAACTTTGGATGGGGAATTAAGAAAACAATTTAAAAGGAAAGAAAAAAGATAAGAACTATAATTTAAATATAAGGAGAAAAAATAGAGGGTCAAAAAAGCAGAAACCAATTGTATCAAACTTATTAATATTGGTACTACAGACCTATGAATAAGAATATTTCTCAAATACACATGGCACCTTTACAAAAATTAGGGTATTAAAAACCTTATAATAAATAAAGCAGAAATCCAAAAATAGGAAAGAAAAGGTTACTGTAATAGTATATTTAAAGATTTCTATGAAATAATACAATTCACATTGAGTGAACTGAGTAGAACCAGGACAACAATTTATAGATGACTATAATAATGTAAAATATAACAACTCTGAAAGTCTTCAGAGTTCAGTTCTCTGATCAATGCAGTGATCAAAGCCTAACTTTTTAAGATTAACAATGAAGCATGCTGCCCATCTCTTCACAGACAGGAAACCATCTATAGATGAAAAATAAGATTTACATTGCAAAGTCAATCTGTCGTTTCATTTGATTTTATGTATATCTAACTAGTTATCACAAAGGGCTTTTACTTGAGTGGGAGGGTTAGGTGATTGGTAGTAATTGTGACAAAAATGAAGAGCATCAAATGAAACATTAAAACAATACAATAGGAAGCACTAACAAGCAGTAAAATTTTGTTTCTAATATGTTAAATTTAACAAATACTTTTTTTTTAAGTACAATAGTATACGGTAAATTTCACATTCTTTTTTATGTTCTTTAGACACTAAAATATGCTGGTTTTATCAGGTTCATAATAAAGATTTTTAAATAGTAAAAAAGTCAACAAAGAAAGGACATTCAATGAAATTAAAGCTGCTGAATGTTTGTTTCTCTCCCTCAAAAAGAGAAAATAAAACATCATCTGAATGTAGCACACAGAAATGAGCTTCAAGGAAAATAAAAATTAAATCCCAGTTTCGATGCTACTTGTTAAACATTCACCTGTTTTGCTTAACCCACACTAATGAACAGGTGAATAAAACCAAAGCCAAGTGCATCAAAGGAAAATGACAAAACCCTAATGTAAAATACACCTGCAGGTTTCATCATGCACAGTGGTATATTCAACACTCAGCTTTTCCAGATCGGACAAGTCTATGGTAATGATGATGAAACTCTGTTCATGAGTTCTGAAGGGAGTCAGAATTACACTGCTTATTATACTGAACAGTACTTCCTCCTCCTTTAAATGAAGTAGTTAATGAAAGAGGGTTTAAAATACAGGCCAAATATCTTTTGTTTAACCATGATAATGTTTATAAGCTTAGGATTATTTACATTTTTAAAATTTGTTTTGGCTTTTTAAAAAAAAGGATTTGTTTAAAAAAAAAAAAAAAACACTTGAAAATCCTCAAATCTCTTAGATTGCTGATCACCTGCACACCTGATGTTGTGGCTAAATTGCTTCACAGTGATTCCATTCATTCCCTTCACAAAGCTCAATCAGCTTCATCAAACAACTGCTCATCTTGGCCAAAGACAAATCTATCCAGATAGTTCTAAAGTGTTTTTGCCAAACCCTATTTAAAGCACTCTACTCAGTACTCAGAAACAGTACACAGTACTATTTCTCCATAAAAAGGAGCTACTACATTCTAAAAACCATCAAGCAAAAGGTTATCCCAAAGGATGGAAAGGTTATTTTTTTTAGACTCTTATGTGAGTTGTGTCAATTATGGAAAGCCTCAGAAACAAAAAAAAAAAAAAAAAAAAAAAAACAAAGAACAGTTCTCCCATACAAACTCAAGACATGGAGATTACCTGCCAGAAAGTCTTTCCCCAAATCCTGAGTAGTTTCACTCTCTAAAAGAATTAGGGCCTTTTAACTATTATCAATATAAGTGACTAGCAGGACAGTAAAAGTCAATACCATGACTATCGTGAAACAAGATAGCACAAGGACCCCAAAATTTACACTGGCTCTGTCTGTGTAATAGCTGGACACCAGACTTTGTCACCTCAGGAGACTGCATTATACAACTGTCAAGCACCAAACCTGAAGTTATATTGTAATCAATAAGTTTCAAATCTTGGGCCCCAAGATTTATCTTAAAAGCGTTCAGTAGAACAATAACAACAAAAAGAGCTATAAAATATAAAGCACATGATTCTCCATATTTAAACAGAAGATAGATCTTATATACAAAGATAAAGAGCTATATCAAATAATCTCATAAAATCTTTTCTAACTCTAAGATACCAAGCATAAAGACTACACCTCACTTAATAACATAAAAAAAAAGAAAAGAAAAGAAAACTACTGCCTTAGAGCTACTTTAGAATACACTACTCCAGGAAGAATATTAAAGAATCAAAAACAGTGTATGGTTGTGAATCATTTAAGGGTAGTCCTGGATTAGAATTGAGTAAAAGAACAGTCAAAAGACAAAACAGCAGTCCCTAGGAAAGAAAAACATTTGCATTACTAGGATGAGATTTCTCATTTTCATAACAAGAATAGCATTCCATGGCCTAAGGGAAATAAAAACTGCCAATTCTGATCCCTGATACTCGAAATTCTGGTAATTCTAGAAAAGTACACCATACTCATTCTGTGGATGCTCGATTGCAGTTACACATTAGACATTCATAACTTCTACTCAGGTATCACCTGATTCAACTACAAAAGACCTTCATTTATATATCATCAAAAACAATCACTGTTGTCAAAAATCATTAGTTCAAATGTCAGTTCCATTAGTTATAACCTTTATCACCTCTCTAAGCCACAGTGCCCACATCTGTCAATAGAACTGAGCGAAAAACTTCACCAATACTAAATCTCACAGATCTGTGTTTGCCAAGGGAGAGACTTGTACAGGCTTCTCTACTTTGTAGTCACAGTCACCCAACACAAAGCTTCTTAAATTACAGATTACAATCTCACACAGGGTCACCAAACTGAATATGGGAGTTGCAAAAAAATTTAGCAACAGTAAAAGATTTCTGAATGCAACAACCAAAAATTAATCAAATGCATAAGGAATCCAAGGTTTTTCTGGCAATGCTTGCCCATACTGCATCACTGGACTTCGCTATACCTTCACTGCAGCATTGGTTCTTAACACTCAACATGTGCATTTTGCATTGGGTATGCCCAAACACTTCCAGAAACACTTTGGTTCACATTCAAGATAGGGTCACATAAAAATTTCTCAGGTGATAAAGGATTGAGTGGGCAAAGTTTAAGAACTCTGATCTAACACACATCCCTGAAATTCTAGGTGGAAGCAAACATTACCTACATCTTCAGCAGCAGGCCCATGAATTACCAACAATGAAGTGTATTGTATACCACTATACAGTATACATACCATAAATTCACAATTTTTCTTCTATAGACAGATTTTCAATTATTTTCTTCTATGATCATTTGAGATTCTTAAAAATGAGAGAGAACAAACTGAATTACTGAATCACAAACTCTTCCAGGTGCCTTAGAGGTAGAAAAGTATTTAAATCTTGTGCTTTAAGAGGAATATTGAATTTCAGAGTCTGATTCTTTTTGTACAGCAAAATAACGGTTTGGTCATGTATACTTATTGTGTATCTAATTTATATTTTAATATATTTAACATCTACTGGTCATCCTGCCATCTGGGGGAGGGGGTAAGGGGTAAGAGGTGAAAAATTGGAACAAGAGGTTTGGTAATTGTTAATGCTGTAAAGTTACCCATACATATAACCTGTAAATAAAAGGCTATTAAATTAAAAAAAAAAAAAAAGAGGAATATTGAAATGAATTTTCGCATTTTCCCAGGGTGTCAAAAAGATATTAGATAGTGGATTTAAATTCTATACAAATACATCTATAATGGTCAGAATACTGAAAAGCAATAAGGGAGGCTGACGGTCAGGAAGAATAATCTCTATTTCCTTTTTCAGGAAGAAATTAGAGTGATCAATAAAACTATAACAGAAAACTGTTTTCAAACCTACACTAACTTACAAGTTGAAATCTTGTTCTTGGATGGAGATTTCACTGCACACAAGAAGTACAAAAAGTGTGTTACTAACAAGCATAGTTATCAGTCAAATCTCTAGAAACTACTCAGATATTTTTATAAAGAAATGGAAAAAGATATGACAGGCGGACTATGTAAAAATCACAAATATTTGTCAAATGCAAACATATGCATGAATAAAGAAGAAAACAGAAAAAATAAGCATGGTACTAATTTTGTGCCAGGCACTATGAGAAGCATTTTACAAATATTATCTCATTTGATTTTCACAATAACAATGGGAGATAGGTGTTACTATTATACCCATTTTATAGATGAGGAAACTGAGGCAAACAGAGCATAAATGACTTGCCCACAGTCATAAAGCTAGTAAATGTCTAAGGTCAGAGTTGGACTTAGGTCTTCTCGACTCCAGGCCCAGCATTCCATCCTTTGTGCCATTTACTTGCTTCTAGACTAGGGTGGAAAATATATAGAAACTTTTAAAAATCTCTCTTGCCTTCTAAAAGCTTACAACCATAATTTATTTTTACATAATATTTTGCAGTTAACAGAACATGTTCCTCAAAATAGCTAAAAGCATGAAATACTGACAATGACATAGTACAGAGAAGAAATAGCATTATTCCTTAATGTGGTAGGGAAAAAAAGAAAATTGTAAGGATCTAGAAACTTCTGGATAAGATAAGATAAAATGAAAAGGAACAGAAACAAGAGAGATTGGAAATAAACTACAGTGAACAAACCAGCCTGGTTAGAATAATGGGCTGGGCCAAGGATAGCTGTAAGTTTGAAAACAGGTTTACACAAAACTAATGCAGACAACATTTAAGGGAAGCAATAAATTGGGAAAACATTTTTACATTTAAGCATTCTGATAAAAGCCTCATTTCTAAAAATATAGAGAGAACTGACTCAAATTTATAAGAATTCAAGTCATTCTCCAAATGATACATGCTCAAAGGATATGAACAGACATTTTTCAGATAAAGAAATGAAAACCATTTCTAGTCATATGATGAAAAGGTGCTCTAAATCACTATTGAGCAGAGAATGCAAATTAAGACAACTCTGAGGTAGCACTACACACCTCTCAGATTGACTAGGATGACAGGAAAAGATGACAATGAATGTTGGAGGGGTCGTGAGGGGTCATGAGAAAACTGGGACACTAATACATTGTGGGTAGAACTGTGCAAATGGATCCAACCATTCTGAAGAGCAAAGTTATCAAACGGTGCATATCCTTTGATCCAGCAGTGCCTCTACTGAGTCTGTTTCTCAAAGAGAACAAAAAAAAAGGAAAAAGGACCCACATGTAGTGGCAAGGAACTAGAAAATTAATGTATATCCATTAGTTTGAAAATGGCTGAATAAGTTATGGTATATGAATGCTATAGAATATTATTGTTATATAAGAAACGATCAGCAAAATTATTTTAGAGAAGCTTGGAGAGATTTAACATGAACTGATACTAAGTGAAATGAGCAGAACCAGGAAATCATTGTACATGTCAGCAACAAGATTATATGATGATCAATTCTGATCATCTTTTCAGCAATGAGATGATAGAGGCTAGTTCCAATGATCTTGTGATGAAGAAAGCCATCTACACACAGAGAGAAGACTATGGGAACTGAGTGTGGACAACAAAGCATTTTCACACACTTTTTATTGTTGTTTGCTTGCATTTTGTTTTCTTTCTCATTTTTTTCCCTTTTTGATCGGATTATTTTTGTGCAGCAAGATAATTGTATGAATATATATATATATATTAGATTTAATATATTTTAACATGTTTAATATATATTAGATTACTTGCCATCTAAAGGAGGGGGTAAGGAGAAGGAGGGGAAAATTTGGAACCTGAGGTTTTTATAAGGATCAATGTTGAAAAATTATGCATGCATATGTTTTGAAAATAAAAAGGTTTAATTAAAAACCAAATAAACCAAAAAACAGGTTTACATCACTCAATAGACTATAGACTAAGAATATTACCAGGCTGAGCAGTTTGAACTATCCTATTGACAAAGTAGCCAGACTACTATCTTTGGCTACTGACAATGTACATGGAAGAGGCAAGGAAATATGTTTAAAAGAAAGCACAAAGAATAAATAACTACCTGCATAGGAAAATCTTCAAAAGAAACTCTGTTTCTTTAGCTTAAATTTTACCTAAATGCAATGTGTAAACAATATACACTCAATAAGTATTTTCCATAGATTTCCCCTACAAGTCTAGCTACTCATCCTTTTGCTAAAGAAAGAGTTAGAAGGAATAAATTCTAAGTATTATTAGAAAATTTGTGTTCTATCTTTTGGAGCAGATAAGCTATGAATGAACAACTCAAAGCTCTTATTCATACCCATCTTGTAGAGGTTAATCAAACTACTTTCTCTTACTTATTTTCTTTCCCTACAATTTAGTCAATATGTCCTCCACCTTTCTGCATTAACACACTGTCCTCTCTCCCATCCACTACATAATCTTTATCCTTTATCAAACCTAAGTCAAAATCTAAGACTGCTAAATAAATTTAAAGAGAAGGGGCAGAAGATTTAATGAAACTGATTCTAAAGCTTTAAACTTAATTTATATATGATGTTCTATAGTGGGTAAGAAAGTTTGTAAATTGGAGTCCTTGAAGCTGGCCCATAAATAAGCCTTAGTAAAATAAATATTCCATTTAGCTATATCTAGCTCCAAATAAAAAAAACTCAAAAGTTGATGGTAATGGGGATACTAAACATTAAATCATAGTAAATACAGAAAATAAAGTGCAAAGTTTCCTTCTAAGGACAAAAGGAGCTGCTTTCAGGCACTGTTCCAAGAAAGGTACTACATTCAACAGCACCATCCTATGATCCTATAATGGAATTTCTGCTTTCTATTGCAATCAACAATTCAAAATAATGATTAATGCAATCACTTAATCATAATAATTAACTGCCCATTCCATGCAATAGACTTATTCTATGCATATTCACCCTCAATAGACTGAAATTCTAGTGAGAATGACAAAACATTTTCAAAGGAAAGTATGTACAGATAATTTGAGGAGAGAGAAGAAATTGACAACCAGGGCAAAGGCAGAGGGAGCAAAGAACTGAACTTTGAATGAAGCAAAAATTCTAAGAGGCAGAGATGAGGAGGAAAAACAAAGGAGAGCTTGTGGGAGGGGAGGGGGAGAAATGGGAAGAAGAGATAGAATAATGAGTCTAGAGAACAGTAAGCTGCAAGTTTGCCTAAAACAGAGTGGATGAAAAAAAATGATATAAAATATATCAGGAAAGGTAGGATATAGCCCAATAGCCATGGGCTTTAAATGTCAAGCAGAAAAGTTTCTAGAGAAAGAATTAAGATTTCTGAGATGAGGGGAAAAAAAATAGAAAAGAACACTAAAGAAAATAAAATGGCAACCTCCAAAGAAAAACCAGAGGAAACAAACCAAGCTGACATAACCTGACTTTCAAATCTTCATTAGGATAAGGAGAGTGACTTAAAAAAGGGAAATTCTAATTGAAATCTGCATATGAAATTGTCTCAAATAAGTTAATATAGTTAAATACAAGAAAGGGAATAAACTCTACCTTAGGCATTTCCTTTCAGCTATTTCAAAAAAACTACTGTTAATAACAAAATATGCAGCAAAAAAGCCCAAATTTATAAATCTCTAAAAATAAAAGCCCTTAGCCTCCAATGAAATTAAGACAGCACATGCCTTATAGTTTGGGACATGTGGACAGAGCACCACTGCCATCTGGTGGCAGTGTAATTTCAGGGTTTGTTGAAATGCACACAAATTTCCTTTTTAAAGATTTAATCCATAAACCTAGTTATAAATTAGAACTTAGTATGAAAGATATCATAAAAATATAAGATCTTACAAACTCTGTGGTTGTATGTTCATATGGCATTTTTTAAGGTGTTTTCTATAATTTGTAGTCGACAGTTAGTGGGAAGGATACCTGTCACATTTAAATTCTGTGAAAAGCCTATTTCTAGGCTTCATTAATTAATGATTCTAGGATCATTAAACAAACATACTCAAAAATGTAAATGATCAAAAAATGCAAAGGAGGTTTGTCGAATTATAGAAACATAAAGACTTGTAACCCTGAATCAGAATTTTGTTGCCAAAAGGAAGTCAGACTTTCCTCTTTCCTTCTAGTTAACCTTTTTACTTATCTTCCATTGCTGTTGTGTATTTCCCCTGAGGGAAGAGGTACAGTCCAAAGGGACTTTCCCCTGCAATATGAGTCTAATACTATTTGCCATACTACCAGATTTCCAGCCTCAGGTGAGAAGAGCAGCCAAACCATTCTCTCTGACTCAGTACTTCTATTTTTTGAAGTGAATGTCCCCAGAAGGAAGATGGCAAAGTGCCAGGAAGGGTCAACTTTTATTTATGCCAGCAAAAGATAACTGCCACCTCCTATTTCAACTTGATTTCCCAACTTTAATATGGAAAAGCTCTGATGTAAAGAGGAATAACCTTCTCTTTGACCTCAGGCTTTTGAGTTCCTACTGTGCTGGTCCACTAAGGGAGGAGGAAAAACAATCCGTGGGCAGCAGGTCTTCTTCTGGCTTAATCTCACCTTCAAAAGGAACAGGAGTAATGAAATGGGATTTCTCAGCTGGTCATCAGATCTTGTGCCTTTCATCTCTTGCCCAACACTTCTCTGAGGTGCCCTTGAAAAGGATTGTAATATAGTCACATCCCAGTGATTCTGACCCCCTTTAGGTCATCATCCAAACCCACTCCTTGCACCTCAAAAACTGAATCCTTATTCCTATCCTACTCAAACTTTTCATTTCTAAGTTTCAACCAAACAGCACTCATCCCTTATACAGTGCCCTCCAAAATGTCTATTCCAATGGTAACAAACTTCCCTTCATCCTAAATCTTCTCCTTTCCCATTCATCCCACTAGTTATTCTGAAACTTGGTTCCCTGCTAATGACAAAGCTTCCCTGGACAATCTTTCCAATACTGATTAGAACTTTAACTCATTTCCTTCAGCTCACAGGCCTGAGATAGAGGAGTTGCACCCCAATTTGCAATCTCCAAGATTCCCCCTCACCTCCATCACTCAGTAACTTCTCTTCCTTTGAGGTTCATGCTATTCAATTCTATTACCCAATCAAAATCCTGGTAGCTATCTTCAGTATATCTCTAGATCATTTCATTTCTTTCCTCAACAAGTTCAATACCTGCCTCACAATTTTCTTCTAATTTTTAACTTCTGCCTTCACACTAGATTTCAATAAACATGCTGACTCTGCCTCAAACCCCTACCACTCAGTTTCTCCACATACTTTCCATGAACTACTCTTTGATTCATCTTGGCCACACACAAGATCATACTCTTGATCTTGCCATTATCTACAAATATACCATCCTCCACTTTTAAGAATTCTAAAATCCCTTTATCTGATCATTATCTATTGGCTTTCCACCTCTTCTGCTTTCCCTTACAAACCCTGCTTAGTCTACGTTATAACCCCCGATTCCTTAATTCATCCCTATGCCATTCAACTCCAAATAACCCTCTTTATCATTTTGCCAAATACATCTTGCCCAGATTCAGTCACGGATTATGCCTATCATTTGCTGCCTTCCCTATTTTACAAGAGCTACTGAATAATGATGTAGAAAAGCATACAATCATTCTGATTGGGTACACTACAAATTTAAATTATGCAATCTTGATTGGGCCCTCTCTGCTGCTAAATAATTCTATTATACCTTCTTCATCAACTCACTGCTTAAATCTCCACAGTAGTTCTTCCAAACCTTTTCTCCCTCCTAAAACTTCCCATGACTCCTCTTCCCCTCACACTCTCATCTGAGAACCTTGCTTCATATTTTACTGAAAAAATGGGGGCAATTTTCCATGAGCTCCCTCTTCTCCTCTCCTATTCGCTGTATATCACTGAAACGTCTTCTGCCACTATCTCTTTTTTCACCTCTATTCTCACAGAAGATGGCCTTATTCTTTGCCAAGACTAAGACTAATCACTCTACCAACTCAAGCAATCTCACGTCATCTTTTTTCTTTCAAAAAATTTCCCCTTTCGTCATCCCTATTCTACCACCTATTTTCAGTCTCTCCCTAGCTAATGGCTCCTTTCCTACTGCTTACAAATATGCCCGTATCTCTATCAGCCTTAAAAATCTTCATTTGACTCTTCCACCCCGACTAACTATTGTCCTATGTCTTCTGTCATGTCTTCTGTGAACCATGAATTGCCTGGTACAAGGAGGGAGTAGGATGCTTTGAGATCCAACTCAGAGGGGGAGAGAGTATGGAAGCGAACAAGAGGGGGAAACAAAAGCAAAAAGACTAAAATTACTAAGATCCCAGAAAGAAAACTCAGACCTTGAATATAAGCACATAAAACAAAAGGGGAAACAAAATAGCAGGAAATGTGAGGGGGAGGAGGAAAGATTTTGCTTCCATATCTAGTAAACAAATTCAATCATCTATTAATTAAAACTGCAAAACAAAGGAAAATGATGAGATCTGACGAGACAAGACCCTATGGATTTTGTCATACTGTTCCAGAATGGTTTAAAAGAGAAATAAGAACTGTAAAAACAGAATTTATGACCTACATAGCAAAAATAACTGATAAAGCAAAACTTGAATATTCAGTGGCAAATATCACTAAACAAACAAGAGGACAACTGAGTAGGAATGCATACAAACAGAAATGAAGGATAATCTGGAAGAAGAAAAGCAAAAAGCCTTAATGTTAAAAGGAAACCTGATAGCTACAAAAGCAAAACATACTGCTCAGGTTATGTAGAGACAATAAAGGATTATAGATCTAGAAGAACACAAGTCAAAAAACTTAAACACTATAATGCATGAAATAATACAAAAAAACCGTTAGAAAACAAAGTGATAATCAAAAGAATCCATAGATCATCTCCAGAAAAAAAAAAAAAACCCAACGCTGCAAATTTCAAGATACATAGTGATCAAATTTTAAAATTCCATAGAAAAATAACTTTTACATTTAACCAAGAGAATGGCCCTCAAATATAAAGAAAAGTATATTTAAAAAAAAAAAAAAAAAAAAAAAACACAATACTACCCACCAGAAAACCGAGGAAGGGATGGAATGTGTTCTGAAAAGCAAGGGACCTCAAAATGCAATCCAAGGTTAACTACTTTAAAAATTTATGGTTAAAAAGAGATCATAATAAAGGGAAAAGGACTCACATAAACAAAAATGTTTGTAGCAGTCCTTTTTGTAGCGGCAAGAGACTGGAAACTGAGTGGATGTTCATCAGTTCAGGAATGGCTGAATAACTTGTGGTATATGAATGATATGGGATATTATTGTTCTATAAGAAAGGACAAGCAGGATGATTTCAGAAAGATCTGGAGAAACTTCTATGAACTGATGCTAAGTGAAGTGAGTAGAACCAAGAGAACACTGCAACAAAAAGATTATATAATGATTAATTCTGACAGATGTGGCTCTTTTCAATAGTGAAGTGATTCAGGCCAATTACAATAGACTTGTGATGGAGAGAGCTATCTGCATCTAGAGAGAGGACTGTGGGGAATGAATGAAAAGCACAACATAGTATTTTCACCTTTTTTGTTATTGTTTGCTTGATTTTTGTTTTCTTCCTCATTTTTTCCCCTTTTTCCCCTCATTTTTTTTGTGCTACATGATAATTGTGGGAATATGTTTAGAAGAATTACACATATATTTAATATATACTGAATTACTTGTTTCTTTTTTTTTTAAATAACTTTTTATTGATAGAACCCATGCCAGGGTAATTTTTTTACAACATTATTCCTTGTACTCACTTCTGTTCCAATTTTTCCCTCCCATCCTCCACCCTCTCCCCTAGATGACAAGCAGTCCTATATATGTTGAATATGTCATAGTATATCCTAGATACAATATATGTGTGCAGAACCAAACAGTTTTCTTATTGCACAGGGAGTATTGGATTCAGAAGGTAAAAATAACCCGGGAAGAAAAACAAAAATGCAAACAGTTTACATTCATTTCCCAGTGTTTTTTACTTTGGGTGTAGCTGTTTCTGTCCATCATGGATCAATTGAAACTGAATTAGGTCTCTTTGTCAAAGAAATCCACTTCCATCAGAGTACATCTTCATACACTATTGTTGTTGACGTATATAATGATCTCTTGGTTCCGGCTCATTTCACAAGGGTGAATGTTGAAAAAACTATGTATATATTTTGAAAATTAAAACCAAAAAATACAACAACAAAAATGAAAATGTATGATTAAATACATGAAAAAAGATGGACACTCAATAAGGAAACATTCAAAATAGTCTTAGGAAGAAATCAAATCTGAAGAGATTATTTATTCTTTGCACACCCCAAAAAACAAAAATAAAGGAGAGAACAAATGCAGTAGCCTTGCATGGATGGGATGCAGAGCCCTAAAATGGAATCCAGTGACACCACTGAGAAAGAAGCAAAGATTAAGAACAAAGAGCGTCTTTCTCCAGAATAGGTTTTTCTAGATTTTTACTGGAAAAAAAGCTAAAAGATAAGTATATCCTATCTGGCTACAATATCCAGAAAGAAATCACCCTGCAGTTGGTCCTGCACGTCAGAGGAGGAGGGTAAATTCCCTCAAGTTTTTTCAAGGTTTTAAAATAATTTCACTATATGTTTTTTTTTTTAATATGTACTTTTCTTTCAATAAAGTTGATGCATCCCTCTCTCTCCACTCCCCAAAAATGGAATGCATGCTATCAAAAATCATGTGAAAAGACTCCAAATCCTTAATAATGGGAAAAAAAAAATAAACTGAAACAAATCTGATTTTCTATACACTGGCAAAGATGATTAAAAAAGGGAAAAAGAAAATTGAAAGTGTTGGTGTGAGACTAAGTATCTACTATGCTGTCAACTGATCCAACCATTCTAGAAAGCAAAAAAATAAAAATAAAAAACCCACTGAATATACATATTTTTTGATTTTGGGATAAAAGGAATATACCCCAAGAAGAGCCAAAGATAAAGGGAAAAAAACCAATATGTGTAAAAATATTTATTGCAGCACTTTTTGTTATAGCAAAGCTGGAAATAAAGTATCTATTCAATTGGAGGAATAGTGGAACAAATTATGACATAACCATGTAACTGGGAATATTAACATGAAGTAACAAATAATAAATATGGACTCAGGAAGACTTATGAAGATTTTTATGAACTGATGCAAAACAAAATGAGCAGAGACAGAAGAACAATTTCAACAATGACCAAAATAGTGTAAAAGATAATTTTAAAGACTTCAGGACTCTAATCAAAAAAGCAAATAAGCAATATTTTGTTCTGCTTAACAATATTTGTCTGAGGCTGGTGAGTTAGTGGATAGTGTAGAGATCCAAAAAGAAGACATTTATAATGATCCCTACATCTATCTCAAATAAACAGTTTTGAGGGTTGAATGCTTTCTGGAAACTGAAAGAACTCAATTTATTTTCTAAAAGCTGAGGGGAAAATTCTTCCCAAGTTATCTGGAAAATGTAACATGGTCACTGTTGAAGATGAAGGTCCAAATTAAAATGCTATCTTCACATTAATTTATATAATATGTTTAAGGATTTCAAGTCTTTATAGACACTGGTACAGTGTACAGATCTCTAAATAGTATTCTATGGGGATATTTTATAAAACTAAGGTCTATACAAGTAAAAAAATTTACTGAAGAGTCACACTGTATCCCACCAAATGAAGTTATTTTAAGAAAGTATTAAATTAGACTTTTAGAGTTGGTATTGTCTATTAGAACATACTTCAAAATTGAAAAATATGAACTTAAATTTGCTAGTGAACCATACTGTATTGTACAGAGAAAATTTGCTAGTCAGAAGTTCTGGTACTGAATGAATGGATGGATGGATGAATGAAAAGCATTTATAGAATCTACTATATGTAAAGTATTAGGGCTATATACTGAACTGTAAAATAATCTCTGCTTTAAAGGAGCTTATACTCTAATAGGGGAGAAAATAAATAAAGATTCAGCTGCAAGTGAGATGGTAAGATCCAATGATCATTAAGGTGAAGCACTAAAGCAGATATACTTTGTCTTATTTCCTTAATAAAACCATATCAGCATTAAATTTTGAATCATTTAACAGGACCAAGGACTCTGATGATAAGAAACTTCTTTTCTACATCTTCACTATCTACTGAACCTCCAGAAGAGTTACTTCCCTGGACTACAACTGATGAAGTCAGGCTAAAAGGCAAGCTGGCATTCTGGAGGGGACGCCTATTCTCAGGGATCTTGGGCTTACCTAACTCTTTAGTGCCAATTAGTCAGTAACTGTTAGAAATATTGTGAGTGGAAGAGATGGCATGGCATTTCTAAAAGGCTTACTCTCCTGAGACTTCATAGATCAAGTTGGAATCAGAACTACCTAGATGAAATATATTGCTTTTCTGTCTATAGTGCAAAGTGTGGCATGCTTGCCAATGTGTTATAAACACACAAAAAAGTGTCAACTTAAAAATTATTTCCTATAATATTTAATCATACAAAATGTAAATTTGAGTTACAGCATGGTATCTAATCTCGTTTTCTAGAGATCATCTTATTCTTTTATGCACTAATTTTACCTACTATCTGAAGAGGCATTTGGCAAAATGAAAAGGGTACTGGATTTGGAATTAGAGGACCCGCATTAAAATGCTGCTTTTGCTATTTATTTCTTGTGTGGTCTTGGTCTGATTATTTTCTGAACCTCAATTTCCTCATCAGTAAAATGAGAATATTGGGCTCAATTACTGCTAAGATCTCTTCCAACTGTCTATTCAAACTCCCAATGCAATACCTTTGAACTGACTCCCTGATTTCTTTCACTTTATCTTGAGTGCCAAGTGCTATGCCTTCTCTCATCCTAGTTGTGAACATTATCCCCTCTTTATATCACGTTATATTTCCTTTATATATCTTTTGCATTTACTTATCTATGCCTAATACATTGTAAGCTTTTTGAAGGCAGTGACTATTTTTTTTCTTCCTTTGTATCTCTAGGACTTGACACAGTACATGGTATACAGTAGATACTTAATAAATGCTTTTGAAATAAACAACCCATGAAACTGAAGATTAACTGTCACTTTGATGATAGGTCAAAGAACTGAAAAGAACAAGTTTCAACAGTATTCTTTTCTTCCCCTCCTCCAATGTAAAGAGAATAAAAGTCTTTCTTAAGCAGAGTGTTAAAATTATCTCACAGAATTGTAAAGAACTTGTTTCCAATTAAATTAACAATGCATTTTTACAATGAAGCATGCCCTGGAACTTGGAAATATAGTTAATTCCTACATATTTAGAATCTAAAGTAATCAGAAAACTGGAATTAAAATTCAAAGAAAAACAAGGAGCTGACATTTGGTTCTATGATAAGTTCAGTTCAGATTCAGCATACTCTCAATCTTCTACATTTTCTACAGCTAGACAACATTAACTGTTACCAGAATAATAACCCAACACTGTAAGTATCTAAACTATAATCTGAATGACAGACTAGAAATCACAATTGATAGATTTTTAATATTAAATCTTTTAATTTATTATTTTTTTAAATAGTGATTCCTATGTCTAGTCAAATTGTTCAAATAATTTGAACATCTTATATTCAAACAATACAAATAAATGAGGCCAATATACAGCACCCTATAGTTTCATAATTAAAAACAATAGGTAAAACTGTTTTGCAATATGAAAAAATTAATTACCAGAGCTTGCAACATGCCATCCATTATAATAGTCCCCTCCATAGTCTGGAAGGAAGATTTCGACAATGTAGAAAGGGTCCAATCCAAGAAGTCTGCCATTTTCTTCTGTTTGACATCAGGACGGGTAATAAACCTGTCAAGGAATACAACATTTTAAGTTATCAGTCATCAGAGGAATCTCTAGAAATTAATTTCTAACTAATATCTAATCTAAGATTCTTAAAGTTGTTCCACTTATAATCTCTTTTCACCAAAGAAATTTTTATGCAACCCCAGGTATGTAAAAGAATATGCAAATCAAACATTTACCAATAATAAATCATAAAGAAATTTATTTTAAAACAATTCTTTTGGAATACATATAATTTTATCATTTATCAAAGACTAAAGCAAATTTGCATGCTAATGAGATAGATGTGCTTATTTATTTTTACATAAAGAATTAAATCTTGGCAGAATATTTAACACTGCAGAATACAGAGCATTCACTTTCACTGTTGCCAAGTTTTTCACAACTCCTATAGCCACTTATGTGACCCCATATCATAGTTTAATCTAAACACCTTGAAAATAATATAATACCACAAGAAACCAAATATTGAGTACAGTTCATATGAGGTTTAATACTAGTATTAGGAAGAAATTTTTTAATTCTTCATACTTAAAGGATTAAAAAAAAGAGACTCTAAGGATCACAGATTTAACTCTAAAAGGTACCTGAAGATCACTTAGTAAAATTACTACTTTACAGATGAAAAAACTAAGATCCAAAGAGGTTAAATGACTGACTTTAAACCTTTCAGTTACTACATGGCAGTGCTGGGATACAAATACTCTGTGGCCAAAAATGATGATTTGGGAACACAAACAAGAGCCCAGAGAACACAGAAATCTGGTACAGTAACAAAAGCATCAGATCAGACATCAAAAGAGCAAAGTTCTAAACCTGATTTTGTCCAAAATTAATTGTGTAATTAATTTGAGGGACTTTGTTGGGCTTCAGTTTTTTTCATGCTGGGTAATTCCACCATAAAATGTAAGCTCACTGGATCTAGTACTATTTTCATTCTGTTTTCATATTCTCCATTGCAGACTAGTACATAGGAAACAATTCATAAATGCTTAATGAATTTGTATATCAAATGTCAGTAACAAAATTGGGCTAGATTAGGACTTTAAAATTTTGCTTTGAAACCTAAGAGCCAGCACCCAATTTACCAAGTGAATTTTCAAAGTTCAAGGAAAAATGAAAGGGAATAACAAGGGAAGAATGCTAGCTATGTCCAGGCTGTGGAGCACTAGTTCTCACTCTTTAATCAAATTAGACTAACAAGAATTTTTTCAAAGGATCTTTTTTCTGGAAAGGCTCAAAATCATGAGCTAAGGATATCCAACCACGGTATTTCATATATGCGAAACCAGAAGAAGTAACAATGACTGGGCTAACTGCCCTTCCAATCTTTCAAGTTTATCTCTATTTCAAAAGCACAGTCTCAGCCAGGATTAAGTATACTAGCAGTTAAAAAATTCAAGAAGCTCCCAAGGTGAATCAAAGTAAATAGAGTGATGTGACCATCTTTTCAAGATATAATGATAGTAAAGCACAAAAATGAATGGATTAATCAATCAACAAGCATCTATTAGTTGCTTGCTCTTTACCTAACATGGAACAAGGCATGAAGAATAAAAAGAAAAAATATATATAACAGTCCCTATTGTTAAGGAACTTAATTATATTTACTTATATGTTAAGAATTATATTCACTTCTATAATTTTAGGAGATTGTGACAAAAATACCAAGTATGAAAATGAAATTTCTATTATATGTAATTACCCTGGTACTCAGTAAGTTGAGTCCTAGATTAAATGATCTTAAAAAACCATAGCAAGTCTAAAATTCTGTAATCCTACAATTTGTGAATCAGGCTAGGCTGATTCACATAATTTTAAATATTTTTAAAAGTAAACATTAAACTTTTTTAAATGTAATGGAAAAACTTTTTAAAATTAAAAGAAGCAAAAAAAAATAAAGATCTGAATTAACAATATACACACATCTATCTACTATATAAAAATGAATAGGAACAATAAGCAAAAGAAGAGAAAAAGTTCAGAAAGGGCTATAAAATCAAAAAGAACATTTCTTTTACCATATTAACAAACTATAAATAACAATTATTGTCATGTTGGTTTTTCTGTGCATATGAACTTTAGTTTTTATTAGTAATTACTAAGCTTAGAGTAATTTTTAAAACTTCAAATAAAAAAAATACAAATTAGCTCTACACAGCATCGCAGGGGGAACTTTCTTTGTCATCATATATCTACAAAATTAGAGAAATAATTTTTCACCAATAACAAAGTCTGCCTATGTTTGTAATTTCTTTTCTTTCATTTCTTTTTTAATTTATTTTTCTTTTGCTGAGATAATTGGGGTTAAGTGATTTGCCCAGGATCACACAGATAGGAAGTGTCTGAGGCCAGCTTTGAACTCAGGTCCTCCTGACTTGAGAGTTGGTACTCTATCCACTGTGCCATTTAGCTGCTCCTGTAAATTTTTTTACAAGAAATATATACAGCTACATGTTTTTCCCCCACCAGATAGCACTATTTCATTATGTATCCCATTCACAGGCTTATTCCTCTACAATGAATGAGCATTCATTTCAGATTTTTTTGTAAAAAATGCATTCCTCTAAAAGGTAAATGTATTTATAAAGCTGGCACAGCCCAATAGTATTGTGGACCTTTAAGAGGTTCAGGAGCATAATACTCCCTTTTTTGAGGAGAAAAATGCTGAAGTCAGAGTCAGACATTTATTTGACTTGATAATTTCAACTAAGAGCACTATGTCAAAAATAATCAAGTAATCTGATGATAGACTAATCTAACGAGCAGTTCTTCAGGCTCACTTTAAATAAATGAGCCTTTACTATTTGATACAGTACATATATGAAGTAGTATGGAATGGTAAACAGACTACTGAATCTAGATTCAAATCCTTCCTCTGACATTTATCCACCAATAAATCATTTAATTTTTCTAGGTCTCAGAGAACTCTCTGGAACTAGAGGAGATATAGTCAGTTCTGATAGAGGAAGCTCCTACAGAAAAGAAATCACACATCTTTGACATATATTGTATATATATCAACTAAATGAGAATACAAATAATAGTGAGGCTAACTTACTTGGAAATAAGGACAGCAGCCGCATCCCGAGCCTTATCACTGACAACCAAGTAGGACTAGAAAATGAAAGAAATGCTTTATCAATAATCATTTGGGCAAAAGTAGGAAACAGCCACACAATATTTATGATAAATGAAAAATAATCAAACAATTTAACTTTAAACCTTTGAGTCAAAATATATTTGCCAGTCCTTCTAAATAACTAAGGGCCAAGAAACAAGCTTCCAACTTCCAAAAGATATCCGAACTTTTGGTTAGGATAACATGTCACAGCAAGACTGAGGCTCATCACCATCCCTCAGGTAGTCTTTACTTTCAATCCCTGTAAATAGGCACAGGCAAATACCAACTACCATATAAAACAATAGCTAAATATAGCTACAATTTATTTTACCTATCTTATCTCATTGAGCCTCAAAATAATTCCATAAGGGAGGTTCTATTATCTCTACATTACAGAAAAAAAAAACTGAAAAAAATTAATTGACTTGTACAGGGCCACATAACTAAGAATTATCTGAAACAGGACTCTCATCTACTTCCCCATTCTATATCAATACCCAATTTCTCTCTGACGTTTAAGAACTATTGGTATTTTTTTAATTGTAATAGTTTACTTCTATCAATCTATATCAATTATTTATATGAAAGCTAATAATTCAGAGTTCTTGAGAAGTCTTTTATAAAAGGTTATATTCTCATTTTTGGCAGGGCTATAGGGAGATAAATTAACATTCACTGGATGGTAAAGTTCTGAACTCCTTTAATTCCTTTAATCATTATGAAAAGATATGAAATTAGGTTAGCAATATTATTATGAAGAATATATGAAAGATGATTAAAATACTACTAAACTGCTTATAGCCTTTGCCTAGAGACTTCATTATTGGATCCAAGGAGGAATAATAATCATAATATAAACAAAATTGAAGGGGAAAGTTTAAGAAACAACGAAACTCTAATTAAACATCAGTCAATATTAGTGCCATGTCAACAAAGTTAAAGGATCTCTTTTCTGCTGTTACCCACCAAAAAAATATTTTTCACTTTCCCTAAAAATATTGTTTGAGTGTTTGTTAGCAAGCATGCAGTATTAAAACTAAATTTTCCAAAAAAAATTCAATTTTTTTTTTTACATTTTTTAATGAGTCCCTTTAAATATCTTTAAGGAATACGAAGGATCTGAACATTCATAAGTACAGTTTCTAACTTCTTTAACTAATGTAAATCATCTATAATTCACAGAAATGGGGCAACACTAGAGAGTTATCCAGGGCAATTAAAAAGTTGAATGACTCGTTTAGAGTCATTTGGGAAAATTTAAATCCCAGGCTAACCCTCTACCCACAATGTCATACTATCTATCTAAATAGTTTAAAAATTACTTCTGAAATAGTTACCACTACTAATTTTTTTACTAAATGATCAGATCCTGATTACAGGATTAATCTTCACAGATTAATTTACAAATTAATACAAAGCTACACCATTGTACAAATAATAAAATTGCTCTCAATGAAGTATTCCCTATATTGAGAAACAAAGTAGTTTAAGTCTAGAGAAAAAGAGATTATGTGTAGGTCATCACATACTTTTACTTCACTTAAAACACCTTAAATTCAAAAGAAGAATCAACAATTATTAAAAATAAAATATTTACTTCTGCTATATGAAGTATGCGATCCATTGTAGATGTACGAGCCTCGCCACATTCAGAAGTAAGATTTCCATCAAGACGTGAAAGATCAAAAGGAATCAGGCAAGTTACAGAAAGCCACAGCAAAAGCACATATCGGGTTTCCCAAGTCTAAGACAGAATAAAAAAATACAAGATATGACTACTTATTTAAATAGAAAATAGTTAACAAGTAATTAAAATTAAAAAGCAAAACCATAGTATTTTTTGTATGGTTATCAAACAGCTACCAAAATAAATTATGAAATAATTATGAAAAAGTAGATTGGACATTACAAAGAAAAAATGCCCCAAAACATGATCAAGAAAGGCAAATTATGACAGTATTTCACATAATCTCTATTTTATAGATAAGTTAACTGAGAAATGTCTAAAGCTAAAATTTTAATTTAGATTTTACTGACTCCAAGGATCCAGCAATCTAGCCACTCTAACATATACCTCCCTCTTCATCTTCATCCCAGTTTTCCATAGTATCTCCACAACTTTTACCCTTACTTGTTGGAATCTTTACAAACTGTTAAGTCATTAGAATTGATAGAGTCAATAATTATCTAATTTAGCATAGTTCAGTCTGATTGATCTGATCTTACAAGGAGATGTTATAGGCCAGAAGAAACAAGATACTAAGTGGAACTGAGAAACAATGCTTGTGTTCACACTTTTAGAGAGCTCATATAAGCAAGAAGCTCTTAGGGCCAGAAGGACTCTGGGACAAACACAGAGGCACTCTGGGTCAGACACAGGAGGATTCTGGGAAGAAGCCCACAAGCCCTCTCTCGGAGGTGCAGCCAGATTCATTCACTTCATCTCACACCACCATGGTGGCTGGGCTCCTGCACTTCTGAAAGGCTCTCCAGAAAGCTGCCCAGCCCCAGGCAAGGAGACAAGAGATTCATTCCATCTTCCACCTTTGTGCTGGCTGGAGGCTGAAGAAAGCAGAGGCAGAAGCAAAGGACAAAGCTGCAAGAGCTCTTGGAACCAAGCAGAGAGATAGGCCACCAAGAAAATTAATCGGGCTATATTGAAGGACACAATAAAAGATCTGAACTTTTAGCACGTGGCTGCATTTGGGTGATTATATACTTTTAACTGAAACTAAGGCTGCCTCCAGAAAACCTCCCCAAGAAACCTGCTCCCAGAGAGAACCATTATTATATTTTAAAGAAGAAAAACACCACACTTATTCCTCTTTCTAATATTCTGATTGCTTAACAATTTTCCTAATGTTGACTCCTGAAGCCATTATCACATCCATTATCAATCCAAAGGGGGAAGGTCATCCTAAAATTGATGACCCTGTCCAATCCAGTAGAAAGAGGCAACAGAGATATTTATTTCACATTCTCAACTACAAAAGATACCTATTAGTATTGAAAATATTACAAATATTCATAATGGGAAAGACAGGAAAGAGACCTTTATATCCTGTCACTAACTAGATGGCTGACCTTGGACATGTTACATGCCTTTTCGAAGTATCAGTTTCCTCATTTGTAAAATAAGGGTACAAATCCTAAATGACCACTCGAGATCTCTTTGTGATTCTGAAAAATCTGGTTTTGATTTTTGTAAACCAGTTAATCCAATAGCCACTATCAACTAGAGAGAATTATAATGTTCTTTGTTGTTATTCAGTCATTTCAATTATATGACCCCATTTTCTTGGGGAAAGATACAAGAATGGTTTGCTATGTCCTTCTCCAATTCATTTTTACATAAAACCAAGGTAAACAGGATGTAAGTGACATGCTCACAGATAGTAAGTGTTTAAGTTCACATTTGAACCAGTTCTTGATAACAGGTCTGGCCCTCTAACCAATATACCACCTAGCTGTTCCACAAGAGAGGATTGAACAATTTCAAGCCCTTTTTTTCTTTCATTCTTTCTTTTTTTTAAAAAAAAACTTTTTTCAAGCCTTTTTTTCTAATTCTGAAATCAACAGGCACACTAAGGGAAAACTATAAATAATAATTTTAGAGAAATTAACACCTCCCCCAAAATGAACCAAAATATAATCTACAATTTAAAAAAATAATAATAAGGTATTACCTTCAAAATAAATATGATATATGATAGTATCAGTTAATGTCAAAATCCCAAAGATAAAATCAGTGTGTAAGGGAAAATACTAACTAGAAAGGCATCAGCAATCACAGCCATCCTGGTCCTGGGTTTTTATCTCTCTGTCTCATCCAGATTCCTATACTAGTAGAATTATATTGACAGGAGGGAAAAATTCAGGATAAAAGTAATAACTTTGAATTGTCTGGAGCTTATAGCATTTAAGGAGCCTGAACTTCCAAAAATAATTTTTTTAAAAATCAAAGTAAAGTAGCAAAGGGAAACAAGACCAGGACTTTCAAAATCAAGAAGAAAAGGAAATAGAAAGCAATATCAATATTAAACATATATGCACCAAGTGGTATAGAGCTGCAAGAAAAAATAGAAAGCAAAACTATAATAGTGGGAGATCTCAACCTTGCACTCTCAGAATTAGATAAATCAAACCACAAATAAGAAAGAAGTCAAAGAGGTAAATAGAATACTAGAAAAGTTAGATATGATAGATCTCTGGAGAAAACAAAATGGAGACAGAAAGGAGTACACTTTCTTTTCAGCAGTTCATGGAACATATACAAAAATAGACCATATATTAGGACATAAAAACCTCAAACTCAGTAAGGCAGAAATAGTAAATGCATCCTTTTCAGACCATGATGCAATGAAAATTACATTCAACAAAAAGCCAGGGGAAAATAGACCAAAAAATAATTGGAAACAAAATAATCTCATAATAAAGAATGATTGGGTGAAACAACAAATCATAGACATAATTAGTAACTTCACCCAAGAAAATGACAATAATGAGAAATCATACCAAGATGTGTGGGATGCAGCCAAAGCGGTAATAAGGGGAAATTTCATATCTCTAGAGGACTACTTACATAAAATAGAGAAAGAGAAGGTCAATTAATTGGGATTGCAACTAAAAATGCTAGACTGGGGTCAAACACTAAACTTGAAATTCTAAAAATAAAAGGAGAGATCAATAAAATTGAAAGTAAAAAAACTATTGAATTAATTAATAAAACTAAGAGTTGGTTCTATGAAAAAACCAACAAAATAGACAAACCCTTAGTAAATCTAATTTAAAAAAGGAAAGAGGAAAATCAAATTGTTAGTCTTAAAAATGAAAAGGGAGAACTCACCACCAACAAAGAGGAAATGAGAGCAATAATTAGGAGTTACTTTGCCCAACTTTATGCCAATAAATTCGACAACTTAAATGAAATGGAAGAATACCATCAGAAATATAGCTTGCCCAGATTAACAGAGGAAGAAGTAAATATCCTAAACAGTCCCATTTTAGAAAAAGAAATAGAACAAGCTATTAACTAATTCCCTAAGAAAAAATCCCCAGGACCAGATGGATTTACATGTGAATTCTACCAAACATTTAAAGAACAATTAACTCCAATGCTATATAAACTATTTGAAAAAATAGGAATTGAAGGAGTCCTACCAAACTCCTTTTATGACACAGACATGGTACTGATACCTAAACCAGGTAGGTTGAAACCAGAGAAAGAAAATTATAGACCAATCTCCCTAATGAATATTGATGCTAAAATCTTAAATAAAATATTAGCAAAAAGATTACAGAAAATCATCCCCAAGATAACACACTATGACCAAGTAGGATTTATACCAGGAATGCAGGGCTGGTTCAATATAGGAAAACTATTGGCATAATTGACTATCTCAATAACCAAACTAACAAAAACCATATGAGAATCTCAATAGATGCAGAAAAAGCATTTGATAAAATCCAACATCCATTCCTAATAAAAACACTTGAGAGCAGAGGAGTAAATGGACTTTTCCTTAAAATAGTTCAGGAGCATATATTTAAAACCGTCAGTAAGCATCATATGCAATGGGGAAAACTGGAACCTTTCCCAGTAAGATCTGGAGTGAAGCAAGATTGCCCACTCTCACCATTATTATTCAATATTGTATTAGAAATGCTAGTCTTGGCAATAAGAGTCAAGAAAGAGATTAAAGGAATTAGAGTAGGCAATGAGGAAACCAAACTATCACTCTTTGCAGAGGATATGATGGTATACTTAAAAAACCCCAGAGATTCTACTAAAAAGCCATTAGAAATAATTCACAACTTTAGCAAAGTTGCAGGATACAAAATAAATCCCCATAAATCCTCAGCATTTTTATACATCACCAACAAAATCCAACAGCGAGAGATACAAAGAAAAATTCCATTCAAAATAACTGTTGACAGCATAAAATATTTGGGAATCCATCTACCAAAGGAAGGTCAGGTATTATATGAGCAAAATTACAAAAAACCTTCCACACAAATAAAGTCAGAGTTAAATAATCAGAAAAATATTAAGTGCTCTTGGACAGGCCGAGCGAATACAATAAAGATGATAAAACTCGCTAAACTAATCTATTTATTTAGTGCTATACCAATCAGACTGCCAAGAAAATATTTTAATGATCTATAAAAAAATAACAAAATTCATATGGAAGAACAAAAGATTGAGAATCTCAAGGGAATTAATGAAAAAAAAAAAAAAAATCAAATGAAGGTGGCCTAGCTGTACCTGATTTAAAACTATATTATAAAGCAGCAGTCACCAAAACCATTTGGTATTGGCTAAGAAATAGATTAGTTGATCAGTGAAATAGGTTAGGTTCACAAGACAAAATGGTCAACTATAGCAATCTAGTGTTTGACAAACCCAAAGATCCTAACTTTTGGGATAAGAATTCATTATTTGAGAAAAACTGCTGGGGTAACGGGAAATTAGTATGGCAGAACCACACTTAACACTATATACCAAGATAGGATCAAAATGGGTCCATGATTTAGGCATAAAGAACGAGATTATAAATAAATTAGAGGAACATAGGATAGTTTATCTCTCAGACTTGTGGTGGAGGAAGAAATTTAAAAAAAAGATGAACTAGAGACCATTATTGATCAAAAATAGAAAAATTTTGATTACATCAAATTAAAAAGCCTTTGACACACAAAACTAATGCAAACAAGATTAGAAGGGAAGCAAAAAACTGGGAAAATATCTTCACAATTAAAGGTTCTGATAAAGGCCCATTTAAAAATATATAGAGAATTGACTTAATTTATAAGAAATCAAATTCTCCAATTGATAAATGGTCAAAGGATGAAAGACAATTTTCAGATGATGAAATTGAAACTATTTGCACCATATGAGTGTTCCAAATCACTATGGATCGAGAAAATGAAATTAAGACAACTCTGAGATGCCACACCCACCCACAGATTGGCTAAGAGCAGGAAAAAAAATGATGAATGTTGAGGATGCGGAAAACTGGGACACTGATGCATTATTGGTGGAGTTTGGAACAATCCAACCATTCTGGAGAGAAATCTGGAACTTCCCAAAAAGGCAAACTGTGCATACCCCGATCCAGCAAGTACTATGGGCTTAACCCCAAAAGAGATTAAAGAAGGAAAGGGGCCTGTATGTGCCAAATGTTTGTGGCAGCCCTTTTGTGTGGCTAGAAACTGGAAATGAAGGATGCCCATCAATTAGAATGGTTGATTAAATTGTGGTATATAATGTTTGGAATATTATTTCAAGAAATGACCAGCAGGATGAATACAGAGAGGCTTGAGAGACTTACATGAACTGATGCTAAGTGAAATAAAAAACCAGGAGACCATTATATACCCCAACAACATATTGTATGAGGTGACTGATGGAAGGGATTTCTCGACAAAAAGAAGATTAACTCAGTTTCAATTGATCAATGATGGAAGAAGAAGTTACACCCAAAGAAAGAACATGGGAAATGAATGTAAAATGTTTGCATTTTTGTTTTTCTTCCCGGTTATTTCACCTCTGAATCCAACTCCCTGGAAAAAGAGAACTGTTCGGTTTTAAAATATATTGTATCTAGGATATACTGGACCTATTTAAAGTATAGGATTGTTTCCATCTTGGGGGGGAGAAGGAGGGAGGGTGAGGGAAAATTGGAACAGAAGTGAGTGCAAGGGATAATTTTGTAAAAAATTACCCTGGCATGGGTTCTGTCAATAAAAAGTTATTAATTAAAAAAAAAATTTAACATGAAAAAAAAATAGAAAAAAGAAATGGAGAGGAGAATGATAAAAAACAAACAGATCTTGGGGAAAAAAAGAAAAGTAGCAGTTGCAGACACAGGTTTCAAATGCTGTGTCATACATGCTATTTAATATTTCTTCCTAAAAGCAATAGAAAATTAAATTAAAATGTTACACCATAAAGTAAAAAAAAAAAAAAAAAAAAAAAAAAAAGGTTTTATAATCAGAAAGAAGGTTATTTCTTAAAGAATTAAATCTTAAAGAATTCCTAAAACAGACACTGATACATTGTTGGTAGAGTTGTGAACAGATCCAACCATTCTGGAGAACAATTTGGAATTGTGCTCAAAAAGTTATCAAACTGTGCATACCCTTTGATCCAGCAGTGTTACTACTGGGCTTATATCCCAGAGATATTAAAGAAGGGAAAAGGACCTGTATATGCCAAAATGTTTGTGGCAGCCCTTTCTGTAGTGCCTAGAAACTGAAATTGAATGGATGCCCATCAATTGAGAATGGTTGGGAAACTGTGGTATATAAAGTTATGGAAATTATTGTTCTGGGAAATGAAGCAGGATGAATACAAGAGACTTGGGGAAGATTTAATGAAATGATGCTAAGGAAATGAGCAGAACAGGAGATCATTATACACTTCAACAACAATACTATATGAGGATATTCTGATGGAAGTGGAATCTTTGAAATGAGAAGATCCAATTCAGTTCCAATTGATCAATGATGGAAGAATAGTACAAGAAAAAGAACATAAATGAATGTGGACTACTTGTATTTTTGTTTTTCTTCCCAGGTTATTTTTACCTTCTGAATCTGATTTTCCTTGTACAAAAAGAGAACTGATCTCTTGTACAGATCTGTACACATATATTGTATTTAGGATATACTTTAACATGTTTAACATGTATGAGGCTACCTGCCATCTAGGGGAAGGAGTGGAAGGAGGGAGGGGTAAAGTTGGAACATAAGTGAGTACAAAGGACAATGTTGAAAAATAATAAAAACAATAAAAAAAGTATAATAAAAAAAAAGAATTCCCCAAACATAAGAAATTCTGTATCTTTTTAAAAAATATAGAAAATAATAACTTACAAAAAGTCTGAATAGGAATAGCAAGGGAACAATGTAGGAACATTTTAGAGACAAAAAAAAAGAAAAAACCTCTGACCCAAAGCATGAAAAAGATAGATTTTAATTTTAAAATTAAGAGACAGCCTAAACTTCAGCAAACAAAGTAAATCATCATCAAGTGAGAGAATGAAAATAGTACTTTATAATATGTTTTAGATATGTGTTTTGGATCTTTTTCTCTTTTCAACAGTAGTAAGCATACTCACTTCATGGTCTTTAGGATTCTGATTTGTAAACATATCTATAACAGGCTGCACATCAGCTACTTCATGAGGGAACAAAGCAAGGAAGATTTTATATCCTCGAACCTAGGAAATAAAAGTTATACTTATTTAAAAGATGAGACAATGGTAACTATTCTCAGGATATATCACAAATCAATTTGTAAGTCCCCAGTAGGCAGAATTCAATATATTTCATCATGTTACAATATAATATAGTACAGTATGAGACAATTCATCAAATTACTATATAGATTACAACAAAGTATCTTTTTTCTAAAAGTATGCAATTCAGAAAATAAGTATCAAGCAACACACAAATTCCTAAACAAATTTTGTTCAATGAAATATAAAATATTATTCAGCTCTACTAACAAACAATAATATGATCAACAAAGTACATTACTATTATCAATTTAACATAGGCTCAGATATTATAATAGTCTCCTAAGTGGTTTCCCTGAGTCACTTTGCTTTTATTTCTCTTATGTATTTATCACATATTTACTGTTACGTTTACTTGTGCCAATCAAATATCTCTTCAACTAAAGTATAAATTAAATAAGAGAATTTGCTATTGAAAAGAACACCATTATGAACCTTTTTATTAAGCAATTAATCATTTCCCCAGTTATATTTTATGTAAATTCATTGTATTTGCCTATAGCAAAGTAAAATTATAATCTATTATTCTGTAGCAATTTTATTTTGTTTATGTTTTTCCATCAGGGCTCTAATTTCCAAGACAACACTCTTTTGAATTATCTCAACCTCCCCATCTTCAAAATTCCCATTAGAACACTGTTTCATTGTATTTATGTATATATCATTATATTAAACAAGAGAATTTGCATATCATAGATCATTCTAGACCCACCATGAAATCTAATCGAAATAATGAATATTAAAAAGCCAATGAAAATTATAAATACTTAAGTAACTATTTTCCTTAATAAAGTAAAATGTTTAAAGACAGGAAATTTTAAACCAATTATGTATTCTATTAAGTCAATTTTTACCTTTGTAATGATGTAAAGAAATTTAAAAGCCAGATGTACAAGAGCAGGAGGAGAATTACTATCCCTCACAATATCCAACAATAAATTCAACATCCATTCTAGGAGAGAAAATAAAGTCAAAATATCAAAGCATGAATTAGGAACTAAAAAATCAATTTATGAGGTCTTATGATCATGTATGTACACGTGTTTGTATAAGTGTGTGTGTATGTTCTTTCTAGATAATAGCACAAGAGTTAAAGTGGTGGCTCATAAAAGCAAAGTTCATCTCAATCTAATCATAAGAGGAAACAAATGAGGATTAAATTACTACAGATACACAAAATGTCTGCAGAAGATGTATATTACAGAACTAGTTATATAAGATCAAAAATATTTATAGCATTTTAAAATTTGCATAGTGGTTTAACTACATCATCTTATTGAAGTCTCACAACAATCCTGTAAAGGTGAATATTACAGGGAGCATTATTTCTATTTTATAGATAAGGAAATTAAAACTCATTAAATAACTTTTTCTAAGAGATCATAAGGGATAGATTTGAACCCAAGTTTCATCAACTGCAATACCAACACTTTAGCCACTGTGCCATTAATTACAAATCCAATTATAAATACTGCTACAAAACTATCATGAGTTAGCTAAAAACAATCATTTACTCATCAATTTGCTTTCAATTTTTGTTCCCAAACTCTACTGAAAATGAAATCAAATAAATACTAATACATATAAAAATAGAGTTCTTTCTCTAGGATTATGGCACATTTAAAAACAAACATTTAAAATTCTTACCTAGATGTGGATCCAACAAATGAGGCTGTTCCTGGTATTTGTCCATTATCCCTTGAAAAATAAAGGCAATTCAAATGAAGAGAAAACAAACAAAACATAAGTTTTCAATTAAACTAAGTGAAAATCCAAATTAATTTGCAAAAAGTTCAGTATTCAATATTCTCTGCTGATGAAATGGACAACTCAAAACTTTTCCCAACCTGTTACATATTTCTTTAAAATTTCCTCATTAAAAATGCTCTAAATCAAAAAAAAAAAAAAAAAAAAAAAAAAAAAGCTCTAAATCCCTATCAACTAGAGAAATGCAAATTAAGACAACTCTGAGTGAGGTACCATCTCACACTTCTCAGATAGGCTAAGATGAAAAGAAAAAATAATAAATGTTGAAAGGGATGTGGGAAAACTGGAACACTAATACATTGGTGGAGTTGAGAAATGATCCAACCATTTTACATTTGCAGCTATGCCCAAAGGCTATAAAACTGTGCATATCCTTTGATCCAGCAGTCTTACTTATTAAAAGATAACAAAAAAGGGGAAAGGACCCATAAGTGTAAAAATGTTTATAGCAGCTCTTTTTATAGTAGCAAGGAACTGGAAATTAGGTGGATGCCCATCAGATAGAAAATGGCTCAAAATAAGATGAGCAGGCTGGTTTCAGAAAAACCAGGAAAGATTTACATGAACTGATACTAAGTGAAGTAAGCAGAACCAGGAGAACATTGTACACAGTAACAGCAAAATTATGTGATGATCAATTCTGATAGACTTAACTCTTCTCAGCAATATAACGATCCAAAACAATTCCAAAAGACTTGATTTGGAAAATACAATCTGCATTCATAGAGAAAACTATGGAGACTGTATGTGGATTGAAGCATAGTATTTTCACCTTTTTGTTTATTTGTTTTTTCTTTATCATTTTTCCCCCCCTTTTTTGGTCTGATTTTTCTTGCACAACATGACAAATATGGAAATATGTTTAAAAGGATTGCACATATTTAACCTACATCAGATTGTTTGATATCTTGGAGAAAAGGGAGGTTAAGGAAGGAAGGAAGAAAAATTTAGAACACAAAGTTTTACAAAAATGAATGTTGAAAATTATCTTTATTTGTAGTTGAAAAAATAAAATACTATTAAAAAGGGAGAAAAATGCTCATTTCTTAACTTGTATAATTAGAGGATTATGTTCTAAGCCTTACACATAAACAAGTACATTTAAAGTTTGTTGAACTGAACTATGTTAATTGATACACTTAATATCCTTTAATTAACCAAATTAGAACTGATATGTAGGCAACCTAAAAGAAAAATTAAGCCATGTCTAAAATAAACAAAGATGATAATCAAAAATAAAATATATAAGGTCAGAGTTTTTTGCACTCTCAGGACTAATATATTCAACATTATCCTTTGTGAGGTCATGAACATCCTTAATTAATAAATGCATTTTGAGGAATCTGAGGCCTAGGGAAATCGAGTTATTCGTCCATGGTCACAAGTACAGTAAATGGCAAAGGTAGGATTTGAACTCAGGTCTTCTAACTACAGAACCACTAATCTACCTACTATCTCATCCTCAAAATTATATACTTCAAAGACTCACAGAATTTGGAAACCAGATGGAAACGATTCCAGCAAAATAATTGGGCTAATTGTCATGAATAAATCTAGAACCTCTTTATCCCTGAACAACAGTAACAAAAGTGCCAAATAAAATACAACAACAATAAAAGCAAGAGGAAATAAGAAAGAATTCCTCAGAAAGGAAACCTCATTCAAAAGAAAAAAAGCCCCAATAAGGAGTCTAAAGAAATTGCTTTTTTTAAAAAGCCTCCCAAAACTGACCATAAGGTAAAATTAAGGGAAACCTCCAAAAAGAAATAAAAATACAAAAATAGAAACCTACACCATCTTCCTAGTTGTTAATAAGGGAAATATAGAAAGATCTGGAACCTATTTCTTTAAATGTATATGAATTGTAGAGAGTTGGAACTCTGAAAAGGTGTACTTGGATCCAGAATAGCAGAGTACTTAAGGTTTACTCTATGTGACATAACGGTTCTTTAAACATATCCTTAGATGATATGGTAATGTGATGGTTCTCCTCAGGATTGGTACCTGATGAATGTGTTATAGTGAGGTAAACCTAGGGAAGGATTGGAGAGCCGAGGGAGAGAGTCAGACTCTCTCTGCCAAAACATGCTCTACAAGAAAAACTTCAGGTTCTAGATTCCAGAATCCAGGATCCAATTTTGACCAGCCATGTGGCAGCTTCCTGCCTCCTTCACTTCTCCTCCTAAAAACCAAGGACTTTGACTAATACTGATTCTGACTGATCCTAAGACCCTCCAGAGAGCTAGACCAGACATTACAATGAATAAATACAAATATCTAAGAATATATGAAAAAATAAAAATAAACATCACACTCTACAACGTAAGAGTATTCAACTTAGAATATTGTAATAAAACCATGACATCTAGGAGAAACAAAAAGGCTCGTGTGGAACAAAAATAAGTGTAGAGATGACAGAATTTTTTTTTAATTTTTTTAAATGACAACTGGAAGTTGAATTTAAGACCTCAACAAAGAAGAATAAAAGCTAAAAGTGGAATTCTAAGATATATTAATGATTTCACATACAAAAGGGAGGAAGGAAAGGAGGGGAGATAAAGGAGGAAGGGAGGGAGGAGAAAGGAAGGATCCATGACTAGACTAGCTCCTGAATAAGGGGTAGAAGAGAGGCAAGCTGATTGCATGAAGCATAGAGTATCTGTGCTGATTATATTCCTCTCTCATAATCCTCTTTTCTATAAAACAGAAAAAGTATAAGGGAATTGTATAGAGGCTTTCTCCTTCCAACTTTCTCACCCAATCTGTAACCTTTAATTTCCCTCTATCTATTGGTTCTTTCCCTGCTACCTCTACATAGCCAGCTTTCTCCCCTCCCTCTTCCTTATAAAACCTGCAACTTATCCTACCACTCCTGAAGCCATAGTTCTATATCTCTCCTTCTTTTCACAATCAAAATCCTAAAAGAAGTTATCTATATGCTTATTCCCTTTTCAACTACTTGTAATATGGCTTCCAGTCCCCGATAGTTACCCAGTATTGTTTTCTGAAAGATTACCAAAGTTCTGGCTCTAGTCAACAATGAGGTGCTTCAGGCCAGTTCCAATGGTTTTGTGATGAAAAAAGCCACATATACCCAGAGAGAGGACAGTGGGAATTTTGTTGTTTGCTTGCATTTTGTTTTCTTTCTCATTTTGTTTCCTTGTTGTTTTGATTCTGATTTGTCTTGTGCAGCATATTTGTGGAAATATATATAGAAGAATTGTGCATGTTTAAGATATAGTGGATCACTTGGAGGGGAAAAGAGGGAAAAAATTAGAACACAGGATTTTGTAGGAGTGAATGTTGAAAAATATCTATATATTTATTTTGAAAATAAAAAGCTTTGATAAAAAAAAAAAGAAAGGAAAAGGAAAAACACCTATATGTAAAAAATTAAATAAATAAATTTGAAGATAGGTTAAAAAAAAAAGATTACCATTGTTCTCAATAACTAAATGAAATAGCCTTTTCCTCCTCCTCTTCTTGTGATACTTTTCACAATATGGATCACTCTTTCCTATTTTCTATTTATCTAGACTTCAGTGACACCGCACTCTTCTAATTCTTCAATCAGACCAATTCTCAGTCTTATTTTTAGACAGTCATGCCTCTGTTTCTCTCTCTGAAACTTCTCTTTTTTTTACTCTTTAAACTAATCCCATGAATTCCACTTTTTTCTATACACAATTAACTCCCAAAACTACTCATCAAGTCCTAAATGCTTATCATATTTCCAACTAGTTGCTAAACTCCACCAAATGTTGAATCAGTATCTCAAATTCAGCATTTCCCAAACAGAGCAAAGTGCACCTCAGATTTAGGGCAAAGAAGATTAGGTAGAGGCTGAAATCCTCATTCTACCACTTACTATGAGATGTTAGACATGTCATTTCAGTTCGTTAGGCCTTGGTTTTGATGAGGGATGAAGGTAGCAATGAAGAGGTTATGCAGGATGGATGGGGTTCCTTCTCTCCAAAGCTTGAGTTCTTAGGGAAGGAATTTGCTTTAAACCCAGAGGCTATGGTTTAAAAAAAAAAGCTTTATTGTTAAAGAAACACCAAGCGGGATTCTCTTGGCCAGCATATCATTCTCAAGAAAGAAGTGATCTGCAAAAAAGTCATTTTTGGAAGACCCATTTTATGTATGAGTCTAAGGGAAGTCTCAAGTAAATGTGAAATCTTGCCTGGGGTTGTGACTTTCTCCAAGAAAGCTTACCTTGCTCTGAGAAGATGCCAAACCATTTGGGTTTGTAGAACAAAAAGGACATGTTTTTTTGAGATTTTATATAATTTTACAGGGCTCACTCAAGTCATTCAGAGTTCACTCTCATCAGTTTCATCTGCAAAATGAAGGGATTTCTCTACATGAAGTTCCTTCTAGCTTAAATATTCATTATTCTAATTAGAACAACATAAGACTACACTGATGCAAAAACATGGGATTCTACTGAGAAGGAGTACCAAGGCCACCTTGACCTTTGATGAACAATAAGTTTTCTGCCTCATTGCAGAAATGCCCTTGTTGAGCAAGCAGCATTGATTTGTCATCGTGGGAACAAGTGTAAGTCGAGGGTTACAGCCAGTGGATATGTGAACAGAGATGCCTGAATAGAGCCTCTTGCCTGTGAGCAAGCTGCTGAATTGCTGGCTTGGTTCTCCTGAGAGAATGAACTCTATATGACCTGAGTGAGTGCTGTAAAATTATGTAAAATCACCAAAAAAAAAAAAAAAAACTTGTCCCCTTTGATCTATAAACCCAAATGGTCTCCCATCCTCTCAGAGCAAGATAAGTTTTCTTGTGCGGGAAGTCACAACCCCAGGCAAGACTTCACATTCAATTGAGAATTATCAAACTTCCCCTAGACTCATACATAAAATGGGTCTTCAAAAAATGACTCCTTTGAAGATCAATTCTGCCTTGAGAATGATATGCCTTCCAAGAGAATCCCTCTTGGTGTTTCTTTAACAATTAAACCTTTTTTACCAAAGTCTGTGGGTTTAGCAAATTCTATTGCTCAGAACTGGCCTCTCTGAGAGAAGGAACCTCACCCATTCCTGACTAACCTCATCATCTCATACCCTCATCACTCTCATTAGTAGATGCCTTGCATACTCAATGCCCATGAGCTGCTTCTCTGAATGGTAATTGGGGATTGCCTACTGTCCATGGCACTGATCACACTTGCAAAAATGTATATCAACAAAGCTTGTATGGCATAATAAAATGGAGCTCTTTTCACACCCTATGAGTCTCCTGCCCCATTCATCTTAACTCTGAGATCAAAAGGCTTATATGGCATGAGCTCTTAAAAACCAGCCGTAACATATAAAGAATTTGGCTATAAAGTAATACGAACAATTTTCATGTGTGATTTGGGGAACAAGATACACTCCATAATTAGGGACACTATTTACCCATCTTCATTATCCCATTTCTACTATGCCCACTTAAAAATCTGAGTTCTACAAAATGCAAGTTGGCATTTATTCTCTTCTTCTCTCTATTACATGCTACTGAAGGTACAAGTCTTAAAATCAAAATGGGATCTGACCCTTTTTCCTGTTGTGTCCCTCAATTATTTAAACAACTTCAGATCAAATGGTAGCAAATGGAATTATCATAGGCATCCAGGTCATAACGTTGATCATAAAAAGTCATAAAAAATTATAAATTTAAAAGTGGAAGGGTACCTAAAGAACAAATCTTCATTTTACAGTGGGAGAAATTTAGCCCAGAGAGATTAAGTAATTGTAGTGAACTCAAGTCTTTTACTGCCAAATCCCACACTGTAGCACTGCACCAAGTTGCCTCCATTAATAACGACCACTTAAGTACAACAAAAACTTTTCAAATTGCGGTTGATCAGTTTTGTTACCATTACTTCTCTGTAAGAGATCATAAAAGCTATCACAAAATGGAATTTCAACTGAGTTACCAAAGGGCACTTACCTATAAACTTTTCAATTGTAACCTCACGAGTTACCAAATCGCCATACACATGTTTCAGGTTATCAATTAGTCCTTTTGTTTCCTGGCTTTCACTGAACGTCTCCAATACATTGGTAATGGCAATCGCGTCAGCTTCCATGTTTACCCCTTCTTCTTGCTCGGTACCATCTCCACTCAAATCATTTAAAGGCATTGGGGCTGAGGTGGGAAGGAAGGAGATTGGAAAACCGGGGAAAGTTGTCAGCACACTAGAATTAAAAAAAAAAAAAAAAAAAAAAAAAGGCACTTGTGAATCAACACCAGGTATAATCTGGCACACGACTCTGCCACACCCCTCCCTACTCCACCCACAGCCACAACCACGACCCCAAAGATACTACAGGCAGCGTCCCTGCCTGGGCACAGGAGGGGGAGGAGACTCAGGTAGGAAAGAGGGATTACTAGAACTGACTCTCCAGACACTACACGAGGAACCAGCCCTAGCCCAATGCTTTCAAAACAGAGAGCGGCATTCGCTCCCTCCTTCTCCCCATTCGTCTCTCGTCTCGCTCGCTCTCGCCCCTCTCCTCCAGCCAGCGCACCGTAAAGCCGTGAGACAAACCTGCGGGTTTCCTCCCTAGCTGGTTCTCCCCAACTTCCACTCGCGGTGCCGGGCAGTAAGACTTTGCAAATCATTCACTTCCGAATTCAGAAGCCGACCTCAGTTCCGCTACGGAACGCGCAAGGAGACAAAAGAGATCAGAGACTTGTGGGAGTAGCATGATGTGAGAGGGAATCCACCCTTTTTTTCTGTCCACCAGGCAGTTATTTATAAGAAACATCTGTGTCCAAATCATTTTTGTGCATCTCCTCCTATATGATTCCTAGTTTGTACTTGAAATTTTGTACTCCTCTATTTGGCAACTTTAGTATATATATTCCCACCACATGCCGTTTAGAGAGCTGAGGTTTCAATGTAACCTTTTCAGTTGTGATGGGACAGTTATGGGCTAGAGTAACTCCTTTTTCTTAGCTTTGTTTCCCATCTACTAAATGCATAGAATGTCAGAGGACCTTAAAAATAATCCAATCCTTATCCACTAGACAAATGATAAAACTGATTCACAGAAAGAGGAAATAATTTGCTTAGAATTATACTGCTACTTAATAATAAACCTTGGTCTAGAATTTGAATCTTCTGCCAAATGATGCATTTGGAAGAAAGACAGTTTAGTTCCCAGAGTCAAAATTTTTTAAGTCAGCCAGAAGACACTAATGCATTGTTGGTGAAATTGTGAAATGATCTAACCTTTCTGAAGAGCAATCTTGAACTCTGACCAAAAGGTTATAAAACTTTGTGAATCCTTTGATCCAACAGTGCCACTATTGAGTTGTATCCCCAAGAAATCATAAAAGAGGGAAAGGACCCACATGTACAAAAATGTTTGTAGCAGTTCTTTTTGTGGTGGCAAAGAATTAGAAAATGATTAGATGCCCATTAATTGGGAAATGACTGAATAAGTTACGGTATATGAAAGTATTGAATATTATTATTCTATAAAAAATGATGAACAGGCTGATTTTAGAAAAATCTAAAAAGATTTACATGAATTGATGCTAAGTGAAACAAGCAGAACTAGAAAAACATTGTACACAACAATAACAAGATTGTTCGATGATCAACTATGACAGACTTAGTTCTTCTCAGCAATTCTGTGATCCAAGGCAATCCCAATAAACTTTGGATGGAAAATACCATCAGCATCCAGAGAGAGAACTATGAAAATTGAATGTAAATCAGCACATGCTATTTCTTTTTATTTTTATTTTTCTTCTTCTTTTTTTTTTTTTTTTTTTTTTTTTTTTTTTTTTTTTTTTTTTTTTTTTTTTTTTGTCCTCTTGTGGTTTTTCCCTTTTGTTTGGATTTTTCTCTGCCAACATGATTCATTAGAAAATATGTTTTAAATAATGAATGTACATATATAACCAAAAAATGTTTTTTTACATGTAACTGGGGAAATTTTTTTAAGTCAGCCAGAGTTTTCTCATGTTATAAGAGTATGAAGAAATCATGTTCACTCTATCTCCCTGGCAATTGAGCAAAAATGTGCATTTGATTTGACATTTCCTTCTCTAACTCATTTTATAGATGAGAAAACTATGACAAACATTGTTAAGTGATTTGCCTAGGATCACAAAGTTAACAAGAATTTGAGGCTAAATTTGAACTCAGGAAGATGGGTCTTCCTGACCTCCAGAGTCTTCCAGCACTCTATCCGCTGTGCTATCTAGCTGTCCAAAATGAGCATACAAAAGGATAAAATGTGGATATTTGACATAGCACATTCCAGAAAAGAATATATCAATAGAGATATTCAAAACTACAGCAGAATTTCAAGCAAATAAAATCATGGAAAAACATTATACCTATGAATGATTAATTTCCTTCAGCACTCTGTAGTTGGTTGCTTCATTTTGAAAGTCAAGAAGGAGGGAAAAAAAGAAAAGCAACCTTTCCACTGAAACATCATAGCAATTTGAAGAAAAACCTAAGATGTATTTTCTTATCCCAGGTCATGGAGACAAGAAAGCAAGATGAGGCAGACCTCATGCAAAGAGTATAGTACAGCAGTATAGATCACTTTAGATAGGATAGTGGCTATTCACAAAACAGGCTATTCCTATTCCCTGTCTCAATAGCTAGGTGCAATTGGTACCTATTTCAAAAATTCTTTATTCTGCTTTAAATTGTATAACATGACTAGTTTTACTTCCCATAAACTTCTGTGGTTGACCCAGACATGTATGTCCTTGTGTCCACTGGTTCAAAATATGCAAAGGGCAGCTATAGAAGTGACTTATCCTAGTTTAGGACTAAAGTCCCAATTGTTGTTGTTGTTGTTGTTGTTGTTGTTCTCCTCCTCCTCTTCTTCCTCTTCTTCCTCCTCCTCCTTCTCATTTCTCTCTCCCTCCCTCTCCCAAGAGCAAAAACAATACATTCATATGCCTAACCCACTAAAATCATCATTTAGAGCTATAATTGACTTGGAGAATAACTTATGGTACCAGAATAGAATTGCAAGGTTATTTTAATCAATCTTAGGGCAGAGAAAGGTTAATCAGTGGAATGCCTGATCAAATAAGTCCTCTGATATAATTGATGAGATTTACAGGAATGGACATTTATCACAAAAAGGGCATCTTCTATTGTGCAGGACATGACTTCTGCTTCCTTGATAAAAATGTATGCTTTAATGGAATAACACAGTAGGACATAGCCTTTACTGCTTCCAAGTCCCTGTGTGTGGGATTTTGCATCAAAGATTATTGGCCACTGAGCATCATGGAGGACAAACTCTTAAGGAGGAGACTCTCTCTCTCAGTAGTGTACAATAAAAACGCTAATAACAACTACCATTTAGAGAAGAACCAGGAGATCATCATATATGGCAACAAGAAGATTATACAATGATCAATTCTGATCGAAATGCCTCTTTCCAACAATTACATAATTGAAGCCATTTTCAATGATCTTGTGATACAGAGGGCCAGGACCTCAGAGAGAGGACTGTGGGAACTGAGTGTGGATCACAACATAGCATTTTCATTCTTTTTGTTGTTGTTTCCTTGCATTTTGTTTTCTTTCTCATTTTGTTTCCTTTTTGATATGATTTTTCTTGTGCAGTAAGATTATTGTATAAATATATATACATATATTGGATTTAACATATATTTTGACATGTTTAACATATATTGCATTACGTGCCATCTGGGGGGGGAAAGGGGAAATTTTGGAACACAAGGTTTTGTAACAGTCAATATTAATAATGTTAATATGTTTTGAAAATAAAAAATATTTTTATTATTTTTATTATTATATATAATTATTATTATTAATTTAAAATGAGTATTTATATAGTACTTTATAATCCACAAATCATTTTACATTTTATTACCTTATTTGAGCAAAGAGTTCTTCCTAAAATTTTTATTTAAAGATGGTTCTCACATTACTACATTGTTGATAGAGTTCTGAACTGGTTCAACTGTTCTGGAGAGCAATTTGGAACTCTGCCTATCAAATTGTACATATCCTTTGATCTTTCAATGCCTCTCCTAGTCTATATCCCAAAGAGAACATAAAAAAGAGAAAAGGACCCACATGTGCAAAAATGTTTGTAACAGCTGTTTTTGTAATACCAAGGAACTGAAAACTGAATGTATGCCCATCAGTTGGGGAATGACTGAATAAGTTATAGTATATGAATGTAATGGAATATTATTATTCCATAAGAAATGATTAGCAGGATGATTTCAGAAAGGCCTGGAGAGACTTACATAAATTGATGCTAAGTGAAGAGAATAGAACCAAGAGAACACTGAACACAGCAACAAGGTTTTATGGTGATCAATTGTGATGGATGTGACTCTTTTCAACAGTGAGGTGATTCAGGCTAATTCCAATGGACTTGTGATGGAAAGACCAATCTGCATCCAAACAGAGGACTATAGGGACTTAATGTGGATCACATCATAGCATTTTCACCTTTTTGTTATTGCCTGCTTACTTTTTTTTCTTATTTTTTTTCTTTTTGATCTGATTTTCCTGTGCAGCCTGATAGATGTGGAAATATGTTTAAAAGAATTATACATATTTAATGTATATTGTATTACTTGCTATCTAGGAGAGGGAGGTGGAGAGAAGTGAGGGAGAAAAATATGTAATATTAAGTTTTGTGAGTGAATGTTGAAAACTATCCTTGCATGTATTTTGAAAATAAAAAGCTTTTATTAAAAAATAAAATAAAAAATAAAGATGGTTCCCAGCCCACTATTTCTTCATTTTCCATTGGATTGCACTCCTTTAGAATCCATCATGGTTTGGGGTCAACTACTTTTGCTCCTTCCCTTTTCAATTTCCTTTTATATGTTGTTTTATCCCATTATGTTGTGAATTCCTTGAAAACAAGGGAAGTGTTTTTTTTTTCATTTTTGTATCCCCATCATTTAGCATAATACTTTTAGTACCACAGTAGATTTAGCACAAACTAGGTGCTTAATAAATGTTTATTGACTAACTGAGCCTCACCACTATTTATTGACTGAGCCTCACCACAACCCCAAAGAAACTGAAGCTGACAGAAATTAAATGACTTGCCCAGAATTAGCCAATTTATAGGTGAGGCAGTGTTTGAACTCAGTTCTTCCTGATTCCAGGTCCAAAATTATATCTACTGCACATCCTAGTTTTTTTGAGGTTTCAAAATGCATTTATATCTGTTTTAGGATCTTTTTGTAGTAGTTAATCTGCAGGTACTTTCCCTTGGACTTGAATGGATGGAGACTCACTCTCATCCCAGCAGCAATGGTAATTACAAGCAAATGATAGAAGGAACATATGCTTATCTAGATAAACTAGGGTACCTAGTTTCATTCTTCAGCCTTTCTTTTTGTTTCATGAATATAGATTAACAGATAGCATTTCAAGGAATGGCAGATGATGAAATTGACATCATTACCACTCATATGAAAGAATGTTCCAAATCACTATTAATCAGAGAAATGCAAATTAAGACAACTCTGAGATACCACTACACACCTGTCAGATTGGCTAAGATGACAGGAAAAAATAATGATGAATGTTGGAGGAGATGCGGGAAAACTGGGACACTGATGCATTATTGGTGGAGTTGTGAACGAATCCAACTATTCTGGAGAGCAATCTGGAATTATGCCCAAAAAGTTATTAAACTGTGCATACCCTTTGATCCAGCAATGCTACTACTGGGCTTATACCCCAAAGAGATACTAAAGAAGGGAAAGGGGCCTGTATGTGCCAAATGTTTGTGGCAGCCCTTTTTGTAGTGGCTAGAAACTGGAAAATGAATGGATGCCCATCAATTGGAGAGTGGTTGGGAAAATTGTGGTATATGAATGTTATGGAATATTATTGTTCTGTAAGAAATGGCCAGCAGGATGAATACAGAGAAGCTTGGAGAGAATTACATGAACTGATGCTAAGTGAAATGAGCAGAACCAGGAGATCATTATATACCTCAACAACGATACTGTATGAGGATGTATTCTGATGGAAGTGGATTTCTTCGACAAAGAGATCTAACTCAGTTTCAATTGATCAATGATGGACAGAAGCAGCTACACCCAAAGAAAGAACACTGGGAAATGAATGTAAACTGCTTGCATTTTTGTCTTTCTTCCCAGATTATTTTTACCTTCTGAATCCAATTCTTCCTGTGCAACAAGTGAACTGTTCAGTTCTGCACACATATATTGTATCTAGGATACACTGTGACATATTTAACTTGTATAGGACTCCTTGCCATCAGGGAGAGGGGGTGAAGGGAGGGAGGGGAGAAGTCGGAACAGAAGTGAGTGCAAGGGATAATGTTGTTAAAAAAACAAAAAAACTACCCAGGCATGGGCTCTGTCAATAAAAAGTTATTTAAAAAAAGAAAAGAAAAGATATGAATAGAGGGAGGAAGAAAAATCCGGAGCACGGGTTTTGCAAGGATGAGTGTTGAAAACTATCTTTGCATGTACTTTCAAAAATAAAAAGCTATTATTAAAAAAAAAAAACAGTCCCCCTAAACATTTTTACCTTCCTTGGGTATGATGAGGTAAATGGACTTTTTTTTCCTTGAGGCAATTGGGATTAAGTGACTTGTCCAGAGTCACACAGCTAAGAAGTGTTAAGGGTCTAAGGCCAAATTTGAACTCAGGTGCTCCTAACTTCAGTACTGGTGCTCTATCCACTGCACCAACTAGCTGCCTGGTAAATGGACTTTTTGAGATGTTTTATGTTTCTATATTTGTAAATATGTACCTTTAGGTAATTTTTTTTCTCATGAAAGGGTGATAGAAGTCAAAATCTACTCTTCTATATCTGAGCATCTTTTTAGAAAAGATCCTATTTACATTCTAGAGAGACTTTAGACATGAATGTGACCCTAAGTTTTGTTGAAGAAATTTGTCTAGAGTATTACTTCAAGGTAAGGGCAGTGAGTCACAGAGAAAAAGAGCAGAATGAATCCAAATCTGTATAATCTCAAAACCACAACTCCTTGTGGGAGATGAATAAAGGAAGAAATTGGAGAGTAATATGCTCCAATAAATTAATCCATAAACTTTTGATACCTCTTATGTGCCTCTTTGCTAGGCATTGGGAACCCAAACACAAAGAATAAAACAATTGCTACTTTCTGAAGTGGGAAACAGCACAAGTAAGTGTATATACAAGATAAATATAAAGAAAATAAATAAATACACTCCCTCCTCCAATTGATTATTAAGTTCTGTTCACTCTAGTTCCTCAACATCTCTCTTATATGTTCCTTACTAACACAGTCATCACCCTAGTTCAGAGTCTCAAAATAATTTAAAAATAAATATTGGCAAAAGTAATTATAGTCAAAATAACAATGAGGGCATAGATGAAAAATGGTATTTGAGTTGGATATTGATGTAAAAGTAGTCCAACAGGGAATCTATTTTAAATGTGAAGTATGGCAAATATGTAATACATGAAGGCAGGAAGATTGGGAAATGTCTAGTTGTCCAATTTGACTAGAACATAAAATGTGGAAGAGGAAGTAGCAATGTTGACAAAGGGAGCCCCAAAACTCTCATTCTCTCTCTCAGACTTTGGGGAGAAAATTTGGGAAGCTCCTTTAGAAAAACTTTCCCTTAAGAGACCTGCCCCAGGATGACTAAAAACCATTACATTGAATTCCCAATCCCTATATTTATGCACACCTGCATTTTTTATTTCCTTCACAAGCTAATTGTACAATAATTCAGAGTCTGATTCTTTTTGTACAGCAAAATAATGTTTTGGTCATGTATACTTATTATGTATCTAAGTTATATTTTAATATATTTAACATCTACTGGTCATCCTGCCATTTAGGGAGGGTGGGGGGTAAGAGGTGAAAAATTGGAACAAGAGGTTTGGCAATTGTTAATGCTGTAAAGTTACCCATGTATATATCCTGTAAATAAAAGGCTATTAAATTAAAAAAAAAAAAAAAAAAAAAAAAGAAGCTTAAGTAGTCCCTATTGCCTTTAGTGTGAAATAAAAAATTTCTCTGTTCAGATAAAAAAAAAAAAAAAAAAAAAAAAAAAAAAAAAAGAGACCTGCCCCAGGGAATCAAGATAAAGTGATTTCATTCTGCTATCTGGATGGGACTAGTTGAGTCCAGGACCACTCCTACTTAGCCTGAGCTGAAGATGAAGATTTCTATCCAACTCTATTGAGTTCATTCAATTTGAAGATTCTCTATTTTGAATTCAACTAAAACTGCTCCTAGCTCCCACCAAAAGCTACCCATATAACAGACTTCCTTCAGCTCAATTCCTTGCAGAGGGCCAAAAGCAGAAATCATGCCAAGGAAACTCTCTCTCCTTAGCAGAGCTGCGGCCCTCTGCCTGCTGAAAAGACATTCTCTTTTCAGCATTACTCCCTCTTTATCTCTCTCACCTGTTTCCCTAAAAGGACCTTATTTACCTCTCTGTAGGGATGTCTCTGATAGATCTTTACTTTTTATGTTGGGAACTTGCCACTTCTCAGTTCTAATAATAAACTTCTTTTGCCAGTCTAACTTTTTGGGTTTTTAAATTCATTTACAAAGGACTTCCAACCAGTGGGGGGTTTCCCACAATTCTGTGCCATGCACCAAACCTCATCATTTTTGGTTCCCTGACTGGAATTGAGGGGAGCTGAACCTCATCAGTGAATTATGGTCAGTTGGAGTCAGGTTATGTAGTACCTCAAATACTTGATTGAAGAGAAAGGTTCTAGGAAGATGGTGGTAGCAGATCAGTAATTTCACGCTCTCCAGATTTCTCCCATAAAGGGAATTTGTATCTCAGGGCAAACAGACTGATGAAAAATCAAGAAGACTTGAGGCAGAACAGGGTTCCTCCTAGTACAACCCAAGGAGATCTGAAGAAAGACCCCAGGCCGAGAATTAACCAGTATGAACAGCAAACACCTCCAGACTAGGTATGCAGAAACCTCAAATGGGGAACTCCTGGGGCTAGATAGGTTTGACTGGAACCACAGAAACTTTCACCTCCCTGGATAGTATGAGGAATTGAAGGTTTGAGTCCCAGAAAACTGAGTGAACCTCTGTTGATTAGGAATGCCAGGCCCACCTGTGCTGCTGAGCTGTGGCCTTGAGGGAGAAGGAACCAGCACATCTGGTGAGTGCAGAAGCAATGGGGCAGGGAAGATGCTGACTATGAACACTTGCAGGAAGGTGGAGCACTTGGTTTGGGGTTCCAGGTCTGAAGGAAGGCAGAGGTACTATCTCCCAACCCCATGATTAGAGGTGCTTACACTAATACCTCCCATTTAAAAAAAAATGAATTGGCAAGGAACAAAGAACCCAACCATAGAAACTCACTATGAACATAGGGAAAATTAGAGTTCATCTTCCCAGGAAGATACTGAAGGAAAAAAAAAAAGTTGTTCTACCCCATCTGTCCAGAAACAATTTATAGAAGAAAAAAAAATTTTAAAGTCAAATAAGAGACATTGAGGAAAAACTAAAACAAAACAAACAAAACAAAACAAACCATCAACCAAGAAAAACAAGATTATGAAAAAAAAAAAGTTGGCCAACTAGAAAGATGAAAATTAGAATAGGGGAATGGTGCAATGGACAGAGCACCAGCCCTGAAGTCAGGAGGACCTGAGTTCAAATATGACCTCAGACACTTAACACTTTCTAGCTGTATGATCCTGGGCAAGTCACTTGACCCTAATTGCCTCAGCAATAAAAAGAAAAAAGAAAAGAAAATTAGAATTGGGTAAGCCAGTGAAGCAATAAAAGACTAAGAAATAATAAAATAAAATATAAAGAATAAAAAAATAGAACAGAATATGAAACATAAGAAAAACAACACAGCTAGAAAACAAATCAAGAAGAGAAAATATAAGAATAATTGCACTACCTGAAGGCTGGAACCAAAAAAAAAAAAAAAAAAAAAAAAAAAAAAAAAAAAAAAAAAAAAAAAAAAAAAAAAAAAAAAAAAAAAGAACTTTGACACAACAATGCAAGAAATAATCCCAAAAAATTATACTAGAGTGATAGAACATGAAGGGAAAGTAGAAATAGAAAAAAATCTACCCATAACCCTCTTAAAGAAATTCTTTGTGGAAAACACATAGGAATATTATTGCCAAATTTAAAAACCCTCAAATCAAAGGGAAAATTTTGCAAGAAACAAGAAAAAAATTCAAATATGTTGGAGCTACAATTAGAATTATATACGAATAGGACTTATCAGCAGTCACAATAAAACACCACAGATCCTGGAATCATATGTATACCTTTGATCAAAAGAACAAGGCCTGTGATCAAAAATATCATGTCTAGCAAAATTGTCCATAATATTCAATGAAAAAAAAAAAAGGACACTCGGTGAACTTGTAGATTTTCAGAACTTTCAATCAAATCTAAACTCAATAGAAAATTTAACATATAAGAGCCAATATCCAAGATTAATTTCAAGGAACTTACCATGGTCAAATTGTTTATGTTTTTTACATGGAAATGTATATACTATATGTTTAAAATTGACATCAGTAATTGGATAGCCAAAAGAAAGATTTATACTAATGAGATGCAAAGAAAAAATAGACACAGAAGCATTAGAGGGGGAGAAGGGCCTCATAGTTCTGAAAACCTACTCACATTGGGAATGGATTAAATGAGCTACATATATGCCATGAAGGGTATAGAACTCCCCAAAATCTATAAAGAAATAAAGGGGAAGGATGGGCAGAGAAGAAAACAAAATGGGGGGAAGAAGACAAGGGAGGAAGAAGTCAAGTAATAGCAAGGCAAATTAAGGAGCAGAATTAAAATAGAAGAGTTAGCAGGCTAAGGAAAGAAGAGATATACACAAACATTAAAACAAAAATCAAGAGTCAAATTTATTAGGAAAAATGTGGCTAATAATCATTGATCTTAGACAAAGTCAAACTTAAAAATTCAATCAAGAGAGAAATCTACATTATATGTCAGCCATATTAATATTGTTTTAGATGAATGTTTATCTATGAGTAAATGTATGTGTGTGTCTGAGTATATGTAGATATATATACATGTCATTCTATGTGTGTTTATATATATGTATATATACATATATATGGGTCTGTGGATGGGTGTGAATGTATATGTATATGTATGCATCTGTGCGGGTGAATGGGAGTTGTGTATGTATGAGTGTAGGTTTGGGTATGGGTGTGGGTATGAATGTATTCATAAACCTTCTAAATATATCTGTGCTTAACTATAGCTTATGTGGGGCAAGTGGGAAGGATGAAAGGGGGAAAAAAGAATAAACTAAAAAAATGCACAGCAGAGAACAAAAGGACAACCTACAAGGAAGCAAAGAAAAGATGGGCACTCACGAATATAATTTCTTCTACTATTATGCATTCTTTCTTGAACTGCAAATTTATTGTTTTATATTTTGAATCCTTCCTGTTTGTTCTGCTGAGTACATGACAATGTTCTGTTTTGTTTTGCTTTGTTTTATTTTCCTTTTCTTTTTTTTCCTTTTTCTATTCTGTTTTTTTAAATAAACAGAAAATTTTTTAAAAAGTTAAGTATTTACCAGTACACCAATGACTAGTATACATATTTTACATATGCAAAAAAAGAAGCAGTAGGTAAATAAGATTTACAGCCTTAGTGAACTCAGAGATTATAAATTATGAATTATCAAGAAAGGTAAAGTGAATTGACAATAATTACACAATAAGCATCAAACCTGAGTCTCTAATCCAAGTCATCTGATTTCATATTGAATATTTTTTTATGACAGTAGGCTATTCTTTCTTTCTACATTACCATAAGGCATTATTTCTGTCCTTTTCAAGTTTAAAATCTAATTAGGAAAATCAAAATGTACAAAATGACATTAATGTATCATATTGATTTTAAATCCCCCAGCATTATTAAAAGATTATTTCCAGGACAATTATTATGATAATAATTAATAAATTATTGTGATTATGGAGGCAAGAAGATATATTAAGTCCTGCTTATTTTTCAGTTAATAAAGAAATTTAATTCACCAGAACAGTGCTAGTTACATAGGGGACATTCACTAAATGCTTAACTGACTAATTCCTTAAGCAACATCAATTAGTCCAGATTTAATCTACTGTTGTTTCATTAGAAATACTAAAGCAAATGTGTGAAAACTAAAGGAAAAAAATCAAAATAAAGCCACCATTGTTATGATTATACATATACTAATTTTTATTGGTAGTAATAATAATAATAGATCACTTACATAGCACTTAACAATATTATCCTGAGAGGTAGATGCTATTATTATTCCCATTTCACAGTTGAAGAAACTGAGGCAGACAAAAATTAAGTGACTTGTTCTAGTTCACAGTGCAAGTTTAATATCTGTGAATAGGTGGTAGAGTGAACCCAGAGTCAGGAAAACCTGAGTTCAGAAAGCTGTAGACATTAATTAGTTGTGTGACCTTAGACAAGTCACTTAACTTATCTGTTTTCTCTTCTATTAAAATAAGCATAATAATAGGAGCTATCAAACAGAATTGTTGTAAGGATAGAATAAGATATTTGTAAAGTGCTTAGCATAATCTCACACAGTAGGTGTTTAATAAATGGTTGTTTCCTTCTCTCATTTTTCCTGTGGCAGGATTTGAATTTAGGTTTTTTTTAATCTATATCCATTATTCCATCTACTATGCCACCTAGTTATCTTTATAATAATAAAAAGAGGATTTATATATACTTTTAATTTTACAGAACACTTTAAAAATATCTCATTTTATGTTTAAAACAACCTTGAAAATGGATGCTATTATTATTCTCATTTTATAAATGAGGAAACTGAGACAGACAGTCAGTGACTTGCCCGGGGGTCACACTGTTAGCAAGTCTGAAGACAGATCTGAAATCAGCTCTTCCTCACTCCAGGTTCCAAACTCTGTTCACTGTCAATTTTGAGTGACAGTTCCCGAGACTAAAAAGTGCTCATTGTCTGAGTTCAGGTGTTGGATAGTCAGGGTGAAACAACTTGGCAAGAGTTAGAAAAGAACCTGACTTCCCAAGATAGTCTTCTGGCCTAATTGAAAACTTCTAAGCAGATACCACAGAATCAACAAACAACAAGCCCTTGAGCACCTATGTCAGCAACCTCAGCTTCAGGACTTTTTGCCCCAAGAACAATGTTGAGGTCAGGTAATTGATCAGAAGAAAATTGCAGGAAACTCAGCTGGCAGGCACTAGACACAGGGTCTAAGTGCACTGACTACATTTGGTCCCAGGCTATTGCTGTGAGTGGGGAGAAGTAAATACATGCTGGTGAGTGCAGTCAGAGAAGGGCAGGGACCCTGCTGACTGTGGCCACTTATAAAAAGCAGAGTCCCTGATTTGGTCTCCAAGGGAGAAGGATGAACTGAGGCTTTTAGACATGGAAAGAACCCGAGAGTAAGAGCATTTGAAGTGACAGCATTGTTTTGGGTCTCAACTCAGACGCAAAGAGGAACACTCATAGGCCAAGGCATGAGCTAGAAGATCAGCAACCATATCTGGTTTTGATTTATAGAACACTGGAAAACCAAGAGATCAAAGGCCCCCTTATAAAATTCAGAAAACAAGGGCATGAAAAACCTGAGGACTAAGAGATTATCCTTCACACTTTGAGACTAGAAGCCCAATTCTAAAATAAAGTTAACACCCAAGAAATAAACCTCTAAAAAGATTAGCAAGCAAAAGGGAAATTGTAGATAGTTATTATGGTGCTAAAGATTGTTTTTCAAATTCAGAAGAAGATAATGAAGTTAAAAAAAAAAAAGCTATTTCTAAAGCTTCCAAAAAAGAAAAAAAAAGCAAAATGGTCAAAAGCCTAAAAAGAGTTCCTGGAAAAAAGCTTCAAAAGAGCTTTGAAAATCAAATATGAAAGGTTCATTAAAAAATTAGAGGAAAAAAGAGTAATGCAAGAAAATTATGAAAAGAAATTCAACCAACTGGATAAATAGATTCAAAAACTTATGGAACAAAATAATACCTTAAAAATTAAAATCAGGCAAGGGGAAGCTACCAACTGCCCTAGACACCAAGAAATAATAAAATAAAACCAAAAGAATGAAAAAATAGAAGAGAATGTGAAATAGCTTAGAACAACTGACTTAGAAGACAGAGAAGAGGCCTAAAAGTATGATCAAAAAGAATCTGCACACTATACTTCAAGATATTATTAAGAATAATTACCCCCAAAGTTTTAGAATTAGAAAGTAAAATAGAAATTGAAAAAAACTACCAACCAACACCTCAAAGAGATCCAAGATGAAAACTCATAGGAACATTATAGCTAAGTTTCAAAGTATCCAGGTCAAGGAGAAAATAGTCAAGATAACACAAAATTTAGCAAATTCTACATTAAAAGACCAAAGGGCATAGAACTTGATATTATAAAAAGTAAATAACCTGGCTTTGCCCATTTTTAGTCATATGAAAAGATGCTCTAAATCGTTATTGATCAGAGAAATGCAAATTAAGACAACTCTGAGATACCATTACACACCTCAGAGATTGTCTAAGAAGACAGGAAAAGATAATGACCTATGTTGGAGGGAATGTGGGAAAACTGGGACACGAATACATTGTTGATGGAACTGTGAATGGACCCAGCATTCTGGAGAATGATTTGAAATTATGCTCAAAAAGTTATCCAACTGTCCATACCCTTTAATCCAGCAGTGTTTCTACTAGGTTTATAAACCAAAGAGATCTTAAAGGAGGGAAAAGGACCCACATGTGCAAAAATGATTGTGGCAGCCCTTTTTGTCGCGGCAAGAAACTGGAAACTGAATGTATACCCATCAGTTGGAGAATGGCTGAATACGTTATGATATATGAATGTTATGAAATATTATTGTTCTATACAAAAAGATCAGCAGAACTGGAGAGACTTTCATGAACTGATGCTAAGTGAAATGAGCAGAACTAGGAGATCACTGTAGAGGGCCAGGAGGTAAGACTCCATTCCAGGTTTTGAGTCTTACTGTAAACTTGGCTCACCAAAACTCCCTTATTGAAATAGCAGAGACTACTTGTCAATTTAATAAATTAATAACCTAGTGATTATTATATTATTATAAATCTTTGAATTTAGAACAGAAAAGAATGTCCATAAGGAGACTAAAGGTATTTGGGAGAAAGATATCTGAGACAATGGTATAATAAACTTTACTCTGATGAGTATCTCAACTATTTACATCTCTAAGTAACCAAGATCTGGGGCTTAAGAGGTTTAATCATTTACATCATAGTAGATTTTGTTAGGCTATAAGAATTTTAAAAGAGTGTACTTTGTATCAAACCTATGAGCATTTGAGGTGTATATATTTGTCTCTCTGATCAATAAACTTCGAAGAGTCCATAAACAGGACTTCTCCACCTGGCCCCAGTATGTTGTCACATCCTTCATCTCACTACAGGAGCTGGACTCCAACAGATCATTATACACGGCAACAACAAGATTATATAATGATCAATTATGATGGATGTGACCCTTTCCAACAATGAGATGATAGAGGCCAGTTCGAATGACCTTGTGATGAAGAGAACCATCTACACCCAGAAAGAGGACTATAGGAACTGAGTATGGATCACAATATCGCATTTTGACTTTTTTAATTGTTATTCACTTGCATTTAGTTTTCTTTCTCATTTTTTTTCTTGTTGATATGGTTTTTCTTTTACAGCAAGATTATTTTATAAATGTGTGTATGTTGGATTTAACATATATTTTAACATGTTTAATATAATTGGATTACTTGCCATCTAGGAGAGGGGGTGGAGGGAAGGAGAGGAAAATTTGGAACACAAGATTTTGTAAGGGTCAATATTGAAAAATTATCCATGAATATGTTTTGAAAATAAAAAGCTTTAATTTAAAAAAAGAGAAAGAGAGAGAGAGACAGAGAGAGACACAGAGAGAGACAGAGACAGAGAGACAGAGAGAGACAGAGACAGAGACAGAGAGAGACAGAGACAGAGAGAGAGAGAGAGAGAGAGAATCTGGATTTGCAACCAAGAATAACTTTACCCAGAAAAATGAAATGTAATCCTGCAAGGGAAAAAAGGATTTTTGATAAATTAAAGGACTTTCAAGTGTTCTTGAGGAAAAAGCTAGAACTGAATATAAAGTTTGACCCACAATAACACAAGAAGATAAACACGAAAGACTATTATAAGGAATTTAATGAGGTCAGACTGTTTATGTTTTATTTGGGAAAACAGCTGTAACTCTTAAGAATTTTATCTTTATGAAGAAGAGTTTGAAAGAGCATACATAAATAGAAGGCTAGGGGGAGAGGTGATCATAATGGGTTGATCACAAAAAAATAAAGTTGGGTAGGAAGAAGTATAAGAGAGTATTTCTCTCATACAAATGAGGTATGAATGGAAAAACAATTGCAGTGCAGGGTAGAAAAGGATGAAGGGCTGGTAGTATTAGAACATTAGCTGGAACATCAGAACTGAGTTAAAGAGAAAATAAAATATACACCAAGAAGTCTTTTTAACTTACAGAGAAATAGGAGAATGGTAGACAGAATAAGGGAGAGATTTTTAGAAGAGTGGGAGAATAAAAAATAAGAAGGCTAGGGCACAAGATAAGGGAGGAACCCTTAGAAAGATGCATAGATTAAGAAATAAGAGCATAGAAGTAGAGGTTAAGGGAGGGACTCTTACATAGGATGCACATTAGGGAGGCAATAATAAGAAGTAAATGGAAGATGGCGGCGAGGAGGCACACAGCTGTGTAAGCTCCGCATTTTCTCTCAGAATCTATCTCATTACATGCCTCTGAATTAATGCCTGACTGAAAAAAAAAACCACAAACAGTTACCAAGAGAAGACATCCTTGAGATTCGCCAGGAAAGGTCTGTTTTTGCTCGAGGGTGGGACAGTTTTAGATTGGGCACAAGCTGAGGGCAGCAGCAGCAAGAGCTCGGCAGGCAGCTCACAGCTGAGCAAACCCGAGGGGGTTGGGGTGTGATCTCAGCCGTCTCTGCAGGGAGAGCTTCACTACATGATTGGATACTTTGCCCTGGCAGCAAGTCAGTAGCCCAGCAGAGAAGCTAAAAACACCGGGGGTGAAGAATACAACCCCAAACAGCTGGACTTCCTTGAGACCCCCCTCCCCCACAGCATCTAGCACCTCGAGTCTCAGAGCCCAGGCCCAACACAGTCCGAGTGCCTCCCTGCCCCTCAGTCTGTGAGGAAGCCCAAGAACCCCCCCAAAACCAGATTCCATTTGGGTTTTTTTCCTTTTTTCTTTGCTAGTTTTGTCTTGTTCTTCTTTGACAAAATAGCAAAAAGTTAAAAAGGACTTTAATGATTGACAGCTTTATACAGACAGAGAACAGACTCAAACCCTGAGGAGACTAAAAAACAGATTATCTTCAGGGTGAACTCCACAGGAGGAGATCATTTTCCTCCAGATGAACTATAAAGAAAAAAAAGGCTCCACAAAGAGCTAAAGAAAATGGAAAAGGAGAGGATTAAGATGACTGGAGAAGCCCCAGTCATTTAAAGACAGAGGAAAAAGAAATCAAACCTTTGAAAAATAGGAAGGAACGGAAAAGAAAATAGCTCCAAGAATAAATTCAAATGGAAAAACATTCCATAGAAAAATTTAAATTAGAAAAGAATAAAAAAGGAGGAAGAAAACACTCATTGAAAAATCAAATTGAACAAATGGAATTGAAATGACCCGGGAAACAAGAAAACTAAAACAAAACCAAAACAAACAATGAAGAAAATGTGAAATACCTTCTGGGGAAAACAACAGACATGGAAAACAGGTCTAGGAAAAAACCTAAATTATTGACCCCAGAAAAACGATGAAAAAGAGCCTGAACTATTTTCCGGAAATTATCAAAGAGAACTGCCAAAGTCATAGAAACAAGGGTAAATAGAAGAAAATTCATGATCACCCCCGAAAGGGACCAAAATCAAAACACCAAAAATATAATGGCCAAAGCCAAACCCCAAACAAAGGAAAAAATACCCAAGGGCTAGAAAAACCCAATTAAATATGAGGACCAAAAAGGATCACCCAAGACTAAAGCATCCACATTAAAAGATCGAAGGGCCTGGAATATGATATCCGAATAAAGAACTTGGTATCAAACCAAAATAACTTACCCAGCCAGAAAAGGGCATCCTTTTCCGGGAAGAAGATTTACAAAAATAAGAATTTCACCTATTTTTGGTGAAAAAACCAGAACTTAACAAAATTTGATCTGCAAATATAGAACCAAGAAAAAACCTAAAAAGGTAAAAAAATCTTGGGAACATTTTCTATGTAAAAGATTATAAAATACATGTATACCTTTTCTAGAAATTAGAGGTGGAAAGGACATTTTGGGGAAAGTGGGGACTCATCTCCAAAGAGGCAAAGGAAACCTATTATATCTGAGAAAAGAATGGAGGGGGATGAAATAGTAGATTTATTGCCAAAAATTGACTTAAGAAAAAAATTTTAAATATTCAATATTGGTGTTCCCCATCTATTGAAAAGTGAGAAGGGAAAAGGAAAAGGGGAAGGAATAAGCAAGAAAGGGAATACAGAAACCGTGGGGAAAGGGTAAGATAGGGGAGGAACCAAGGTGGGGAGGAGAGATCAAAAGGGGGCTGAGAAGAAGTGTGCCTACAAGTTTAATACTGGGAAGGGGGTAATGGGGAAAGAAGGGAGAAAAGCATAAATAGGGGTTAACAAGATGGGAAAAAAGTTGGTCATTTTAACCATAAATGAATGGGGTAAACTCCCCCTAAAGGGAAGGATCAGAAGAATGGTTAAAAGCCAGAATCCACAAATTGTTTAAGGAAACAACAAAGGGAGAACATGCAGAAAAAAGGAAAAGGATGGAGCAATTACTTGCTTCAGGTGAAGTCAAAAGGGGGTAGCCATCCGTCTCAGATCAAAAAAACAAAAATTGATCTAATTAAAAGAGAAGAAGGGCACATATCTTGCAAAGGGGCATAAATAATGGCAATATCAAATTAAAATATTCCACCAAGTTTAACCAATTTAAAGAAAATTAAAGAGCTGCAAGAAGAAATAGATAGCCCTAATAGTGGGAGATCTCAACCCCCTCAGAATTAGATAAACAAACTAAAAAAATGAAAAAGCAAAGAGGTAAATGAAATAAAAATTGAATGATAGACCCCCGGGAAAATGAAATGGAACAGAAAGGATCGCTTTCTTTTCGAGCATGGAACCTATACAAAAACAGACCATATATTAGGAAATAAAAACCTCAAACTCAAATGCAGTAAGGCAGAAATAGTGGATCCTTTGACCCGATGCAATAAAAATTACACCAAAAAAAAGCCAGGGAAATGACCAAAAAATAATTGGAAACTAAATAATTAACTAAAGAATGATTGGGTAAAACAGCAAATTAGACAGAATTAATAAATTACCCAAGAAAATGACAATGATGAGACATCATACCAAATGTTGGTGCAAAAAGCGGTAATATGAGGAAATTTCATCTCAGACACTTGTTAAAGAGAAAAGAGAAGGTCAACAAGGGCCTTAACTAAAAATGCTAGATGGGTCAAAACTAAACGAAATTTAAAATAAAGGAGGATCAATAAAATTGAAAGTAAAAAAACATTGAATTAATTAATAAACTAAAGGTTCTATGAAAACCAACAAATAGAAAACCCAGTAAATCTGATTAAAAAAGGAAAGAGGAAAATCAAATTTTAGTCTTAAAATGAAAAGGGAACCACCACCAACAAAGGGAAAAGAGCAATAATTAGGAATTATTTTGCCCAACTTTTGGCAATAAATTACAACTTAAATGAAATGGAAGAATACCTTCAAAAATAGCTTGCCGATTAACAGAGGGAAAAGTAAATATCCAAACAGTCCCATCTTAGAAAAAAAAAAAAAAAGTTTATTAAAACCCCAAGAAAAATCCCCGGATCAGATGGATTTACATGGAATTCTACCAAACATTTAAAAAAATTTAAAATGCTATATAAACTATTTGAAAAAATAGGGACAAGGACCCTACCAAACTTTTTACGACCAGACTGGTACTATCCCAAACCAGGTGGCTGAAAAAGAAAAAGAAAATTATAAAATCTCTAATGAATATCGATGCTAAAATTTAAAAAAATAAGCAAAAGATTCAAAAATCATCCCCAGGATAATACACTATGATCAAGTAGGATTTATACCAGGAATGCAGGGCTGGTTAATTTAGGAAAACTTAGATAATTGACTATATCAAAACAAATAAAAAACCATAGATCATCTCAATAGATGCAGAAAAAGATTTGATAAAGTCCAACATCCATTCCTAATCCTTGAGAGTATGGAAAAAGGACTTTTTTAAAATAGTCAGGAAATTATTTAAAACCATCAGTAAGCATCAATGCAATGGGGAAAAACTGAATCTTTCCGTAAGATTGGAGGAAGGTCCCACGTCACCATTATTATTCAATTTGTATTAGAAACCTACCCCGGCAAAGAAAAAGAGATTAAAGGAATAAATAGGGGACAAACCAAACTATCACCTTTGAGATGATATGATGGTATATTAGGAACCCTAGAGATTCTACGAAAAAAATTAGAAATAATCCATAACTTTAGCAAAGGAGGTTAAAAAATAACCCAAAATCCCCATTTTTATAATCCCAACAAAATCCAAAAAGAGATACAAAGAAAATTCCATTCAGAAAACTGTCGACAGATAAAATATTTGGGGAATCATCTACCAAAGGAAAAAGAATTATATGAGCTAAATTCAAAAAAACTTTCCACCAAATGAGACTTAAACAAGGGAAAATATCAATGCTCCTGGATAGGTATAATATAAAAGATCAATCCCCCTAAACTTTATTTATTTAGTGCTATACCAATGACTTCCAAAAAATATTTTAATTATTAAAAAAAACAAAAATTATATGGAATAATAAAAATCAAGTTAAAAATTAATGAAAAATCAAATGAAGGTGGCCTAGATGATCTAAAACTATTTTAAAGCGCAGTCACCAAAAATCATTTGGAGGCTAAGAAAAGATTATTGATAGGGAACAGGTTAGGTTCACAAGACAGAATAGTCAACTATAGCAACAGTGTTTGACAAACCCAAAGATCCTAATTTGGGATAAGAATTCTTAGCAAAAAACTCTGGGATAATGGAAATTAAAAGGGCAGAAATTAGGCATGGACCCACACAACACCGTATACCAAGATAAGATCAAATGGGTCCATGATTTGCATAAAGAATGAGATTATAAACAAATTGGAGGAAATAGGAAGTTTATCTCTGACTTGTGGAAGAGGAAAAATTTGTGACAAAGACGAACTAGAGACCATTATTGATCAAAAATAGAAAATTTTGATTCATCAAATTAAAAAGCTTTGACAAACAAAATAATGTAAAAAGTTGGGGGAAGCAAAAACTGGGAAAAATCTTCAAGTTAAAGGTTCTGATAAAGGCCTATTTAAAATGTATAGAGAATTAATTAATTTATAAAAACCAAATTTCCAACTGATAAATGGTCAAAGGATATGAAAGAAATTTTCAGAATAAAATTGAAATATTACTACTCATATGAAAGAGTGTTTTCATTATTAATAGAGAAATCAAATTAAGACAACTTGAATTAACTACACACCTGTCAGATTTAAATGACGGAAAAATAATGATGTTGGGGAGGGAAAACTGGGAATGATAATTGTTGGTGGGCTGTGAACTAACCATTCTGGAGCCAATTTCCGTTATCAAATGTGATACCCTTTGATCCACAGTGTTTCTACTGGGCTTATACGGAGATACTAAAGAAGGAAAGGGACCGTATTGCCAAATTGTTTGTGGGCCCTTTTGTGTTGAAGTGGAACGGTAGCCCACAATTGGGAATGGTTGGGAAATTGTGGTTGGAATGTTATGGAATATTATTTTTCTGTAAAAATGGCCAGCAGGATGAATGGAAAGCTTGGGAGAATTAATGAATGATGCTAAGGAAAACAGAACCAAGATCATTATATACCTCAACAACGTCTTGGAGGATGTATTCTGATGGAAGTGGATTTTTTGAAAAGAGACCTAATTCAGTTTAATTGATAATGATGGAAGAAGAGTAACCGAAAAAAATGGGAAAGAATTAAACTGTTTGATTTTTTGTTTTTCTTCCCGGTTTTTCACCTTTCGAATCCAACCTCCCCAAAAAGAAAACTTTTGGATCTGCACACAAAATCTAGGATATACTAGGAATATTAACATCATATATGGGACTGCTTCCCACTAGGGGAGGGGGGAGGGTGGGAGGGAAAATGGAAAGAAGTGAGTGCAAGGGATAATGTTGTAAAAAAATTACCCTGGCATGGATTCTGTCAATAAAAAGTTACTATAAAAAAAAAAAAGAAGAAGAAGTAAATGAAACATCTGAAGGGATAGGGTAAAAAAAGAGGAAGAGAAGAATAAAACAGTGAGGAAAAAAAAAAAATATATATATATATATATATATATATATATATATATATATACGTGTGTGTGTGTGTGTGTGTGTGTGTGTGTTGTGTGTATGACGGTGGGTTGGGGAAAAATTAAATTAAATTATAGTAATTTTTTTAAAAAACTTTTCCTGATTTCCCTTAAAGCTAATGATTTCCTTCTTTTGATTATCCATTCCCTTTTTTTTTTTTTTTGTACGTCTTTGCTTTTAATTGAGTTGCTTGTAAGCAATATATTGAAGGATTTTTTTTCTAGTAAAATATCTCACTCTTTTTTGTTTGAATGGACTATCCATTCCATTCACATTTAAAACAATGATTAAGATTTATATTTTTCTCTGTCTCTAACATAGAGGGTTTTTTCAAGTTATGATTTTCCCCTTATTCTGTTGAAAATACAATATTATGTACTTTAATCATGTTTTAAAAATAATAGTTTATATTTTTCAAAATATATGCAAAAATATTTTTCAACATTCACCTTTGTGAAACCTTGGGTTCTAAATTTTTCTCCCTCCCTTCCCCCACCTCTCTTCCCTATACAGCAAACAATCCAATATCGATTAAACATGTACAATTCTTCCAAACCTATTTCCATATTTATCAGGCTGCACAAGAAAAATCAGATAAAAATTGGGGGGGGAGGGGAATGAGAAAAAAGAAAGCAAGCAAACAACAACAACATCAAAATATTATGTTGTGATCTATATTAAATTCCCATAGTCTTCTCTTTGGATGTAGATGACTATCTCCATTACAAGTCTATTGGAATTGACTTGAATCACTTCATTGCTGAAAAGAGCTAAGTCCATAACAGTTGATCACATAATCTTGTTGTTGCTATGTGCAGTGTTCTCTTGCTTCTACTCACTTCACTTAGCATCAGTTCATGTAAGTCTCTCCGGGCCTTCTGAAATTATTCAGCTGATTATTTCTTTTAGAACAGTAATATTCCATTATATTTATATACCATAATTTATTCAATTATTCCCCAACTAACGGGCATCCATTCATTTTCCAGTTCCTTGCCTCTTACAAAAAGGGCTGCTACAAACATTTTTGCACTTTTTCCTTTTCTATGATCTCTTTGGGATTCAGGCCTAGTAGAGATACTGCTGGATCAAAGGGCATGCACAGCCCTTTGATTATGCCCCTTTAAGCATAATTCCAAATTGCTCTCCAGAATAGTTGGATCAGTTCACAACTCCACCAACAATATACTTTAATCTCTTTTTAAAATGGCTTTGTTCCTTTAGATTTTTTTCTCCTCACCTCTCATCCTCTTTTCTTATTTGTTAACCCTTTTCTATTGGGATTTTGCTTATTAGTTCCTTTTTTTTTTTTTTTTTGTAACTGTTGCTCTTATCTGAGCATATAATTCTTCCCCCAATACCTGCACTTTTTTTAAACTTTCATTATCTAGATTTTTCACTTAACCCTTCAAATTTTTTCATTTTTGAGTCCCTTTTCCAAAAAATGATTTGTTTTATTCTATTCATTACTTATCCTCTTTTTCAATCTATTCTAGACCTTAGTCCCTAAATTGTGATGCCTACAATAATCTGGTATTTCTTTGTCCTCATGCAAGTCCTCATGCAACTAAAATTTCAAAGGTATCCAACCTTCTAAGTGTTTTCTGCCACTGTCTTGTGGGATTGGCTCTATAGATTTCTTTTCCAAGACCCAAACCTTTATTTAGGTATCAAATATGGACTAGAAGGAAAGTTCTTCCCACCCTTTCCTAATTATACCACAGTGATCCATACTCTTCCAATTACGTTTTTTTCATATTTGCCTCAAAATCTCCTCCTTGTGCCAATGTTCTCCCACTCCTCCAGGTCCTAATTGCCCTTTGGAGTTCCAACTTTGCCTGTCCCACTATAAGACAAATAGACTTCTCAAGTACCAGATCCTAAGAGCCTCATCAAGTTTAAAGGTTTCCATCTGGCTTCCATAAACTATTGCTCTTCCATAGGAGCTTTCATCAGTCTCCCCTAACAGCCAAAGGAATCCTGTCTTTCTCCTTTGCTTTTAGTTCTTTCCTCCTCTTTATTTCTCGAGCCTCTTTTCTTTCAAAGACCATAGAGATTACCTTTCCCCTTGTTCTGGCCTCAGTACATCGCATATTCCTCTCTGTCCCTCAATTCCTCTCTCTCTTCTCACTTACCCTCCCATGTTGGAATACAGTCTCATTAAAAAATAATTCATTAAATTGTTAGCAAAGTGTTGCCAGATTCTGTCCATGATACCTTTTACATAACTCTTTACTTACAGATTTTTGTCTTCACCCCTGCCTTTTTGGAACATTTAATTTAATATTTTATTTTTCCAAGTCACCTGTAAAACAGTTTTTACATTTGTTTTTAAAACTTTGAGTTGCAGATTCTCTCCCTTCCTCTCTCTACCCTGTATTGAGAAGGCACATTTGAAATTATGCAAAACGTTTCCATAAAAGTCACATTACAAAAGAAAATATAGATCTCCCTCTTGCTCCCTCCCCCCAAAAAAGAAAACCAACTCTCAAGAAAAATAAAATTTTTAAAAAGTATGCTTCAATCTATATTCAGACACAATCAGTTCTTTCTCTATGGATGCAAAAATTGCATTTTTTATTATAAGTCCTTCAGAATTGTCTTGGATCATTGTATTGCTGAGAATAGCAAAGTCATTCACATCTGATCAGCCCACAACATTGCTTTTCCTTTATGCACAGTACATTTAACTTTACTTGAGTTCATGGGGGACTTTTCAGGTTTTTTGGAGAGCTTTCTGATCATCATTTCTTATAAAACAATAATAGTGCATATTAATCACATGCCACATTTTATATGGGCATCCCCTCAATTTCCAATTCTTTGCCCTGAGAAAAGAGCTGTTATAAATATTTTTGTACATATAGGTCGTTATCCTTTTTTTTTTAAATCTCTTTTGGGATACATGCCTAGTAGTAAGTATTATTAGATCAAAGAGTATGAATGATTTTATAGTCCTTGAGGGATACTTCCAAATTGCTCTACAGAATAATTAAATAATTTCAAAATTCTACCAACAATGCATTAAAGTCTCATTATCCCCCAAAATTCCCTCCAACATTTGTCATTTTCCTTTTGTTTCAATTTGCAATTATTCAATCAACAATGAGTTAGAGTATTTTGATATGGCTATTAAATAGCTTGATTAGTTCATCTGAAAACTATTCATATCTTTTGATCAATTATCAATTGGAAAATGGCTCTTATTTTTTTTATAAATTTGACTCAGTTCCCTATATGTTTTGAGAAGTGAGGCATCCATCAGAGAAACTTGCTTTAAAATTATTTTTATAATTACTATTGCTAACTGTATTTTCCTTCTACTTTATTTCTGTTCTCTTTCTCCTTTCACCCTATTCCTCCTCAAATGTATTTTGCTTTTGACCATGCCCTTTCCCAATATGCCCTCCTTTCTATCACTCTCCCCATTTCTTGTAGTTGATATGTGTAATGAATATATTAATAATTTTGATTTCTCAGAAAGACCTTGGCTTAGGAGTCAGAAGACTCACAACGCAGCTTAAAATTATCAATCATTCTGATAATAGCTACACTCATGAGCTATATTGTAAATATATACAATAAGTGATGAGAATCAAGAACTACAACAAACTTTTCCTTTCATAGAACTCTAGTTCTTTGACCTGGGGAGGAATTAGTCAAGACCTTTAAAATATGAAACAATCAAAGAATTGCCCATTCATGTGTTTGTCATGGTAAATCAATCAAACTTGAAAATGATTGCATTATAATCCACCTTCCCTCTCTCTTCTCATTTATGATTTACATATAAAATCTTTACCTTTCTGACAAAATGAAGTTCTTTCCAGAACAAGTTCCAGTTTACAAACTGTATTCCTCAATCTGAAAGATTAACCCTACATAAGCTCTATCTGATTCTAGCCTAATTTGTGTAGCTCCAACTATTCAGTTTAGAGATCAAAACAGTAAAATTCTGTTAACGTTTCATTAAGATTTTTGTCCTTTCATTTTCTTCTGGGAGACTTATGTTTTTCTCTATTCAGCCTCTTTGAGATTAATATGTTTTACTTGCATACTGAATATATTTTCTTTTAATGTTCTTGTTTTTGTTTTTCTTTTAGATAGTCATTCACCTTTTATATTTGCTTTTCCGATCTATATTCTACTTTGTTTCTTTAATGAGGCTTTCCAATCTAAAATTCCAGTTGTTTTATTATAATTTTCCCTATATAGCCTAAATTCTGATCACATTGTTCTCATTTCTATTTTAAACCATTCAGAAAAAGTGGTTATTATTCTACATTCTTCTTACATTTAACAGGACCCTCTGTGTCATCAGATTTTGGATCATTTTCTTTTGGTTTGTAAGTATTTTTTCATAAATTTCTAAACTCTTTTTACTACATCTGGAATCATATTTCTTTCTTGTTATTTTTTCCTGCTTATTTATCTGCTTATGTCTTTGAATTCTCTTCTTCTGAAATCTTTGAGAATTTTAATATCCCTTCTCCCTACCTTGTTTTTTCCATTACTCACTTTCTGACTTCCTCCTTTGTAATTGCAGTTTCCTCAAGGGTTAGAACTCATTGTGTCTCAGCTTTCCCTCACACAGGGCAATTCATGGTTCATTAGGTTAGGTCTCTACTGCAAATGACTTGAGTAGTCAGAACTAACCACAATTAGATACAGGGCTCTTTCCTTCATGTTTAGTGAAATGCTACATATATTCCCCCCATCCTAGATCTAAACATAGTATTCTGTCCTAATGACTTATTTCCTCCCTCTCTTCCTCAGTTCTCTCACTGGCAATTTAAAGTTTTGCAGGGCTGTTGGTAAGGATTGCAACTATAGGAAGACTTTTGCTCCTGAAGAACTATGGCTATATGGCCCTGTTGTAGATCCGTGTTATATTCTTGAGATTATATTATACAGTCTTGATACCAACAGAGTAAAAAGTGGTAGAGGAATACGGTGAATGCAGAGTTTTCCACTTCTGGATTCTAGATGTCCTAGACCATAGAGAGAGCTGAAGTTCCTTTATCTTTGGTATATAATTTCTGTGTTTGGAGAGAAATGAGAAGTCATGGAAATCAGAGAAAATATGTAATCCTTCATCTTGTTGCTCATGTGACCCAGGACTGCTATGTATTAACTACAATATATACAGTATATATTTTGTTTCCACATGGCTCTTTGCCTGCTACCTTCCCTATTAAATTGTAAGTTCTTTGAGATCAGGGAATGTTTTTTGCCTTACTTTATGCCCTAGAATGTTTCAAAGTATCTTGCACATAGTAGATACTTGTTGACTAACTGATTACCTATAAAAAATAATCAAATTGATCAGACTCAGCCCATAGTTTTGGGGGTATGAATCCACAGAATGCCTTGAAGCCAAAGTATCTATATCCTGAAAGACTTAATTTATAAATGGAAATTAAAGGGGGTAATCAGTAATGGTAAATTTTTTTAAAACTATCTCTGTAGGGGGAAAAAAGAAATTTGTGACACACTTTTAAATGTGGTTCTCCAGCATATTCTTAAATCTGCAAAATTAAAAAACAAGTTTTGAGGTGTAAAAGTTCATGCTGAAAATTTGACAATCAGTCCTCAAGTCTGCACACCTCTGGGTATATCTTATAAGGTGTGCTTCAAGTGTCTTTTTACATGGCTGTCTTTTTATAACCCCTCATTATTGCCAATTTTCTTATTATGAGGTAAAGAGTTTTGATTTACATTTCTTTTATTATTAGTTATTTGGAGCAACATTTGCTATGATTGTTAATAGCTGAAATTAATTTTTTATTAAAACTTTTTTTTCAAAATATATGCATGGACAATTTTTCAACATTAGCCCTTACAAAACTTTGTGTTCTAATTTACCCCCCTTCACCACCCCTTCCCTAGATGGTGTATATATATATATATATGTGTGTGTGTGTGTGTGTGTGTGTGTGTGTGTGTGTGTGTTTGTGTATGTGTGTTAAATCCAATATAGGCATACAGATTTATTCAATCATCTTGCTATACAACAAAAATCAGATCGAAAAGTTTTAAAAAAGGAGAAAAAATAAAATTCAATCAAACTACAACAAAAAGAATGAAAATGCTATGTTGTGATCTACACTCAGTTCCCACAGTTCTCTTTGTAGGTGGCTCTCTTCTTCACAAGACCATTGGAACTGGTCTGAATCATCTCATTGTTGATGAGAGCCATGTCTATCAGAATTGATCATCGTATAATCTTCTTATTGCTGTGTACAATGATCTCCTGATTCTGCTCATTTCACTTATCATCAGTTCATGTAAATTTCTCCAGTTATCTCTGAAATCATCCTGCTGATCATTTCTTATAGAACAATAATATTCCATAATATTTATATACCATAATTTATTCCATTCCCCAACTTATGGGCATCTATTCATTTTTCAAATCTTTTCTACCACAAAAAGTGCTGCCACAAACATTTTTGCACATGTAGTTCCTTTCCCTCCTTTAAGAGCTTTTTGGGCTATAAGCCCAATAGAAACACTACTGGATCAAAGGGTATGCACAGTTTGGGCACAGTTCTAAATTGCTCTCCAGAATGGTTGGATCCATTAACAGTTCTACCAACAATGTATTAGTGTCCCAGTTTTCCCACATCTCCTCCAACATTGATCATTATCTTTTCCTGTCATCTTAGCCAATCTGACAAGGATATAGTGATATCTCAGAGTTGTCTTAATTTGCAATTCTCTGATCAATAGTGATTTAGAGCACCTTTTCATAAGACTAGAAATCGCTTCAATTTCTTCATCTGAAAATTATCTGTTCATATCCTTTGACCACTTATCAATTGGAGAATGAGTTGAATTCTTATAAATTTTGAATCAATTCTCTATATATTTTACAAATGAGGCCTTTATCAGAACCTTTGAATGTAAAAATGTTGAAATTCTTTTGGAAATTATTTTTATCTTTTGGCCATTTGTCTATTGAGGAATAAATTTTGGTTTTATATATTTATTTTGGTTCCTTTGTTATTGAGCTCTCAACAGACATATTTAATGCAAAGATTTTCCCCATCATTTGTTTTCCTTTTCCATTTATTTGAATTGCCTTTATTAATAGTTTTTTCAATTTTGCATAACCAAAATTATCTTTTATTATCTGTTCTTCTTATCTTTCTTCCTTGTTTCCTAAAGAATTCTTCCCCTTCATATATCTGTGAAAGGTGGCTATTCTAGATTTTTTTTTAATAGTATGAGCATTAATAGTCAGTTTGTGCATTCATTGATCTTTTTATGCTATGTATAGCATAAGTGTTGATCTAAATCTAATTTTTGCTAAATTTCTTTCCAATTTTTCCAGTGGTTCTTGCCAAATGATCTTTGCATTAAAAGAGTGTAATCTAGCTGGATATTTGCTCAAAATCAAATAAGTATTAACACAACTTAACTTGAAGGTTTTTGTCAGGTTTTTACTTGGAAGCTCAATATGATCTCTGATGTATAGGAGCTTCCATAAATTGTACTTTCATTTTCTACTTTACATGTCTACTTTACCTACTTTAATTTTTGAAGAACTTTTCCCCCTAAGTGGTTAACTTTGAATCATAAGCACCTGCATTGAAAAGTGGATACAAGGAGTGTCTAGCTGTAACTCTCCCTTTTCCTTTTTGGAGATCAAGAATTATGGAAAATTAGCTTCTAGAATAATTTGCAATAAATAGGCCCAACTTTTCTGAAAAAAAAAAGAGATGGAGGGAAAATTAAGGTGCATAACAAAGACTCAGTGGGAGATGCTAATGTTAGTAGAAAGGAGAAGGTACAAACAGATCACACTCACTATAAGCAGACACAAAAGAGAGAATAAATTCTTTTCTGAGCTATCCAAAAGTTTTTCTCATAGCCATTTTTGCAGGGACAATGGAGCTGTGAGACCTGAGTATAAAAACCCAGCAGATTTAAATGGTCAAAAGAGCAGCTAAAGTGCTGCATTCTACAGTATTTTCTCAACAGAACAGCTGTTTAAGAGATGGTCCCTGGAGAAGAGCTAATCAGAATCTTCTGAGGAAAAGTGAAACAAACATGGGAGAGCAACCAAGCAGAGCTAAAGAAAGCAGCAGCGACAGAGTCTCATACCACCAAGAATAATGGCAGCAGGACAGAAGAGTAGGGATTAAAAATTTTGCTTTTGAAAACAATATGGATGCAAACACTAAAATAAAGAAATAAATCCTGGTCCCCAACCAGGAACCTCCTGTCATAGAGATTGTACTGGAGACAGTGATCCACTGGAGGAGATTGTCTCTTAATCCTTCATGAATTCAAGTGTGATTCATTTCTCTTTAATTTACTATATAAGTAGAACCTATCCATGTTTTTGAAGATTTGATGGGCCTGAGAACTTATGAATGAATAAATAAGTGGAAAAGTATTTATTAAGCATTTGCTATATGTCAGACAGTATTTTGTTTTTATTTTCTCCAGTTATATGTAGAAACACCTTTTTTTGGCTATCCATATTTGGTTTGTGTATTTTCTTATGAATCATGTTGGGAGAGAAAAATCCAAGCAAAAGGAAAACCATGAGAGAGAGAAAAAAAAAACAGAAGAGAAAGAAAAAAAGTGAACATAGCATATGATGATTTACATTCAGTCTCCATATTTCTTTTACTGTATCTGGGTGGTGTTTGCCATCCAAAATTTATTGGGATTGCCTTGGATCACTGAATCACTGAGAAGAAGCAAATTCATGACAGTTGATGATTGCAAAATTTTGCTGTTGCTATGTACAACATTTTCCTGGTTCTGCTTGTTTCACTTAGCACCAATTCATGTAAATCATTCCAGACCTTTCTAAAATCAGCTTGTTCATCATTTTTTGTAGAATAATAATATTCCATTACTTTCATATACCATAACTTATTCAGCCATTCCCCAATTGATAGACATCTACTTATTTTCTGCAACATGCTATAATTGCATTTGCTATTGCCAGTCTCTCCTAATTCCCAGGGCTTCAGAGAAATCTCTGGTAAATATTAATATCAAGCTTACCTCTTCCTGAGGCCTTCAGAAATCCTCTGGCCGCTATCTAATATGGATGCAGTTTAAGCACAACAGAGCACCTGAGAGTTTATGCAGACAAGCTTAAGAACTTTATTCACATGCTAAGATCTCCTGCATTCTCTTAGCTCCTTTTCCTTGGCAGAATTCCAGGTGAAAAGGGTCAGGCTCCTCCCCCACTGAGCTTATATAGGATCTGTGAGGTCACCAGCACAGCCAATCAGAGGTGGAGACACTTCCCATTCCTGATGTGATTTCAGAGTGTTCAGAGTTCCCGCCGTGGCTGGAGATACCACCCACGAGGATTGTCCCTATGTACTCATAGTCAATCATGTCCAGGAATCTCCAGGTCATAGGCCTGTGTTATATCCTAACTGTGCTTGCCTGACCTCTCTAATGAATCCTTACAATTTTCTAATTCTTTGTCACCACAAAAAGAGCTACTACAAATATTTTTGCACATGTGGGTCCTTTTCCCTCTTTTCTGATTTTTTTGTGATACAGATGCAGTAGAGGCACTGCTGTATTTTATAGTTCTTTGGACAGAGTTCCAAATTGCTCTCCAGAATTAGATCATTTCACAACTCCACCAAAAAGGTATTAGTGTCCATTATCCCACATTTCCTCCAATATTTATCATTATCTTTTTCTATCAGGTGGTATTTTACATTTGGGAAATCAAATACCAATGAGCGTGGAGATCTCAAGAGTTTACATTCTAATTAGAAAGACAAAATATATAGGAGAGTGATGGTCCAGGGAAGAGTTTTGTACAACAAAGCAAGAAACAAAGACACATGATAGTCACAGGGAAATCTATTAATCATGTCCTTTTCAGGAATAGAAATGTTGCTCTGAGTACTTTTCTCAGATATATAATTGTAATGAGGGACATTATAGCACTGAAATACCACCAAAAAAAAAAATGCTATGGTGGGCCTGAGACGAGACAAAGTGAATTTTCAATGCTCAAATCATAGGTTAGGATAGAGGAAGGAACTGAAGTCCAGATTGGAGGTATACATTGGGAGCTCATTGTTGGAATCTTTACAAACTGTTAAGTGTTTCAAGTGAACCCCTTGAGAAACCCGCTAATCTGATTTGATTTTCTATTTTCCTTTGGTGTTTTCATCTCCCTTCCCGAGATGTCAGGGAGGGCATGACCACCTTCTTTTTATGGTGTTTTCACTCCTTTTTTGAGCAGTCAGGGAAGACGTGATCACCTTTTTGGGGTTCTCACCTCCTTAAGAAGTCAGGGAGGTCATGACCACCTATGTTCTAAATCAAAAGAAAAGGGGAGATGTTGGAATCTTTACAAACTGTTAAGTCATTAGAGTTGATAGAGACAATAATTATCTAATTTAACATGGTTCAGTATGATTAATCTGATCCTATGAGGAGATGTTATGGGCCAGAACTTGAAACAAGGTACTAAGTACAAATGATAGACAATAATGCTTATGTTCCCACCTTTAGAGAGCTCTTATAAGCAAGAAGTATTTAAGTATTCATTAGAGTTCACACGTTTGGGAGATTTTCAGGGTTTAGTATAAGATATCTGAAGTCACACCTCCCTTGAAGTTCTTAGGGCCAGAGAGCACTCTGGGAGATAACCAAGAATCCCATTCTCTCACAGGAGGAGTTAACCTTTGGGAGATCATATATATAGAGGAAGCTCTTAGAGCTTCAAGAGAGTTACTTGGGAACATTGACTGGGGTCGGAGAGGAGCACTCTGGGAGGAGGCCCACAAGTCTCTCTCCGAAGCAAGAGAGAATCACTGCATCTTGGTACTGGCTGGAGGCTTAAGAAAGCAGAGGCAGAAGCAAAGGTCAAAGCTGCAAGAGCTCTTAGAACCAAGCAGAGAGCTCAACTAACCGGGCTATTTTGGAAGGAGAAAATAAATGTTTGCATTTTTACCAGCTGGCTGCATTTTGGGTGATTATTTACTTTCAGCTGAAACTAAAGCTGCCTCCAGAAAACCTCCCTGAGAAAACTCTCCCCCAGAGACACCATTTTTATATTTTTTAAAGAAGAAAAAACACCAACAGCTCATAACATTGAGGTAATTGGGAGGTAAACCTTGAAGTAGTACTAAAAACTAAAGTTCTTAGATTTGGAGGCACAAACCTAGAAGACAAGTCTAGCACAGTACCTAGCCAAGCACTATTCAACTGAGGCCATAGGACTGGTGACTTGTATTCATCATGACTTTTACTTGCATTCAAGGTTTGCTTATGTTCGTTAACTTCAGGGAGTCTGACATTTCAAAAGAGAATGTAGATACTCCTCTAAACTCTACTTTCACAGATACTGACTCATGACTACTCTAGGGACAATACAATTTTTGACTCTGGTCTAAAGGTTTTCCCTAGCAAGGGGGAAACTGAAGGGAGGGAGAAAAAAGGTAGTAAGGTATAAACATACATCAATGTAGAATTGGTAATTTCTTTTCTTTAAAAAAATTTCTACTTTTTTTTTCCAACTGCATGTGAAACATTTTTGTGAAAGAATATACATTTTTATTTGGAGGATAAAACTAATAAAATTAAAGGGAGAGAAAGGAATGCACCAGGAGAAGTATTTATCATACAACTACTAACATAATGAAAAATCAAATATTGAATTTGGTCAGTGATGCACCCATGAAAACCTACAGAGGAGAGAGTACCCTAAAAAAGAGAATCATCAATGGGATCAGTGCAGCAGAAAAGTCAGGAAGGATGAAGCTTAAGAAAAGAATGAGCAGATTTTGTTTTATTGTCAATTTCCTCATGTAACTCATTTAACTTTTCCTTTAAGAATCTGGACACTATATTTAGGATTTTTGCTATCTAGGAGATGGGAGTTAGTGGAAGGGAAGCAGAAAAATTTGGAACACAAGGTTTTGCAAAGGTGAATCTTTGTATGTATTTTAAAAATAAAAAAATTATTGTCAAAAAAAGAGTTAGATGTTGGATTAAAATTTTGAAAATAAAAAAAAGAATTTAGATGCTATATCATTTGGTGCATATATGTTTCATATTGCTATTATTTCATTGTCCATGGATCCTTTTTAGCAAAATATAGTTTCCCTGCTTAAATCTTTTCATTAGAACTATTTTTGTCTTTCCTTTGTCTGACATCAATTGCTAACCTTGGTTTTTTTTTTTTTTTTTTTTTTTTACTTCAGCTGATGAATAATAGATTTTGCTCTAGTACCTTACCTTTACTCTATGCATGTCTCTCTGCTTCAAGTATATTTCTTGCAAAGAACATATTAAATTCTGATTTTTAATCCACTCTGCTTCTATTCTATAAATGAGTCCATCCTATTCACATGCACATTACAATCACTATGTATTTCCCTCCATCCTATTTTTCTCCTATTTATCTCTCTTTTTTTACTCTGCACCACCCCAAATATTTTGGTTTTTACCCCTACCTCCCCTAATTTCCCTCTCCTCTGCCAATCTTCCCCTTTTTATTACCTCCCTCTCTCCTACTTTCCTGTCCAATAAGATAGATTTCTATACTGTGTGTGCCTTTGAGCCAATTCTGAAGAGAGTAAGATTCAAGCATTGCCTGTCACTCAATCTTTTCCTCCAATATAAAAACTCTTTCATGGCTCACTTAAATCCAATTAACTTGCATGTCATAGCATTACTTCCCTAACAGCACAGTCCTCTTTGAGAACGAAGGACAAATGTGTGAGGTAGTCCTATTCTATCTCTCTCTTTGCATCTCTCTTTCTCATCTCTTAACTTTTTTTGGATATCATCCCATCATAATTAACTCACACTCATGTCCTCTCTCATTGCATCTCTCTTTCTCATCTCTTAACTTTTTTTGGATATCATCCCATCATAATTAACTCACATCCATGTCCTCCATCAATGTAATTTCTAATACTGATAAAGTTCTAAGGAGTCAAGTATCATTTTTCCCACAGAGAAGTTGTCTTGTATCATTATTTTCCTGAAAACAGTTAAGTCACAGTTTATCATATTACAATATTGCTGTTATTTTGTACATAGTACATTTCACTTTGTATCAACTTATGGAAATCTTACCATATTTTCTGTGAGCATCCTACTCATCATTTCTTAAAACATAGTATTACATCACAATCATATGGCACAGGTTCCTACCAGCTTAGATAACGGCTCTTGCAAGACTGTAAATAAAATTCTTTTCCAAGATTCATCAGTATGTCAGTGAAGTTTTTGGAAAGGCATTTGTTTTTTACAGACAGAGACTCGTCCAAGATCCAGACATCCTGATTGAGGGGTGGACATTGATTACATTAGTCTGGTGGATCAATTATGGACATCCCCACTAACAGAATGTTTGGGATTCTAGAACCACACTGGTGAGACTATTGGTAAATACAGGTAATCAGGAAGAGAAAGAGGAAGTAGGCACCATAGCAACCAGGCAATTCTGTGCATGAGCCATGGATAAGAAAATAGCCTATTAAGTATTACTCTAGTAGTTGAGGCATCTTACAGGGGTCTGAAAAGTCTCAGACAAGTAAGTAAGATAAATAATAGGAATTCAAAGGCAAATAAGGAGAAGCAAGGAAACACCTGTGGACATTCCTTTAGATAGCCTCTCACGGAGAATGTGGAAAAGATACAATCTGGACTAGATACTAGGCAGAAGGCAGATTAAAATTATTAGGTCCAACAGAGATCAGAGTTAAGGGGGTAAATTTTTCTGACAAGGGTTAAAGTGGAAAGATTTGAACCTCTTGTTCTCAAACTTTATATCCCCAAAGCTGGAAGCAATTTGCTAGAAAAGGATTTAATAGTACAATTGGATCTGAAAATAGGGATGTTGGTCAATCAAGTATGGTTACTATGGCTGACCTCACTGAAGAGAATGAGAAACAAATAAATTCAATGGTTTGGGTGAAAGAAGGTAATACAGGTGGATTCAGGATAACGCTTCTGAGGATAGTGCTAAGGAAGGACGGAGAAATAATCTGATCAGAGGGAGAAAGGATTGGTCCATGGAGAACTGGTGAGGAAACTGCTCACAAGTTTATTACTACCAAATGAAATTAATATAATCCATGTGAATGGACAACAGAAGAGAAACTTATTTGAGGCCAAAGGAATTTAATTGATTAAATGGCCAAAGAATCTGCTTTATTTAATGCTCTTTGGTCTACGTTACTTGGGGGAAACTGGGGACATTCCAACAGTAGAAACTAAAGACATATTTTTGAAGGATTATGTGCTGATATTGTCATCTTCTTTCTCCATTCTTAGGAAAAGGGGATTGCTGGACCAGACAGCAATTCCACCACTGGAATTTGCTGTACACATTATACATTCGGGAGACTGATCAAATCTTGGAGAAAAGCTAAATTACAGCCTGAGTAGGAAGCTGTTCTTAAGCACTGAACTATAGTCCAGCTGAGAAGGGCTGGACTATCTATAAAGAATACGGATGGTTTGGACCTGACATCTCCAAGAGGAAATTGGTAGGTAAATTGTTGGTAATATTGATGGTAATTCTCCTCATTGGTGTTTGTGGGAGAACCTCAACCCAGAAGAAGGAAAGTATTCCCTTTATAGACTCTTGAAGGGAAAAATACTTTTTGTCAGGCATGATAGAAACCATACTTTTTGCAACTCTATTGAAAATATTGGGAATATTTTTGTGATAAGAATGACATTAAGATAATAAAGATGACATTAAGACTAGGGATATTGGCACTAATAGTTGTGGCCTGGATCCCAGGAAAAGTTATAATCAATATAACTAATTCAAAATAGTTAATAATTCAAATAGATTCCTGTCAGATCATAAATCATGCAAATTTAGATCATCAAAGATGGCTAAGTCACAAAAATGCCAACCCCCTGCCAGCCTTGGACATAGCACAGGGCACAGTTCAGGTAATCTGAGGATAGCCTTGTAAGGGTGAACAAGATGGTGCTGGGAGGAAGGGGATCCCACCCTAAGGAGCAACATGGCAGTTCCTAGAAGTGTGCCAGACCTTAGAGGGGAGTACCTTGAATATCCTTATTAGGAAAGGAATACACACAACATATCTACATTTAGCTTCTTGTAGAGTATCATGTATCTACTATAGGCTAGGATATGATTATGTATGAAGTAGTAACTAGAAACAAGAACCAAAATGATAAAAGGACCTGCAGTCTTTGTAATAAACAGAGTCTTACACCACTTTGGCTCTCGCCCCTCATTGCTCACAGTCTTCGCCATTTCAGGTGAACAGGCAGTGCTGATCACATAAGGCCTGTTCCACTCGGAGTTAGGGCTGAGACCCCTAACAATCTGGTGTCCAAACGTGGCTGGGACCCCCCAAGCAGACAGCCACCAATCAACCCATGAGAAGGGCAGCTGCAGCGAGCACACACAAAGCTTACTAAAGATGAGAGAGGCGTGGCTTTGGTCTCCTCAAGAGTGCCCTTGATTGATTGATGTCAAGGAAGATAGCTTGCTCAGTACCTGAGAGATAAAGAAGTCAATTTGCTAGTGAGTGACCCTGCATAAATTAATTATAGCAGGTAAGATGGGTATCTTTGTATCATGGGGCAAAAAATCTCATCAGATAAGTTAGAACAGAAAGATTACACCAGAATAATCTATACAAAAGCAAAGGATCTAAAAGTGATAATGCATGTTAAGAATATCAAGGAGTTTATTGAAATAATTCAGAAGGTATGTCCATGGATTGTTGAGAGATCCAGGTCTCACTACAATCGTGAATTTTAGTGGTGGAGCAATGAAGTGAATTTCAATCAACTAATCCCGGAATACTAGAAGACAGCACTTACTTTTTGTACAATATCATTAAGAGTACATTCCAGGCTGAAGAAGGGAAGGCAATTAATCAGCTTAGACAGTGGTCAGAAAATGCTCAAATTACAGAGGAATTTCAGGAAAATCTAGAGGAGTCAGAAACAAACACACATTGTTCAAACTTAGAAAAGGAATTAGAGAAACGGAGAGCCAAAGGAAAACAAATGGAGGTTGAATCAGAGATGGTTAAAATCAAAAGAAAATTAGCACTATTGGCTGGTGAGTCTGCAGAAAAAAGATGAGGAGTTTAAGGAGAGAAAAGCACCTGTGCAGGAGCTCTAGGACAGTAACAAAGATAAAGGGGGAGATAAGCACAGAGAAGCTTAGGAAGCTGATAAGATTGCTGGGAGACAAGACCTACATTGCCTACCAAGTCAGGAACGAGGGTCGGAAATCAAGAGTTTAAAAGTGAGAAGCGAGCGTCACCTAGTGGTGATCTATCAAGAAGCTTCTATTAAGAAGCTCGGGAGCTGAAAAAGGCAGAACAGACCAAGAATCTAAAAGTAGGGAGAGAGCAACACCTAGCGGTGAAATTCTTCACTACAAAGAATGATAAAGGATCTGCAAATCAATACAGATACACTAGCAGAAATTGGATTAAATTATTTCCCAGTTCTGGAGACTGCTGTAAATGGGGGACCTCCACAGCGCAGTCATACTTCAGTATCACTTAATGCTATTAAAGAATTGAAAAAGGCAATTACAGAATACGGCTTTAATTCACCCTATGTTAAACTACTCCTAAAAGATCTGGCAACATTTGTACTCACTACAAACGACTGGAAGTTTCAAGCTATCCTGAAACCTGGAGAATACATTACATTTCTAAGCCTGTTATCTGAGGAATGTAGGAAGATGGCAAGCACAACCCTAGCAATGCCCAGAATACAACCCGATATTATGTCCAATTATTTGGATTGGAGGATTTTGCCCCAGATGGACAATCTGAAGGCAGAAGCTTATGCTCAATTTAAAAACCAAAATCAGAGAACCAAGCCACAGGGAAACTGTTATAATTGTGGAAAATCAGGACATTTCAAAAAGGAGTGCAAATTTAGAAAGAGTGGAGAGGATGGTTTTGGGGGGCGGAGGGCAAAACCATGTACCTACCCCCTGCCCAAAGTGAAATAGAATGGGTCATTGGGCTTCATGCAGAAATCAGAAGAGAGGGTTATCTAAACATGACTACAGGCAACACTCCAGCCCCAGCCCAAAGGAGTGGGGGATTCAAACTAACTCAGAGAGAATGGGAGGACAAGCCCAATGCAGAGACCAGGACTATGAGAGAGCATTATCAGAGGAACGACAAACTCAATTACTGAAATGTGCAAGATATTACTACGCTGGTCCATTAGCCACAGTTATGGTACCAATATTGGAACATATAATACCAGAGGGAAGAATAGGGATCCTTTTATCTGCCCCTCACAATCAATATACAGGAATGAACCCAATTACACATCTTTATTACCCCCATCAACTCATTACTAGAATCCCAATGATAATACTACTAATGAGGAGAGTAACATAGGACAGGGACAACCAATAGCTACCCTATTATACCTAAATATATCCCAGAGAAACAGCATATTGAACTCAGCCAATAAGAAGGGAAAAACCAATGATACAAGTGAGGATAAAAAACAGATGGTTAGAGGGACTAGTTGATTCAAATGCTGATACAATAGCTATTACTGAAAAAGACTGGGACCCTCAATGGCCAGTAGGGGGCTCCAAAACCATTTATGGAGTTGGAGGAGTTCAGCAAACACTTGAATCACACAGCGCTCCCTAAAGTGGGAATTTTAAGGGAAAAGGGGAACAATTTGGCTTCATTTAGTGCCTGGACTTTCTATAAATTTATGGGGAAGGGATAGTTTACAACAAATAGGGCTTGTGCTAACCACGGATTTTACGTGGGGCCCTCTGGATGGGCCAACATTTCACCACCAAAATAAACATGGATATCAGATGAACCCATTTGCGTGGACCAGTGGGCCCTAAACAATGAAAAATTGTCGGCTTTAAAAGTCTTAGTGCAAGAACAATTTGGTCAGGGACACATAGAAGAATCATTCAGTGCATGGAATTCTCTAGTTTTTGTGATAAAAAAAGAAATCAGGAAAATGAAGAATACTGACAGATCTTAAAAAGGTTGATGCAAGTCTAGTTACTATGGGAACTTTACAACCAGGCTTACTTTCTCCAAACATGATAGCCCAAAATTACCATTTGTGGGTGATAGACATTAAAGCCTGTTTTTTCAGCATCCTCCATAAAAAGGATAGGCACAGGTTTGCATTCTCAGTTCTTAGCATTAATCTGCAGGAACCCAACAAAAGATATCAATGGAAAATGTTGTCACAGGGTATGAAAAACAGCCCAACCATTTGTCAATGGCATGTAGACAAAATATTAAAACCCATTAGGGAAAAATACCCCAAGGTGATATCCTTGCTGTTTATGATCACATAGATACCCTATAACGAGTATTAAGTGAAGTACAGAAAGAACTTGAATGCCATGGTTTAAAAATAGGTCCTGAAAAAATACAAAGACAATTACCTATACAGTATTTAGGCCATATTATTTCTTGTAAAACCATTCAATTAAAATCTTCTAAAATAGACATCAGCAAAATTAATACATTAAATGATTCCAAAAATTCATAGGTGAGATACAGTGGATAAGGAATAAAATAGAGATTCCTATTGATCAATTGCAATCTCCATATGACTTATTGAAAGGGCCCAGTGAATTGAATTCAAGGAGTGCGTGGACCCCTGAAGCACTGTAATGTATCTCCATTATAGAAAAGGAGCCAAAAGGACAATTTACTACAAGGATAGTGAAGAGAAAGCCAGTTCTAGGAACAATTCTTACTACCAGGAATTTATCCACAGGGATTATTCACCAAGAGGAAGCAATTTTAGACTGAGTCCACTTAGCTAAAATTAAAAATAGGTCATACACTAGTTATGATACTTTAATAGCCATGACCATAAGAAAATTATGGAAAAGGACAGTTTAATCAACAGGACAGGATCCTGAAGTCATATACCTTCCTTATACTAATAATCAAATTCAGGAATGCATACAAACATCAGTTGAATGCCAAATTATTGCAAATTTGAATTTACAAAAGGGAAATATCTTGAGGTTTAAGCAACAATGAACTGAATGGCCCTGGATTTGGACCACTAAATAGTGCCAGTCACAGGGATAAACATTTTTACTGATGCTACAGATAATAGGGCCACAATGTATATTCCCAGCAGGTCACAATTATACAAATTTCAAACCTGCTTCACATCAACCCAATAGAATGAATTGTGGGCAATTATCATGGCTTTAGGAATTGATGAGCCTTCTAACATTATTACAGACAGTTCTTATGTGGCAGGTCTCATCCCTTGACTAGAGACAGCATATATTACAGATAAGCAAGACAATATAACACAATTGTTACAACAAGCACAAAATACTATCAGAGAAAGGCAGTCTTGTTTTTATATTTGTCATGTCAGGTCTCATACTCACCTTCCTGGTCCAATAGCGGAAGGAAATAATATAGCAGACCAGGCATTACAAACATATCAACTAGACACATCAGCCCTAAGTATTGAAAATATACCAGCTGCACAAGCCCATAATAGATACCACCTCTCTGCAAAATCATTGAGGCGGTTATATGGAGTCTCAAAAGAACAGGCCAGACAGATAGTAAAACAATGCACAAACTGTGTCCCTTTTCTATTACCACCAAAAGTTATGGTCAATAACCCAAAAGGAGATACTTCTAATGACATTTGTTACATGGGTATTACTCATTATAATTCATTTGGTAAGAACAAATATATTCAATTATGTGTAGACACCTTCTCCAGATTTTTAATGGCCTCAGCACAAACCAGAGAATTATTTAAACATGTCACTACCCACTTGATGGATTGTTTTGCAAATCATGTTTGCATGATTCCCCCAATATTAAAAACAAATAACGGCTCCGCCTATATTTCCAAATCTTTTCAACAATTCTGTTTTGAATACCAAATTAAACATGTAACGGAGATTCCCCCATAATCCAACAGGACAGGCCACTGTTGAACGAAATAACTGAACTCTCACGATCTATCTAGAAAAACAAAAAGGGGGAAATCGTGGATCCACAAATTGCAAACAGCAATCTATACAATAAATTACTTGAAATTTGATGACTCCAGCCATGAAATACCAAGTACTAAATTTGAAAGTGAAAAATAAAGATAAAAGAAAAGAGCTCCATTATAGGAGTGAGAGTCATGTGGAGAGATAATGAAAAACAATGGCATGGGCCACATACAGTGATAACCTGGGGAAATGGGTATATTTGTATTTCCACAGGAGAAGGAGAAAAGCGGGTTCCAGTGAGGAGAATTCATGTGCTGCAAGACGGGAAAGATGTCAAACAGAATAGAAACAGCGCATGAAAAAGAGAAAAAAGCACCTATCAGAACTGATCAAAACTTTCACCACACAAAATGAAGACTGTCATCAGAATACTCAGCAACATCCTGATAATAATAACAGCAACAGCTCCCACCTTGACATCCAGAACTGTCAAACAGATACACAGATGGGCTGTCATCCCATCCCCACCTTGGTTAAAAGCACTCACATGGACAGAGACTATGCCAGAATTTTTTCTGTATGGTAATCTGTCACACATGTATAAAGAGGGAAGTTTTGAATGGGACTTGGATGACACACACACAATGATGTTCAACAAGACATTTAATTTCACAGGACTTATCAAGGGACTCCCATTATGCATACAAAAAGTAATAAGGATATGGTGTTCTTCTTTTTTTTACAATATATGATGGTTCTCTGGGAGCAGGTATCTTGGGGAGGTTTTCTGGAGGCAGCCTTAGTTTCGGTTCAGTGTAATAATCACTTCAAATACAGCCAGCTAATAAAATCCAAATGTTTATTTTCTCCTTCCAAGTCTTATCTCTTTCCTTGGGCCTGGGTAGCTTTCTTAGAGGCCTATCTCACTCCTTGGTTTCCAAGAGCTCTTGCAGCTTGTCTTTCAGCTCTTCCAGCTTTTGCCTCTAGCTCAACTCTGACTCCTGGCAATCTTCTGAACTGACTGACTGACTGACTGAAGCTCTTTTTATGCTCTTTTAGAGGTGTAACCTCAAAAATTGACTCCTTCTCTAAGAGTGGGATTATGGGAGGTGTGAATTTGGATATCTCATACTGAACCCTGAAATGTCCCAAACGTGTGAACTAATGTTTGAGCTAATGTGTGAACGCTCAAAGCATTGCTTCTATCAATATTAGTGACTTAACACCTTGTAAGTATTTGCTCTAATGTGTGAACCAATAAGCATTGTATCAATTCCATTGAGTTAACACTAGGATTCTAACATAAGGGGACTTTGGACAGGGGATAAGTGGGAGTATGAAGGAATCAGTACAGACTTGGTGGGTTGGTGCACTCCACTAAGAAACAGGCTCATGTGTCTAGGGGACACATCTGTAAGAGCAATGGCAGGTGCCTTGTTCAGTAGTACATGCCGACAAAATCATCTCATTCTTTCAGCAAGCTGACCAATGGGGTCAAAACAACTTGGAATCACTGCAGGAGCAATGATATTAGTAGTTGTAGTAACCCTATGCTTATTATCTATGATCTTTAGATCTGTATTAACCTCCATCCGGTGTGTTATCAATGTTCAAAAGTTCCACCCACAGGGCATGGCTCGGGTAATCTGAGGGTAGACTTGTAAGGGTGAACAAGATGGTGCTGGGAGGAAGGGGGTCCCACCCCAAGGAGCAACATGGCAGTTCCCAGGAGAAGTGTGCCAGACCTTAGAGGGGAGTACCTTGAATATCTTTATTAGGAAAGGAATACACACAACATATCTACATTTAGCTTCTTGTAGAGTATCATGTATTTACTATAGGTTAGGATGTGATTATGTATAAAGTAGCAACTAGAAATAAGCACCAAGCTGATAAAAGAACCTGCAGTCTTTGTAATAAATGAAGTCTTACACCACCTTGGCTCTCACCCCTCATTGCTTACAATCTTCGCCATTTCAGGTGGACAGGCAGTGTTGGTCACATAAGGCTTGTTCCACTAGAGAGTTAGGGCCAAGACCCCTAACAGGAAAATAAATATCTATGTCCAGAATCTGTATACAGAATCTGTATACAATAGCTTCAACTTGTCTGTCCTGGAATGATTTTTGGTGGACCAACACAGTATAAAGGTTGGATTCTAAGTATGCACTGAATGTATCAGAGATAGTGGCCACTGAAAAATAAGATTACCTTCATAAAGATAGTATCCTACCAGATTGAGAAAAAATTTTAAATGTAGGAGGAAAATTCCGGGAAGATAATGGGAATAAGTCAGTAAATTTCAAGCTCTCCAGATTTCCCCCACAAAACAAATTTGCCCCTAAGGGTGAACATAGACTGGTGAAAAATCAAGAAAGAGGCTTGGGGAAGAACAGGGGTCCTCCAGAAGATCAGAAGACTCTAGGCTGAGAATTAACTAGCATGAACTGCAAACACCTCCAGGCTAGCTCCATAAATGGGGACCCCTGAGGCTAGCTGGGTTTGGCTGGAACCACGGAAAGAACCACAGAAACTTTCATTTCCTGAACTGCATGTGGAGTTAAGGGTCTGAGTCCAGGAAGACTGAGTGAACCTCTGCTGATTAGTAACACCAGGCCCAAATATGTACAGAGACACAGCCCTGGGGGAGAAAGAATCAGCATACCAGGTGATTACAGAAGCAGTGAGGCAGGGAAACTGCTGGATGTGGGCACTTGCAGGAGAATGGAGCTTTTGATTTCTAATCAAAAAGTTCCAGGTCAGAGGGAGAGCTGAAGTGAAGTCAGAGGCACCATCCCCCAATTCCATGATTACATCTCATTAAAAAAAAAAAAAAAAAAATGAACAAAGATGTAAGAGCCCAACCATAGAAACTTACTATGGAAATAGGGAAGGTCAGGGTTCATCTTCAGAGGAGAACACTGAAGTAAAATAAGCTCCTTCTACCCCCAAAGAATAAGGTTAAATTGCATCCTGCCTAGAGAGAATCTATAGAAGAAATCAAAAAAGAATTTTTAAATCGAGAGAAATTGAGGTAAAACTGAAACAAAAACAAAAGAAAACATTCAAGAAAACAAAAAAATTATGGGGGAAAAACTTTTCCAACTAGAAAAGGAGTTATAGAATCTTAAAGACAAAAATAACTCTTTGAAAATTAGAATTGGATAAGGGGAAGCCACTGAAGCTATAAAAGACCAAGAAATAATAAAACAAAATATAAAGAATGAAAAAATAGAACAGAATGTGAAACATATGAAAAACAACAGACCTAGAGAACACATCAAAAAAGTGAAAATGTAAAAATAATTGGACTACCTGAAAGTTGTGACCAAAAAAAGAACCTTGACACAATAGTGCAAGAAATAATCCCCCCCCAAAAAAATGTCTGGAGTGATAGAACATGAGGCAAAATTGGAAAAATTCACCCATCACCACCACAAAGAGATCCTTTATGGAAAATGCATAGGAATATTATTGACAAATTTCTAAGACCCCAGATTAAAGAGAAAATTTTGCAAGAAACAAGAAAAAACAATTCAAATATGCTGGAGCTACAATTAGAATTGTACAGGACTTAGCAGCCACAATAAAAGACTACAGGTCCTGGAATCATATCTACCAACAATCAAAAGAACTGGGCCTATAGTCAAAAAATATCATATCCAGCAAAATTATCCATAATATTTTTCCCCCTAAGGCAATTGAGGTTAAGTGACTTGCCCAGGGTCACACAGCTAGGAAGTGTTTTAAGTGTCTGAGGCCAGATTTGAACTCAGGTCCTCCTGACTTCAGGGCTGATGCTCTATCCACTGTGCCATCTAGCTGCCCCACTATCCATAATATTGAATTTTAAAAATGGACATTCAATGAACTTGAAGATTTTCAGGACTTTCTATCAATCAAACCTGAACTCCGTAGAAAATTGAACATATCAATGATCAGTTTCAAGGAACTTAGCATGGACAAATTCTTTATGTTTTTTTACATGGGAAATGTATAACATATCTTTAAAACTAACATTAAGAACAGGGTAGCTCAAAAGAAAGATTGGGGTAGAGTTAAGGTAAAAATAGTAATTATACAATAAAAATGAGATGCAGAGGAAGAACGGACAGAGGCATTGGGCAGAAGGCAGGCTCAGAGATCTGAAAAACCTACTCATATCAGGAATGGGTTAAATAGACACTCTGTGTGTGTGTGTGTGTGTGTGTGGTGTGTGCCAAGAAGGGTATATAGCCAAAATCCATAAAGAAATAAGGGAGGGCAAAGATGGGTGGAGAGGAAAGCAAAGGATGCAGGAAGAAAACAAAGAAGGGATCCATGGGTGGGGGGAGGTTAAGTTAAGGTTTAAGGCAAGTTAAAGAATTAAAGCAAAGACTCAGCAGGGATAGGAAAGTGTGTGTGTGGGGGGGGGGGGGAGAAGGGGTGTGCATATGTATATGTATGTATATATAAATCTATCCTTTCCTAACAATAGCCTGCTCGAGGGAGATTAGGAAGATGAATGGAGGGGGAAAGAATAAAATTAAAAAGGTTCTCAGCAGAGAAAAAAAGAACAATTTACAAGGAAATAAAGAAAAGATGGACACTCGTAAATATAATTTCTTTGTTATTGTTATATATTTTGAATCCTCCTTAATGTTGTGCTGGGCATATAACAACATTTTCTTTTGTTTTATATTCCTTTTCTTTTTTTCTTACTGTTTTTTAAATAAAATTAATTAATTTTTTAAAAGAAACTCTCACTGGTAGTCACCAAAATTACTTTAAGGTAGTGAAGGTAATAAAAGCTGAAGATATGAGGCAAACAATGGAAATAAAAACAGGTATGAAGACACTAATGTTTGGGTAAAATGGGTAAAATACTGTGTTACTACTGGTTACCCTATCACCCAGATAATACTGTTCCCCTTGGGCATGGAGAAACATGAGAGTGAATTCAAGTACATGATTCTTCTGTTCCAAAATAATAACTCTGGGGAGAATAATGTCCTATATTTCATTTTGTGAAGAAGGGGAACACCATGGCTCTCATCCTGGCTCTGGAAATCACTCAGTTTGCCTCTCACCGAAGAGTGAAGAATTCCAAAGTCTTGGGACAGTATTGGCATATACTCAAGTCTGGAATGCAACTAGGGATAGCTCTGGTAATTTCTGTGGGATGAGCAAACTTTTGCTGGTGTTGTGGATGCACCATTTTCAAACTTACTTTGCCTGCAAAGTGAGAGGACATCTGTGCATTAGTCCAATTGGCTTTCTTTTACCCGGGCATTTGAAAAAGAAAATAAGACCAAATTAGGAAGACATAAACCCAGATGAGTACCTGATAAATTCAAGACTAGAAATCAAGTTGCCTCTGGATTTGAGTCATTACTACTTTGGTAGGTAACTTCACAAAAATGCAATTTGGATAAATTACACCAGAGGTACAATAAAGAGAATAGCAAGACAGATGCTACTAGCATAATGGCATGGGAAAATAAAATGGCTTTAGGCACCGGAAAAAGGAGAGGTATGTGACATAATTGGGTGCAGATATTATAATTTCACTCCTAATCCTGCTTCAGACAGAACTATTACTAAAGTTCCTCAAAGACAGACTGCCTTATTGGAAGAGCTAGCAGAGAATTCAGGGATTAAAACCTGTCAATTTGGTGGCTAGAGTCATAGTTTGGAAAATGGAATGAAATGGCAATCTCCATCTAAACCACCTTAATAATAGTTGCTGGGGTGTTAATAGCAGTAGGATGCTGTATAATACCCTGTGTAAGGGTCTTAGTGCAGAGATTAATAGATTTACCTGAGGAAGGAAAAGACAAGGAAGAAGACTTACATGAAGAGGAAAGTTAAAAAAAAAAAAAAAAAAAAAAGGCATTAGCCAAATTTGAGGAAATATATTAGTTACTTGCCCCAGACTCTCTTGATTGGCATATTTTTAGATAGGTCTGGGACTTGATCTTTGAGGTGCATTCCACGCCATTGCACCTGGAATCACCAAGGCTATAAAAGATCTGCTTATGATAAAGAACTTTGCTAAATCCTTTTCAGGACTAAGCCCACTAGGTTACTCTCTTTCCCCCCTCATGACACCTTCCCTCAAATGGCGTTTTTCTCCTTACTCTGGCTAAATCTTGGTTAGCCAGAGAAAGTTCTCCCAACTCTATTACATACTTACCATTCCTGGTATCTATTGTATTTCTTCATTTGTCTGTAACCTCTTCCTCGAAATAAACCTGTCTTTTGCCAGAGAGAATAGCAATTGTGAATTTTTCACATATTTATTTCCAAATAAATATTAATATCTTGACCCCATCATTTTGGTGCTCAAATCCTTGGCTACTTTCTTCTTCTTTTTTTTAAAAGCTTTTTTTTCCCCCAAAACATGCATAGTTTTTAATATTCATCCTTGAAAAACTTTATATTCTTTCTCCCCCCTACTTCCTCCTCTAGATAGCAAGTAATACTTGTTAAACATGTGCATTTTTCTATACATATTGTCAGATTATCACACTGCACAATAAAAATCAGAACAAAAAGGGAAAAAAATGAGAAAGAAAACAAAATGCAAGCAAACCACCATAAAAAAAAAAAAGAAAATACTATGTCATGGTTTACACTTAGTCCCACAGTCCTCTCTCTTGTGTAGATGGCTCTCTCCATCACAAAACCATTGATACTAGCCTGAATCACCTTCAATATTGAAAAGAGCCACATCCATCAGAATTGATCATCATATATTCTTGTTGCTATGTACAATGTTCTCTTGCTTCTACTTATGTGACTTAGCATCAGATACTATGTAAGTATCTCCAAGCACTTCTGAAATCATTCTGCTGATCATTCCTTATAGAACAGTAATATTCCATAACATTCATATACCATAACTTTTTCAGTTATTCCCCAACTGATGGGCATCCATTTGTTTTCCTGTTCCTTGCCACTACAAAAAGTGCTGCTATAAACATTTTTGCACATGTGGATTCTTTTCTTTTTTGTGATCTTTTTGGGATTCAGCCTTGGCCTTCTTCTTGACAAAAGTTAAATTCCTAATATTTTTTTCCCTGCTCCTCATCTAAAGCAGGGGTGTCACATTAGGAACTACTTTGTTCACTGGGTAACTAGAGATAGAATTAAAAATAGGGGAGGTAAAATGCATTTCCCCACTTCTCTCTGCTTACTTGTAGTGAATGGGATCAGATGAAAATTTCTCAAAAAGTTTATGAGATATAGTGGGTCAGATTTTAGGCCTAAGTTTCAGGAAATTACGTGACCCACAGGAAGTAGATAGCATTACTGACTACTGGTCACTGGTTACTTCCTTTTCAATCCATCCAATGAATCCAAGTCTTTTGTATTTAATTCACTTCCTGTTTCCAGCCTTTCCTCTTTCTGGCCCAGGGCCAAACCCCATGTTGACCTGGTCAGTTGGTAACTTTGGACCTCTCCTTGCAAGGATGAAATAAATGCTTTCTGTTTATATATGAAGATGCTTCGGTGTATTCAATTTGGGTAAGGGGGTCTAGCACCCATACCACACAGTTTATGAGAGCTCATCCAGGATCTGTGACTTCCCAGAGAGATGGAGGAGGTTCTGATTCAAGGCAGACACCAGAGTTGGATTTTCTCTATCAGACTCCCAGCCTCACTCTCTGTGAAATATGGGCCTGAAGAGAGGTATTCAGATGGCAAACAGAAGCAGAAGTCTCTGAAGAAGCCTGAGGAAAGTCGACAGTCAGGTAACTTGTGTGCACATAATCTAGAGGTAAAGGAGAAAGAGCAGTCCAGAGATTGGACCAGCAATCTCTGAAGCTGCTCTCCCTAGAAAAACACTGCCTGTGCCCTTGGGCTGTCCTTAGACTGACAGAGACTCTGGGATCATCATGGATTGGTGATCCAAGATTAAAGGATGGCATCTACTAAATCAGAAGGAAGTCCTGATAAACGACACAGAACAGATGCACTCTGGATGACTGCTGAATGGGAATGACCTCTCCAGGATTGGGAATCCGAGTCAAGAGGCTCTGTTTATTACAATATCTCAAGCCATGAGATTGGAGCTGGTTTCCCTAGAAGGAAAAGGGAAAGAGCAGTCCAAACCCAAATTTTAAGAGCAAAAATCTAAAATACCACCAGAAAGTGCACTTGATGAGATATTGCTGTTTTGTGTGGGGAAGGGATGGTCCTCTTCCATGTAATTTTTGTCTGTGTCTGTGTTTGTATATTTGAGCAAAATGCCTGTGTCATGTTTGTTCTGTGAGCTAGATTTTATTATCTGGAAAGATTTAAAATGCAGCCAGCAAGAGAAAAATTTCTATGCTGAAGTTAGAGACCTGGGAAAGATTTCTTAACACTCTTGATTCCGACCTTAGAAAGAAAAAAAAAAAAAGTCTGACTTTTTCCTGTGGACCCCAGCTCTGGCCAAGCTGAGAGCTACAGAAATAAAGCTATCTATTTTTTGAGAGCAATGATTGAGGAGTGGCAATTGGTCATTTCAAGACTTCAAAAGTGCTTAGCATAAAATAAATGCTATATGAGTGTTTACTTCTTTATTGGATTAGATTGCTTCATATTTTATAACTTTATATAGGTTTTGGGATGTGACCAACATACAATACCAATGTTGAGATAAATGAACTTTGTGTGTGTGTAATTTGGAAGCTAATTCAACTAAATTAAGGCCTCCACAGGAAGATAGTGCATAGAGTAAAGAGAGTCTCTTTCTCTTTCTTCTCTTTTCTCCCTCTCCCTGACTACAGCAGGAACATGTAGAGAAGAGGAGGAAGAGAGAAAAGGAAGAAGGAAGGAAAATTGGAAAGAAGAGGGAGAGGGAAATAAAGAAAATATGCTCTCTCAGTTCAGTGAAATTTGGTACTTGAGATATGATAGTAAAAGCAGTTTTTTTTTTTAATTACAGCTTTTTATTTACAAAATTTATGCATGGGTAATTTTTCAACATTGACCCTCGCAAAACCTTCTGTTCCAACTTTTCCCCTCCTTCCCCCCAGCCCCTCCCCTAGTAGGCAGTTAGTCAAATACAAGTTAAATATGATAAAGTATATATTAAATCCAATATGTGTATACATATTTATACAATTATCTTGCTGCACAAGAAAAATCAGATCTAGAAAGAAAAAAACCCAAGAAGGAAAAAAAAATGCAAGCAAACCATAACAGAAAGGATGGAAATACTATGTTGTGGTCATAGCTCATTTCCCATAGCTCTCTCTCTGGGTGTAGCTGACTCTCTTCATTATTAAACAATTGGACCCATTTTGAATTATCTCATTGTTCAAAAGAACCACATCCATCAGAATTGATCATTGTATAATTTTGTTGTTGTCATGTATAATTGTAATGTCCAGACTAGCTTTCTGGTGGTCCTCCGGACATTGGTCTCAACAGAATAATCACCATGAGAGTAGTCCGGAATAAAGTCCAAAGTCTTTATTGTCTCCTTCAGTCTCCCAGTCTGTTCCAGCAGTCTCAGTCAGTCAGCCAGTCTACAGTCTCTCATCTCTCCTAGTCAGCCAGTCAGTCTACAGTCTCTCATCTCTTCTAGTCAGCTAGTCAGCAGTCTGGATATTTCAGTCTGACTCTGACCTCTTAAATACTCTATTACAATTACATCAATTTATCATACTGAGTATAAGCCAATCATTATATCACTAGGGAACCATTATCTTATCGATTCCACTGAGTTAATATCTTGTTGTAATATTACATCAATCATACAGAGTCTTCAGTATACCTTTTCAGAGTTCCTGCCCTCTACATCTCCCACTTTATTTTGTTTTAGAACACAGGTAGTCACACCCTCCTTGATTTCTCAGGGAAAACCCCAAAAAGGAGGTGATCACACCCTCCCTGACTTCTCAGTAAGGGAGATAAAAACACCAAAAAGGAGGTGATCATGTCCTCCCTGATGTCTCAGGAAGGGAGATGGAAATACCAAAAGGAAGAGTTAAAGCAGGGTTTCCTCTAGGCTAAAATTGAAACAGGTATACATAAATCCATCAGCATGGGAGATATTACACAAGCACATAGCAATATAGCATAAGCTAGTAGTGATGGCTCTCCCGACAGCTGGCACAGCCTCAGTGTGGTGTAATAAACATGAATTATACATCCAAGTAGTGATATAACAAACAATATTAATCAACACGTGTGGTGGTTTTATCAAATTTGCCCGGTTAGTTGATGCCTATCTCTCTGCCTGGCTCCAAGAGATCTTGTAGCTTTGTCCTTGGCCTCTGCCTCTGCTTTCTTCAGCCTCCAGCCAGCTGCGAATCGTGGCTTCTCAATCTCTGTGGCGAGTAGTCTTTTCTTCCAGAGTGTTCTGTCTCAGAGCCCTGTTGATGTTCTGGAGAAATTCTCCTCTAGCTCCAAGAGCTTCCTTCATTTATGTGATCTCCCAAAGGTTAACTCCACCTTATGGAGGGTTATCTCTTCTGGTTATCTCCCAGAGTACTCTCTGGTCCTGAGAGAGGTGTGAATTCAGACTAAGCCAGCCCTGAATTCTCGTGTGAACTCCATTGAGTACTTAGATATTTGAACTCTCTAAGGGTGTGAACACAAGCATTGTTCAATCAGTTCCACTTAGTATCTTGTTTCAAGTTCTGGCCCAAAATAACTCTTAAGATTATTAACTCCAATGTCTTTAACACTTTGTAAAGAAATGTCTTAACACTTTAGTAAAGATTCCAACAAACATGAGGAATTATACATGTCTATAAGTCTTAGAAGGAGGGTATGTAGATAATCACACACATACCTCCTTCAGCAGGCAATCTATTGTCCATTACTTCACAAGTCAGAGAATCCAATGATTCCTGCAAGTTTTGAAGTCCTGAAACAGTCTTATGTGTTAGGTAATCCAATGATTCCTGCAGATTTTGAAGTCCTGCAACAATCTTATCATGTCTCAGAAAATTCAATGATTCCTGAGGGTTTTGAAGTTCTGCATCAGTCATATCATATCTCAGATATGATCCAATAATTCCTGCAGAACAATGAAATACTACAATAGTCTTATCAACAATTTTTGATGTTCATAAGTCAATTGCCATAACTGCATTGCTCTTTCAGTGGTGGGCACAGTCAGCGATGAAACCACCCAACGTATTTAGGGTGTTATCCTTTGTTTCAAGGGTCTTCTCCATCTCTCTCCAATGGACAAGGCAAATATGACTCATTGGCACCCATCTGATTCCTTCTCCATTTGTAGAGATACAAGCAAACCCACTCCCCCAAGCAGTTAACCTATGTGGTCCCTTCCATTCACCACTTTTACCACACCCTAAGATATCATCCATGTAATGTAACAACATAACTTTTGGAAATGCTTTTCTTACTGGAGTAAGAGCAGCAGCCACATACATTTGACACATAGTAGGGTTATTTTTCATTCCCTGTGGCAAAAATGTCCATTCATGTCTTTTATAAGGCTCAGCTAAGTTAATGCTGGGCACTGAAAAGGCAAATCTTTTCATATCCTCCTTATCCAGAGGGATAGAATAGAAACATTCTCTAGGCAATTTGGGTAGGAGATGAAAGTCCAGACTGCAGAGTTCCCATAGTTTCTATCTGTTCATTTACTTGTTTTAAATCAGTCAGGAGCCTCCATTTTCCAGATTTCTTTTTTACTACAAATACAAGGGAATTCCAAGGACTTAGAGAAGGTTGTAAGTGTCCTTGGTCAAGTTGCTCCTGTACTATATTTAATAAGGCCTGAATTTTATCACTTGCTAAGGGCCACTATTCTACCCACACTGGTGTATCAGTTTTCTATTGAATGGGAATAGGTGAGAGTGCAGGCAGGCCTTCAACAGCAGCCCCACCTAAAAAGCCAAAGTTCTCAATTGTAATTCTGTTATAAATGTCTCTTCCCCATAGATTGATGGGGATTTTTTGAATTACAAAAGGAGCAAAAACTCCTGTTTCACCTTCAAAAGTCCATCTCAAATGCAAATTAAGACAACTCTGAGATACCACTATACACCTGTCAGATTGGCCAGAATGACAGGGAAAGATAATGCAGAATGTTGGAGGGGATGTGGGGAAACGGGGACACTGAAACATTGTTGGTGGAATTGTGAACACATCCAGCCATTCTGGAGAGCAATTGGGAACTATGCCCAAAAAGTTATCAAACTGTGCATACCCTTTGATCCAGCAGTGTCTCTACTGGGCTTATACCCCAAAGAGATACTAAAAAAGGGAAAGGGACCTGTATGTGCCAAAATGTTTGTGGCAGCCCTGTTTGTAGTGGCCAGAAGCTGGAAAATGAATGGATGCCCCATCAATTGGAGAATGGTTGAGTAAATTGTGGTATATGAATGTTATGGAATATTATTGTTCTGTAAGAAATGACCAGCAGGATGAATACAGAGAGGATTGGCAAGACTTACATGAACTGATGCTGAGCGAAATGAGCAGAACCAGGAAATCATTATATACCTCAACAGCGATACTGTATGAGGATGTATTCTGATGGAAGTGGATTTCTTCAACAAAGACAAGATCTAACTTAGTTTCAATTGATCAAGGATGGACAGAAGTAGCTACACCCAAAGAAAGAACACTAGGAAATGAATGTAAACTGCTTGCATTTTTGTTCTTCTCCCCAGGTTATTTATACCTTCTAAATCCAATTCTCCCTGAGCAACAAGAAAACTGTTCGATTCTGCACACATATATTGTATCCAAGATCTACTGTAATCTATTTAACATGTATAGGACTGCTTGCCATCTTTGGGGAGAGGGCAGAGGGAGGGAGGGGAAAAATCGGAACAGAAGTGAGTGCAAGGGATAATGTTGTAAAAAATTACCCTGGCATAGGTTCTGTCAATAAATTAAATAATTAATAAATTATTAATGTATTAATTATTAATAAATAAATTAAATAATTAAATTAAATAACTTTATTTAATTTAAAAATAAATAAATAAATAAATTTTTAAAAAAAAGTCCATCTCAAAGGAGCAGCACTAACTTCAGCTGCTATTGATCCTCCTATGCCAAACATATAGGTATCTGCCTTAAATCTTTGACCAATGACTGAGCTACTTGGCACCTCTAATGACTGTACAATTTGCACCTATCTACCAACTCTTCGAATGCTATACTATTTACATAGATAGTGAGCATAGGACAGTCAGCTGTAACAGCTGCAGTCCAGAATATTCCTGGATTCTATTGTTGGGAGTCAAAATCTGGGCAAATATCATCAAATTGCCTATTAGGAGTATGTATCAGTAAACCCGATGCTACTACTTCTCCTGATTAATAAGTCATACATTGTCTACCTGTATTAGTGACTGGAATATTATCTACATATTCCCCAATTTCCCAAATCAGTGTATGCATGGACACTGTTTTGTAAGCACTTTCAGGAGGTGAAATGGTCAAACCTACTGTTCCAGGAGGCAAAGGATCTAAAGGCTGCTCAGGGACAGATTTCATCTCTCCAGGGTATATCTCAGTAGTCCTAGCTGCATACAACTCTATACTCCCTAATTGTAATCCCTTTCACTCATCAGATTGCATCTTGGCTAATTAATCATATAATCCCTTTTCCCCATCAGATTGCTTCTTGAGTAATCGATCATGTCTGGGTACTGAATTTCTAAAGACTCTCTGGGAGTAATATCAGCTGTCATCATGCCAAGTGTTTTTTGCCTGGGGCCCTGGAGGTGGGCCCCACTTCCTGTTTCCCTGAGTCATTCTACATTCTGATGCCCAATGAAAGCTTCTGTTGCTTTTTGGACATAGGGTTTTGGGTCTTATTCTCTCACCCTGTCCTCGCACTCTATCTCTATGCCATTACTGAGCTTTCAAATACCCTACTTTACCACATTGAAAGCATTGACAAGTCTCTCTGGACGTACCTTGCCAAAAGGGACCCTGTCTTTCTATGTTCAGATCTTGAGAAGTCTGCATCATAGACTGGGTATAAAAGGTATTTATGCTCAGTGTGGCACAGAGTCTTATGATTTCATCTAAAGGAGCATCTTTGTGTAGTCCTAGTATAATTCTTCTACAAACCTCATTAGCATTTTCCTTAGCAAGTTGTCTTATCATAATTTCTGTTGCTGCATTTTCACCAATAGTTTGTAAGATAGCTGTTTTCAAACATCCCACAAAATTAGCAAAGGTTTCATTTGGACATTTTTGTGAAGGCTTCCCCTCTATTTTGTCTTCCTGGGAGGGTGCCCCATACTTTGATAGCAGCAGCAGCAGCAGCAATTTGCTCATATGCTCTCAAGGTAATTAATCTGTGCTCAAGTGTCTGCACAAAAACCTAAACCTGCTAGTTGATTAGTGGTGACTGGTATATTAACTCCAGGTTGCCTATTTCATTGGGCTTATATTCTACAGAGTTCACTATACTCAGAAAACCACAACAAGTTTTGTCCAGGTTCTAAACATGTCCTTGCTATAGAGTTCCAATCATTAGGGGTTAAAATTTCAAAACGCCAAATTCTTTAATAACATCTTGACATAAGATGATGTAGACCCATAAAGAGTGCAAGCCTTTTGCAGATCTTTAAAAATTTTCAAATTAAACGCAGTGTATGTTCTTTTTTCTTGACCTGAAGAGTCAAACTCTTCAATCATAGGATATACTTCTATTTTAAAATCAGATGTATCTTGCCCTTCCTCTTTAGCTTTAATTAGTGCCCTTTGTAATCGTGTCATAAGGGATGGACAAAACTGCTATATGGGTGGTGCTGGTGCTGATGGTGTCACTGTCCTTCCCTCTCCTCCTCCTCCCTCCACCCATGAGGGTGAAATTGAGGGAGGATGGTCAAGAGATAGGGAATGCTCTAAGAGCGCCTGCTTGGATGTAATTGAGCTGTGAAAGTGAGAAGCACCACACTCCTTAAGTTCATCAGCACTGTACTTAACTCCTTTCTTGTCCAATTCTCTAGGCTTTTCAGCTGCTTTGTTAGAACTTGTGGGATTCTTTAAAGTCAATTGTATATATAGAATGTTTTTTCAGGAATTGAATCAGGACCATTATTGTTGTAATATTCAAATAACTGCTCTCCCACTAGTTCCCACTTAGCTGGCTCTAATTTTTCTTCCTTAGAGAACCGAGGAGTATATTCTAATGTATCTAAGAGTCCAATGATCTGCTTCCAAATTACAATCAAACCTTGCCATTCTAAGATGATAGGAAAAAATAATGATGAATGTTGCAGGGGATGCAGGAAAACTGGGACACTGATGCATTGCTGGTGGATTTGTGAACAAATCCAACCATTCTGGAGAGCAATCTGGAATTCTGCCCAAAAAGTTATCAAACTGTGCATACCCTTTGATCCAGCAGTGCTACTACTGGGTTTATATCCCAAAGAAATACTAAAGAAGGGAAAGGGACCTGTATATGCCAAAATGTTTGTGGCAGCCTTGTTTGTAGTAGCTAAAAATTGAATGGCTGAATAAATTGTGGTATATGAATATTATGGAATATTATTGCTCTGTGAGAAATGACCAGCAGGATGAATACAGAGAGGCTTGGAGAGACTAACACGAACTGATGCTGAGTGAAATGAGCAGAACCAGGAGATCATTATATACCTCAACAGTGATACTGGACAGGATGTATTCTGATGGAAGTGGATTTCTTCAACAAAGAGATTTTTTTAATAGCTTTTTATTTACAAGTTATATGCATGGGTAATTTTACAGCATTGACAATTGCCATACCTTTTGTTCCAATTTTTTCCCTCCTTCCCCCCACCCCCTCCCCCAGATGGCAGGATGATGACAAAGAGAAGATTTAACTCAGTTTCAATTGATCAATGATGGACAGAAGCAGCTACACCCAAAGAAAGAACACTGGGAAATGAATGTAAACTGTTTGCATTTTTGGTTTTCTTCCCGGGTTATTATTACCTTTTGAATCAAATTCTTCCTGTGCAACAAAAGAAGTGTTTAGTTTTGTACACATATATTGTATCTAGAATATACTGTGACATATTTAACTGCTTGTCATCTGGGGGGAGGGGATGAAGGGAGGGCGGGGAAAAGTCAAAACACAAGTGAGTGCAAGGGATAATGTTGTAAAAAATTATCCAGGCATAGGTTCTGTTAATAAAAAGTTATAATTATTAAACAAAACAAAACAAACCTTGCCATTTTATTAACCTAGCTATGCTTTCTACACATTTCCCTTGGGATGGGCAAGGCTCTTTTCTTAGTATTTGCCCCATTTCATCTGAAAAACTAAAGTGACTGGTTTAGCCCTTACCAAAGTTTCCTGCTTGTCTATTTTTGTACTCACCCTATTTCCGGGTCATGGGGACTTCTCCACTGAACTCATGTTAGTGTCAGTCGAACTGCTAAGTGTAAATCCTTATGTCCACATTTGGGCACCAAAATGTAATGTTCTGGCTAGCTTTCTGGAGGTCCTCCAAACTGGGCCTTGGTCTCAGCAGAATAATCACCAGGAGAATAGTCAGGAATAAAATCCAAAGTCTATTGTCTCCTTCAGTCTCCCAGTCTGTGTCAGAAATCTCAGTCAGTCAGCCAGTCTACAGTCTGCATATCTCAGTCTCTGACTTTGGTCTGACTCTAACCTCTTGAATACTCTATTACAATTACATCAATTCATCATACTGAGTATAAGCCAATCATTATATCACTAGGGAACTATTATCTCATCAATTCCACTGAGTTAATATCTTGTTGTAAGATTACATCAATCATAGTGAGTCTGTAAGTATACCTTTTCAGAGTTCCTGCCCTCTACATATAATGATCTTCTGGTTCTGCTCATTTCACTTAGCATCAGTTCATGTAAGTCTCTCCAAGCCTCTCTGTATTCATCCTACTGGTCATTTCTTACAGATCAATAATATTCCATAACCTTCATATACCACAATTTACTCAGCCATTCTCCAATTGATAGGCATGCATTTAGTTTCCAGTTTCTAGCCACTACGAAAAGGGCTGCCACCAACATTTTTGTACATACAGGTTCCTTTCCCTTCTTTAATATCTCTTTGGGATATAAGCCCAGTAGTAACACTGCTGGACCAAAGGGAATGCACAGCTTGATAACTTTTTGAGTATAGTTCCAAATTGCTCTCCAGAATGGCTGGATTCATTCAACTCCACCAACAATGTATCTGTGTCCCAGTTTTCCCACATCCCCTTCAACATTCATCATTATCTTTTCCTGTCATCTTAGTCAATCTGAGAGGTGTCTAGTGGCATCTCAGAATTGTCTTGATTTGCATTTCTCTGATCAATAATGATTTGGAACACCTTTTCATATGAGTAGAAATAGTTTCAATTTCATTATCCAAACATTGTCTGTTCATATCCTTTGACCATTTATCTATTGGAGGATGGCTTGATTTCTTATGAAGTTGAATCAATTCTCTATATATTTTGGAAATGAGGCCTTTATCAGAACCTTTAACTGTGAAAATGTTTTCCAAGTTTATTGCTTCCCTTCTAATCTTGTCTGCATTAGTTTTGTTTATTCAAAAGCTTTCCCTTGGCAGATAGATTCAAAAATATTTTATACTATTGACAGTTATTTTAAATGAAATTTTTCTTTGTATCTCTTGCTGTTGGGTTTTGTTAGTGATATATAAAAATGCTGATGATTTATGTGGATTTATTTTGTACCCTGAAACTTTGCTAAAGTTGTGGATTATTTTTAATAGCTTTTTAGTAGAATCTCTGGGCTTCTCTAGATATACCATCATATCATCTGCAGAATGATAATTTAGTTTCCTCATTACCTACTCTGTATTACTCTTACTGACTCTCATTTCTTGCCTTTCTGCAGTATTTTGGGGAATTTTCTGATTGATTTTTTCCCACCCCCTCCCCTTTCTTACAAGGAATTTCATTTGGAAATGAAAGTGATATAAAAAAAAGATGTAAATTAAAATTTTAATAAAAGAAAACAATTACAAATAATATGAACAAGAAAGTAACAAGATCAAAACTGATTTTTAAAAATAAGCTTTGTCTATTTTATTGCTATACAAGAACATTACAACTGTTATTTAGCCAAATCATAAGACAAACAGCAAACGTTAAATACCCTATCAAAATTTCCATGTTAAAAGGGTGATAAGCATCAACACCATTCATTAAATTTACCATATCGTTGAAATACTTAGTAAAGGAAGCAAGTTCACAATTTGGTTTAATATTCTATGAAAATAAGATAACTGACCAAGCTTAGGAAAATGGCAGAATTAGATGGAGTAAATTTTTAAAAAGCAAATAAATTACTCCACTTAGCTACAATTTACATAAAAGTTCATTTAATGTTATTGTAGCAGGACACACAGCAAAAGAAGCAACAGAAAAAAAGAAATGTGTCTAAATAATCTGCAAGTCCCCTTGTGCATGGTAAAATCTAGACCCAACTCAGCAATTCCATTATGATAACATTTCAGATCTGTAAGTAGCCTACGAATCACAATTCCATCTCCCAAATGTTTTATGCCCCTCAATTAATGAGCCTACATTTCTGCCATCAAACCAGAAACACTTGATTTCTTGTATTTGAAAAATAGTTCTTGGGTCAGTAGATTCTAGAATCTTCTGAGGGTTAAAAAAGAACACTATTATTATAAAACAAAAGAGGCTGCTCTACCTCTTTTTATTAGATTCAATGATCCTGAATGTTGAAAAGTTTCTAATTAATGGCTTTCATTTCCAGATGTAGGCCATACCAATCAAAAAGCAGAACTGACAACTTCTTATGTTCTACATAGCTAGCCAAGGCTAGAAAACCTTCACATTTCAAGAAGGATAAACCTTTATCTAAGGAATACAAAAACTAAAAGGAATGTGTTTAAAGTAATCAAGAAAGAAATAAGAGCATCTTTTATTATTAAACTTTCTTATTCACACTTCAAATAAACTTGATTACTATCTTCTCCTTTTTTTATTCTGATAACATGATGGCTAAATGCTGTCATCCATTACTTCACAATTTCTTTATTCTGTAGCATAGCTTAATCTAGTTTCCTTTATTTAACATTTAGCAAAATATTCAACTTTAAAATAAAATTTTTTCTAAGCTGTGAGGTACGTTTCATGGCTTGTAAATAAGCTACTAGAAGGGTTTGTGAGTTTTGGATTAAGAAGCTCAATACTGAGTTATTCTAATTCAGGAAAAAATTAAAAACAAAAAACAAAACCCAATCCTTTGGGGATATGATAGTGTTCAGGGGAAGAGGGGGCAGGTACAAGAGAAATCCTAGACTCTAGATGTTCACTATAATGTTACATACTTCCTTAGAGAAATAATACTATGTTTGAACCATCAGAGTGAGCTGAGATCAGAACACAAAAAGAAAAAGCACTCATTTTATGAGGTTTCTCATTACATTCAAGGAAGATCCTCTATATCCTGATCCAAAATGATTCCAATGATTTAAGTAGTGAAAAAGCTGATAAAGCTGAAGTCGCTTCTCAAACCCTGGAGCTTTAGGGATTTTGCTGTGGTAAGCTGAGTAAAAAGAGCTACCAAAGCCCCCAAACATTCCAGCTATGGCAAGCTCAAACTCTGAATGGCCATAAAAAGAAGCTGGATCAAAAATAATTGGCCCAGACTGATCCTCTGCAACATTTCCTCCCCAAAGATCTCCATGGAGTAAAGCAGGTACAATTTCTAAGCCTTGGAACATACCAGGTATTTTCAACTGAAGAAAAAGAGGAGAAAAAGAATATGTTAGTGATTGCCATCTTTTCAGTTTCAGTAATTAAAGTAATAATATAATCTCAGAGTTGGAAGGAACCTTGGTGATACAAAGCAATCTCTGGTTAAAGCATAAATTCTTTCTATGATATCCCTAATAGGATGTCATTCAGCCTCTGAACATTTCCAATGATGGAGAATTCTGAGCAGCTCAAGTTATAAAGAAGTTAAGCTGAACTTTTCCAAAGGAGCTATGGATTGCAAATTGATTTTATTCTAAAAAGCATTTTACAATAGTCAAACAAAATTATTATGTGTTACTCAAATGGGTGGCAAAAGACCCAGTTTGAGATTCTAGCAAAGAACTATCAGGTCAGATTTTTACTAAACATTTACTCTGGAGAAACACAGACACAAAAAGCAAACTTGATTTATTTCTTTCTCTATGTTAAGGAGACAACTATCGCAACTCCGGTACTGTCAGAGAATATGTTTGTGTAAAATGGCAACACTAAGAATTTGTTCATAAGTCTTACTTGTAGCTGAGACCAAAGTTCTCTTGCATCTCTGTCCCCAGACTCCTTCTCTACCATGTCTATCTGTGGTTGAATTCGGTGCCTGGCATAGAATGTTACCCAATCTTTCTGCCAGTCATTCACCTATAGGATTAAAATTAAAAGGAAGGGAAAAAAACTTGAGCAAAAATTAGTTTTAATCATGACTAGCAGAACCAAAGCACAATTTGGCAATACTAAAAAATTCAATATATTTTATAGTTTACTACCTCTGGAGAGTTATGTCTAAAGCAGATATAGAAGCCACAGAATATCGTAGGTGGAAGAGCCTTTGTCAATCATCTAGTATAATCTGCTTATTTTTTAAAGATGAGGAACTAGGGGTCCAGTGAGGAGGCATAATCCAAGGAGTCTTCCCAATGTTATCAAGTTATTAATCTTTTCTTTCTCTTACTTTATATAGCATCTTGTCTCTTCTTATGCTCTTACATTCTGAAAGTCATTATATAATATTGCATATTTGTATATTTGTAGTATTATGCTCCTAAGCTAAAAACTCCCTGATGGGAGTTTGTAATAAAGGAGAATAAAGCAAGAGTATAATTATGATATGTGCCTTGGATTTTGGGAAATCTGATTTCAAAGAGTTCAGAGGAAAAATAGGTAGTACCTCATAGATATCGGCCCAAGAGAAATAGGAAATTCCCAAGAATGAATTTTGAGGAAACAAAGGGAAATATTTCCAGGGAGGAAGAAAGGTGAGAATTACCTAAAATAATGCAAATACAAAGATAACTAATTATCCTACTTAGATATTAAAAGACAGTAGAACAATAATTGTAGCACCATTTTTGATAGTAAAGAATTAGAAAAGTAGATGCTTATCAATTTGCAAATGGCTAGGGAGGTCCATGAATATTGAACATTGTAAAAATTCTTTGATTTTTTTCATGCATTGATAGGTTGTTCTGATTGTTTCCTCTTCTTTTTCTTTGTATTTAAAAAATATTATTTGTTACATGATGGCCCTGGGGAAAGGGGTGGAAATCTGGGGAAAATAAAGATGTAAAAAAGTCAATAAAAAGTTTTTTTAAAAAAGTAAAAAAAGGTACAGAAAATAGGAGTAAGGGCAAACAATATGATGAATATGGGAATGTATAACTCTTTAAAAGTATTGTCAAGAATTAGTGCTAAGCTAAGAACGCACATAGATCAGCAAGGGATGTTAATCTTAATTTTTTAAAAGAGATACTGAGGAGCTTTCTCCCCCCTTTTTCGGTGGCAGACCTAAGAAACAGAATTTTAAATTCTGTTTAATTAAGTTAATTAATTAAATAAATTTTAATTTTTTAATTAATTAATTTAAATTAAATTAAAACAGAAATTTAAAATGGGTCAACATTTGACATATCACCATAGATTGTCTTACAATATAACTTCCAACAAAATTCAGCTGGCCTGAATCCCAGGTAATGGAATTGTTTATCTTTTTAAAAGCTGGAAAAGCACCAAATTCAGTTTGTGGTATATGCTCAGGAAGACTTTAAGGTGTTCATGAAATGAGACAATGTTCTTAAGATATAAACAAAAAAACCTATCAGTAGGGGTGCTACATGTATGCATGACAGGGTCAAGAGTGTTTTCCTGATTGAGGAGCAGAAAATTGTCATGAAGATATTGAAGGCACAAAGTTAAAAGAGTAAATAAAAAGGACATGAGTTTTTTTTTTTTTTTTTTTTTTGAATGAAAATTAAAACGTGAAAAAAGATAATATTGAGTTAAGGAGGAAAATTAAAGAAGGGATATGGCAACTACTTCAGGGTGGATGGGATGATGACAACAATGGAAAAAAAGGCAGAATCTCTTGATTTCAACTTGCTTAGTTTTTATTCTAAAGAGAATAACTTTGTCCTGGAAATGACAATTAAAATGGCTGCTAAGGAGTTGATGTTCAAGGAAAATAACGAGATAGTGATAGAGTATCCATCTGAAGCCTTGTTAAAGTCATCAGATAAACTCTATTCTCAGTTAATGAAAGAACTGGCAAATATGATTGCTAAGCCACTGCTAGTGACATATGAAAGACACTTTTTCTTTATTTTATTTATTTTTCTCAGGGCTTTTGGTCTGTGTTTTCTTTCATAGCATGACTTACATGGAAATATGTTTTGCATGTCTACACATGTATAACCTATATCATATTGCTTGCCTTCTCAATGAGAGGAGGAGGGAAGAAAGGGAGAGAATTTAGAATTCAAAATTTGAAGAAAAAAAGAATGTTAAAATTGTACATGTAATTTAGGAAAATGAAGTTTTAGAAAGAAGGAAAAAAGTTACTAAAGTGATGCTACCAACTGTGCTAGAAAAAAGTTTATTCAAATTTTAGAAAACATTTGATAAAATATTTTATGGAAAAAGCTGAAGAGATATGGACTGGACAATGATATAATTAGATGGATTTAGAACTCGTTGCATTGTGCAACTACACGAACAGTTCATGATTAAAATTCAATTTGGAAAGACCTTTGTTTATGACTGACCTCCTTTGCCTAATAGTGGAATCCTTAGGAAAAGAGTACAAACATTTTAGTTCTTCTATTATTATATGGTTTTTTTTGTGAAATGGAAATTTATTATTATATATTTTGAATCCTCCCTGATGTTCTGCTGGGCACATGAAAATGTTTTATTTTTTTAATTTTCTTTTTCTGTCTCCTTTTTTTCTACTGTGTTTTTTCTTATTTGTATTTAAATATATTTTTTTTAAATCCCAAATGCGGTCACAAAGAGTTGAACATAAATGAAAATGACTAAATGACAAACACCACTAAGAGCTTATTTTGCACTGAGTGAAATGTAAAATAGTTATGTCTCAAAAAAAAAGCTTAAGATTTATGACCTTCATAATGATCTGGGTTCTCTCTTTTGGGTTCTGGTTCTGGGTTCTCTCTAAATTACATGTACAATTTTAACATTCTTTTTTCCTTCAAATTTTGAATTAAAGCTTCCAAAGTACTCCTCTCTAGATGCTTTCTCCCACTGCCTTGGAGGACTTGCCCCATAGATTCTGTTCAAAGGCTTGGTTTCATATGATTTTAAGATTAACTGGAAAAGGTTGAGCATTTTCCTGGCTTCACTCCACCATTTTGGCCTATTTTTATCGGTATTACAATAAAAGAGGCAATCAGTTGGGGAATGACTGAATAAATTATGGCATGTGAATGTAATGGAATATTATTGTTCTATAAAAAATGAGGAGCAGGCTGATTTCAGAAAAACCTGGAAAGATTTAAATGAAGTGAGCAAAAGCAAGAGAATATTATACACAGTAACAAAATTATGTGATGATCAACTGTGATGGACTTGACTCTTTAACAATGAGGTGATTCAAAGCAATTCCAATAGAAATGGGATGGAAAATGCCATCCACATACAGAGAGACATCTATGGAGACTCAAAGTGGATTAAAGCATAGTAGATTCACTTTTTTTTGGCTCTTGTTTGCTTGTTTTTTTTTTTTTTTTTGATCCTCTTTTTTTTTTTCCTTTTTAATCTGATTTTTCTTGTATGGCATGACAAATATGAAAATATGTTTAGAAGAATTGCACTTGTTTAACTTGTATCAGATTGCTTCCTGTTTTGGGGAGAGGGGATTGGTGAAGAGAAGGAGAAAAATTTGCAACACAAGTTTTGCAAAGGTGAATGCTGAAAATCATCTTTGCATGTATTTGGAAAAATAATACTATTAAATTAAAAAAAAAAAACAATAAAAAGGGCAGCATGATTGTGGATAGAGTCAGGAAAACCTAGATTCTAGTGCTATCTCTAACACAAACTGACTGTGGGATCATGGAAAAAAATCTCCTAATGCCAAAATGTACAAACTATTTATAGTAATAATTTTTGTTGCTGAAATAACTGGAAACAAAATGGATTATAACAACATAAATTGTGACATATGAATTAATAGAATGTTATTAACTTGTACAAAATGGTCAATATGACCATTTTTCAGAAAACCTGAAAAGACTTGAAGAACTGACATGGATTGAAATGGATTGAACCAGTAGAGTAATTTGTACAAAAATCACAATGATGTAAAGGAAAACAACTCCAAAAGACTTCAGAACTCTAATCTATGCAATTACCAATTTTAGAGGGTTGATGATAAAGCATGCCCCTCAGTACAAATTAAGTTAATGGACTAGAGACACAGAATAGAACCTACATTTTCAGATATTGATTTAATGGGTATGAAAGAAAGTATCAAACATTTTAAAATTTATGCAAAAGATAAGCTCAAAAAGAGATGCAAATTTGTAACCATGAACAGGGCAATTTAAATAGGGTAATTTTGTTTTAACTTATTAAACTGAACATAGTTTTTCAAAATGAACTATAAATGAACTCTAAGCATTATTGCTTCAAAGATTCACAATCTAATTTTATATACAAAAATATTTGTTTGTTGATTGTTCATATTTTTTTTAAAAAAGAAAGTTACTGTAAATCTCCAGATTTACAGTAGATAAAAATTCTAAAAGCAAGAGTTCCCCACACTGCTAATAGTCACAGTCATAATTTCTTTTCCTGTCCTGCCATTGCCCTCCCTACTTCATAGCTCTTCTCTACAAGAAATACTATGTAATTTTTGGGATTACCCTAATCTTTAATACTTTTTTTTTTTTTTAAGGAATATGGAATCATCCTCCAGTCATTCAGATTTTCTTTAATTTCTGCCATCACAACCAGATAGTTGCTCTTATAAATGATCATTTGTATGTCTAAGTAAACTAACTACCAAATATTCAAAAGTTTTTATGGCAATAATAAATGTGACTTCTTTTTTTATATTTCTTGATCTTTTGTTAGAATTCTTACAAGGTGCTAAGTCAGTGGAATTGAAAGAGACAATGGTTGTTTAGTAGATTTCACAGCTTTAAGAGAGCATATATAAGCTAGGAGCCTCAACCAGGATGCACTTTAGGAGATTCACAAGGCAGGATTCAGTGGAGGAGATTCACAAATCAGAGATGGCAATCGGGCAAAACTGAGGAAGACAGAGAAGTGGTGGCAGGCTGTCCTGTGGGAGAAAACTGAAGGCAAGATCCAGAAGGTCTCCAGAAAAGATAGCCAAACCCCAAGTGAAGGAAAGAGAAATTAAAGGATTTGGACTTTAACTCCTGGCTGAATTTAAGGTGATTATTACTTTGAACTGAAACTAAGGCTGCCTCCAGAAGCCCCCCAAGAAACCTGCTCCAAAAGAACATTATATTTTAGAGAAGAACATTACAATCTTTATCATTCTTATTGAGACTCAGAGTGGTTTTTGTAGATTAAGCTTGCACCTGCAGCCTTACCAAACTTATTTGTAGGCACAATTTTTAGCTTGAGACAACTGGATTTTCTAGATATACTATCATATCTTTTGCAAATAATACTCTGGCCTCTTGATTTCCAATACTAGCCTCTAATTTTCCCCCCTGATTTATTGTAAATGACAATATTTTGAAAAATAGAAGAGGAGATAGTAGGCACACTATTTTTAATGGGAATGCTTCAAATTTTGGCTTACTGTGGAAAACTATTCCTATTTATTTCTTAAAATCAGGAATCCTGGATTTGGCAAAAAGCTTTTTATCCGTGGACATAACTGCAATTTAATATTTGTGAAGAAAATGAGATGGAAGAGAGGAATTCTATCAAAGACCTGCTAAGACCTTTAAATTCAATCTTTTCTTTTGATGATTTTAATGTACAAGTAAAAATTGGGGAGCATGGTAAAAAAAAAAAAAAAAACCTCTGGAAAATATGGCTTATGAATAAGAAAAGAAAGACGCCCAGGTTTTATATTCCGCACAAAAATATTACAACTACAGATCATTAATTTTTCTTCAAGCAGAGTTAGAAAGCTAATCAAGTGCCACACACCACAAAAAGTTAAATGGTATCTTAACAGAGAGAAGATATATAATTACTAATTTGAGAGTTATTTCCCAATCAGCTATCCATATATCTATCACATAGTTGATTTGTTAGAGCAAAGATCAAACTAAATACCAAAATAGGAGAATAAAATGAGCAAATATAATATACTACTAAAACATCAAACGCTAAAGTAGAAAATGGATAAAAATAGACAGATATAAATTATTACTATTTACTAAGGAAACTTAACTGCTATAAATCAACAGTAGAACAAAGAAATAAGAAGAGGAAAGAAACTACTTCAGTCAGCAAATATTTGATTCCTTGCCAAGTGCATAAAGATGGCAATGCCAGTTGAAAATATAAATTCATTTGCAAAATTCTACAGAAAAAAATGTATAAAAGTATTATCTATAAAATGGGATAAAATAGAGGTAAAAATAAGTTTATAGAAAGCTTGGCAATAAAACTGTTCAAATTAGATTAAGCCAAGAATATTTAAGACTAAAAACTATAAGAACAACAAACATGAAAATATCTGTCAAGATAAATTGAAACCTTTTTCTCCATCAGTGACAATTAAGCCACTATATTTGGCCCATTTTCAATATAAGGAAATAAAAATGACACTAAAGAAAATAAAGATGAGAAGAATAGTTACATAAGACCAAATATACACATAAGTGCCATGTTAAAGGCATTTTAAAATTATTAAAAGATCCAATCTCAATCTTGGAAAAATTTGAAGTATCCTTAGGCAACTGATAAAATAGCAGCAATCTACCCACTCATGACTACTTTCCCATCCCTAAAAATTCTGTATGAAAATAATATGTGTGCATGTATATTAAAGGTATTATGGATGAGTAAGCAAAAGCAACAGGCTTTCACATACATTATCTAAAGAAGACTTAATATTTATAGTCACACAACTGACTAAAAAAGTTTCAGAGGATACAATATCTCACTTTTTCATTTGTTAATCTGATTAGAAAAAAAAAATAATTCTGAAAGATTTAAGAATTGTGATGAATGCAAAGACAAATCACAATTTCAGAGCACCTGATAGGTGATGGGTTCAAAGTACTCAATAAGACATACATTCTCAAATATGGCCAATATGGAAATTCCTTTTGACTATGTAATAACATTGCTGCAAAGAGCCAAGATAGCAGAGTAAAGGCAGGAGCTCAGACAGCCTCTCCCCAAAACAGCTCCAAATTCCTTTAAATAATGAAAAATTTTAGAGCATCAGAACACCCAAAAGACAAAGTAGAATATTTTCCAGTCAAAGACAACTTAGAAGATCAGCAGGAAAGTCTGTGGAATCAGGGTGAGAGCCTAGTGCATAGTCCCAGTGCAGGCGGTGTGGCCTTAGCCCTGGCCCTAGCTCTGGCACCAGCTAAACTAGACTCTGTTGCCTTAACACACTAGATCTTTACAACTACAGTAGGGGGGACACACCTAATAGACCAGGACAGAAAAGAGTGCTTGTGGTCAGATCTTTAGAAGGATCCTGGAAAGCAGCTTGGGACAGTGCTCTCTTCACCCTGGAAACAGAGGCCTACTTTAACAAAAAATTAAAAATTGAGTAATATGTTAGGAAAATGAGCAGATAACAAAGATTATTTGGTTTTTGTTTATTTGTTTTAATACAATTTAGGGAATCATATGTTTTGGGGTAAGCCTGACTTTTGGATTTAGCCTGACTCAAGACAGTTCTTTGTCTATGTTCACATGCCCAAAGGGCTATCAAACTGCAAACCCTTTGATCCAGCAGTGTTTCTACTGGCCCTACATCCCAAAGAGATCTTAAAGGAGGGAAAAGGACCCACATGTGCAAAAATGTTTGTGGCAGCCCTTTTTGTAGTGGCAAGAAATTGGAAACTGAGGAGATATCCATCAGTTTGGGGAATGGCTGAATAAATTATGGTATAAGGATGTGATGGAATATTGTTGTTCTATAAGATTAAGTGATGATCAACAATGAAGTGATTCAAGACAATTCCAATAGACTTGGGATAAAAAAGTGCCATCTGCATCCCTAGAACTATGGAGACTGAATGTGGATCAAAGCATAGTATTTTCATCTTTGCTGCTGCTGTTGTTTGTTTGCTTATTTGGAACACAAAATTTTGCAAAAGTAAATGTTTAAAAATATCTTTGCTTATATTTAGAAAAATAAAATACTATTTAAAAAATAGTCTATGCTTAGTCTATGTTCAATATTAAAGTGAAATGAGAAACTTAGAGGTCTTTTAATCATTAAACAAAAAGAGACTTACTAGGCCTTAGCAAGAGAAAGCTATTTAACAAAAATATTTATCAAGAACACCTGAGTAAAGCTATCCTGCCTCTGTGTTGCCCACAGTGGCCCATCAACCAAGCATTCTGGAATTGCTTATTGTTTCTGTTTTGTACTAAGGAAGTAGTGTCAATAGACTGAGCTCTTAGTTCCCTGAATCATTCAAGTTCCCTAGATGGTTTCAATATTTATTAAAGGAAAATAAGCCTAATTTGCATAGGATTAGAGGCAAAAAGAAAGAATGATAGGAAGGAGAAAATACTGCTTTCACCACAGGAAGACTAATATAAGGATTAACAAAAGAAAAAGAAAAGAAAGAAAACAGAATCATCGAAGCAATTTTTTAAAGAATGCACAGAAGGGAACAAAAGAAAGGGTATAAGGAAAGAAAACAGGCCAGCTATGAAATCTAAATGTTTAATTTATTACATACTTAAAAGTAAAACAGGCAGCACATAAGAGAGATTCACATTTTCATATACAATTCTCTTTTTATTTACTTTGTATGTAAAAATATTATTTTGGTGTTTGAATTCAGAATGAGAAAAGCTTTTAAAGAAAAAAAACCAGGGTCAAATTTTTTAATCTTTAAAAGAATGTTTAATTCTTAGCCATCCTGAAGTGATGTGTTGCATGTAACACATTAGTTCCTACACTGCATAGGCCCTTGAATGTAAAGCATATAGACTTAGTATCTTTTTTTAAAATACTTGACAAATAAAAGACAATACAGTAAGTTTTGCATTCAAAGTTTTACCAAAAAAGTAACTTTATTAGTATGAATCTGTTAACCAGAGGTGATCAATTAAACCAAGACAACCTTCCATGTCACTTACCTGAGGGAGGTATCCACAGCAGGTTACCACATGAAACCCAAATTGGTCCACAAACTGAAGTTCTGCCTGCCCTCCTCCTTTCCCTTTGCAAGCAAAAGAACAAAAAACCAACAGTTACCTTCCTCAGAGAAGCCCTGGCTCCCACCCATGGAATAAACAGCTTCCAGTTGCTTAGTCACTTTCACAAATGATTTGAGTGTCTTCTTCTTCACCTTGTTTTCTTATCTAAAGATAAATAAGGGATCTGGTTTCAACCAACACCAACAGTTAGAGGGAATTTCACCAAGAGAACATCAGGAAGATAATCCTGGTTCCAAAAGGAGTAACTGAAAGTATGATTTGCTGATGGTAGCAGAAAGGGAGCAAAGAAGAGCTTCAGAAGGGTAGAAAAAGAAAAGAAGTCAATTCATTAAGGAGCTAAAATTAGCTTCATAACCAATATAAAAAATACATTTGCTGATAACTAGCTCAGAATACTTTCTTCTGAAAAAGCCAAGATTATGCACTTCAGTCATAGCTTCAAACGTTTTGAAACAGTTACAGTATAGGTAATGAAAGAAATATAAGGACTAATGACATGTGTTCTATAATTTGCTTGGCCTTTTAGAATATATTGCTATTATGCACAAACAAAGAATTAAGTATTTTAGTTAATAGTTCATTAACAGCTTAGTAGTCAATTACCCCATGTGGTTTATCAGTATTATTCAATTCAATCTCAAATTTCGAAATATAGAAACATGAAAATACATATTATATAACATAAATTTATACCAATATAAACAAAAAAAGTAAATTTATTAATGTACTTCAGAATCTTACTTCATAAAGGGTAACAATTATTCACTTCAATCATCACTGTATTAGGGTAAATATAAGGAATGTATAAAGCTTTATTTTAAGGCTTAAATAACATTTTTAGAATTGCAGAAATATTGAGTAACAGAACTCCTCAATAGGTATGATGCCAAAATGAATTTGCATTATGCTCACTTCTAGATACCAAGAAGTTCTACAGGATATAGATTATCTTAGATAACCTTAGTACTAAGGTTGGTTGTGGATACACAGACCTCCAAAAAAATCTCTGTATAGATTTCAGTAAATCTGTAAATTTGGATAGGGAAAAAAAATTACCTCTTTAAACAATCTCTGGCTGAAATTTAGATTTCTTTTAAGGATGTAGGCAAAAAAAAAATTATTCTGATAAGATATCTATAGATTTTAACAGATTACCAAAGGGGTCCAAAAAAAAAAATATTTAGAACCTCTGCCTTAGGCATTCCCACAAATATGTATATTTAAGTAGTCATATATCTGTGACAAATGAAGTTATATAATTCATTCCTAACAACAATCTACATACCAATTATTGGCATTCTTTGGCTCTTTTGACTTTGCTTTGTCCAAACTGGCTACTTTTCAAAATTCAGTATAAATCCCAACTTTTGCTTCTTTTGATTCTATTGTTTCAATTACTCTCAGTATATAGGGGTGTGTGTGTGTGTGTGTGTGTGTGTGTGCGCGCGCAGAAACATATATAAACCATTTTACCATACCAATGGTTTTTTCTTCTTTCTGGAGAGTTTCACCACGATTCTTGTTATGAAGATGTAGATCAGCTAACTGAGATCCAAGCTTTGCAGCATGACTACAAAATTAAAAGAAATCAATTTGTCTACCAAAAAAAAAAGAAAGAAAGAAAGAAAAAGCTAACAAAGTTACCTGCAAAAAAAAATCTACCCTTAAGATTTTAAAGCATAATACAAAAATAAGGCATAAATAAATATATTAACACAGAATTTTTACATCAGTTTAGTAGAGAAGGGCCATCATTTTTTGATATTTCCATCTTTCCTCTGCGATTCTTAGCACTGATCATCCTCAAGGATTTTAATTTGAAATACTTCCTATCTGTTTACCTTTTAGCTATTATTCCATAGAGTATGATGACAAAGTATTAAAGGTAGTATAGATTCTGTAGGAAAGCACATTGTGCTATGATGCCATATTTTTTTAATGATATTCATTCAAAACCATCTCCTCAGAGTACAAAAAGTTTCAGAAATAAACAAGAAAAAAATATACAAACTTCAGGAGAAAAATATGCCTAAGAATTACCTGTTTAAATATCTCATGTCCAAATGCTCCATCACTAGTAGATTCCCATCTCCTGGCACATCTATCACTTTCATGGGTTTGGGAACTTTCACGGTGTTTGTTTCTAGAATAGCTAATAAACTTGCCATTTCACCTTCAAACATTTTTTTGGCCTATCAGGAAAAGAATGAAAAGATGAAGAAATAAGAAATGTCAATACTGGGGAGGGGTGGATGGGAACAAAAACCTACAAACTCTGATGTATAATAAATATTTTCTAAGAAAAGAACATTTCAAACCAAAAATGACCTAATCAAAACTGAATAAGCAAAGACAGCTTGTCCCCAAATAAACCTTCAAATACAGTAAAATTAAGAAATCTGCTTGTGTATGGATTCAAAATGTCAAGTAGCTTTAACAAAATAGGTTATTTTTATGGCACAGTTGTACCCAAAAATGCAGTGCAAGTAACACTTTAAAAATTCTCTATATATTCAAAGTCCAAAGTGAGACAGATGGAACTGCCATTTACAATTTCAAGGTGCTCATGTGATTGCTTATGTAGCACATTCTAAACTACTTTTATTATAACAATACTATTTGCCTCTTTTAAGGGAAAGGAGGCTTAAACATACACACTATGTATGGCCAATAGCATATAAACAAACACTAAATAATGTTACCTTGTGAATAATATTTAGTGTATATTTTTCCCTTTCTCTTCTTAAAACCATCAAAACTTTACAAAAAACATTCCTAGATACTATATTTGTCTTTGTGATTCTTACAGACAGTAGGAATCTTTAATAATATGAACTTGTCAAAAATCTCTCCCAAATGTGTTTTCAAATTTTGTTTGTCTCTTGTTTTAATTTCAGAGTTTCTATCCTGTATAAAAGTTTGATCTTTTCATCAAGAATGTCTGAAAGCCTTTTATTCTTTAAAAGAATTACATTATGCCAAATATTCAAAAATATTCCTCTTTAAAGGTCCCGTGGTACTAAAACTCACTTTGCAGTTATTTTTCTTTTCTTTAATTTTTTTTTAATTTTGTGAAATTAAAAGAGCATTTCCAAAAGAGTTGGACTGTGATTCCTCTAAAAAGAAATTAGAATGAACAGGACCAGGAGATCAATATATACTTCAACAACAATACTATATGATGATCAATTCTAATGGATCTGGCCATCTTCAGCAATGAGAGGAACCAAATCAGTTCCAATGGAGCAGTAATGAACTGAACTAGGTACACCCAGCGAAAGAACTCTGGGAGATGACTGAGAACCATTACATTGAATTCCCAATCCCTATATTTTTGCCTGCCTACATTTTTTTTTTAATTATTTTATTTCCTTCGCAGGCTAATTGTACAATATTTCAGAGTCCAATTCTTTTTGTACAGCAAAATTAGATGTGAGAATAACAAAATAAGAGTCAATTAAACCACACATATCTATACATTGCCTATATCTGACAGGACTGACTTAACTCTGAATCTATGGTTCACTATGTCTTTATATTAATGAGAAAGTTATAAGATGATTAACTTTTGAGATATGAAATGAATAATCATCAGTTCTTCACAATTTTTTTTTTTTTTTGGTGCAGCAACTGCTGTTAAGTGATTTGCCCAGGGTCACAAACATATCTGAGGCCAGATTTGAACTTAAGTCTTCCTAAATTCAGGGCTGGTGTTCTATCCACTGAGCCATCTAGCTGTTCCTATCATCATCAGTTCTTTATAGTCAACATTGGTCACTGTACTGGTTTAAATTCTGGGTTTGGGTTTTTTTAATTCTCCTTTTATCTCCATATAATGGGCATCATGTAAATTGTTCACATTGATCTACTTCATTCTACATATGTTTATATGCTTTCACATATTGATTACTTTTATCATGTAATAACATCTTATTACATGTATATACTAGTTTGTTCAAACATTCTCAATTGAAGCATATTATTATTTTTTTAAAATTTTACCTTCTCCATGTAAATAGCTAATAGTTATACTTCTGTATCAAAGTTTAAAATTAGTTTAGCCACATTTCAAACCTGGTTTCAGTTTACCAGAATGTCTTTTATCTACATATAAATTCACCAAGATTATATCATATATCTAGCTTTCCAGAACCCATCCAACATTTATTTTTTCTGTTTTTAATATTTTCTTATTTACTTAGTGGAAGGTAAAACTTCAGAATTGTTTTAATTCCTGAAAAATGCTCCTAGCCCTAAAATGAACAAATGTCATAATAAAAACAATATTAAACATGAAAAAAAGCAGTTCCTTTATCAAAGTAGAACATAATAGACTAACATTAAAAAAAAAGTGAATCTCTACTTCTGTTTGCTTTTTTAAAAAGCATATAACAAATGTCACCCATTGTTTTCAAAATTATTTTACTAGTCTACACTAATCTTTGAACTACTTGTTGTTCTCTGTACATTTTTAAAAAATGTTTCATGGCTTTTTTCTCTTTTTTAAATTGTTGATTACGATTGCAGCATTACCATCCCTAAAATCCTCCTCCCTAATAGAAAAAAGAAAAAACTTTGTGACAAATCAACACTATTTTAAAAAACCCAAATCCACATAGTGGTGGTCTCAAGTCTCCTTTCACACTCTTGAGTTTATCAACTCTTTGTTAGTATCATGCTTCTTCATGGTCACCCTGGTAACGTAGTTAGTTACTGCTTCCATCAAAGGCTTTAAATTTTTCAGTGTTATTTTTCTTTATTATTTTTATTGTATAATTATTTTTCTGATTCTACACACTTCATAATGCATCAATTCTTGCTTCCTAGGATTTTCTGAAATCTTTTGTCATTCCATTTTATCCACATACCACAATTTATCCTGCCATTCACTAAAATAGATACTTTTGAAGTATCCAGTTCTTTCTTTTCACTTTACTTCTCTGTCCTTTCCCCTTCCCTACTTTCAGGATCATAAAGTTTATTTTGTCTGTGATTGTGCCCTCCCCATATTATCCTCCCTTTTGATCCCTCTTCTCTAATGTCACCTGTTTCCCTGCTCAATTTTGTGTGTTCCTACACCGAAATCTGTGTATATGTTCACCCCTCCTATGTCCATTTCAGACCAGTGGTTCTTTTAAGTCTTTTTTCCATGTTTACATACTTTTCTTATTCATTTCACTTAAGAGAAACAATTCATTTTCTAATTCTTCATTCTCTAATTCTTTTCTATACTAGTATATCTTGGACATTTTAAATTCAATGTGTTTTTTTTTTTTTTTATTTCTTAGAAAAGTTCTGGAAGGCATTCTTTGCCAAAATAAGTTTGTTTGATCCACATTAAAAATGTGTTGATCAGTATATTCTTTTAAATATTTATTTTTAAAAATTTTATTTTTAAAATATTTTTTAAAATTTGTATTTAGTTTTTTTTTAAATTTATTTTCCTTATACATCAAGACATGTATGTAGTTAGTTGTTTTATGCTTATCTATACTGGCTAAGGCAACTGAACTCAATTTTTAAAGCAATTGAACCAATCAGCATTTGTTCTAAAAGTTTCTTCTTTATCCAATTTATTTCCATTTTCTTTTACTGCCTTCAGTTAATTTGAAGCTTTTGTATAAATGGTTCCTCTGCCAAGAGGAATGCATTTTTGGTTGCAATCTTCAATCCATACAACTAAATGACACTCCACTATAACACTTCCATTCTTTGCAATTGTTTACCAAACACAGAAAGGTGATGCAACTTTGCCTTTTTATTTTATCTTGCATTTTATAATACAGATTCATGTACTCTAACATCTTGTTCTATTTTAGTATAATATAGGCATATTCATGTCATTAAGTGTCGATTTTTTTTGGCTCTAATATAATTACAGATCTTCTTATTTTTTGTTGGCAATGTTTCCATCTAAAGTTTCCTTCTTTTTATCCAATTTATTAAACTCTTTCTCAAAAAATTAACATAATTGTTGGCAATATGGTGCAGAGCAGTACCTCACAGCTAGAAGTAATAACTTCTGATTCCTTAATCCCTTGCCACTTCCTAATTTACCTATTCCTCAAGGGTACAGCCATCCTTACATTCTCTATATCCAATATGTTTTAAAGTCCTTTCCCCTTCACATTATCTATTCTATTGCTTTGTTTTCTCCTTTGACACTGTGACCATCCTAGAGCAGGCCCACATTGCTTCATGGTTGGATCTCCCTGTCACAGCTCTTTCCCCACAATTATTTTCCACTTACTTGCCAAAAGTGATTTTCCTAAAGCACAGATCTGGCCATGTCACTCCCTTACTTCTTATACTCCCATGGCTCCCTTATTAGCTTCAGGAGTCCTAGGTAAAATCTCATCTTTTATAGGAACCCTTTTTCAATCTCCTTCCCAAATTGAGTGCCTTTTTTCCATTGATTATTTCTAATTTTTCCTTTATATAGCTTGTACAACTGCACATTGTCATTTACATGTTATCTCCTTTTTTAGATTTTTAAATTCTTAAGGATGAGGTCCTGTTTTGTGCTTTTCTTTCTATTCCCAGCACTTACTATAGTGCTTGGCACATAGTGAGAGCTCAATAAATAATGAGTGACTGACTGAGGAGAGGCACTGATGTATGTATATTTTTACCTTTCTCAGTATCATAGCTTTGAGCCATTTTCTTTTTTCTTTGCCAAAAAAGATGAGGACATACTACCACTACTAGTAATAATAATGATACTAATAAAACTACCACTTGCATAGTGCTTGCTATGTGCCAGACACTGTGCTAAGGACTTTATAAATATTACATCTTTTGATCCTCCCAAAAACCCTGAGGGATAGCTACTATTAATGTACCCTTTTAAAAGTTGGATAAGAAACTGATGTGCCCAAGATCATACAGCTCAGATCTTACTGAATCCAGGCCCAACTCTTTATCCACTGTGCCAGCTAGCTGCCTCAACAGAATACAGACAAACAGAATACATATCTAGGCAAATTGAACCCAACATAGATAGGGAGATTAAAAGAGGAAACATAATTGCCTTTGAAGAATTTTAAGTCCCCAGAAACAGGCAAATTTATGTCCCATGATATTGAGAGAACTAGCTTGTGTGATTACTTAAGGCATAGTTTACAGGTTCCTAGGTCTACAACTGAAAGGGACCTCAGAGGTTGTCCTCTATTCTAATTTTCACATTACTAAGGAAACGAAATCCCAATGAGGTTCAATGACTTGTTCTATGACTCAGAGCTTCTTGAACTTTTTATATTTGTAACTCCTTTTCACTTAAAGAATTTTACATTATGCAAGAATGTTAGTGACAGCCCTCTTTGTAGTAGTCAAAAACTGGAAACTGAGTGAATGCCCATCAATTGGAGAATGGCTGAATAAATTGTGATATATGAATATTATGGAATATTATTGTTATGTAAGAAATGACCAGCAGGATGATTTCAGAAAGGCCTGGACTTACATGACCTGATGCTGAGTGAAATGAGCCGATGCCCAGAGAAAGAACTCTGGGAGATGACTAAAAACCATTACATTGAATTCCCAATCCCTATATTTATGCACACCTGCATTTTTGATTTCCTTCACAAGCTAATTGTACAATATTTCAGAGTCTGATTCTTTTTGTACAGCAAAATAACGTTTTAGTCATGTATACTTATTGTGTATCTAATTTATATTTTAATATATTTAACATCTACTGGTCATCCTGCCATCTAGGGGAGGGGGTGGGGGGGTAAGAGGTGAAAAATTGGAACAAGAGGTTTGGCAATTGTTAATGCTGTAAAGTTACCCATGCATATATCCTGTAAATAAAAGGCTATTAAAAAAAAAAAAAAAAAAAAAAAAGAAATGAGCCGGACCAGGAGATCATTATATACTTCAACAACAATACTATATGATGATCAATTTTGATGGACGTGGCCCTCTTCAACAATTAGATGAACCAAATCAGTTCTAATAGAGCAGTAATGAACTGAACCAGCTACACCCAGCAAAAGAACTCTGGGAAATGAGTATGAACCACTTCATAGAATTCCCAATCCTTCTATTTTTGTCTGCCTGCATTTTTTATTTCCTTTCACAGGTTAATTGGACACTATTTTAAAGTCCGATTCTTTTTGTACAGCAAAATAACTGTATGGACATGTATACATATATTGTATTTAACTTATACTTTAACATATTTAACACGTATTGGTCAACCTTCCATCTGGGGAACGGGTGGGAGGGAAGGAGGGGAAAAATTGGAACAAAAGGTTTTGCAATTGTCAATGCTAAAAAATTATGCATAAATCTTGTAAATAAAAAACTATTTTAAAAAAAAAAAGAAGAAAGTTTACATTACCTTAGGTATACAGGTTTGTAAAATGGGTATATAAATCAAACATTTACTGATGACAAATCATCAGTAAATTTTATTTTATGACCCACACATTCAGTTACAAGAACTCACATGGAGTCACAAACAATAGTTTAAGAAGCTGAGCTTTATGCCACACATGTACTATGTCTGCTTCAAACTAAGAAAGGGAAAGATACTGTAGCCCTCAAGAAGAGCAAATGGCCTAATTTTCAAAAAAGGGAAGTAAGCCAATGAGCCTGACTTCTGCTCTTGAATGTATTATTCCAAGGATGCTGGTGAATATATAGAAAAAGAAGCTATGATATCAATAAGCAAGCATGACTTTCTCAAGAACTGCTATGGCAGTTGAACACTTTTCTTTTACAAAAAGAATAGTAGATGAGACATTGCTACTCTAGAAAAGCATTTATTTTTTCATGTAATTCTTAAAGAAAATTTTATATAATTCTTAAAGAGATGTGGGTAAGCTAATATAATTAGGTAGAACTAGATGTACTGCTTGACTCAAAGAGCAAAGAGATTAATATAAGTCAGAAAGGACACCACTCCAAGTTCTGTTATTCTTGTTATGGTATTTGTATCAATGACTTGAGTTAAAGCATATATAGTGTGCTTATCAAACATATAAATGACACAAAATATAAAAACAACTTTAAGGCCAGTTTTCTGCCTATTATGCTGTGCGGCCAATTTTTCAGAAACAAAGCAAGAATTGAGCAGCTGCTCTCTCACAGTCTGCCTAGTAACTTTCCATCCATGTTTAATATTTTTTCCCAAATATAATTTTAAAAGCAGGAAAAACAAAAAAAAACTCAAAATATGACTTTTTTCAGTCATATATAAAGACTATATAAGATAATTAATGGAATGAAAACCCATTTTGATCTCTGCCCAAGATTGAGGTAGAAGTAACCAAGTAAGTTATAGTTTAAGAAATACTTTAAAATCTGCCACCAGTGAAGAACACACAATCAATATAACCAGAAATCCCCTCTTACCTGGCCTACAGTCACTATATTTATTCATTTTATATGGCTTCAAATGCTTCTAGAAAACTGTATATGATCTAAGGTATCTAACTCTACACTCTTGAGCAACAGGTTTCCTCAGCTTCATCTCTGCCATTTTCCAGAGTGTTTTTGCTTCTACCTCCACCAGCCTTACATCTCTTGCTGAGAGAGTTTTAATCCTCTAATTACCATCACAGTTTATAGAAAGAATATATCAATTAACTACTTATTTATTATGCTATTCACCAGAATTGTTACTTTCCAGACCAAAACTACTTTCCCCAGCCACTCTCTCCCTGTGTCATCTCCCTCATTAAAATGTAAGCTTTTTAATAAGAGAGACTATTATTTGTATCTCCAAGGATTAGCACAATGTCTGACTCAAAGTAGCAAGTCTGGAAATATCTATCAAAGGATTAAAAAAGTAAGCTTATACTTCAAAAATAAAAATGAAAGAAAATGGATATGTAAATGAAGAAAAACACTAAGAAACAGCAGATGTGGAATTGTTCTTATCCCTAAGAGATTCAATTCTAAAATGTAATCCAGAAACATTGCCAATAAAGGTAAAAATACAGACTTGAAAAAGATGAAAACAAAAAAAAGTCAGAATCAATCTGGAATAAAGGCAATATAGGAGAAAAAGAAAAATTCTTAAAACATTAATGGGAAAGTACAATAATGTAACAGTGAATATAAATCAAATTAATAGAATAAGGATTCTTAAAAAATGCTAATGCCACATACAATTTAAAGAAAGGGGAGAGTGGAATAGTTTCACCTGTCTCAAAAACTATATTTGCAAAAAGTATATATTCTAAATATTTTAGAGTGATGGGTTAGTGACATCTCATAAAATGCCTTTTTTAAATAAGATTAAACTTTGCAAAGATGGGTTGAGGAATGTGTCAAAGAAACAAACATCATATCTAACATATACTTTAACACATTTAACACGTATTGGACTACCTGCTGTCTAGGAGAGGGGCTGGGGGGAAGGAGGGGAAAAGTTGCAATAGAAGGTTTTGCAAAGGTCAATATTGAAAAATTACCCATTCATATGTTTGTAAATAAAAAGCTATAATAATTTTTTTAAAAAAAGAAACAAACATCACACTAACAAGAATTTATGGCTTAAGGAGTCACTGAGTCAGCTCTGTATTTTGACTACATGATACCTTCCTTAAGTTATCTGGTCCATCCATATGCCTTCTGGTCAACTTATAAAAATTATAAGATAAAGAATAACAGAATTTTTTCCTAAAACACAGGAACTCTTAACAGCTGAGTTCTTCTAAATTCTCTACATGCATGTCCTAAGAGACTGTACTTACAAAACTATAAGAGATGCTTACTACAATATTTTTAAATATTAAAGTCCAGTTAAGATCTGTGAAACTCAATCCAAGAAATGTTTGTCTTACTTAACGACAGAGATGAACAAGATAGGCAGATTTCAAGTGTGGCATATTAAATAATGTATTTTATGAAATACATATTTTTAAAACTAGAAAGCTCTGCTCTCCATGGCAAAAAATCACAAAACAAACCCCTAACAAACTGCTCAAAATGTACAATGAGAAGTATTACACAATTTGCAAAACAAGCTAAGTATACATATTTCCCCTTGGTTCCTGCAAAGAAATGATTCAAAAAGTTTGGTAAAACAACCTTCATATTAACCATGGAAAATGTCCTATATGCTTCACTATTTAAATTAAGATCAAGAATTAAATCCTAAAGTACATGAGGAATTAGAAAGCAAATTAAAGGCTATCAGAACTCTTAGTATTACAAAAATAGAAGAATAATTATAATTGTAATTATTATCATTTTTAGCAGCTAACAATTATATAATGTTTACCATGTGGCAATTTCCCATCATCAGGGAAATGGGGGAAGAAGGGATTAAGTATTGATATAGGATCTCATTGGTTAAATTAGGTAAATGCTGTTATAATCCCCATTTTACAGTTGAAGAAACTAAGGCAAACAGAGATTAAGTGACCTATCCAGTTAGTATTTTAGGCCAAATCTGAAAACATATCTTTCTAATTCCAGGCCCAATCTCTATATATCCATACCATTAAGTTTGCCCCATCAGCTCTTGCTTGAACAATCTGCAAGGAAAACTACTGTCAAGTTATATATTTAAATCTTTAGGAAACATTAAAAGTTAACAACTCTTTGTCATGGCCTGTCCTGTTAATGTGCATTTCTCCACAATGTAATACAGTATTGGGAATTATTTTAAAAAAACGCAATAGAGACTAGAAAAAAGTTCAAATGACAGTTAATAAGCAGGATTGAATTTGTTCTAGCATGTTAAGCGAAAAATACGCTTAAAAATACAGCATTGAGGGGCAGCTAGATGGCTCCTGGATAGAGTGCCAACCCTGAAGTCAGGAAGACTTCAATGTCTGTTCAAATGTCAGACACTTACTACTTCCTAGCTGTATGACCTTGGCCAAGTCATTTAACCCCAGTTTCTTCAGAATATACACACACACACATATAGAGTATTGCAAAAAAGTAGCTTGCCACGAAAATAAATGTAATAATTCTATAGAAATGTAATACAATGAAAGAGAGAAGGGGATAATCGGAAAGGGGGAAGAGGTGAGGATAAAGAGATGAAAGAAAAAGGAAATAAAAAGTAAAGAGAAGTATTTTTTTAAAGTACTCTTCTCAAGTCCCATTCCTCCTCCCCTCCTTTTCTTCCCTTAGTGGATCACAAGTTGCCCCTCAAAACTACATTTAGATTGCTTTTGGGCAGGAATAGGTTTTTGTTGAGTTTCCCTCTTCCCGATTCTGCAACATGAGAATCACTGGTTAAATTATCCATACCACAAGGCGTGGAGTGGGATGGGAAAGAATGGGATGCGACGCAAACGGGAAGGACCAGAAACCAAAAGACTAATAAAAAGGGCTGAGGACTGTGCCTAGACAAGTCCCTTAGTCTAGTCAGGAGTGTTCCCCCAAGAGTGGCCATCGTTTCTTGGCAGGCACGGCCCAAAAAGGGATCCACGCAAAGGCCTCTTGGGAACCCGGATGGACCGCGCCCACCAGCTGCTTTGGTGGAGGAGACGGGGGCTGCAAGCACAGTGGGGACCCAGGTTGGCAAAGGAGCCCGCCCCGCCAGCCCCAGCCAGGGCCTCCGCCCGCAGCCCAGCACCGCCCACCGCCCCCACCCGAGCCCCCTTTCCCCTAGAAGTAAAAGAAAGGAGACAGAGGGGAGAGTCGCCCTCCGGCTCTGACCTCGGATTTGTGATTCACTTTTACAAATACCCGGCCACGGTCGGTGTCGTAACTCTGGCCCTGGCTAATGCAGCCGCCCCCCGAATGTCCAGTGGCCTTGGCTGTGGAGCTCTGCAGTTCCCGCTTCAACAGTTCCTCCATTTTTATCGCCGAGTATCCAGGCCCAGCCCACTAGAGCAACTTTGAGAAGGGAGGGGTAGGGGGCGGAGCGCGCAGGCTTAGGGAAAGGATGGGCCAAGAGGGGGATAGGAGGGGTACTGTGGCTAGTGCTAGATGGGAAGGGTCAAAGAACCTGTCCAGCTTTACCCTTCCACCGGGATTTCTCCCATTACTGAGTAAAGATATTCCAGTGAAGGTAACTAGTCCTTGGACTAATGGTACTTCTTAAAGTCAATTTCCGCAAAGAAATTCAATCAATGCAATTGAACAAGCATATTGTGCCTTTTTTTTTTTTTTTGGATGTTTGATCAATGTTCTTTAATATTTGTTTTGGTTGCTATACCCAGAAAAAGAACTCTGGGAGATGACTAAAAACCATTACATTGAATTCCCAATCCCTATATTTATGCACACCTGCATTTTTGATTTCCTTCAGAAGCTAATTGTACAATAATTCAGAGTCTGATTCTTTTTGTACAGCAAAATAATGTTTTGGTCATGTATACTTATTATGTATCTAAGTTATATTTTAATATATTTAACATCTACTGGTCATCCTGCCATTTAGGGGAGGGGGTGGGGGGGGTAAGAGGTGAAAAATTGGAACAAGAGGTTTGGCAATTGTTAATGCTGTAAAGTTACCCATGTATATATCCTGTAAATAAAAGGCTATTAAATTTAAAAAAATATATATATATTTGTTTTGGTTTTTTTTTTAATTTTTCCTTCCTTTTTTTTTTATTAAAGCTTTTTATTTACAACAACATATGCATGAGTAATTTTTCAACATTGACCCTTGCAAATCTTTCTCTTCCAAATTTTTCATTCCTCTCCACCTCCCTTTCCCTAGATGTCAGGTAGTCCAATACATGTTTAATATGTTAAAATATATGTTAAATCCAATATATGTATATATATATATTTTTATACAGTTATCTTGTTGCACAAGAAAAATCATATCTAGAAAGAAAAAAAAAACAAAAAACCTGAGAAGGAAAAATGCAAGCAAACATCAATAAAAAGTGTGAAAATGCTATTTTGTGGTCCATAATCAGTTTCCACAGGCCTATCTCTGGGTATATATGGCTTTCTTCATTATTGAACACCTTTTTGTTTGTTGTGATTTGAATCACCTCATTGTTTGTTATGGGCCAGAACTCTTGTACTTAAAACAAGGATTTTTACAAGGTGCTAAGTAGAATTGATGAGACAATGGCTATCTAGTTTAGTATGGTGATTAATAGTTCTCTAAGTTCAGTATAACTGATTTAATCTTACAACAAATAATGGTTTCCTAGTGATATAAAGATTGGTTTATACTTAGAATAGAGCATATAAACTAGGGGGACACAGAGACAGATTTATTCCATTTTCATTAGCACTGTGGCTGGCCTGGCATCCTGCACTTCCCCCATTGAGACCAAGGCCTGGCAATGCGAGGGAAAACAAGCTGACTGGAGGCAGGAGCTCAAGCTCTCCAAGCCAAAGGGAGAAAGATTCATTTCCATCTTTATCAGCCTTGTGGTGGCTGGCCTATCCTCCTGCATTTTCTCCACTGAAACCAACTCTCCTTTGAAGGCCACAGATAACGGGTGAAGGAGACAATAAAGACTTTTGGACTTTAACAACTGGCTATTCTTGTGGTGATTAATCTGCTGAAAGGAAGGCTGCCCCAAAGATATCCAGAAAACCTTTTGAGAACATTACAATTGTTGAAGAGTCATGTCCATCAGAACTGATCATCATAGTCTTCTTGTTGCCTTGTATAATGATCTCCTGGTTCTGCTCATTTCAGTTAGCATCAATTAATGTAAATCTCTCCAGGCCTCTCTGAAATCATCCTGTTGGTCGTTTCTTACAGAACAATAATATTCCATATCATTCATATACTATAATTTATTTAGCCATTCTCCAATTGATGGGCATTCATACAGTTTCCAATTTCTAGCCACTACAAAAAGGGCTACCAAAAACATTTTTGCACCATGTTATGCCTTAAATTTTTTTTTCAATTGATGGAGCATTTCCATAACAGTTCAAATTAAAATGAGATTGCACATGAAATTGCAAATCTGGTGTACAACTTCCATGTGGTATACAAATTCCTATTCCCTACAAATATACAACAAAGTTATCATGTAAATTTCTTTTTTTCTCCTTTCTTCCCTTCCTTTCCCCCAAGATGGAAACTATTAGATACAAATAGGTATATGTATTATTATTCATATTATTATATGTATATGTATTATTATTCAATAATTCTATTTATCAGTTCTTTCTCAATACAGATAGCATCTTCATAGGTGCTTTATAATAGTCAAAATGATAGTGGCTCAAAATTGTTGTTTAAAACAATATTACTAGCTAGAATAAAAATGGGAAAAGGGAAGGGAAGCTTGGCAAGGGAGTCTGGATAAGTCATCCCACTCATTTAAAGATAGAGTGGATAAAGAAATCAAATTCTTGAAAAACAGAATTAGTGAGTTGGAAAAAGAAAATAGCTCTTTAAAAAATAAAATTGGCGAAATGGAAAAAAATTCCACAGAACAAAACAACTCACTTAAAAACTCAATTGGACAATTAGAAAAAGATATAAAAAAGTGAGGGAAGAAAATAACTCATTAAAAATCAGAATTGAACAAATGGAATTGAATGACTCGAGGCAAGACCAAGAATCAGTCAAGCAAAACCAAAAAATGAAACAATGGAAAAAATTTCAAATGCCTTCTTGGAAAAATAACAGACCTGGAAAATAGATATAGGAGAGAGAATCTGAGAATTATTGGACTTCTTGAAAACTATGATGAAAAAAATAGCCTGGACACTATTTTCCAAGAAATTATTAAAGAGAATTGCCTAGATGTTATAGAAACAGAGGGTAAAATAGACATTGAAAGATTTCATTGATCACCTACTGAAAGGTACCCTAAAATCAAAACTCCAAGAAATATAGTGGCCAAATTCCAGAACTATCAGATGAAGGAAAAAATACTGCAAGCTACTAGAAAAAAATCAATTCAAATATAGAGAAGCCACAATAAGAATTTCTCAGGATCTCCTATCCTTTTCAGACCATGAAATGAAAATTACATTCAATAAAAAGCCAGGAGAAAATAGACCAAAAAATAATTGGAATCTAAGTAATATCATACTAAAGAATGATTGGGTGAAACAGCAAATGATAGACATAATTAATAACTATACCCAAGAAAATGACAATAATGAGACATCTTACCAAAATGTGTGGGATACAGCCAAAGCAGTAATAAGGGGAAATTTTATATTTCTAGAGTACTACTTGCATAAAATAGAGAAAGAGAAGGTCAATGAATTGGGCTTGCAACTAAAAATGCTAGAAAAGGAACAAATTAAAAACCCCCAGTCAAACACTAAACTTGAAATTCTAAAAATAAAAGGAGAGATTAATAAAATTGAAAGTAAAAAAAAAAAAAAACTTGAATTAATTAATAAAACTAAGAGTTGGTTCTATGAAAAAATCAACAAAATAGATAAACCCTTGGCAAATTTGATCAGAAAAAGGAAAGAGGAAAATCTAATTGTTAGTCTTAAAAATGAAAAGGGAGAACTTGTCACTAATGAAGAGGAAATTAGAGCAATAATTAGCAGTTACTTTGCCCAATATTATGAATAAATTCGATAATTTAAATGAAATGGAGAATGTGGTGTTTTTCTTCTTTTATAACATAATCATTCTCTCTGGGAGCAGGTTTCTTGGGGAGGTTTTCTGGAGGCAGCCTTAGTTTCAGCTAAAAGTAATAATCACCTCAAAATGCAGCCAGCTGAATAAAATCCAAACGTTTATTTTCTCCTTCCAAAGTAACCCGGTTAGTTTTCTGGGTGGCCAATCTTTCTGCTTGGTTCCAAGAGCTCTTGCAGCTAGTCCTTTGCCTCTGCTTTCTTTAGCCTCCAGCCAGCACCAAGGTGAAAGTTGGAATGAATCTGACTCCACTTCTGAGAGTGGACTTGTGGGCTTGTGGGCTTCCTCCCAGATGGTCCTGGCTCTCAATCTCCCAGAGTGCTCCTTCCAAGTCTTGTCTCCTTGCCTGGGGCTGGGCAGCTTTCTGGAGAGCCTTTCAGACTAGCCTTGGTCTCAGTGGGGAAGGTGCAGGAGCCCAGCCACCACAGTGGTGTGAGATGAATCTGGTTGTGCCTCCAAGAGAGGGCTTCTCTCTGAACTCATTCGACTGGCTCACTGAAGTTCTATTTATGCTCCTTCTCCGAGAGTGGGATTATGGGATCTGAGAGTGGCATGAGTTTCCTCCCAGAGGGCTCTTTGGCCCTAAGAGTTTCTTGCTTATATGAGCTCTCTAGAGGTATGAAGACAAGCATTATTGTCTATCAGTTCTACTTAGTACCTTGTTTCTTCTGGCCCATAACATCTCCTTTTAAGATCAGATCAATCATACTGAACCATGCTAAATTAGATTATTATTGTCTCTATCAACTCTAATGACTTAACACTTTGTAAGGTTTCCAACAGAAGAATATTGTCAAAAGTATAACTTGCCCAGATTAACAGAGGAAGAAGTAAATTGGTTAAACAGTCCCATCTTAGAAAAAGAAATAGAACAAGCTATTCATCAACTCCCTAAGAAAAAATCCCCATGACCAGATGGATTTACATGTGAATTCTACCAAACATTTAAAGAACAATTAATTCCAATGCTATATAAACTATTCGAAAAAATAGAGATTGAAGGAGTCCTACAAAATTCCTTTTATGACATAGACATGGTACTGATACCTAAACCAGGTAGGTTGAAAACAGAGAAAGAAAATTATAGACCAATTTCCCTAATGAATAGTGATGCTAAAATTTTAAAATTTTAAATAAAATATTAGCAAAAAGATTACAGAAAATAATTCCCAGGATAATACACTATGACCAAATAGGTTTTATACCAGGAATGCAGGGCTGGTTCAACATTAGGAAAACTATTAGCATAATTGACTATATCAATAAGCAAATTAATAAAAACCATATTATCATCTCAATAGATGCAGAAAAAGCATTTGATAAAATCCAGCATCCATTTCTAATAAAAACACTTGAGAGTATAGGAAGAAATGGACTTTTCCTTAAAATAATCAGGAACATATATTTAAAACCGTCAGTAAGCATCATATGTAATGGAGATAAACTGGACCCATTCCCAGTAAGATCAGGAATGAAAAAAGGTTGCCGTTATCACCATTATTATTCAATATTGTATTAGAAACACTTGTCTCAGCAATAAGAGTTGAGAAATAAATTAAAGGAATTAGAGTAGGTAATGAGGAAACCAAATTTTCACTCTTTGCAGATGATATGATGACATACTTAGAGATTCTACTAAAAAGCTATTAGAAATAATTCACAACTTTAGCAAAGTTGCAGGATACAAAATAAATCGGCAGGCAGCTCACAGCTGAGCAGACCCGAGGGGGTTGAGGTGTGATCTCAGCCGTTTCTGCAGGGAGAGCTTCGCTACAGGATTGGATACTTTGCCCTGGCAGCAAGTCAGTAGCCCAGCAGAGAAGCTAAAAACACTGGGGGTGAAGAATACAACCCCAAACAGCTGGAGTTCCTTGGGACCGGCCACCCCTCCCCCACAGCATGTCAGCACACTCTCAGAGTCTCAGAGTACAGGCCCAACACAGTCCTGCTAGTGCCTCGCTGCTGCCCCCTCAGTCTGTAGAGGAAGCTCGGTAACACCACCCAGCCCCTCCCCCAAAAAACCAGATTCCATTTGGGGGTTTTTTCCTTTTTTTTCTTTGCTAGTTTGTCTCTGATTCTTCTCTGACAAAATGAGCAAAAAGTTAAAAAGGACTTTAATGATTGACAGCTTTTATACAGACAGAGAACAGACTCTAAACCCTGAGGAGACTAAAAACAGATTATCTTCAGGTGAATCTCCACAGGAGGAGATCATCTGTTCCTCAGCACAGATGAATCTCATAGGAGAAATTTAAAAAGGCTCTCACAAGAGAGCTAGAAGAAAAATGGGAAAAGGAGAGGGAGGCTTGGCAAGAGAGACTGGAGAAGTCATCCCAGTCATTTAAAGACAGAGTGGATAAAGAAATCAAATCCTTGGAAAATAGGATTAGTGAACTGGAAACAGAAAATAGCTCGCTAAAGAATAAAATTGGCGAATCTTGTGTTAACTTCATTGGAGCTAATGCACTAAATCACAGACAATTTCAGGAATTTCTGTCTGAGCTAAATGTTGAGTATGAAGATGTTCTCTTTCACACAGAAGTCCATTGGCTGAGTCGAGGGAGAGTTTTGAAACGTTTCTATGACTTACTTCCACAGATTACAACTTTTCTGCTTTCAAAAAACAAAGAAGTACTAGAGCTCAATGATGCAGAATGGAAATGGCACCTTGCCTTTCTGACAGATGTAACAGAAATACTCAACAATTTTAATATGCAACTTCAAGGAAAGGGGAAGCTCATCTGTGATATGCAATCACATGTCACAGCATTTGAAGTAAAATTAGGCCTCCTCATCAAACAAGTGAAGGAGGAAAACTTCTGCCATCTCCCCACAACTCAAAATCTGCTAGCGGAAAAACCACTGATTGCATTCCCAAACAAAACATGTGTGGATTCACTAGAAAAATTGCAAAAGGAGTTCCAATTTAAATTTAAAGAGCTTCATCTCCATGAACAGGACATACAGCTTTTCCATAACCCATTTTCTATTGACATTGAAAATGTGGATACAATTTACCAAATGGAACTGGCTGAATTGTAGAATTGTGACTCTCTGAAAGACTCATTCAAGTCAAGCAGCCTTCATAATTTCTATGCCTCTCTCCCCTCTGAGACATATCCTCATCTCAGGAACCATGCACTCAAAATGGCAACTATCTTTGGCAGCACTTATGTCTATGAACAGACTTTTTCTAGAATGAAACATTTGAAATTTCCAACCAGATCAAGACTAACGGATTCACACTTGTATCACTTGTTATGACTAGCAGTGACAAATATGGATTCAGACATTGACCATCTCATTAGCCAAAAGTAGGCCCATAGTTCCCATTGAAATACTGTTAAGTTTGTTGATTTAACTTTACTTCATTTTAAATATTATATTTGTTCCCATTTTGTTTCTTCACTTCAAAATAAGATATATGCAGCATGCATTGAAATTTGTTCATAGTTATTGTTTTTACTATAGTCTGGCCTTCCAACAGTCTGAGGGACAGTGAACTGGCCCCCTATTTAAAAAGTTTGAGGACCCCCACCTAGATAAAATCTTAAACTGTTACTTGTAACTCCATATAGAGTCATGTAACTGAATGAGGGGGTCACAAAACTATGATTTATTATTAGTAAATGTTTGATTTACTCATATACTTATATACCCAGGGTCATGTAAAAATTTCTTGGGTGAAAAGGGGTTGTGAATCGAAAAAAAATTAAGAAAACCTGCCCTAAATTAACAATATTTAAGGAAGCAGTTAGATTAATCCTAGTTCAATACCGTCTTTCTGAAGGATCCAAGTGACCTCTGCTTTCTCTTTCTCTCTCTCTCTATTTGTTTATTATAGTGTTTTATTTACAAAACATATGCATGGGTAGTTTTTCAACATTGACCCTTGCAAAACATTCTGTTCTAACTTTTCCCCTCCTTCTCCCCACCCTTCCCCTATATAGTAAGTAGTCTAATACATGTTAAATATGTTAAATACAATATATGCATATATTTATACAGTTATCTTGCTGCTCAAGAAAGATCAGATCTAGAAAGAAGGTTAAAAAAAACCTGAGAAGGAAAACAAAAATGCACTTACTTTCTCTTTTGGCAGGAATTAAAATCTCCCTTGAAGAAGAGTGCAGGGAGAAGAGGCTAAAGATATCTAATCTGCCTCCCTTTGAACCATATAATGACCCACCCATGCTACTTTTGTATATTTCCCAGGAAACAATACATTTGAGCAAAGCAAAAGTGTTGCAGAGAATAATTTCATTGGGTTTATGATGGTCAGAGTTAAGTATTTCTGACAAAAAGGGCAGAAAAAAAGCTATTTTTCTTAGATTTTTTCCTCTTCTTGAGAAGGAAAACTAGGTATAGGAGTAATTAATAGTTTAATTAGCAGAGTAGCATCTTTGCCAAATAGTTTCTTCACTAATCATTATTCTTACTAGCATAGAAGTACCTTATTTGGAAAGCAGAAATCTCAGATACCTAGAATATCTTCATATGACACTGAAATGGAGGTGGCTATATGATTTAAACTCTGTCCCCTTTCTAGTACCTTTCTCCCAAAATTCTCCAAGCAAAATCCCACAATTCCAAAATTCTACACCAGTACTGGTGGATTTGGAAGAAACATCTTTTATTTCCATGACATATCTGACACTGAGTTATAAGGATTTTTTGAAAATCATTTATGGGAATTCAGCAATTAACACATTTCATTTCTTTTAATATCTTCATCTGAGCTTGGTGACTTGAAGTCATGAAGTTCTCTCTTACGATTTTCCTCCTTATAGTGCATCAACTTCTTAGTAACTGTTCTTGTTCTGTATTTTTCAATCCAAAAAATCTTGGCATTAACTTTGACCAAAAAAAAAAAAAAAAAAAAAAAAGACAACAAAAACAAACCAGAAACATAGCAACCTTTTCACCATATCTGTTCCTCTCCACATGTCCAAGCAATATATATTTACTTGAAAGAAGCATTTGTCTTTCAATATCACATATACTAGATTTTCTGTTATTTAAAGTAGATTATATTGATCATAAATTAATACCTTCAAATTTCTTTTAATTAATTCAATTTTTCTTTCTGAAAAAATAATATCTATTTACATGGTATTTTGAAGTAAACTAATGAAATATATTTATTAATGTTATTCTAATCAAATTCCAAATTGAACCTCTTTAATACATTCTTACTACTAAAATTTCTCTAACATCTGAATGAAATTAAATAATTTTCACTGCTAGTAGCATCTGAATTAAAATCTACCTTCAGACACTTATTATGTGTGTAACCCTGGGCAAGTCACTTAACTCTATTTGCCTTAATTTTTAATCTACAGAATGAGTTGGAGAAAGAAATGGCAAACCACTCCAGTTTCTTTGCCAAGAAAACCCCAAATGGGGTCACATAGAGACAGACATGACTGAACAAGATCAACAATTGCCTTATGAGTCTCAGCCACTCCTGGCAACCTTGGCCAGAAAATCAGAACCACTCCATTCAGGATCAACTCCTTCTCACCCATGCAGCCCTGCATTTAACTTTTCCCTTGAAGACCAAATCACTTTAATTATGACAAAGAGAGGGAATGACAGGAAAGCTGTCCCCACTGGAGGGGCTCAGTCCAAGTTAGTTCTTTGTTTAAAAAGCAAGGGTCCCAAAATAGACGGATTAGGAAGTAAATGCTCAAGAAACTAGAAGTGATCACATAATGCAACCATACCTTTAATTTGAACTGAGAGAGACTAATTTTTGAGACGAACTGAGAAATGGGTTTGATAAAATGAGGAAGAGGGTGGATTATAGAGGAATACTGATTTTTAAATGATACAAAATATTAACTTTTCTCAATTCCCTTCCCCTCAACTATCATTTGATCATGGTAAACATATATAAAAATATATCAAAGAGACTCATTTATCCAAATCACAGCAAAAAAGAAATGAAGGTATACATAGGAAATATATATATCAAACAATACAGAGTGAAGGAGCTCTTTCATTGTGAGCAAGGTAATTCAATTCATCCAAAAGTGAGAGTCCTAGATTTCATACAAGGGAAAGTTCCCCCAAAGACTCTAGTGTAGCAAGTTGATAATAGGGATACCTGATGGAGAATTTCTCTCCCCCGGGAAAGTAAGGATGAGAGACCAGGAATCAGCCTTAATCTCTATTTGGGAACAGACTGATGAATTGCATTGGGGTTGAACAAGGGGTAGGGATGCTATACTTTAATTAAAGTTATTCATCATATTTTTGATTGGTGGTTTACTTCAATTATATCAAAATTACTAATAAAGTTGTTTATGATACTTTTTAATTATCTATCTTATTGGAGGCTTTACATATATCATGCCGTATTTTAAAAGAATATAGACACTATTCAAATGCTTAACTTACTGGTAAAAAATAACTTGCTAAAGACAGCTTAATCACAAAATGGAGTTTAAAACAAAATGGAAATAATTTTGCAAACCATATTATTAAAGTAATAGAACTTATTCTCATCAATATCAGTTATATGAAATTGATCAACTTATTCTTACTATTTTACTGAAGTTCTACAACTTATTCTCACTACATATTAAGTATGTAACTTTCTACTATCCTATTTAAGGAGACTCTTTATGAATCAAAACTTAAACTGTAAATTATTTCCCCATGGCTCAAGAATTAAGATATAAAAACCAAAGTCTGAGAAAAGCTCTACAACTTTATTCCTTAGAGGTTGGACTTCTCCAGAACAAAACTAAGCATTGTGGAGGAAATAGACAAAGTGTGTTATATGTTTGGGGAAAGCATCTCCCCAGAAACAATAGTCTTTAGAGGTCAAAGAAATATAGGCAGGGTTTAGTCAATAAAGACAGAATATTAGTCTGATTCCATCTCAAAAGGAGACTTCTACTCTGTTAGATTTTAGATCCTACCTAGACATTTTAAGACCTCTCATACCACCAAGAGAGTCTGATAATAGGGAAACTCCACCCCCCCCAAACCCCACCTCTTAAAGATCAAATCTTGAGTATCCTCAAGATTATTCTTAAATTAAGATATTCTCCCTACCCCAAATCACCTGACATCCTATCCCAGTTACTCAACCTCACAAAAAAGGCCTGTGATTAAGCAGCCTCATTTTATATATTGCTTTTTTGGCCTGCTTTAAGGCTGTGTAAGACTTTCTGAATCTGCTTCTCTCCCTTTGTTTTGTGGAATTGCAGTCAACTTGTAATAGATCCACGTACAGATGGAAAAGTTTGTTTTTATCTTCTAACCCTGCCTCTGGATTTACTAACCTGGAGGTCCAAGGGACCTAAGTCGGAGGAATTTTTCTCCAGGAAGATCTTAAGATCTCTAGCTGAAAAATTCCCAAACTATTTGATGTTAGTAGTAGAATAACAAGAATTCCTGTTTGATAGGGGAGACTCTTAAGATTCCAAGATTGCTGAGGAACCTAGTAGGCACAATTTCTTTTTTTCTTTTTTTAATCATTTATCTATTTTTTTTAAATTAAAGCTTTTTATTTTTCAAAACAGTGAACAATTCAACATTAGCCCTTGCAAAATACTGTGTTCCAATTTCTCCCCCTCTCTCCATGTCCTCCCCTAGATGGCAAGTAGTTAAATATATGTTAAATCCAATACACACGCACACACACACACACACATTCATACAATTATCAGGGTAGGCACAATTTCTTGCCTACATTAGTCTAGTGGAACTGACCCCTGCTTAAAGAGGCATATTAGAAAATAGGCTATATTTAGGACAATTATAGGTTCCTGGCTCAGTCTGAAGAAATCTTAGGACCTTTGGCATTTTTATTATATGGTAACCTTGTTGTCAAAATTTTATTGTCAAAAATAATAGTTTCCTTATTTCTGCATATATGCTTCCTTTTTATCTCCTAGTTTCCTTTCCAAAGGGTATTATGCTTGAAAATCTTTTAAAAAATAAACTATTGAACTTCCAGGAGCCAAAATGGCAAAGACAGGAACTCGCTGAGATCTCCCCTAAATTGCTCCAAATTCCTTTAAGTAATGACTTAAATTTAACACAAAATTTAAACAATTTAAACAAATTTTAGGGCATCAGAATGCTAGGGGTGAACTTTGAAACTGTCCTTGACTTTTGGGATGAACCCTGAAACTCTCCTGACAGGGACTCACCCTTTGGGGCAGTTAAGTGGTTTCATTAATATTGCCCCAGGACCACTCCCTACTTAGCTCAAACTTAAGTGGTCTCATTTATCTCTCTGCCAGGACTTTGTCACTCAGAAGTCAGTCTTCCTAGCAAAACCTGACTTCTGCAGTGCCAATAATAAACTTCCTTTTGCCAGTCTAATATTTTGGATTTGTGAATTCTTTCACATTGAACCTACACCAACCCAAAAGGGGTTCCCATAACTCTCTGCACTGCCACTAACCACATCATTTTGGTTCCCTAATCTCATCAAGAGTACACAAAAAAGACAGAGTGGAACATTTTTCAGCTGAAGACAATTTAGGAGGCAAGCAGGAAAGATCTATTGCACCAGGGTGCAAACCCCAAACTTAGCCCTAGTGCCAGCAAAGGAGGAAAAGGTTTTGGGACCTCTGAATCAGCAGCAGTACTGTCAGTTTCTAGACCTCTCAGTCCAGAGACATTAAAGTTGATTTGGTAGGTTAGCAGCAAAGATTTTGTTAGTAGACTGAGAGGGCCTTTAAAAACCAACAAATCAGGAGAGTGTGGGTAGTAGCTTCTGGAGGCCTCAGTTCACAGGAATTCTCTTTACTAGCACCAAGGAAGGTGCTATTGCTTTAGCACACTAAATTTAGAGCCACAATGGAGCAGACTCACTTCAGAATTCAAAAGCAGATTGGAGTGCTTATAGTCAGATTGTTATGCCAAAGTTTCCTTTTAATGTGGTGACCCAGTTCCTCCAATTGTCCTATTTAATTATTCTGCCTTAGGTTATAACCTTTCCCTCTTAATGTTTGAGATAAAGGTTTTATAGACATTTGTTCTTAATGTTTGGCAAGATAAAGGTTTATCCATTTTAGATGTCATTAGAATATCAGTAACCTCCCTCCTTTAGGTTATCCCCACCTTGGTACCTCCATTATGTCATTGTTCTTGTTATTCTATAAAAAGCTTGCTTTCCCAAGATTTGGGGCTAGACTCTTTGAGATGATGGTCTCGTCTAGCCCTGGGATCAACCATGGATCCATTGGTCCCAGTATTTCTCTCCACTTAATAAACTATTGAATTGGTCTCTAATCTCTGTCTTGCTCAGTTTCTTTGGTATTACAAGATCCACAGAAGGATCTCTGAAAACAGCTTTGTGCATCATATTCAATCTTGGGAAAAGAGCCCTATTTTTTTTAATTTTTAATTTTTTTATTATAGCTTTTTATATTTTTCAGCATTGATCTTTGCAAAACCTTCTGTTCCAACTTTTCCCCTCCTTCTCCCCACCCATCCCCTAGAGAGCAGGTAGAACAATACATGTTAAACATCTTAAAGTATATGTTAAATGCAATATATGTATATATATCCATACAGTTATTTTGCTGCACAAGAAAAATCGGATTTAGAAATAAGGTAAAAATAATGAGAAGGAAATCAAAAATGCAAGTGGACAAAAAGAGAGGGAGTGGAAATGCTATGTTGTGGTTCATACTCATTTTCCATAGTTCTTTCTCTGGGCGTAGCTGATTCTTTTCATTATTGAACAAATGGAACTGATTTGATTCATCTCATTGTTGAAGAGAGCCACATCCATCAGAATCGATCATCATATAGTATTGTTGTTGAAGTATATAATGATCTCCTGGTCCTGAAAAGAGCCCTATTTTAACAAAGAGTTAAAAGCCAAATCTGGGAAAAAGAGCAGACAACAAAAAAAGATTCTGACTATAGAAAGTTACTATGATGAAATGGAAGATTAAAATACACACTCAGAAAATGATAACAAAGCAAGCTCTCCCATATCCAAAGCCTTCAAGAAAAATCAGAATTGGTCTTAGGCTATGGAAGAGCTCCAAAAGGATTTAGAAAATCAAATAAGAGAAATAGAGGAAAAATTGGGACGAGAATTGAGAGTGGTGTGTTGGTGTTCTTTCTCCAAAACACAGCCAGGTGATAAAAGTTCAGATCTTTTAATGTGTCCTTCTATATAACCCGGTTGGCTCAGAGACCTATCTCTCTGCTTGAGCTCTTGCAGCTTTGTCCTTGGCTTCTGCTTCTGCTTTCTTCAGCCTCCAGCCAGCACCAAGGTGGAAGATGCAATGAGTCTCTTGCCTCGAAGATCGGGCTTGTGGGCTTCCTCCCAGAGTGCTCCTCTCTGATCCCAGTCAATGTTCCCAAGAAAAACTCTCTCAAGCTCTAAGAGCTTCCTATTATATATATGATCTCCCAAAGGGTTAATTCCTCCTTCTGGAGAGAGAGGGATTCTGCGTTATCTCCCAGAGTGCTCTCTGGCCCTAAGGGACGTGTGAATTCGGATATCTCATACTAAGCCATACTAATCCCTGAAATCTCCCAAATGTGTGAACTCCATTCTGTACTTAGATACTTATGAGTTCTCTAAAGGTCTGAACACAAGCATAGGTTCTATCAGTTGTACTTAGTACCTTGTTTCAAGTTCTGGCCCAAAATATCTCCTTCTAAGATCAAATCCATCATATTGAACCATGCCAAATTAGATAATTATTGTCTCTATCAACTCCAATGGCTTAACAGTTTGTAAAGATTCCAACAGTGGTGCAAAAAAAAAAAAAAAATACAAAAAGTTAGTGAGGAGAATGCCTTAAAAAACAAAACTAGCCAAATGGGAAAGGTGGCATAAAAGCTCATTGAGGAAAATAATTCCTTGAAAATTAGAATTGAGCAAATGGAAGCTACTGACTTTATGAAAAATAACCAAGGAACAATAAAACAAACCTAAATGAATGAAAAAATAGGAAAAAAAAAGAAAACAATGTGAAATATCTCAATGAAAAACAACTGATCTGGAAAATAGATTCAGGAAAAGTCATCTTAAAATTACTGGTCTACTTGAGAGTCATGATCCAAAAAGAACCTAGACATTATGGTTCAGGAAATTATCAAGAAAAACTATTCTGCTATTCTAGAACCAGAGGGTAAAATAGGAATTGAAAGAATCCCCTGAATATCTCCTGAAAGAGATCCTCAAATGAAAACTCCTGGGAATTTTATAGCCAAATTCCAGAACTCCCAGATCAGGGAGAAAGTAATTGCAGCATCCAATAAGAAAGGATTCAAGTACAATGTATCTCTATAATCAAGCAGTCTTGTAAATATAATACTAAATTTATTAAGTAATAGATTGTTGCTAGAACAACTCTGATTTACTATAATAGGATGTAAGTATAAACATTTTATAATTTTAACTCATATTTGTGGTCAAATCATACTACAAGGATAAAATCCTCTTAAGAGGGAAATGATTAAACAAAATAATATGACAAAGATATAATGCAAAAGTTATTATATAATAAAAGTTTTCTAAATAAATGGACTAGTAGATTTTGAGAAAAGCAACAGGAATAAACTGTTTTCTCTAATATATATATATTTCTTCAGAATATCCAGGAATATATACCCACAAGTTCATTTTATTGTTGGACATTCAAATTTAAGTGATTGGATGTATTAAGTCAAAATTATTTCGGTATCTTTTGATTTGGAACCAGAGAAACAGAGTCCCTTTTAGAGCTGTCCTAAGAGTAAGCATATTGTCCAAGAAAAGATATCTAAGGATCAGATGACTACACAAAACATTTGGAATTCAAAATGTGCTGATTAAATGGACATTGAAAATGAGTTTCTAGGATACAAGGAGACTTAATGTTAGTTAACATTGGTAATAACTGTTGTATTGCTTTGCATGGTTTATATTTACATTTTCTTGGTTATCTCAGTAACATATAAATCTCCTTTTTTTAGAACTAGTCCCTTATGAGACTGCTAAGTAATTTGATCTGTATCTGACTTAACATAATTAAGCAATTATAGGAATTATGAGGAAAAACTTTATTGCATTGTTTGAACCTAATCCTGTATGTCTGGGAAATAGCATCATCTTTATGTGCTCCCTAGAGACTTTTTTTTTTTTTGGCTGAGGCAATTGGGGTTAAGTGACTTGCCCAGGGTCACACAGCTAGGAAGTGTTAAGTGTCTGAGGTCAGATTTGAATTCAAATCCTTCTGACTTTAGGGCTGGTGCTCTATCCACTGAGCCACCTAGCTACCTCCCTAGAGACTCTTAACTAAGAATCTATGGTACGCTGACAAGAAAGTCAGATTCAAAGATTAATGCAAGTTTTCTCCAAGGATCCCTACCAGGTCCTTCAGATTATTCCCACATCTGCCAAACTTGTGGGTATATACTCCTGAATATTCTGAAGAAAGCTTCAACGTTCATCTAATATAAACCCAGAAGAAACTGACATCCAAGTGAGACAGCTGTCCTAAGATTCTGGATGAGGGCTCAGGATATTATTCTCTTCCCTTTTGTTATGTGCCCAACAACTAAGACTCTGATTCCTTCTTGTCCCGCCCCTTTTCTGCTTGCAAGCAATTGTCCTGTGGTCCAACTGCCTCTTGTAGTCTCTTGGAGTTATACCTGCTTCTCCTTTATTGGCCAGAAGGGTAGTAGTTTTTTCAGACCTCCTTCCTTCAACCAAAAGGGGGAAATGTCAAGATAATATTAAGTGACATTGTGCCCAACTAGTGGCAGGGTCCCAGCATGTGTCCCTTTTTTGTAAACTGTTTCCCTCACTTTGACATTAAAAACTTCTGTTCGATTGCTGACTCTCTGGTCCCTAGCCTGCTTTATTTGGCTCTGGCCATCTACAAGTTAGAGGCTGATTTGGTCCAGTTGACAGTACCCTGGTTTGATGTTTTTCCTATATACCTGACATTTATGGGGTTGGCTTTATAGGGTTTGTACTAGCTTTCAATACATGAGCTAATCAATGGAAAACCAACATAATTAATTTTTTTGGGCATTACTAAATTATACTGTCTTATTATAAGCAGTTTGAACAACATTACATAGGAAATGTAATGTAAGCACTTTTCATCAGTTGTGTTGCTTTGTTTCAAATCCATGGAACAGGATGCCATTCCCAGAAAAAACTCATTACTTCTAAGCTCATCGGTAGCTGCTAACTCAAGCCTTGATTAACTCTACCTCCTTCAGTCTCCTTAGTTTGGAGGAGGCTCCTCTCAATGCCTTTCTTTATAGAGGGCAGACACTGGGCTCTCAAATTACTCCACTTTATATTTGATACCTTGCCTTGTTTAATCTCATTGGAAAAAGATGTCCTTGTGCAGGATATGCCTGGTATTCTGTTTCACCTCCCCCCCAACCCCAGCTTTCCTGTCTCCTGTTGTCTGTTTTTTCCCCCTTTATATGACAAACTCATTAAAGGCAGCAACTGTCTTTCTTTAAATTTATTTTTTAATAACACTTTAAACAGTGCTTGGCACAACGTAGGCACTTAAACAAATGTTTATTGGATTGAATTAGAATGTCCACAAATGGCACTGCATGATTGAAATGGATGAGGGAAGCTAGGAGAAATGTTTCTGCTAATCTGCCTTAGAAACAAGGTATAAAGGTCCCTCTCAGTGTAAACAGACCAAGCTGGATAATGAGGACAATAGCCTAACACAGACCTGTTTTGACTCGGAATTTCCAAGGGAAAAGAGACAACTTCATAAACAAACCATTAAATCCAAGATGAAACAAGAAACATATTGTGTCCCATTGATTATAAATTTATGCTTATTGTCCTAATGTTTTTGAAAGGTTAAGACCTATGTTGTGCAAACTGCTTTTATTGATTTTTGCTATCTGGTCTTTAATTTTTTTTCATTTATTTTATCTTAAAATTACTTTAATTTCTGAAAATAGCCCCTTTCCCTTCCCTTGTTTTTGTAACAAAGAATTTTTACAAAGAATAAAAAAGTCATTCAGCAAAACCAAATACATCAATAAAGTTTGAGAGATGTAATATTCCATGTACATTTTATTCTACCTCAGAATTTTCTTAGGTTTTTTTCTAGGGTTAAATTGGATCATTATATTAAATATATTCAGTTTTGGGGAACTTTTTGTTCTTGTTTATATTGTTGTAATCCGTGCATTTTTTTTATTGGGCTCACTTCACTCAGTGTCAATTCATATGTCTTCCCATAATTTTCTGAATTTATTTTATTCATCAGCAATATCAATACTAAACATATATGCACCAAGTGGCATAGCATCCAAATTCCTAGAGAAGTTAAGAGAGATGCAAGAAGAAATAGCAAAACTATATTAGTGGGAGATCTCAACTTTGCTCTCTCAGAACGAGATAAATCAAACCACAAAATCAATAAGAAGTTAAGGAGGTAAACAAAATGTTAGAAAAGTTAGGTATCTTAGGAGATCTTAAGAGAAAACTGAATGGAGACAGAAAGAAGTTTACTTTTTTCTCAGCGGTTTATGGAATTTATACAAAAATTGAGCATGTGTTAGGGCATAAAAACCTCAAAATCAAATGCAGAAAAGCAGAAATAGTAAATGCATTTTTTTTTTCAGATCATAATGAAACAAAAATCACATGAGATAGAAGGCCAGCTCATTTCCAAAATATATAGAGAATTAGCTCTAATTTATAAAAAATCAAGCCATTCTCCAATTGAAAAATGGTCAAAGGATATGAACAGACAATTCTCAGATGAAGAAATTGAAACTATTTCTAGTCATATGAAAAGATGCTCCAAGTCATTATTAATCAGAGAAATGCAAATTAAGACAACTCTAAGATACCACTATACACCTGTCAGATTGGCTAAGATGACAGGAAAAAATAATGATGATTGTTGGAGGGGATGTGGGAAAACTGGGACATTGATGCATTGTTGGTGGAGTTGTGAACGAATCCAACCATTTTGGAGAGTAGTTTGGAACTATGTCAAAAAGTTATCAAACTATACCCTTTGATCCAGAGTGTACTACTGGGATTATATCCCAAAGAGATTATAAAAGAAGGGAAAGGGACCTGTATGTGCACGAATGTTTGTGGCAGCCCTTTTTGTAGTGGCTAAAAACTGGAAACTGAATGGATGTCCATCAGTTGGAGAACTGAATAAATTGTGGTATATGAATATTATGGAATATTACTGTTCTGTAAGAAATGACCAACAGGATGATTTCAGAAAGGCCTGGAGAGACTTACACGAACTGATGCTGAGTGAAATGAGCAGGACCAGGAGATCATTATATACTTCAACAACAATACTATATGATGACCAGTTCTGATGGACCAGGCCATCCTCAGCAATGAGATCAACCAAATCATTTCCAATGGAGCAGTAATGAACTGAACCAGCTATGCCCAGAAAAGAACTCTGGGAGATGACTAAAAACCATTACATTGAATTCCCAATCCCTATATTTATGCCCACTTGCATTTTTGATTTCCTTCACAAGCTAATTGTACAATATTTCAGAGTCTGATTCTTTTGTACAGCAAAATAACGTTTTGTCATGTATACTTATTGTGTATCTAATTTATATTTTAATATATTTAACATCTACTGTCATCCTGCCATCTAGGGGAGTAAGAGGTGAAAATTGGAACAAGAGGTTTGGCAATTGTTAATGCTGTAAAGTTACCCATGCATATATCCTGTAAATAAAAGGCTATTAAATAAAAAAAAAAAAAAATAAAAAAAACAGAAAAAAAAAAAAAGAAAGAAATAGAAGGCCAGGAGAAAATATGCCAAAAGTTAATTGGAAATTAAATAATCTAATCCTAAAGAATGAATGGATGAAACAGCCAATCATAGACACAATCAATAATTTCATTCAAGAGAATGACAATAATGAGACAACACACCAAAATTTAGGGATCCAGCCAAAGTGGTTAAAAAGGGAAATTTTATATCTCTAGATGCTTACTTGCATAAAATAGAGAAAGAGAAGATCAATGAATTGGGCTTACAACTAAAAAAGCTAGAAAAAGAACAAATCAAAGACCCTCAATTAAATGCCAAATTTGAAATTCTGAAAATAAAAAGGGAGATTAATAAAATTGAAATAAAATAAAATTGAAAATAAGAAAAATTATTATTATCTACTCAGTTCTCGTTTCTTGTCACTAAGAAAAGGACTGCCACAAACATTATTGCACACATGGTTCCCTTTCCCTCCTTTAAGATTTCTGGTGTGCCAGCCCTTTTTGGTAAGAAACTGGTAACTGAGTGGATGTCCATCAGTTGGAGAATGGCTGAATAAGTTATGGTATATGAATATTATGGAACATTATTGTTCTACAAGAAATGATCAGGGAGATGATTTTAGAGAGGCCTGGAGAGACTTACATGAACTGATGCTAAGAGAAATGATTAGAACCAGGAGATCATTGTACACAGCAACATCAATATTATATGATAATCAATTCTGATGAACGTGAGTCTTTCCAACAATGAGATAACTGATGCCAATTCCAATGATCTTGTGAAGAAGAGAGCCATCTACACGTAAAGAGAGGACTGTGGGAAATGAATGTGGATCACAACATAACATTCTCACTCTTTTTGTTGTTGTTCACTTGCATTTTGTTTTCTTACTCATTTACTTTCTTTTTTTGATCTGATTTTTATTGGGCAGCAAGAGAATTGTATAAATATGTTTATACATATTGGATTTAACATATATTTCAACATATTAAATATATATTGGATTGCTTACCATCTAGAGGAAAGAGTGGGGGGAAGGAGGAGAAAATCTGAAACACAAGGCTATGCAAGAGTCAATGCTGTCAAATTATCTGTGCATATGTTTTGAAAATAAAAAGCATTAAAAAAAAAAAAAAAGATCTCTTTGGGATAAAAGCCCAGTAGAAACACTGTTAGATCAAAGGATATGCACAGGTTGATAACTTTTTGAGCATAGTTCCAAATTGCTCTCCAGAATGGCTGGATCCGTTCACAATTCCATCAATAATGTATTAATTAGTGTCCCAGTTTTCCCACATCTCCTCCAACATTGGTAATTGTCTTTTTCTGTCATCTTAGCCAATCTGACAAGTGTGTAGTGGTATCTCAGTTATCTTAATTTGCATTTCTCTGATCAATAGTGATTTAGAGTACCTTTTCATACGACTAGAAATGTTAAACCTAACTCTTGATAAATGACAGATTTATTAGATGAACTGAATTGAATATTTTAGAAAGGGGCTAGTTTTATTATTTTATTGAGGGAGCTAACTTCTGGTGTTTCCAAATTTGTTTGGAAGGGGACAAACATGACCCATGAAAGATTGCTGATGAATTCTCAAAAGAGGAACTCATTCAATCTGTTTTCACTTAATACTAAGTTTATACATTTACCAAATGCCAGCTTTTTTTTTCTTCCCCCAAAGTTATACCTCCCATTAAGGCCAACATCCTTGGCTCTTTCTACTAAAACCTTGGAGAATTTGCTTTTGGGTTCACTGGCTCTTGACTTTTTGCCTTATCTTACCAAGATCCATACCTCCATGCCACATTCTTGTGGAAGGGAGCCAAACTCCTCGCATTCCCACTTCTATAATATAAAAAGAATCATGAAAATATGCTTTAAATGCACAGATGAAAATGAGAAATGTAGAAGGGGACACAAATCAAGTGATTTTGCTGTTATAGCAATGCCAGTACTCATTTTAAATCCAAATCATCCTGATGAATCAGATCTCCACAACTTTGTTTACTATGTCCCCTCAGGGTTCTAGGTGTAGCCTATAGTTCTATGAAGTATATATTTTAGTGCTATGAACAATGTTGAGTCCCCATCAGTATGCTTTTTCTCAAAATTGCTAGCTGAGAGTCATTTTAATTAGTCAGTCTCAAGTAGTTTTTAGGAAGGAGTATTTACTAAGATGGTACAGTAAAAACTAATACAAAGAATTCCCCTCAGACTTCTGAGAAATATATGACACACTTCCATCAATACCTACAGAGAGATAATGGGTTTGAGCTTGGAAAGAACACGTGACAAAAGAGTAATATAGCTTCTGGTGGTTGAAAGTCCTTTTCTGTCTCTTGCAGAGTGTTCAGAAAGTTCCCCTAAGTCATCATGTAGCTTCCTTATTGAGCAACTTGTGGAGCTGTAAATCTATGTCCAATCTGTCCTTAGCTCCCAACATAGACACTGCTATTAACTGATCCAACGAGGCCCTTATGAAACAGATGGGAAGTCCACAATCCTCCAGACTCTGAGGCTCACAAGGACTTCCTCCCTACCCCCCACCCCAGTCACATAGATATTAAATAGCTGAGTTAAGATTTAAATTTATTCTTTCCTGACTCCAAGTATAACACTCTATCTACTATACCACCTGACAGTCTTCTTTTTTGGAGGAGATAGGTTCCCAAGTGTTACAAATTGTACATGTTTCCCAAATAGATCTATCCATTGAACTGACTTTCTTACCCTACTTCATCCCTCTAACCTCATCCCAGAGCATGTATTCACAAACAAGTTGTTCAAGGATGGATCAGGAGAGAAGAGGGAATAAGGAGAGACGCGGAATAAGGGAGAGATTGGAGGAGGAGAAGAAAGGGGAAGGGGAGGTGATGAAGAGTAGGCATAATACACTTAAGCTTCCTAGGACCTCCTTTCCTGACTCTGGGGAATGAGAAATTCCCTTAAGTCTTTAAGAGAATGGTTTGGATTTTGTATAATTTGCTCTCCACTATTTATTCATAACTACCATAACCCTCTTTGGACTAAGTTTACTATTTTGCTGTATAAACAATTGACTTATTGTATTGTGAACCCATACACTGAGTAGTCCAGATTTGATGATAATGATGATAATTTGATGATAATGGAGAATCAAAAGAGGGGTTAGTATAGAGGAAATGGATAAAACCTATGTGCTGTGTGTTTGGTAAAAAACATTTTCCCAGTAGTAGTCTTATAGGTCAAATAACTGTAGACTGCAGACGTCATTAAAAACATATGCTCATTATGACTCCATCTTTAAGGGATACCTCTACTATTTTAGAACTCGTGTCTCATCTAGACATGATGAGACCTCCTATACCACCAAGATGGTTTGATGAGATTAATTACAGGGAAATACCTCCCTTGGAATCATTTTAATTTTGGGCAACACCAAAGTTCCTCAAAGTTAAGACATTTTTTCTCTATCACCTGATAGCCTGTCCCTATTACTTAATCTCTGAAATAAGGAAAGTAGATGAGTCACCAGATCTGATAGGCTCTTTTTGCTGTCTACCCTAAAGCTATGTAAAACTTTCTACATCTGTGAATCTCTTTCTTCTGGCAAGTGCTCCTCTTGGTAGCTAAACTTTTTATCTTCTAGTCTTGCCTTTTGAGTTGCTGACCTCCAGTCAGAGTCTTTTGTGCCATTGTCTCCCATGTCTCACTCCCAATTCCAAAATTCTTCAGAGAGACCTTGAGAGTATCCTTATATCACTTCTGACCTCCTCAGTTGCTTTATGTGAGTTCTCAGTAACACCATTTTTTTAGGCAAAAGTAAGTTTATTGCCGGGAAAATTGAAAACTAATATGGCAGAAACTAGGCATTGATCCACACTTAACACCGTACACCAAGATAAGGTCAAAATGGGTTCATGACCTAGGCATAAAGAATGAAATTATTAATAAATTAGGGGAAACACAGGATAGTTTACCTCTCAGACCTGTGGAAGGGGAAGGACTTTATGACCAAAGAAGAACTAGAGATCATTACTGATCACAAAATAGAAAATTTTGACTATACCAAACTGAAAAGTTTTTGTACAAACAAAACTAATGCAGACAAGATTAGAAGGGAAGCAATAAACTGGGAAAATATTTTTACAGTCAAAGGTTCTGATAAAGGCCTCATTTCCAAAATATATAGAGAATTAACTTTAATTTATAAAAAATCAAGCCATTCTCCAATTGAAAAATGGTCAAAGGATATGAACAGACAATTCTCAGATGAAGAAATTGAAACTATTTCTAGTCATATGAAAAGATGCTCCAAGTCATTATTAATCAGAGAAATGCAAATTAAGACAACTCTAAGATACCACTACACATCTGTCAGATTGGCTAAGATGACAGGAAAAAATAATGATGATTGTTGGAGGGGATGCGGGAAAACCAGGACATTGATGCATTGTTGGAGGAGTTGTGAACGAATCTAACCATTCTGGAGAGTAGTTTGGAACTATGCTCAAAAAATTATTAAACTGTGCATACCCTTTGATCCAGCAGTGTTACTACTGGGATTATATCCCAAAGAGATTATAAAGAAGGGAAAGGGACCTGTATGTGCACGAATGTTTGTGGCAGCCCTTTTTGTAGTGGCTAAAAACTGGAAACTGAATGGATGTCCATCAGTTGGAGAATGGCTGAATAAATTGTGGTATATGAATATTATGGAATATTACTGTTCTGTAAGAAATGACCAACAGGATGATTTCAGAAAGGCCTGGAGAGACTTACACGAACTGATGCTGAGTGAAATGAGCAGGACCAGGAGATCATTATATACTTCAACAACAATACTATATGATGACCAGTTCTGATGGACCAGGCCATCCTCAGCAACGAGATCAACCAAATCATTTCCAATGGAGCAGTAATGAACTGAACCAGCTATGCCCAGAAAAAGAACTCTGGGAGATGACTAAAAACCATTACATTGAATTCCCAATCCCTATATTTATGCACACCTGCATTTTTGATTTCCTTCACAAGCTAATTGTACAATATTTCAGAGTCTGATTCTTTTTGTACAGCAAAATAACGTTTTGGTCATGTGTACTTATTGTGTATCTAATTTATATTTTAATATATTTAACATCTACTGGTCATCCTGCCATCTAGGGGAGGGGGTAGAGGGGTAAGAGGTGAAAAATTGGAACAAGAGGTTTGGCAATTGTTAATGCTGTAAAGTTACCCATGCATATATCCTGTAAATAAAAGGCTATTAAATAAAAATAAATAAATAAATACTTATTAAAAAAAAAAAAAAGCAATACTATATGATGATCAGTTCTGATGGACCTGGCCATCCTCAGCAATGAGATCAACCAAGTCATTTCCAATGGAGCAGTAATGAACTGAACCAGCTACGCCCAGAGAAAGAACTCTGAGTGATGACTAAAAACCATTACATTGAATTCCCAATCCCTATATTTATGCCCACCTGCATTTTTGATTTCCTTCACAAGCTAATTGTACAATATTTCAGAGTCTGATTCTTTTTGTACAGCAAAATAACGGTTTGGTCATGTATATTTATTGTGTATCTAATTTATATTTTAATATATTTAACATCTACTGGTCATCCTACCATCTGGGGGAGGAGGTGGGGGGTAAGAGGTGAAAAATTGGAACAAGAGGTTTGGCAATGCTGTAAAGTTATCCATACATATAATTTGTAAATAAAAGGCTATTAAATTTAAAAAAAAAAAAAAAGTAAGTTTGGCATTCACACAATATGGTCAGTCCATCAGAGTTAAACTCTTTCGGCAGTGGAGTATAAATGCTTGGCAATTCACATTGAGAAAGGACCTCAGTTTTGGTACCTTATCCTGCGGAGTCATCTTCAGAGTCTTCCTAAAACAATTCAAATGGAAATGATTATGTTTCCTGGCACTAATATACTGTCCAAGTTTAACAGGACTAAAATATTGGTCAGTATAACAGCTCTGTAGACCTTTAATTTGGTAGGGAGAATAATATACCTTCTTTCCCACACTCTCTTTATAAGCTCCCTGAAGGGATCTTGGGAATGCATATGCCAACCTCATCATCTATATGGACATTCCTTGAAAGTATATTTCCAAAATAAGCTGAATTGATGCACAGCATTCAAAATTTCTCCATTTGGTATAATTGGTGGTTCTACATATGCATGATATGGTGTTGGCTGGTGAAGAACTTGTGTTTTAGTAATGTTAACTGTTAGGCCAAAATTAGCACAAGGATCAAAAAATTGATCCATACTTTGTTGTATCTCAGCCACAGAGGCTGCATTAAGTGCACAATCATCTGTGACCAAAAAATCATGCACCAACTTTCCCTCCACTTTAATCTTGGCTTGTAAGCTTTTCAAGTTAAATAATTTATCATCTGGATGGTAGTTGACCTTGAAACCATTTTCATCCTTGTTGAAGACATCCAACTGATGAGGAACGAGAATTGAGGGTAAGAGGTCCATGTCGCAGATTCCTTTCAAAAGAATTCGCAAAACTGAAGTTTGTGGCTAAAGGAGATTTATTTGCACTAAGAAGACAGCTTTCTTGGTGAGGAAAGAATCCTGTTAGCATGATTTTGCAAAGATGGGTTTACATTGAGAAGAAAATATTTTCATAAATGGGCTAAATCCAGAAAAGCAAATAGCTCCTGATTAGGAATTAGCAAAGGTGGATTAAGAAAATAGCTTTCTTAGCGGGCAAACTCCTGATTGGAATTTGGCAAAGATTCTGGATTCAGAATCATCTTTTATTAACCTTCTGAAGTTTTATCGGGGTTTGGTGAGGCCCCTGAGCTGGGAACAGTATAACAACAACAGATAAAAAAGCTGCTTTTAGAGACAGAAGGTCTTAAAATAGCCACTTATGAAGCTGAAACTCAGGTAATAAATCTGAAACTAGAATTGAAAAGTAGTCAAATAGAAATCACAAGATTAGAACATTTCAGGGAATTACAGCCTGAACTAGATGAATCAAAAAAATGAATGAAGAAGTTGATGTCCTTCATAGTGCAAGTTAGAGAAAAAGATATCCTTGTTTAAGTACAGACAGAGATTATAGAGGACTTGATTAAGGCTTTGCATGTGCAGTTGGAAATGGAAGCCAAAGAGCATGAAGAAAAAATTAAGCAGTTGCAGATGGAGCTTTCTGAAATTCAATGGAAACCAGAGGTGGAAGAAGCTAAATCTAAGCAGCAAATTCAGAGAAAACTCCAAGCTGCACTTATTTCCAGAAAAGAGACCTTGAAAGAAAGCAAATGTCTCAAAGAAGAGTTGTCCTTGGCCAAAAATAATATTCAAACTCTCACAAAGACTCTGGCAGATGCAGAGGACCAAGTTTCTGCTCACTGTAAAAAAGGGATGTATAATTAAACAAATTGACTATTCTTCAGGAAGAGAAAGAGAGACTTATTGCAGAAGTGGACAGATCTTTATTGGAAAGTCAAAATATCTCAGTAGTTCTTGTGAAAGTCTGAAGCTGACTTTAGAAGGTCTTACTGAAGATAAGAAACTAATGAAGGAGAATGAATCTTTAAAATGTACCCAGGTTGCTGAAAACACTGAGTGGCAGGAAAAGAACAATTCAATAGAAGGTGGTGATTATACCCCTGGCCAACATCTCCAATTGAATGAGATTACTTATCATGAATGGGTGTGGCCCCTCCCAGTGGCTGGGAGAGCTTGAGACTCAGGAACACCCTTCTTCCCCCCAACTTCCCAAAGGTTAAAGGAGGACACAATTTACATAACAACAACATTGCTTAAAACATCATGCTAGAAAGAATTGGAGCAAGCACATAGCCTTGCTTTACTCCTTGGATAACTGGGAAAGTGTTAAATATTCCATTATCCAGAATTTATATAAGCATATCATCATGAAATTGACATAAAATAGTAATGAACTTCTCTAGGCAATCAAAAAAGTTTGTTAAAAAATTATGTTGCTGTTTCTGAGTCACTAAATAACTTTACACAGATATACATGATTGAGAAGGCATAGACGCAGAAAGATAAAAAACAAATCGTTTCAAAAGCAAAAATAACACTTTGGACACTGATAGACATGATTATCTGCCTCACACAGATGCCCAAATTGGCCTACCAATGATTCAAACAAGCCTTTCATCATGCATAAAGATGATGTTTGGAGGGACTGTTCCACCAATATATGATTTATATTGTTTCTTTCTCCTTCCAAAGATAAAATTCAATGCAAACAATAATCTGTTGCAAGCTAGACTTCCTTTTATTGATATGGATGGTCACTGAGAAATTAAAAGACTATGGATGGTGTGAAGTTACAAGTATGAATTGACAATAAGCCAATGTCAAATTCTAACTTATGCCAAGTTGGATACAGCTTGCCAGAGATGAGTGGCAGCACTAACCAACGATGTACATTACTAATCTAGGTAAGATTAATAGGAATGCAAATATCCTTCCCAGAAGACCACATAGTACTTCAATATGACAGAATACTAATAGCACAAGTAAAAATTGCTAAAATAACCCTCTTTTTAGAGGTTTTTTTGTAATGATTGGTGAAGAAAGCAGAGGAATCACAAAGGAATACAAGCCGAGTGGTGAGGAGGTAAAGGCAAAGGACTTAAATTCCAATATTTTGTCTAGGTAATGACATAATCTGGGACTGTGCAACGTATCACTTTGTAAGACTATTACTGATTTCATATATGGTAACAGAGAGTGGTTGCTATTAGCCAGTACATATTGTTCTATGATCACACTCCATGAAGATTTTGAATCTAGGGGTCAAGAAATTCCTTAGAATTTATATTTCCCTAGAAAATATAACTCATTTATTGATGGAACTGATCATATCATCACAAGCATACCCAATCAGGAATAGAAAGTTTCCATGATTGTTCAATTTTGCCAGGATCTATTTGAAAAAATACAGAATCTTGGAAAGTACAGTGGTCAAGGAAATGTCAGCTTTGGTTGGCATTAAGGCATTTAGAAAAATATCTTAGCACTTTCTATGAGACTAACGATCTGAAAATTGTGCTAGATACACTGAGACTAGAACAAAAATCTAAGTAGGGTCAACATGTGGCTTTATGCCTTGGCTCGCAAGGCAGAGAGTGTGTGGACCCTGGAAGAAGAGAGACAAAAGCAAGAGAGAGGGGAGGCGCAGAGGGGAGGCAAGATGAAACAATCTGATCAAGCCTCATTTTAATGAGTGCAATAGTACAGGTATATATAGCAATAGGAAAGGAAGCAGGGTTGTGCACTTAGTACAGGGTCCAGGGTCCTAGACAAAGGATTGGTTTCCCGCCCAAGGATGAGCTGATCAGGTGTCTTTAGTCACCTAGGAAGCTCCAGGATGTGATTAGGAGATACCTAGATATCTGTCTATTCAAGGTTAAGGCAGTCTTTGGAATGTGGCCTTATTACCTGTATGGCCTTATCACCTGTAGATTAGTGCTGGCTCCCCACAGCTTTACATTAAAAAAAACCTCAACCAAGAATAATGCCAACTGATCTTACACTTCATTTGCTAATTTTTGGGTGTATCATGATATACCTAATTGAACGAAATGAGGTGAAATCTTTCAAGACAGTTGTGAAAATCAAGGCTTCATCTATTTCAAAGTTTGAGTAGGCCTGAAGGACTTTAAGCATTAAGTCAAGGGCAAGTTAAGCCCCTTCCCTGATATCCTCCTGAGGGCATACTTAAGCCCCCTCCCTGCTATCTTCCTGAGGGCATACTTAAGTCCCCTTCTTGTTATCCTCCCTATTTCAAATATGGGCAACTATGTACTTATTGGTCAAGTTCAATTTCTTGGTTAGTTCCCATGTTTAGAATGTAAGATCTTCAGACAATGAGGATGAGGGTCAGTGGTGGGAGGGGGTATTTGCGTTAGGGATAAAAAGTGTTGACCCTGCCCCCTAGGGTGCCTCCTCCCTTCGATTGTCTGCTCCATGGATGGGACTCCTGATTCTCGCAAGATCATATTATAAACTTTGCTTTGCTTCGAGATATCTCTCCAGCTTTTTAAAAGTTGAATGCTGTCTGAACCACACAGTTTTGGGGGCTTGTCCAGGATCACATTACTTGTGGTGAGTAGGTGAACCCCTGGGGTGCTGGCGGGGTGGCGCCCTGCCCTGATTTAGGCAGCCTGCCAGTGTCCAGGGCTTCTCCTTACTCCCCAAGGTAAAGTGAGCCTGAGGTGGAGAAACTCAGAGCTAAGCAAAGGGAGAAACTCCGCGGTAAAATCCCAACTGGTTCCGTGGAGGACAGGTATCAGTCAAGTAATTTGTTGCGCATCAACCCAGAGGTAAGCCCCCTGTGAGACCCTTGAGTCTTAAACTCTGGAGGGGTCTCTGGACAAGATTGGCTTGGCTAGGCCTTCTAGGGTGACTGGAGTCAATTGGCGATTTTGGGCATTTTTCTGTCCAAATTCAATAGGTGTGGCCCAGTCCCAGCCAGCCCTCGCAGAGAGAAATGAGAAAAATGATCAGAAAATACCAGTAGATAGTCCCTTGGGAGACAAATTAAGTAATTGGAACGAACTGCCAAAATATCTAAGAAAAAAGGAAAAGATAAGGTATTGTTGTTTTACCTGAGGTGACAAAGATATTGGTGAAGGCACTATTAAAGACTAGGTGTGCCAAAAACTGAATTTGTACCTGAAAGAGAAGGAAAGGATTTAATCCATCAGCCCCTCCAAGGGCCCTTGGGGCCAGGAGGAGAACTTATGTTTATTTTGAATTCTCTCTTCCCACAAGAGGAGACTGGACTAATTAGAAGTGCAGCTATGAAGGAGTGGGACAGAAGAAACCCTGCAGCTGCAAGAGAACTTTTAGCTGACCAGAAATACCTTTAGCAGATCGCAATTGGGAGCACAATCACCCTATACATCAGGGAAGTATGGAGGATCAAGAGAGTGAAGATGGCAGCTTCTTTCCTTTCCCTCCCACATGTCCTGACCTGCAGTAGAGCCCCATGGGACCAAGGGAAAGAAACTGCTATTTGGTGAAATTCATTATTTTAAATATGATGGCAAAAGTGTTTTTATATTATGCCATGTTTGGGATTTTAAGTTAAAATATAGGTTATTAAAACAAAATGCTGGTAGTTTACCTTAGGGGAGGTTGGGGTTGTATCTCCCTACTTAGATGGTGTGTATTCTAGCGGTATTGGGTAATTTATAAGTGGGTTATGCTTTAAAAACTTGTCATCTCTGTTGGGCATATATAAGTTTTATGAAATTTGGTTCAGTTTGCGAACCTTGAAGTTTAAAGTTTAAAAAAAATTTTTTTTGACTTAAAGATGAGGGACAAGAAAGATTGATTTGCAAAAGCAATTAATAGTTTAAATGGAGCATCTAGTATTGGTTTGGGAGTGTTGAACATATGTTGGAGAACATTTAAGCAAATAAGCTTTGGAACAGGAAGAGATGGTATGAGAGAAAAAGAGAGGAAAATAGCTGTCGAGAAATGGAGAAGCAAAAGGCACAATTCCCTAGTGAATGTGCCGTTTGCCATGGGAAAAGGAGATATATCCCATGAGGTTGGGGCCTGTCTTGAGCTGGCAGATTGGATCCTGGGAAATGGCACCCTAAAAAGTTAGCTGTGATAAGTTAGGGTCGGGAAGCATGGTGGAGTGGGGAAAGGGTGGCCACGTGGAGAGGGACCTTGTCAGGTGATCTAATCTCCCTTCCCCATTAAGTATGGTGGCTGCAACACCTTGCTGGTTCGGATATCAATTGCTTCTACTGTTTAAAGGAACGGCCTACATTTATATAGTGTTAATAACGGAATGTTTTATTTTTATTTTTCAAGTCTATAGCTGCTCTAAGAAGTTTGTTGGTGAAAGCGATTTATTTCTACTAAAATCCCATCTGTCTAAAGCAAATTACTTAATGCTCATTTACGTGCATGATAGACTCCTTGTTTAAGGAAGACTATAAAAATATCTAGAGCAGGATTTTAATCTGATCTGATAATTTGTTAGGGTTATTTCCAAAAATTGAATGAAGAGAGTATTGATGTTAAATCTGAAAGATCTAAAAGTTTCTTTTATGCGGAAACGGGATGGACAACATGCGATTTAGAATTTTTTTTTTCTTTGTATTTGAGTATTTTAAAGGCAAAATGATCTGTGTAATGTTAAATTTAGAACTATCTAAGCAGTGTAAGCTGTGAACTTTCTAGGATGAACCCTATACTATGATTCTTTACAACATGATTCATCTGAAGCCTTGATAAATGATAATTGCTGTAGGAGATAAGATCTTTTGGGACTGCAGCTAATATTTGCTGGGAATTTTGAATTCAGGTGTGACTGCATAGGTCATAAGGTGGAATTGTTAAAACTTAAGGACAGTTACCTAAAGTAAAACTGCCTTAAAAAAATATTTTAATTTGTGGCCAAACTTTGGTTGCTGCTTTACCTTTTTACTTTCTGGAGCTAGAGTCTCTTTATCTAAAGGTTTACTTCGCCCAGGTACTTGGGGCCACTCCCACCTTGCCTTTTGAAAAAAATGGGAATCTCATCACGCCCTGATTACCCTAAGGTTTAGGTCTAGAGCCTTTTACACTGTATGTTGATAGAAGGCAGGGCTATCTCTGGAACCCCAATCCTAGGCCCCTGACTTACTTATCAAAGATCTATATTGTCTTTAGATGCATTTTTCATGTTTTTGCATGATCATGTGTGTGTGGGGCTCTATTGAAAGAGAACTTTTGACACCCAAACAATTCCCCATTAAATACTGAAGAAAATGAAATGAAGGGGAATTCACTCCAGGTGAAGGGAAGGAGGCTTATAGGATCAGCTGCCCATGTTGCATTGCTGATTGATTTTCAAAGGAAAGTAAGAGGATTCACAAGAATCCCCAATGCCTGGGGGAGTAAATTGGTTTATAGATGGATCTTCCAGAGTAGTAGAGAGGAAATTCTTTTGAGGAAAGGGGAAATAGATTAGCTGGAGACTAGGAGATTTCTCATCTAATGGCCTTGATACCTGTACTTCCCCCTAGTTTACCTGTACTTCCCCCTAGTTTACCCTCTCACAGTTTTACCCAGAAAGAAAAAGAGAAGGCCTCGACTCTCAGAGCAGTTGGGAACTTGGAAAGACAATGGCTCTTATCTGATGGCAGAGAGGTACTGACCAAAGCAAGTATGAGGCAGGTCCTTCAGCAACTGCACTAGGGCAGTCACTGGGATGTCTAAAACCTGTGTAATGCTGTGCTGACAAGGTATGTTTCCCCTGGCCTATATACTATGGCCTGACAACTGGTGGACGGTTGTCTCGTTTGTCAAAGGACTAACAAACCTAACCCTAACCCTAACCCTAAAGCATCCAGGTGGACTTCACTGAGCTGCCACCAGTGGGTCGCCTCAAATACTTGCTGATCATAGTGGACCATCTGACATCATGGGTGGAGTCATTCCTTTTAGCCCGAGCAACTGCCTCAACTGTAAGGTCTTATTAGAACAAATTATTCCTAGATATGGAATAGTGGAGAGGGTAGACTAGGATCAGGGAACACATTTTCTGCCCAAGTATTGCAGAATCTGATTGGGGCCTTAGAAATCACTTGGGATCTCCACACCCCTTGGCATCCTCCCTCTTCTGAAAAAGTAGAAAGGATGAATCAAGAAATAAAACACCAACCGACTAAATTACCTTTAGAGACCCCCACTACCTTGGACTAAATGTCTTCCTCTTGCTGTGGTCAGAATCGGAACCAAGCCACATAGAGATAGAAGGCTTTCACCTTATGAATTATTTAATGGCCATTCTCTCTCCAGGCTTGTCCTATGGGAAACTGGGACCCTATCTTAGAGACAAAGGATTTACTTCCTAAGAAATATTTTAAGTCATTGCTAGGACTGAGAAGCTGACTCCGTGCTGGGATGGACCCTACCAGGTGATACTGACCTCTGACACTACAATTTGCACCCAGGAACGAGGCTGGACACATCACACCAGAACAAAAGGACCTGTGATGCCACCTTTGTTGGAGTGGACAGTTGAAGATGGGGAGACCTCACATTACATTTGCAGAGGGGTCCTCCACTGAATGGAAACACAAACTCTGAATCCAGTGCATTTTTAACTGTATGACTTTATTTACATTAATTACTTTGGGAGACCCTCATGGGGCTTTCCCTGAGCTTTGGGTTTGCCTATTTCCTTATGATAGCCATAGAAACCAGAGAATAGAACCAGCTCCTCCTGTTCATGCAGAATATAGGGAGAACTTTTAACATATCAAATTGTTGGATCTGTGGTAGATCCCAACAATTGAGCTAATGGCCATGGGTACCTGTCCCCTTAAACCCAGCCTGGATCCTTAGTAACATCCCAAATTCATAATGGGATTGATTTCTGGAACTTAGAAGAGAAACATCAGTGGCCATTGACAGAAGATAGGTTTTGTTAAACAGGTCAAAGTTTGAAGCTGGGAAATAGTGTATGTGAGTGGACTTAACTCTGGACAAGGTAAAATACTTTTTCTTTCCTTATCTTGTAGTGGACACTGCAGTCGTCGTTTGGAGCTTTTGGGAGCTCTGGCACAATTCCTTAGGAATTGCTGTGGATTGACAAAAGGCTTGCTTTTTGTCTGCTCTATCTCTAGGAGATATAAGGGAGGCTGCAAGGATTTGGAAAACTAAGTTTTTATCTGTCTAGACATCAATGGGGACACCTGGGAAACATGGGGCTCTGTTTCCCACATTTGGAGAACCTCTAACCTAATGGCCAGTTGCCAACTGTAGCTGGAGGAAGGAGCAGGGTTTATGGAAATGTCAGTATGTCACCTTTGTGGGGGAAAGCTGGTGGGAGCAGCAACTTTGGTTTGGCCTTATAGCTCTCAGTAGTGTTATTACTCCCTATCTGCATACCTTGTTTGATCTGATTGATAACCAGAATAGTCTAAAACTCTTTATCTAGAACGATTAGGTTGGAAGAGAAAGCTGAAGGATCTGTTAGGTTGATGGTTGTGACTGTTGTTTACATACCCTCCTTCTAGGACTTCTGGTGATCTTTTCCAACACCATGTTCATTTATATTGTTTGCTATTCCGCTACTTGCGTGTACAATTCATGTTTGTTATACCACATCGAGCCTGCACTGACTGTGGGGAGAGTCATCCCTAATAGCCTCTGCGTTATTGCTATGTGCTTGTGTAATACCTTCCATGCTGATGGGTTTGTGCATAATAAGACCCTTCAGCCCAGAAACCCGCTAGCAAACCCCACTTCCCTTTGGTGCTTTTCATCTCCCTTCCTGAGATGTCAGGGAGGGCGTGATCATCTCCTTTTTAGTGCTTTCACTGCCTTTCCTGAGAAGTCAGGGAGGCTGTGATCACCTCCCCTTGGGGGCTCTGACCTCCCTGAGGAGTCAGGGATGGCATGAACACCTGTGTTCTAAAATAAAAGAAAGCGGGAGATGTAATGGGCTGAGGTTTGAGTTGATGCACTGAGCTCCCAAGTACATGAGGCTAAATAGTAATTGGGCTATACTCTATTAATATACATGATTGGATAAAGAATGGTCCCTGCCCACTCTCTGTGCAAGTCCTGATGTGTTGTATAGGAAATGACGATTTTGGTGGGTGGAGAGAGAGAGACAGGAAGAGAAGCTGGGAGAGATTGGGCCTGGGTTCCATGCTCCTAGCTGCTGGTCGTGTGGCTGCTGGTCTAGCTAGCTTCTTGACTCAGCTGCACACATTGCTATTGCCCATTCTCTTCCACCTCCGATCCTTCTTCACTGAGAATAAAGACTGATGATTTTCCCCTAACCTGAATTCCTGATTCCTGCTAATTTAAAAATACACAATCTTCACAGATAGTGTTAAAAGGATGGGAGCCAGTGGTCCAAGAGGACCAACAGGAACCAGAAGGGGATGAGGAATTCTATAGGGAATGTGAAGTTATGCTACAAGAATTTGAAGAGATCTCAGTGTACAAATAAGAGGGGGGACTGAAGGAGATGAGGTGAGATCTTTCAAGACTGTTGTGAAAATCAAGTAAGGCTTCAAAGTTTGAGTAGGCCTGAAGGACTTTAAGCATCAAGTCAAGGGCTTACTTAAGTCCCCTCCCTGCTATCCCCTAAAGGCATATTTAAGTCCCCTTGTTATCCTCCTATGACATCAGTGTCTTTCTGTTTAGGTCAAATATGGGCAACTATGTACTTATTGGTCAAGTTCAATTTCTTGTGTAGTTCCCCAGTTTAGAGTGTAAGATCCTCAGCCAATAAGGATGAGGGTCAGTGGTGGGAGGGGGTATTTGCTTTAGGGATAAAAAGTGTTGACCCTGCCCCCTAGGGTGCCTCCTCCCTTCAATTGTCTGCTCGATGGGTAGGACACCCGATTCTCGTGAGAACGTATAATAAACTTTGCTTTGCTTCTAGATATCTCTCCAGCTTTTTTTTTTTTTTTATTAAATACTTGTTATGCCAAAGTTCCCTTTTAATGGGGTGACCGGTTCCTCCAATTGTCCTATTTCGTAATTCTGCCTTAAGGTTATGACTGTCCCCTCCTAATGGTTGAGAGAGGGTTTTTTTTTTTATGTCATTAGAATATCAGTAACCTCCTTCTATTAGGTTATCCCCACCTAGGTCCCTCCATTGTTGTTATTCCATAAAAGGCTCCCTGCCCAGAGACTCTTTGAGATGATAGTCTCCTCTAGCCCTGGGATCCGTTGGTCCCAATATTTCTCTCCATTTAATAAATTATTGAATTGGTCTCTAATCTATGTCTTGCTCAGTTTCTTTGGCATTACACACTGTGCCAGTATTAAATGGCACACAATGCCATTGATTTTATATTTTTCAAGACAGAGGGAAATTCCTTCTTAGTCTGCTTTTCCTCCTAACACTTCATCTCTCATATCTGTTTATACACAGACATTGTAATATACTCATATATTTTTTCTTAAGTTGTTGTTTCTGCATTTTGCCTTATCCACAAAGAGATGCAGACAGATCCACAAAGAGCTATGTAGAAATAAAGTTAAATATGAATCAAATAGAGCAAAATCTTTGTCTAAATGTTAAGAATTTTCCTTACTCAGGGTTTATTTCATTTCAAAATTCAGAGTAGGGAACTATGTGGAACTAAGGGATCATTATATTGTCTCTAGGCTTAAGATGAACTAATTATTGTGACAAAATGTGCTACTTGAAAGACAGGTTTGATTTTTTTTGGGTTCATATTGATGATTTAATTGGTATATGGAATTTCTGTTAAGGAAATACATTTATCAAAGGATATCTTTAGCTGTTCAGTAACTTATTTTCTTAAGAGTTGGTTGGTAAACCAAGAGATTAAATGGCTTTCCCAGGGTCACAGAGACTATGTATCAGAGGGGAGAATTTGAACCTAGGATTTTTGACTTCATAGTAAGTCCATTTTCCCATTGTTTCACTCCCAAAGGCTAGTTCTATATTCACTACACCATATTGGCTAATTTCTTTCATACATGCATACACATGTGTCTATCCCTAGTAGCAGTTTTTCTGGTAGTAATAAATTGGAAGCAAAATAGAATGTCTATTGATTAGGGAATGACTAAATAAAATGTGATACAAGAATATGTGTATGAGATCAGCCCAAATAACCCAATCCAACTGATGAAATCAGAGTATTTGAAGTTACTTTTAAGTGTGTAGGAATAAAATGTCCTTTCAGAATTTAAGTGGCCACTTTGTAAATTACTATCAGGAAACTAGATTGAGGATTAGCAAAGATAATAGGCTTGTTTTTGAATGAACATTCTCTGGATTCCTCTTTTTACCACTTATTTATGAAGACAAATGGAAAGGGAGAGTGATGAGATTGGCCAGGCAGAGTTGTGCGAACCCCTTCATAAAAGAATTTATGAACCTGAAAAGTTAGACTGTCAAAAAGAAGTTTATGGCTAGGAGCCCGATTTACTTAGAAGCAAGGTCCTGACAGAGAAGTAAAGGTCTAGCAGAAGAGTCCTGGAAGAAAGCTAAAAGGAGTTAATGCTGAAAAGAGAATGCAGACAGAGGGTCCTCGAAGACAGCTATGCCAAGAACAGAGAGAGAGAGGTTCCTTGGCATACCATGGCATGTCCTGCTTTTGGCCCTCTGCAAGGAATGAGCTCCAGAGTTGCTCTTTTAAAGAGATCTGAGACTGAAGTTGCAATTGAATGAGGTCACTGCTCCCCAGGCCTAGATTTCCAGCAGAATGGGACAGCTTACTGAGAGTGGTTGAGCCAATTTTCAGCTCTAACAGAGGTCGATAGAATCTAGATCTCCAGTTCAGGCTAAGTAGTGTCACCAAGATAACATAATGAAATCACCTTATCATGATTCCCTGGGGCAGGTCTTTAGCAGAGGCAGGGGTCAAGAGGGTTTCTCCCCTTCGAGGAGTTCTCGAGCATTTACCCCAAAGTCAAGACAGTTTCAGGGTTCCTCACCTGAAGAGGATTTAGCTGCAAAGAAACCCAGCTGTGAAGTAGGTAGATAGGGAGGGAATTTCTTACTGCCTTCTCTTAGCAACAACACATAACAGAAACATATGATTAGAGGGGAAATCTGCTTGCACATAGTCTAAGATACATACGACTATAAAGATAGTTAGCTATTATTAAAATAAAAATTGAATTTTTCTCATTCAAGTTTCATGTAGCCCTAAAATGTACCCGCAGACTTTCCAATGATCATCATCACCAGAGGGAACACACTCCTCCCTACTCTAAGGGAGAAAAGGCCCAGCCTTCAACTCGGCGGGAGGTCAGGTGGGGGCGGGTGTTCGGCGCTTGCTCCATTTCCCTGTTCTGTGGTGGATGTGCTCGGCGTTCGGCGGACCTCCCTGGCGATGCTGGGGAACTCAGTAGCTGGAGGAACCGCGCTCAGCAGGCCGGCGTCCCGTCCTATCGGCAGCTCCCTTGGCCTGGCATCTGGGGGCTGTGGTAGAGAAAAGGAAGGAGATCCCACGGTTGGCTGACAGCATTTTGTTTTCACCGGGCCTGGTGAGCGGCGCCGAGGAGAGCATGAGGCGGTGATTAGACTCGGCCTGATTTACGGAAGCGCCATGAACCTGTTGCCCTGTAACCCTCACGGAAATGGTCTCCTTTTCGCCGGCTTCAACCAGGATCACGGTGAGGAGTCCGCGTCGGCTGACTTTTGTCAACCTTCCGTCCGCTTTGGCTAGGCCTGCGCCGTTCTTTGCTCATCTGCCTCCTTTTCCTTCCCCTCTTCTTTGCTCGGCCCTACAGAGCCCTTGGATAACGGCCTCGACTGTATCCTCTAGCCGGCCGATTGCGGCCCAGCCAAAGGAGCGGGGCGGCTCTGGCCGGATTCTGGGCCTAAACTCCGGCCTAAGACAGCCTACACCCGCCCTGCCCTAGAACAACCTGTCTTAAGCTCCCGAGCTGAGGAGAGAAGTTTGGGAAACCCTTAGGCAGGTTTTCTTTTCTCTTAGGCCTGCGAGTTTGCCCTTTCACCCCTGTTTTCCATTCCTTTTCCTTTCTGCCCCTATCTAGGTCTCACCCTCTTCCTGATGCGCCGCCGCCCTCCTTCTTCCCCCATCCCCAGTTTATAATTCGCCTTCTCATCTTTGCTTGAACCGCTGCAGTTTTGACTGGAGAAAACCTTTTTCCATCTTTTTAAAAAGCAAAAACAGACAAAAACCTTTGGCATGAATTAGTGGTACGTTCCAAACATTATTTGGAGGTTCCTGTCCCTTCCCCTTCTCTCCCTGCCTCCCTTGAGGTTTTTAGGAAAATTCCCAGTACTAATAAATTGAGACATTTTGCTTAATTTCCCAAATACTTTTTTTTCCTTCCATTTTCAGGTTTCCTACAAACAGGACTTTCAGAGATTGTCACAGTAACTACCTGTAGTTTTTTACCTTCCTCTTGAAAGGAATCCTAATTTAAAAAACTTGTCATTTAACTAGTTTGCATCGTTGTCTACCATCCTCTCTTGCCTCCTCACTCCGTTAATTTACCTTATTTTCCATGTAAGATTTGAAGAAAAATGTAGAGTATTTTTGACTTTAAAGTTATGTATTATTCTGACTTTTAACTACAGTATTAAGTTTTCTAGTAATGTTGGGGATGATGATGAAAAACAGATTTTGGGTTTCTGAGCTCCTTTTCTGAACACCCCCAACATTCCCCAGTTGATGGGTATTTATTTTGTTTCCAATTTTTGCTATCATAAAGTGCTGTAAAAAATATTTTTCCATGGGGACTTTCTATTTTTTGGTTTTTGTTTGTTTTTGTGGCATTTGGGGGGTTAAGTGACTTGCTCAGGGTCACAAAGCTAGATGTGTTAACTGTCTTTGAACTAAAGTCCTTCTAAATTCAGGGTCGGTGTTCTATCTACTGCACTATCTAGCTGCCCTATGGGGACTTTTATTAACAGTAGCTTTGAAGTATAGAAATTTTAGTCACTTTATTTTGCATAATTATAATTTGTTTTCCAAAATGGTTGCACCAATTCATAACTCCATCAAGAATGCATTTGTGTGTCTATGATCCCAAAATCTCTGCAGCATTGACAATTGCCATTTTTTTTTTTTTTTGGTTCACCTTTGTCCATTTTCAGGGTATGAGATAAACAGCTTTGATTTGCATTTCTTTTATTAGTGATTTTAAACATTCATTCATTTGATTGGAATTACTTTGCAATCATCCTTTTGAGATCTGTCTGTATCTTCTGAACACTTGTCTATTTAGGAATGACTGACTATTCATCTATTTTTATTTATAAAGCTTGAACCTTTATCAGAGAAATTTGTAATTGCCTCTTTCCCTTATTTGATTAACATTTCCTACTTGTAGCTGTGGGAGGTATGTGATCTCTCTCTTTTTTTTAATAACATGATTTTTAATATTAAAGGCACATCCATTTAGAATGTATTGTGGAACATAGTGTAAGATGACTTGGAACATTTTCTGCAGCTGTTTCCTACTTCCACTGTTTAAACCTGTCATCTCTGCCTACTGGATTCCTTGGCTTTCTTCAAGTTCTGGCTAAAATTCCACTCTCTACAGGAAACTTGTTCTAATCCTTCTTAATTGTAGTCCTTTCCCTCTCATTATTATTTCCAATTTTTCCTGTATATGGCTTGTCTGCAAGTTAGTTGCAAGTTGTCTCTCCCAATTAGATTGTAGGCTCTTTAACAAGAGTATTCCCATCACTTAGCACAGTGCTTGGAAAAGTAATTAATGTTTATTGATGAACTGACTTGACAATAAGTTAGTAAGTCACCGTTAGTAAGTTTGGAAGTTTAGAATTTACCTAGCTCTTAACCTCCTCTAACGTCTAGCCCTTTTTAAAATTTATCTTTGCTTTTTTTCTTTTATTTAAAAATTTTTTAAATTTCATTTTTATCATTACTTTTTAAAATTAATAATTTATTTTTCTCTCATTGAAAAAAATTGTAACACATACCTGTAGTCAAGCAAAATGAATTTCTGAATGGCTGAGCCCCCAAAATATGAGGGTGCTTATTTTGCATTATTACCTCTCTGTCATTAGATAGGTATCCTACTTCATTTGGAACCATGGTTGGCTATTAAAAAGTTTCAAGACTTTCAGAGATATTTATTTTTTACAGTGTTGCTATTGTACTTTTAGTTTACTTTCTTGACTTCTATCTCTATTTCTCTGCTCTTCTCTTCATGTTTATAATAGACTGAGCTCCCATCTCAACATAAACTCATCTGTGACTATAATCTCTTTTTTTATTAAATCTTTTTTAATTTTCAAAAGATATGCATTGATAATTTTTAAACATTAACTCTTGTTAATGGTTATGTTCTAATTTCTTCCCTTTTCCCACCCACTTTCTTAGATAGCAAGTAATTCAATATATGTTAAATATGGTAGAAATATGTTAGGTAGAAGGGGGCTTGGCCTCTGAGGCAAGAGGTTGTGTCTTACAGATGTTAGATCTTTTTTTAGGATACAGTACTAATCCAGGTGTCTCCCTTCTGTGGATCCACCTAAGCAGTGCTGAGTAGACTAGGTACAGGGTAATCCCAGAAGAGAGTAAATGGCCAGCTTCGCCAGAGGTGAGGAAAAGGATGCGGAGAGAAGGAGAGAGAGAGGCAGGGATGCAGAGAGAGACTCAGAGGCATACATACACCTGCTCTTGCTTCCTGCTAACCCCTGCTGACATTACCCATAAAGAAAAGCTGTTTGGCACTTTCCCATTGGTCTCCTCTCCATGTCTTTCGGGGAAGTTTGATATGTATGGCCCTGGCAATCAGTAGCCTCAGAGTGGGAGGTTACAAATGGCTCCTGAAGAACAGGGACCAGGGATCTCATGAGTTTAGCTGGTCCAATCATGGGAAGGGAGATGAAACCCCAAGACTGATAAAGCAAGCCAAAAGTAGATGTGATATCACAGGATGAGGCAGTGGGGAAAGAAGCAGGAAGTAGGTAGATTTACAGACAGAATTAGGATGTATGTTACAAAAGGGAGCAAACTAAGAATCAGGAAGCAAGGCATGTTTGATTGCCCCTAGGAAAGATTGTGGAACCCATTAGTGTGGAAGAAATGTAAGGAATTGAAAGCAGCAGTTAACACAGGGTTTGAATCTCCATGTGTTAAAGAGCTGCAGGCTCTTCTAGCCTCCAGCGGTATAACCTTGCCCTAATTTTGTGGTTGGCCTACTGGTGGCTGTTGAGGTTAGTAAGTAAAGGAGAAGCAGCTGGTCTTATTTCGAAATTAGCTAGAGAGAACACTAACGCCTGTTCTGTTGCCAAAAAGCCATGTCCTCCTTAAATAAGGACACAAACCTTGAGGAAATGATAAAAAGATGTGAGAATGTTGGAGCCAGTGGCTTTCAAACTTGAGCTCCCAAGCTTCTGTGTGTGGGTGCTCTGTTGAACAAGAACCTCTGCTTGATGAGGCAGTGGCTGGGAGATGTCTGAAGGCCTGGGATTAGGCATGCTGGCAATCAGTAATCTATGAGGGAGAGGTTACAAGTGAGGATTGCCAGACCCTGCAGAGGAAGGTTCAATAGCCTCTTTGAGAGATGGGAAGGTAGGACTCATAATGGGTCAGAGTATATGTTTGCCCATGATCATGCCTACTTGTCACCAGCTGTAGTATATAATTTAGAGAGCCAGATGGGTGGATGGTGGATAGTCTTAAAACAGAGCTTTAAGCATCAGAGAACATTCAAAAAGTCTTTTGAAAGGACGAGGAAGGACATTAAGGTCCAACCTTAATACTTTGGAGCAGGCAGGGTATTTATATCTTGCAAGTCTTGAGGGGGAAGGCCACTAGATTTCAGAAGGATTCCAGAAATACCAACTATTTGGCCAACCTGAAATCACTTTAGACCTCATCTTGGCATTTGGTACCGGATGCTGCTGTTGCTTGCTTGCTGTTGTTGACAAGTCACTCATTTCCCCTCTTTAGTCTAGACCCCATTGGAAAGGGTCAGCACTTCACCCCTTGTTAGCCTGAAGAAGTTATAGAAGATGAGACCTTCACCCCTTTGCCACAGATGAATCTCGAACGTACTTCCCTTTTCATTCCCTTTATCGTATCTTTGTACTTTCTTTTAACTCTAAGCCTGTGTTTTAAATGTAGATATATTTTAAATATCAAAGCTGGTTTTATGAGTAGTCCCACTAAACAGAAAGGGGAATATGTTAGAGACTTTCCTTCTGAGAATTGCCACATATGCCATGTCAGCTGTTAGAGTGGGACCAGGAGGTAGAAGGGGGCTTGGCCTCTGTGTAAGATACAGGAGGTTGTGTCTTAGGACACAGCCGGAGTAGATTAGGTACAGGGTAATCCCAGATATTATGGATGGAACATGATATTATGATTAATATTATGATTATTATGATATGAGAGAGAGAGAGAGAGACAGACAGATAGACCTGCTCTTGCTTCCTGCTGAGATTACTAATAAAGAAAGGCTGTTTGGCACTTTAACCTCAGTCTCCATGTCTATCCAGGAAAGTTTGGGATGTATAAGCCCTGGCAATTGGTAATCTCGGAGTGAGAGAGGTTACAAAAATATATGTTAAATCCAATATATGCAGACATATTCAATTATCTTACTGCATAAGAGAAATCTAATCAAACAAGAAAAAACACCAGAAGATGAAATGCAAGCAAACAACAACAAAAAGAGTGAGAATTGTGGTGTTCTTCTTTAAAATTTAATGGTTCTCTCTGGGAGCAGGTTTCTTGGGGAGAGTTTTTTTTTTTTCCTCTTTCTTTTTCCTCTTTTTTTTATTTTTTTTTAAATTTTTTTATTTAATAGCCTTTTATTTACAGGATATATACATGGGTAACTTTACAGCATTAACAATTGCCAAACCTCTTGTTCCAATTTTTCACCTCTTACCCCCCCCACCCCCTCCCCTAGATGGCAGGATGACCAGTAGATGTTAAATATATTAAAATATAAATTAGATACACAATAAGTATACCTGACCAAAACGTTATTTTGCTGTAGAAAAAGAATCAGACTCTGAAATATTGTACAATTAGCTTGTGAAGGAAATCAAAAATGCAGGTGTGCATAAATATAGGGATTGGGAATTCAATGTAATGGTTTTTAGTCATCTCCCAGAGTTCTTTTTCTGGGCATAGCTAGTTCAGTTCATTACTGCTCCATTAGAAATGATTTGGTTGATCTCGTTGCTGAGGATGGCCTGATCCATCAGAACTGGTCATCATCTAGTATTGTTGTTGAAGTATATAATGATCTCCTGGTCCTGCTCATTTCACTCAGCATCAGTTCGTGTAAGTCTCTCCAGGCCTTTCTGAAATCATCCTGTTGGTCATTTCTTACAGAACAGTAATATTCCATAATTTTCATATACCACAATTTATTCAGCCATTCTCCAACTGATGGACATCCATTCAGTTTCCAGTTTCTAGCCACTACAAAAAGGGCTGCCACAAACATTCGTGCACATACAGGTCCCTTTCCCTTCTTTATAATCTCTTTGGGATATAATCCCAGTAGTAACACTGCTGGATCAAAGGGTATGCACAGTTTGATAACTTTTTGAGCATAGTTCCAAAATACTCTCCAAAATGGTTGGATTCGTTCACAACTCCACTAACAATGCATCAATGTCCCAGTTTTCCCTCATCTTGGGGAGGGTTTCTTGAGGCAGCTTTAGTTTCCGTTAAAATAATAATCGCTTCAAATGCAGCCAGCCAGTTGATAAAAGTCCAAACATTTATTTTCTCCTTCCTTGGGCCTGGGTAACTTTCTTAGAGGCCTATCTCTCTGCTTGGTTCCAAGAGCTCTTGCCGCTAATCTTTTGCCTCTGCTAGCTTTGGTTTCTCTTCTTCCAAATGTCTCCAACCAGCACTAAGGTAAAAGTTGGAATGAATCTGACTCTACCTCCAAGAGTGGCCTTGTGGGCTTCTGTATCTCCCAGAGTGCTCCTCACTGACTATTGGCAATGTTCTGAACTCACTTCTGGCTCTGGCTCAACTCCGACTAGTGGCTTCTTCTGAACTAACTTGAAGCTCTAAGAGCTTCTATATATATGATCTCCCAAAGGTTGACTTCTCCTCTGAGGGAGGGATTAAGGGAGGTGTGAATTCACAAAGTTAAAAATTTAACTTTGTGAATCTCCCATATTTGTGAACTCCAATGAGTACTTAAATACATTAGTGAGTTAGAGAATTTGCTAAGTACCATGCTAAATTGGGTAACTGTAAGGATTTCAACAGAATGTTATGTTGTAGTTCCCACACTTAGTTCCCACAGTCCTCTCTCTGGATGTAGGTGGCTTTCTTCATCACAAGGTCATTGGAACTGGTCTAAATATCTCATTGTTGTGCCAGGTCTATCAGAATTGATCATAACATAATCTTGCTGTTGTGTACAATGGTCTCCTGGTTCTGCTCATTGTATAGCAATGGCCTTTTGTAAATTCTCATTCCTCTTTCTATAGCTTTTGATACTGTTGTTAATCACTCTTTCCTTATAGATATTCTTACATTTTTTGATTTTTGTGACATTCTCTTTTGGTTCTTCTCTTGCTTGTATAACTTTAGCCTCAATTTCATCTACTATATGTTTTCACATCTCAAATCCCTTAACTGTGGTTGTTACCATATAGCTTTGTTTTAGGCCTTCTTTTTTTCTCTGTTTTTGTTCTCTTAGTGAACTCATGAACTCAAAGTCTAACCATAGACATACTGATGACAGTCCCTCCTGCTCTTGTCTCTACTGAGATCCCACATAACCAACTGCTTATCAAACCTTTCCAACTTATATCCCATGGAAATCTCAAACTAACCATGTCCAAAGTAGAAAGCATTTTCTTCTCATTTCCCTTGGAACTTACCCCATTTCTGAATTTTCTGTTGTCAAGAGCACCACAATCCTTCCACTCTGAAGGTACAATTTAATGTCATCCTCAACTCTCATTTATTTTAGAATATTAACAGATCTTGTCTACAAGGCACAAAATTCTATGAGCAAGTGCTCTTTTCTTTACTCATATAGCCACTACCCAAGAGTTTAGCTCCTCATCATCCTTTACTTGGTATATTTGTAGTAGCCTTCTGGGTTTGGCCTTTTTGCCATAGGTATCCTCCCTCCATTTCAGTCCCTCCTTCACCATTGCTGCCAAAGTTATTTTCCTAAAATGTGATGTGATCATGTCATTTCACTGTACAGTAAACTTCATTGGCTTTGCTATTAAAAGAATTAAACTCCTAATTTATAATTCCCAACATGATTTCAAACTATTTTTCCAGGCTTCTTACAGATTATTTCTTAACACAAATACCAATGATCTAGCCAAATTGGTCTTTTCATACTCTATCTCCTATCTCCAAGCCTTTTTTGACCTTCATACCTGAAAGGAACTTCCTTTTCCTTCTGTTAGTATCCTTAATTTCCTCTAACGATTTCTGAACTGTATTCTACAAAAAAAAAAAAAAAATCTTTCTTAATTATTCAGTATTATTATTGCATTAAGAATATTTATTATTTCCAATTATCTTGTATTAGTTTTGTATCTGTATTACATGTAAATTTTGTCTCTGTGTTCCCAGTACCTAATAGTGACTGGCATATAAAGGGTATTTAATAAACACTTATTTGTAGATTGAAGTTCCAGTTTAATCTTAATAGAACTGATTCAGTAAATGAGTTAATGTGCTAGATTCTGTTAGCTATTGGGAATACACATATGTGATTAATGCAGCCCCTGCCTTCAAAGTTCTCATTCTGCATGTAGCAACATGTTCACAAATCAGCCAATATAAGATGTACAAAATAGCATTTGGGATGGAGAGCTGAGAGAATTACAAAAAAGCTTCTTGAAGAAGTTGGCACTTGAGCTGAACATGAGGTGAGGATCTAGGGATATAGTTGATGTAAATGTGTAAATGCATGGAAATGGGACATAGAATGTCACATAATGAAGGGAAGTAATCAATTCTAAAGGTGGGAGGAGGGACAGATTTTAGAAGCTAGGTGGTTTACTGCATGACTTGAGTCAGAGAGATGAGTTCAGATACTTCCTTACACTGTTAATAGCTGTGTAACCTTGAGCAAGTCACTTAACCTCCTTTATTCTCAGCTCCGTTAATTGTAAAATGAAGATGATAATACTTATCTAATAGAATTGTTTTGAGAATCAAACCCAATTTGAACCTATTTTTTTTTTCTTTTTTTTCCTGAGGCAATTAGGGGTAAGTGACTTGCCCAGGGTCACACAGCTATGAAGTGTTAAGTGTCTTGAGACCAGATTTGAACTGGAGTTCTCCTGACTTAAGGGCTGTTGCTGTATCCACTGCGCCACCTAGCTGCCCCTGAACCTATTTTCTACCTGACTGCAATTAAGTTTTCCTAGTTTCTCTTGTTGAACAAAGAGTTTGTTCCCTATCATTTTTTGTTCTCAAGTTTATTGCTTATCTAACATATTTCACTGATTTTTCTAGTTTTAGAAGTTATTGTTTTAAAATATTTGAAATCTTGTAATGACAAATCCCCTTCATTATTTCTTTGCTTATTTACTTTTTGCTCCTTTATATGAATTTTATTGTTATTTTGTCTAGTTTTACAAAGTATCCAGTTTATCATGGATTTATTAAATACTTTTAATATAAAGGGGATACAAAGATAAAATGAAAAGTAGTCCTGTGCTCAAGGAATTTATATTCTTTTGGGTGGAAATGCTATATTTAAATTGTGTGTGTGTGATTTATTTGAGGAAGGAGAGAACACTAATAGTTGGGGAATCTGGAAAGGCTTTTCACAGGAAGTGGTATATGAAATCAAGTAGGAGTCCTTTAATGCATCAAATAGAAGTGAAGAGGTAGTATATTCAGGAATTATAGCCAGTCTATGTAATGACACACAGGTTGGAATGTCACACGTAGGATGTCAGTTGTGATGGAACATAAGGTTTGTTTAGTTTTTTGGGGGTGGATAGATAGTTGCTTTTTTTTTTCATGTAAAACACATTTTCGTGTTAGCCATGTTGCTCCCCCCCAAAACTTCAAGAAATAAAAAGTGACGAAAAAAATAGGATTCAGCTTGCATTCAGAGTTCCTTAGTACTTTTGTTGGCGATAGCTATCATTTTTTATCATGAATCCTTTTAAATTGTCTTAGATCGCCGCATTGATCATTGTTACAGTATTACTGTCATTGTGTACAATGTTTTCTTAGTTCTGCTTTACATTGATTGATATGTCCTCCTGGGTTTTTCTTAAACCATCATGTCATGCCTTATATAACAATATTCCCTTGAGATCTGTGCCACAATTTGTTCAGCCATCCCCAAGTGATGAATATCCCCACAATTTCTAATTCTTTGCTACTACTATAAAATGTTTTTGTACATATAGATGCTTTTCCTTTTTATTTGATCTTTTTGAGATACAGACTTGGTATTGTTGATAGTGGTATTGCTGGATCAAAGGTATGCACAGTTTATAGCCCTTTGTGTAGAATTCCAAATCTTTGTCCACAATGTTTGGACGGGTTCACAATTCCACCAACACTGCATTATTTTCTACATCCCTTCCAGCATTTGGCATTTTCCTTTTCTGTCCTGTTAGCCAACTTGATAGGTGTGAGATGGTATCTCAGAATTGTTTCAATTTCCATTTCTCTAATAGTGATGTATCTTATTTTTTAGATGCCATTTGCTAGCTTTGATTTTTTAAAATACTTAATTATATCCTTTCATAATTTGTCAGTTGGGAAATGGTTCTTATTTATTTGTTTTTAAATAAATTTTGCTCAGTTCTTTATATATTTGAGAAATGAGGCCTTTAATCAGAGAAACTTTCAGTAATTTCACCCCCTCCTTTCCTTTTATTCAGGTTTTGAGTGCATTGTTTTTGTTTTGAGTGCATTGTGTAAAATCTATTTTCATGTAACCAAAATTACCTCTTTTATGTTATGCTACTGCCTATCTCTTATTTGTTTATAAAAGCTTTCCTTATCTGTAGATCTGACAAGTAATTTATTCTGTACTCCTAATTTGCTTATGATATCAGCCTTTACATCTAAATCGTTTACCATTTTGACCTTCTCTTGGTATAGTCTAATTTCTGCCCGACTGCTTTTTACTTTTCTCTGCAGATTTTGTTAAATAGTGATTTCTTGCTCCTACAACTTGGATGTTTATGTTTATTAAATACTAGATTACTATGATTATTTATTTCTGTATGTTATATGCTTATCTCTTGCACTGGCCAGTCTTATTTAACTATTTAATTAAATTTAAGTATTTAAAGCTTAAATACATTATAGGGGGGAAAAACATTATCTTGTGCATAGCAAAACATTAGAGACGTTTTAAAATATAAAAATCAATAAATTTCCACTTCAAGAAAGCCTGCATAATAAATGCCAAACATTATGTTCTTAGCTGTCCATCCATGTAGGTTTTCTTTTGTTCTCTGCTGTGCACTTATTATATTCTTTTCTCTCCTTTCTCCACTTCCTCCCCAGAAGACTACAGATTTTTTAATATATGTGTGTATATGCATACACACAAAAATAAATAAATACATATATACATACATAACATACATTTATATACCTATATTCATACATATATGCAAACATATACATTCACATGCATCTATGTAAGACTATTTTATGCTTGTTTGTACGCTCGGTCTCTGAAGGTGGTGGGTAACATCTTCCTTTGTAAGTAAGACTTTCCATATTTTTCCAAATGTATCAATTCATCATTTCCTATGTCACAGCAGTATTCCAACCTTATGATATCTAATTGTTTTAAATAGTCTAAAACAATATTAGGTATGGCTGCCATGTAGTGTGGTTTCCCTGTTTTTCTCTCTTGATTAAATCTGTTTTAGATTTAACTTTGTTTGAGATCATGATTACTCCCTGCTTTTTTTAATCTAATATATTCTACTCTTGATCTTAATTTTATGTTTGTGTGTATCTCTTTCCTATCCTTCCTGACTCTTCTGCTTTACTTTTCTACCCGTTACCTTTCTACCCATCTTTCCCCTTGCCCCCCCCCCCCCATCCTATTCCCTCACCTTCTTTATTTCTTGATAAGTTTAGAAAACTTGTATTCCTTTCTAAGTGTATATGTTCTGTTTAACCCTGATCTGATATGACTAGAGTTCCTTCTAAAAATCCCTCCCTTATTCTCATCCTTGCTACTGTCTGTCTTTCCTTTACTTCTTATTTCTTTCTGAATTTACAAGACTTTCATAGCCTTCTAAATATATAGGTTGTTCCCTCTTTATGCTAGTCTCATTAATTTACACACCTTATAAGGTATACATACCTTATACCCCCTAGCCTATTCCCTCACCCTCTTAATTTCTTTGTTTTTTTCTTTTTTTCCCGCTGAGGCAATTAGGGTTAAGTGACATGTCCAGGGTCACACAGCTAATTAAGTGTTTGAGGTCAGATTTGAACTCAGATCCTCCTGACTAAAGGGCTGGTGCTCTATCTACTGTGCCACCTAACTGCACACACACACAAAAATCAGATCAAGAAGGAAGGAAAAGAAAAACTGAGAGAGAAAACAAAATGCAAGCAAATAACAATAGAGTGAGAATGCTATGTTGTGTTCCACACTCTGTTCCCACAGTTTTCTCTGGGTATAGATGGCTCTCTTCATTACTGAACAAGGGGAATTGGTTTGAATCCTCTCATTGTCGAAGAGAGCCATGGCAATTAGAATTGATCGTTGTATAGTCTTGTTGCCGTGTATAATGATCTCCTGATTCTGCTCATTTCACTTAGCATCAGTTCATGTAGGCGTCTCTCCAAGCCTCTCTGAAATACAATAGTATTCCATAGCATCCATATACCATAATTTATTAAGCCATTCTCCAATTGATGGTCATCCATTCAGTTTCCAGTTTCTTGCCATTACCAAGAGGGCTGCCACAAATATTTTTTTGCACATGTGGGTCCCTTTCCCTCTAAGATCTCTTTGGGATATAAGCCCAGAAGTAACACTGATGGATCAAAGGATATGTACAGTTTGATAACTTTTTGAGCATAGTTCCAAATTGCTCTCCAGAATGGCTGGATGTATTCACAATTCCACCAACAACATATCAGTGTCCCAGTTTTCCCACATCTCCAGCATTATCTTTTCCTGTCATCCTAGCCAATCTGAGAGGTGTGTAGTGGTATCTGGAGTTGTCTTAATTTGCATTTCTCTGATCAATAGTGATTTGGACACCTTTTCATATGATTACAAATAGTTTCAGTTTTTTCATCTGAAAATTGTTCATATCCTTTGACTATTTATCAATTGGAGAATGGCTTGAACTATTATAAATTTGAGTCAATTGTCTATATGTTTTAGAAATTTGGCCTTCATTAGATCCTTTGGATGTAAACATGTTTTCCCAGTTTATTGCTTCCCATCTAATCTTGTCTGTATTAGTTTTGTTTGTACAAAAACTTTTTAACTTAATATAACAAAATTTTCTATTTTGTGATCAGTAATGATCTCTAGTTCTTGTTTGGTCACAGATTCTTTCCTCCTCCACAAATCTGAGCGGTAAACTATTCTATGTTTTTCTAATTTGTTTATAATATCATTATTTATGTCTAGATCATGAACCATTTCCACAATATCTTGGTATATAGTGTTAGGTGTGGATCTGTGCCTACTTGCTGCCATACTAGTTTCCAATTTTCTCAGCAGTCAATGTGAATTCCTATCCCAAAAGCTGGGGCCTTTGGGTTTGTCAAATACTAGATTGCTATAGTTATTGACTATTTTGTTCTGTGAACCTAATCTGTTCTAATGATCAACTTCTGTTTCTTAGCCATTACCAAATGGTTTTGGTGACTGCTGCTTTATAATATAGTTTTAGATCAGGTACAGCTAAGTCTACCTTCATTTGATTTTTTTTTTTTTTCATTAATTCCCTTGAAATTCTCCACCCTTTGTTCTTCCATATGAATTTTGTTGTTATTTTTTTCTAAGTCATGAAAATATTTTCTTAGAAGTCTGATTGGTATAGCACTAAATAAATAGATTAGTTTAGGGAGTATTGTCATCTTTATTATATTCACTCGACCTATCCAGGAGCACTTAATATTTTTCCAATTGTTTAAGTCAGACCTTGTGTGGAAAGTTTTTTGTAATTTAGCTCATATAATTCCTGACTTTCCTTTGGTAGATAGATTCCCAAATATTTTATGCTATTTACAGTTATTTTGAATGAAATTTCTCTTTGTATCTCTTGCTGTTGGATTTTGTTGGTGATGTATAAAAATGCAGAGGATTTATGTGGATTTATGGTTTTGATGACCACTGCTTTGTAATGTAGTTGTAGATCTGGTATAGCTAGTCCACCTTCATTTGCTTTTTCTCTTCATTAATTCCTTGAAATTTTTGATCTAGGGTTCTTATGTGATTCTAATTATGGCTTCATCATACCTGAATTTTAAAAAATTGATGCTTATAATATTTTCTTGACTCAAGGGTTTTTTAATTTGGTTATGATGTTCCTGTAGGTTTTCCTCATAAGATCTCTTTCCAACCAATCTATTTTTTAGCCAGTACTAATGATTATCACTTAATAATATTGTTTGAAATCTGGTACTGTGAGTTTTCTTCACGTTTTTTTCATTGATTTCTTTGATATTCTTGACCTTTCATTCTTTCAGATGAATTTTGTTACAACTTTTGCTTTTTCTAGAAAATAAAGTTTGAATAGTATTGGACTGAATAAGTAAATTTAGACAGAATTGTCATTTTTATTGTATTAGTATAACCTACCCATGAGAAATTAATTCTTCTGTTGTTTAATTCTGTCTTTATTTGGTTGAAAAATATTTTGTAACTGTGTTCTTTTCGTTAGTCTTGGCAGGTTGGCAAGTATGCTCTCAAGTATTTTATACTCTTTATAGTCATTTTAAATGAAAATTTTTTTCTGATCTTTTCCTGCTGGGTTTTGTTGGTATCCTATAAAAAAAAAATGTTTAAAAATGTGGTTTATTTAATATCTTCCAATTTTGCTAAAGTTGTTAATTATTTAAACTAGTTTTTAGATGATTATACTTCTTCATATCAGCTACAATGAATGATAATTGTGTTTCCTTGTTGCTATTCTTATTCCTTCAGTTTCTTTTTCTTGTCTTATTGCTTAAAGCTAAAATAATAATGGTGATAATGGGCTTCCTTGCTTCAACTCTAATCTTACTGCAAAGACAGAAATTTGTTACCATTACAGGTAATGCTTTTTTTGTTTGAACAGATATTACTTAGCATTTTAAGAAAAGCCCCATTTATTCCTGTGTTTTTAATAGAAATGGGTGCTGTTGTGTGGAAAGCATTCCCTCCTTCCTCTCCTCCCCCCATTGATATAATTATGTAGTTTTTGTTGCTGTCAGTTATGCTAATAGTTTTCCTAAAATTGAACTAGTCCTGCATACCTGGTATAAATCCCTCTTGGTCATATTGTATGGTCTTTGTGATAAATACTTCATAGTATTTTATTTTATTTTTTCTTTTGTAATGATTTTTTAAAAAAGAATTATAACTTTTTATTGACAGAACCCATGCCTGGGTAATTTTTTTTACAATATTATCCCTTGCACTCACTTCTGTTCTGACTTTTCTCCTCCCTCCCTCCACCCCCTCCCCCAGATGGCAAGCAGTCCTATACATGTTAAATATGTCACAGTATATCCTAGATACAATATATGTGTGCAGAACCAAACAGTTCTCTTGTTGCACAGGAAGAATTGGATTCAGAAGGTAAAAATAACCTGGGAAGAAAAACAAAAATGCAAACAGTTTACATTCATTTCCCAGTGTTCTTTCTTTGGGTGTAGCTGCTTCTGTCCATCATTGATCAATTAAAACTGAGTTAGATCTTCTCTTTGTCAAAGAAATCCACTCCCATCAGAATACATCCTCATACAGTATCGTTGTTGAAGTATATAATGATCTTCTGGTTCTGCTCATTTCACTCGGCATCAGTTCATGTAAGTCTTTCCAAGCTGAGTCTCTATATTCATCCTGCTGGTCATTTCTTACAGAACAATAATATTCCATAACATTCATATATCACAATTTACCCAACCATTCTCCAATTGATGGGCATCCATTCATTTTCCAAACAGGAAATGCCATAAACTACTACAGGGCTGCCATAAACATTTTGGCATATATAGGTCCCTTTCCCTTCTTTAGTTAGTATTTTATTTAAAAAAAATTTGTATCACTTCATTATGGAAATTGGGTTATAGTTTTCTTTCTGTTTTTTTTTTTTTTTTTTTTTTCCCTGCTTGGATTAGGTATCAAAACCATATTTGCATTATAGAAGGAATTTAGCAGGACTCCTTTATCTGTTTTTTTTTTTTTTCCCCATATAGTTTATATAGTATTGGAATTTATTATTCTTTAAATATTTAGTAAAACTAACTTGCAGTTCCATATGGTGCAGGATTTTTCCTTAGGGAGCTTATTTGTGGAATTTCTTTGATTGCTTGAAGTATTTTCTCCTTGACCTAGGAGCAATGGAATTTGACTGTATTATTCCTTGGAGTTTTCATTTTGAAATTTCTTTCAAGTGGTGATCAATGAATTTTTCCTGTCTCTCTTCCTCTCTTTTTCTCTCTCTCTTTTTCTCCCTTTCTATTTCTTTCTCTTTCTCCATTTCTCTCTCTTTCTTTTCTTTTCTTCTTTCTTTTACCAAGCTCTTAATTCTTGTCACAGTTTTCTTCTATTCCTCTCATTTCTTTTCCTGATATTTTCGCCTTTTTAGTTGATTTTTTTTTTAAACTACTTTATTTAAAATAGAGTAGTGGAGCAGTGGAATAGATTAGGTGTATAAGACAATAGTCAATGACTATAGTAATCTAGTGTTTGATTAAACCCCAAAACTTCAGCTTCTGGGATAAGAACTTATTATTTGACAAGAATTGTTGGGAAAATTTGAAAAATCGTATGGCAGAAACTAGTCATTGACCAACATCTAACATCATATAACCACATAAAGTCAAAATAGGTTCGTGATTTAGACATAAAGGGAGAGATTATAATTAGTAGAGCAAGAGATAGTTTCAGCAGTCAGATCTGTAGAGATTATTAGAAAATGCAAAATGGATAATATTGATTCCATTAAATTAAAAATGTTTACTAACACTAACAAAACAATGCAACCAATATAAAAAGGGAAGTAGAAACTGGGAAATTTTTTTTTTCTGAGGCAATTGGGGTTAAGTCACTTGCCCAGGATCACTTGGGAAAATTTTTTTACAGCCATTGGTTCTGATAAAGATCTTATTTCCAAAATATTTAGAGGGAACGGACTCAATTAAGAATATAAGTAATTCCTCAGTTGACCAATGGTCAAAGGATATGAATTTTCAGATGAAGAAATTAAAGCCATTTCTAGTCATATGAAAAAATGTTCCAAATCATTAGAATAGAGAAATGAAAATTAAAACAACTCTAGCTTATACCTAGATTGATTAATAATAAGATAAAAAAAGGTAATGATAAGTGTTGGAAGGATGTGGGAAAACTGGAACACTGATGCAGTGTTGGTGGAGTTGTGAAATGATCCAAATATTCTGGAGAACAATTTGGAACTTAGAACTATGTATAAAGAACCCATACATGCAAAAATGTTTGTAGTAGATCTTTTTTGTAGTGGCAAGAAACTGGAAATTGAGTGGGTGGTACAGAACCAGGAGATTGTACACAGTAACAAGATTATGCAATGATCAGTTTTGATGGACTTGACTCTTCTCAACAATGAGGTGATTCAAGGCATTTCCAACAGACTAGGGATGGAAAATGGCACTTGTGTCGAGAGAATTATGGAGACTAAATGTGGACAAAGCATAGTATTTTAACCTTTTTTGGGGGGGATTATGTGGTTTCGTTCTTGTGGGTTTTTCCCCCATTTGGCCTGATTTTTCTTACATGATATGATGAATATGGAAATAAGTTTAATATTTAATCTATATCAGATTGCTTGATGTTTAGGGGAGAGGGGAGATAAAGGTGGGAGGTAGAAGAACTTAAAATACATATTTTTATTACAAAAATGAATGTTGAATCTTAACATGTATTTGGAAAAATTAAAAAATCACCAATGATAATATTACTAGAGAAAGCACTATATTTTCACAAGGAGTCAATTTGCACCAAAGTGACTACTGTGCTATAGGGAAAAGACATAATAGTTTTGTTGGTGCTGTTTTAAACATTTGAATTTTTAACTAAGAAGTGAATGCAAATAATTTGATAAGATTTTTCACAATTCTTTTCATAACTGAAAAATATCCATGGCTAGCTTTAAAAATACATATCCCATAAGTAGGGTCATTTTCTTTTCAAATATTTTTTTGGTGTTATGAGAAAGTAAGGGGTTCTAATGATAAGAGTAGGGCTTAGAATGTCTCTCAAGAAAATAAATGAGACAAAATAAATGCATAACTGAATGAAGGGGATATGTATTTTGATATTGCCTGTTTTCTATATAGGTACTAAAATATATAAAAGAATGAAAAATAATATAGAGAATATAAAAAATTTTTTTAGCATACAAAGGTTTAGGATGAAATTAATATCTGTTTATACAATTGTCTATTGTATTTGAAGATTATTCAAGATGTAGACAAGGAGTTTGATATTTTTAGCTTTGAGTATGCAGAAAGACCTCGAGTCACTATCCCATACTTCAATTTTTTTTACCCTGCTTTTTTCACTGGGTAATGAATGGGTGGTAGAACCCTAAGGATATGAATTAGAAATCCTGTGTGATTTCTTTCTGAGCATGTTTTCAAATCCCCTTATTGTCTTTGGATAGTGCAAATTCCTGAAGATGTTGCCACTGCTGCTGCTATGGTTGCTGCCTGTCCCTCTCTTTCTCCTTCCCTCCCCCATTGCCACAATTCGCTAAGAGCATGCACAATGTTCCTGCTTCTACCCACTGTCATAAAGTTTCTTTATCTAAAAAAGTGTCTTACCCTGACCTTATGTGAAAGTGAAAGTGTAAAGTTGTTTGGAGGAGAATGTCAAACTATCTTTATGTGTAATTGGAAAAATAAAATACTGTTGAGAAAAAAAAATTGAATGATCCCTCTACTGTGCCATCTTGGCCCTGCAGAATTCAGTGAATTCTGTGAAATTTTCCTGGAAAAGTAAATTGGAATTGGATCTTGGAATGGTTTTGAATGCAAGCTGACGAGTTTGTTTTATTTGTATTAATAACAAATCATTGAAGATTCTTAGGGAGGATTTGGCGACATTAATTTTGCAGCTATGTGGAAGATGCATTGGAAAAGGAAGAGGCTGGAATAGAACAGTCCGTTTAGGAGGCTGTTTAAAAATAGTCTCATTGAGGGTCTAGGTGATGGTCAGGAGAAAATGAAGAGACAGATGTAAGAGATTTGCAGTGGAAATTGTTAAGACTTAATAAATAAAATGAAAGATGAGGGAAGGCAAGGATGATGTCAAGGTTGTGAACTTGCCCTGAGTATAATTTGCAATGTTACAATTTCAGGGATGGATTGAAGAGGAATAGCATAGAGCACTCATAACTGGAAATGCAATCAAAACCAGATTTAAATGTAATGGGGAAATGGTTAACAAATAAGTTAAAGTATAAGGCAATCTAGTTAATTTATATATTATAAGTCAAGATGCTGCCCACATGGATCCATTTTTATTTGAATTTCATATATTGGTGCAAAAGATGTCTAGTGATTCAGAAGTGGAGCTTGGAGAAGAATGAATGGAGGGAATGGTCAACAGTATCAGATTATGCAGAGGGTTCAGGAAGGATGAGGACTGAAAAAGGGCCGTTAATTTTTCTTTCATCAGTGGGAATGCAGTTGAGATTAAATATAAATTTGTATGCTACATAGTGGCACAGTTGCATTTATTTCTCTAATTGAATTTGGCAGTCCACAAGAAGACAGAAGACTTGTTCTAGGTGGAGAGATCCAGAGAAGAGAAAGAAAAGTAACACTTTTAAATTTTCCATTAAAGAGGGAAAAAACTGCTTCAATAATTAACCAAAGAGTGGCCATCTTGATGATGTCTTTGACCACTAAATTCATGCTCTAGTTTTGGCCCTGCTTATTGGCTGGTTTTGAAGGCTTCTTCTACCCACTTTAGCCTACTATAGCTACAGCTGTTTTGCTCTAACTCATTGCTTTGATTGATTGCTTTGATAGATAAATCTATCATTGCTTCAGCTTTCTCTTGCTCCCTTCCACAAACATTTTGATCTAATAACACTTTCTTACTCTTCCTTACATAAGATGTTTCCATGTTTCTCTATGTCTTTGTGTTGACTTTCAATGCCTGGAATGTTCTTTCACCTTCTGGAATCTCTGGGGCTTTCTTTAAGTCTCAGCTCAATTTTCAACTTTTGCAAGAGGCCAGTTCTGTTCCCCCTAGCTATTAATCTCTTTCCTCTATTATTTTCCATTTACTTTCAGTATCTCTTGTATATACCTGCGTATGTACATAGCCTTTCCCATTCAAGTGTAGGCTTCTTGAAGGCAGGGAGTTTGTTTGCGTCAGTTCTTGGCATAAAGTCAAAGCTTAACCAGTCAGCATTTATTTTTATTATTACTACTAAGGATAACTAAAATTTATATAGTGATTTAAGGTTTGCAAAAAACTTTACATCTATTATCTCATTTAATCCTCATAACAGCATTATTATTACCATTTTACAGGTGAGGACACTGAGGCACAGAGAGGATAAATGACTTGTCCAGGATCACACAACTAGTGAGTGTCCAAGACAGGATTTGAACTCAGGTCTTGTTGACTCCAAGGCTAGTACTGTCCACTTGCCTAGCTGCCTCATATAACTAATGCCAGGCAATGTGCTAAGCACTGGGAGGGAATAGGAAGAAAAAGCAAAAAATAATTACTGCTCTTAAGAAACTTATATTTTAATGGGGAGATATGTATGTTCATAGGTACATATGAAATGCAAAGTAGATGGACAGCCACCTTAGAGAGGGGAGATATTAGCAGTTGTGGGATCTGAGAGGGGTTTCCTGAGAAGGTGACAGTTGAACTTAATTTTGTAGTTGAGTTATTCTAAGGAGGGGGTTAGGAAAGTGAAATGTACAGAGACATCTGAGGCCTGTAGGAACAGCAAGTAGGTTAGTGTAGCTGCACCGAGTACTGAATAAATATTTGTTAATTGATTTATGGTTAATCCCTGGTCATACTGGGAATTCTTCTAGTGTTTCTCCATTAAAAATAATGCTTCTTTAATTTTTTTATAGGGTCTTTTGATTATGTTGTAGTGCATAAGACTCAGGAATTATTTTCTTAATCATACTGGCGTGCGAGTCTCTTACAGCACAGCTAAATTTTACAGTTCTCCAATTCCCTCAAAGAAAAAAAATCCATATTAACCATATTAACTTCAAGGAGTTAGTGTTTTGATTTATAGCTCATGAGCATCTGTTGGTGTTTTTTTTTTTTTTTTTTTTTTTTTGCCATGATTGTTAGTATGTAGTAGTTAGCCAGACCAAAATTGCATTTAGAGAGGGAAATTTTAAGGAAATGATTAATATCATAGAGAGAAATACTGAAATCAGAAGGATGAATAGTTTTAGAGGGAAGCCCAAATTCTAGTAGGTTAAGGACATTATAGAGGAGAAATAGAGATGTTATGCTTCTGGAAGAATTATTTTATTTAATCAGCAAGCATTTGAGAAATACTATGTAGCAGACACTATCAAAGGCACTGGAGATACAAATATGGTCTCTTCTCTTAAGGAGCTCGCCTTTAGATGGAAATAGTATGCAAAAAATGTGCAGTGAAAAGGCATACAATTGAGGAGTCATGATTGTGTTTGAGGAGTGTATTGAAGAAAGAAATTTGAAAGAGGAGTAAAAAGACAGAAAGCTTTGATTTTAAAGAATAAACAGGGTTTTCTTTCTGATCCTGATGGTAATAGGAACCTGCTGGAATTTGAGTAGACAGGATGATGGTCAAACCTGAACTTAAGGAAAATCACTGGCCACTCAATAGAGTATAGGTTGTGCTGGGGAGATGACTGGAAGCAGCCCTGGTGTAAGGGTGGTGAGGGCCTGCACCAACATTGACTGTGTCAGTGGAGAGAAGGGGATTGCATATATGATATTTAGATGACTGAAATAATGAAACCTTGGCTTGGATATGTTGTGTACATGCAAGTGAGAAGTTAGGGTTTGATCCTAACCTTGAGGGTTGTTATCATGGATGAATGGGAGAGTGGTACTCTCAATATTAATAGGAAATTGGGGAAAAAAATAGGATTTGGGGGCATGATAAGGAGTTCAGTTTTCAACATGTTGAGTTTAAGGGACATTCAAATCAAGATGTCTTAAAAAGCAGTTCATGATGGGAAACAGGAGCTCAGGAGAGAAATAGATAGACAGTAGATTTGGGAGTCATTTTCATAGAGCTGATAATTGAACTCTCCAATAATTAGATGAAATGCAAATAAAAACAACTCTGAGGTTCCGCCTCATACCCTTTAGACTGATAAAAATGACAAAGGAAAATGTTGAAAGGACTATGGGAACAGTATACTATTCTTCTGGTGGAGCTGTCCACTGATCCATCCATTCTGGAGAGAAATTTGGAGCTATGCTCAAAAAGCTATTGATAACATATAACTTTTTTTTCAACTATACCACATATCCTAAAGAGATTAAAGAAAGAGACAAAGAATCCAGATATACAAAAATATTTGTATTAGCTTTACTACTTCAAAAGAATTGGGGAGAGGGACCCATTAATTCTGACATTAATGTGATGGAATATAATTGTGCTGTAAAATGAGTGGGCTGGTTTCACAAAAACATGAAATTATGTAGTGAAGTAAGCAAACCAAGAGAGCAAATTATGGAATAACAATGTAGACATTCAATTTTGAAAGTGTCAGATACTCTAATCAACACCATGATTATCACCCAATGATGACCTTAATTTCAGAAGATTTTGATGAAATAGTCTGACAGAAAAATTCAGATTGTAGATTGAAACATTTTTTTTGAACATGACTTTTTTTTTTTGGCATGTGTGTTCGTAATAGGGAATTTTAAAAATGAACTGAATATTTGAAAAACTGAATTCTTATTTACTCTTATAGGAGTAAAAAAAAAAAAACCCCTCTAATTTGCTCTTGAAAGACTTCTTTTATTTTTCAGATTCCATATCAATTTTATCTTTTGGACATGATTTGATTAGTAAATAATTCCATAGAACCTAATAATATGCTTCTCTTTCATTTCTTTTTAGGTTGCTTTGCATGTGGAATGGAAAATGGATTCCGAGTCTACAATACTGATCCACTAAAAGAAAAAGAGAAACAAGGTGAGGAATGTGTACCAGGAGTTTCTTTTCACCTCCATTCTGAAAATCTCAGATATTTACCTGGAGTCTTTTGAAAAGAAAATGTTATTTCCCTATCTCCTTTGTGAAGTTTAATAGAATCTATATTTTCTTTGCTTCTCTCAAAACCTCTTCATGTTATCTCCCACTGTCTCCTTTCCCATCTCTAAACATAACATGGTTCCTTTCCAAAGCTAATCTTCTTTATTTGTCCTTACTCTCTCACCTTCTAACTTCTCCATATTTTGACCTTAATTATTCCCTCTCTTTTTTATGATTTGCAACCTATTCCTATCTACTGTTTTTTTTTTTTTCTTTACTTTCAAACATACTGTAGTATCCTCCATCATGCGAAGTTTTTTTTTTTTTTTTTTTTTTTTTTATCAGACTCCTGGAAAAAGTCATCTACACTCATTGTATTCAACCATATGTTGTCTGTCTTATGACCTCATCATTGACACTGAACCCTCTAAAGTTACTAATGACTTCTTAGTTGCCAAACTTGGTGGTTGTTTTTCAATTTATTTTTGTTTTGGGATTTTTTTCTTGTTTTTCTACCTAACTGCTTCTCTGCATCCTTGGGTGGTTTCAACTTCCAGATCCTGTTCCCTAATTGTGGGTGTTCCCCAAGGCTCTGTCTTAGGCCCCTATTTTTCTTTTTCTACACATATTAATTTTATAAGCTTACATCAACTTCTTTGTATCACCAGATGTAAAATCCTACCCAAAGGTTTTCCTTGGGCTTTAATAATGTAGTGTTATTGCCTTTTAGATATTTTAAACGGTATGTCCTGAAGACATCAACATATCCAAAATTGGGCCTATTATTATTGCTTCTAAACCTTCCCTTTTTCTTTTCTTTTCTTTTCTTTTTTTTTTTTTTTTTTTCTTCTAATTCTTTGCAATTGGGGCAATTGCAAAGGCAATTGGGGTTAAGTCAGGGTCACACACCTAGAAAGTGTGTTAAATGTTTCAGGCCAGATTTGAACTCAGGACCTCCTGACTTCAGGTCTGGTGCTCTATCCACTGCACCATCTAGCTTCCCCTTTCCAAAGTCTTCTATTTCTGTCAAAAGTACCATTATTATTTGACTTTATAATATAATTTCATAATCTGGTTTTTCTCCTTAGCTCACTCTCTCTGACCCTACATATTTAATCAGTTACTAGATTCTGTTTTTTTTGCAGCATCTCTTACATCTGATCCTCTTTTCTCACTCACATGACTACCACATCACCTCTTCTTTAGATTATTGTTTTCTCTGGGGCAAAGCTTTCCTTATTTCAGTATAACCTTTACACTGCTGAGTAATTTTCCTGATCTGATTATATGACTCTCCTATGTGACTAACTCTTGCTTCTAGGATAAAATTTAAACTCTTCTGTTCAGCTTTTGATTTCTTTCACAATCTTAATTTTTCCCTTTTTGCATTCTATGATTCAAACACCATGGCATTTTTTTCTGCCCTTCATACATATATTGCATCTCTGGTTTCTTTGTTTTTGTTCCTCACACCTGTAATTCATTTCCTTTTCATTTCTACCTCAGAATCTTTTTCTGTTAAGACACAGTTTAGCGCCTTTCTTAATTTCCTGGCTGCTAATGCTCTCTTAAATTACCTTGTATCCATTTATTTTGTATTTATTCTCTTTATTTTTATAATCTCCCTTGTTACAACGTAACCTTTTTGTGAGTAAGTATTATTTTATTTGTTATTTCCAGCACTTTGTACTCTACCTGGCACATATGGTTGATTGATTGTAGTGTTTGTGTTCTATTGGAGTATCTCATACTATTAAGAATGTCATTGGGAATTTTCAGTATAGAAGGAACCTCCTTTTATCCTAGTATTTATAACAGTTTAAGTTTTTAGTAGCTCAAGATAGCTTAACTGTGATAAGATTTTTGGAATAATCTACATAGAATCCTGTTAGAAGGAAAACCAGATCTTAGTGTTTCTTTGTGTTAGAATGCAGTGCTCTTGTACAGAGGCCAAATGAAACTTCATTTTCATGTGCATTCAGTTAATAATTTGATTGGAAGAATTGGTGGTGTCCTTGACAAATAGTGAAGTTTGCAAGGTGGGCAAGTTAATGGGGGTAATTAAAGGGTACAGTACATAGACTGCTAGAATTGCTGCATGAGTTCAAATCTGGCCCCAAACACATACTAGTCACTTTACCCTATCTGTTTATCTGTTTCCTCATCTGTAAAATGAGCTGGAGAAGAAAAAGGCAAACCACTCCAGTATTTTTGCAAAGAAAACCCCAGATGGGGCCATGGAGAGTTGAACATGACTGAAAATGATTTAAGTACATATAATGAGTTGGGGATATCTCATCAAGATGGAGATAGCCAAAGACAATTGGAGATGCAGGACTATCTATGTAGATTTGAGAGCCATTTGCTTAGTAATGATAGGGTCTATTGTTTGTTTTTTGATGAGGCAGTTGGAGTTAAATGCCCAGCATCACATGGCTACTAAGTATCAGGTATCTGAGACCATATTTGAACTCAAGTCAACCTAACTCAGGGCCAGTATGCTATCCTCTGTGCCAGCTTCCCCTTCCATCCCCTGCTCCATAATTAAATGGCATTGGGACCAGTTGGTTGTACAAATGAAAGTGTAAGCACTGTTGGTGGTCAGGGAAGCTGTGTCATCACTTGCTTAGGCAAGTGAATGCTAGAAAATGGAAGGAGGAAAAGGTTAAAAATGAAAATTTGTTATTTATGTAGCAAACATTCTAGAGAGCATGGTAGAAGTAGTGGTTAGGTTTATGGTGGGATGAGTGAATAGAATGGAGTGGAAATAAGGGAATAGTCAGTGGGGCAGCTCGGTGGCACAGTGAATGAAGTACTGGGCCTGGAGTATGGAAGATCCATCTTTGTGAGTTCAAATTTAACTGACATTTTTAATCCTATTTACCTTCATCTGTAAAATGAGTATCAAATGAAAATATTTTGCAAATGTCAAAATGCAGCATAAATGCTAGCTTTATTATTTTTGCCCTAAACAATCAAATCCTTTTTTATAATCAACAAAACAAATATAGTGGGATCTCTACCTAGTTATCTCCAAAGTAGGGATAGGCACTCTTGGGGAACATGCCAGGACTATGTTATCAATCAGAGAATTGGAAGCCAGTTTACATATCACCTTCCCTGAGATGGCTAGCCAGTCATTCTCATCCATTCAACTGCCAAATATTTTAATTTCTTTGTCTGCAACATGTCTTGCATATGTCATCACTCTACTCAATCAACCATCTCATCCCATTTGAACTAGACTATTGAAATAGCTTCTTTTTTGGTCTCTTCCTATACCATCCTCTATATAGCTTTCATCCAAAGTAATCTTTATATCTAACTATAGTATATATATATATATATATCTGACTTTAATAAATTTCTTCTCAGTAAATTTCAGTGGTTCTTTGTTTAAATCTAGGATCATTTTTCATGTTTATCATAAATTTAAAAATTTTGTTGAGGGGAATAAGTTTTACAACATATATAATTATTAGGACAATAATATGTATATATTTGCATATATTATATATATATATATATATAAATATACACATATTGAGGGTATGTCATCAAAATATTTTTACTAATTTTGACTAATTGGATCTAAAAAGTTTGGAAATCCCTGACTTAAATTGTCAAGAAAAGCTTACCTTTCCCTCAAGGATGCTATTGATACATTAGGATTAATATTTTTGCAACTTCTATTTTCCTAGATACTGAGAATTTAGATTCCAAATGTGTTGACATCATTGTTTATTAATGGCTATTAAAATATCATTAGATAATTTTTTTACTTCTTAGAACAAAATTAGTCATATCTGACTCTTTGTGACTTTGGACCAAAGCACCAGAGGTGGTCCTATCCTCCTCCTGAAGTCATGTCCATGTTTGTTGTTTCTCGCCCTTCATTGTCCTCTACTGTCTCCAGTCTTTCTCAATGTCAGGGTCTTTTCCTTTGAGTCCTGTTTTTTCATTTTGTGGACAAAGTATTTGAGTTTCTACTTATTTGAATGAATGGTCTATATTAATTTCTTTAATTTAATTAATTTTAATTGATTTTATCTCTTTGTTGTGCAAGTCTTCTCCAACACCACAATTTGAAAGCATTGATTCTGTGGTGTATTCACTTTTGCTTATAGTTCAGTCATATATTATTACTATTGGAAAAACCATAGTTTTGATTGTGTGGACTATTACTTTTTAGTTTGCTGTTCAAATTTGCCATAGCTTTCCTTCCAAGGAGCAAGTGTCTTAATTTCATAGCTGATCTCTCCATCTGTACTGGGTTTTGAGTGTAAAAATATGAAATCTGATGCTTCTATTTCTTCTTTTTTTCCCAGGAAGTCACTGGACATGATCTTAATTTGTTTTTTGTTTTTTGGGTGTTTTTTTTTTTTTGTTTTGTTTTGTTTTGTTTTGTTTTTTGGCTAAGTTTTAAGATCAGCTTTTCCATTCTCATCCCTTAACTTCTTAATTCCTCTTTTTTTTTTTTTTTTGTTTTTTTTTTTGTTGTTATTATGTACACATTTGAACCTGTTGGTATTTTTCTCAGCAGCCTTAATTCTGACTTTTGATTCATCCAGCCTGACATTTTACCTAATGTTCTATAAGATGGCAATACACAGCCTGATCGTGTTTCTTTTCCAATTCTAAAGCAATCAGTTATTCCATGTTTGGTTCTAACTGTTGCTTCTTGGTCTACATACAGGTTCCTGAAGAGATAAGTAAGATAATCTAGTATTCACATCTTTTTGAGCATTTGCCACATTTTGTAGTGTAATTTCATTTTTATTCTGTTGGTATAGACGGTGAACTTTAATGATAGCATATTATTAATAAGAGTTCAAATGTCACAAAACTCCTCATAGTGGTGGGCTCATAGTTTATATACTCTTTGAAATATGTTCCTTAGTGTGGCAATCAGCTCCAGTTGATTAACAAATAATGAGAAAGTAGTATAATAGGATATGGGCTCATTCTGATGAGGGTCTTGAGGGTATGTGACTTGAATCATCCAAATTTTGGTTAAAGAGACATAACAATTTACATTATCATCCATATTTCTTCAGAACTGGGTGTGTTAATCTATCCATTAACTTAAATTTATAATTTCTTTTAAATCTTAGCCTGGGTAAGTCCTTGAGAAAGATTTCCTATACTGGTTGATTTTTAGGTGAGGAAGTAGAAAAGAGAATAAACCATGATCTTGATTCAATAATTATTAATGCTAGAGAGAAATTATCATTTCTCCCAGAAGTCATGCCAGAATAAAATGATTTTACCACTACAGATAGCTGGATGGTGCTAAAATTCATGACCAACTGAAATTAAAGTAATGGGAAGTGATTGTGGCATACCTTCTCATTAAATATTCATCAATCAAGGTTGCCATTCACTTTGTCAGGTGAGTACCCAGTCAGAAGGCAAACGGATTTAAGGTGACCTGCTTTTCTTTGATCACAGGAGAGAGACCCTTTTATTTGTTATTGGCCAGCCTAATTAATTAATTCATCTTTTGTATCTTTGGAACTTTGTCTCATAATTTTATTTGCAGTGCACTATTTCTTATCTTATACCAAATGTTATGATGATTATGGCTTTGTAGTATAATTTGAGATCTAGGCTTCCTTCACTTTTTTCATTCCATTTAGATTTTTAAACTTTTGTCCTTTCAGTTGAATTTTTTTAACCTATATAATGAAATCTTTTGGTAGTTTGGTATGGTATTCAATAAATAAAGTATTGTCATTTACCTGACAAAAAAGCTTGATCTGCTTATGAACAATGAATATTTCTATAATTATTTATATCTTTCTTTGGTCGAATGTTTTGTAATTGTTCTTGTGTATATTTTGACAGATAAAATCTGTGTTTTTTAAAATTTCATTTACTGCTGGGTTTTGTAAGTAGTAGTTTAAAAATTCTAGTGACTGTACAGGTCTATTTTATGTTCTGCAATTTTGTTAAAATTGTAATTATTCATTTTATTTGTTCCAAATTCTGTCAGCTCTCTTTCCTCACTCATTGAAAGGACAAGAACAACAAAATCCATTGGAGTTCTAAAGCCTTTCAGTATTGGTTATCTTTATTGTTGTTACTGGTTGTTCTCACTTGGCTCATATTGTGTGGGATGGCATTCAGATTGACTGCTCAGAGGTACTTCTAGATTATTTAGAGTTTAAAGTGACAACTCATCACTAAAGGCCTCTCAGGGGACTTTGTCTCCAATCTTAAATACCACAAAAACCTTCCTTGCCTGCAGGGAATAAAGAAGTTCTTGGCCTTTCTGTAAGGTTCATTCTGATGAGGGTTTTGAGGGCATGTGATTGTCTCAACAGCATTTTGCAAAAATCTGACATAAGCATTATTGTAAAGAATTTAGTAATCTTACTTCTGAGAAATAGAAAATTTCAGACTTTAGTTATTTTAGTAAACTTTTTTTGGGAGACTTCCCAGAAATTATTTCACACAATATAATATCCTTCATATATATACATACATACACTTCATTCTATACCATAGTAGAATTCCATTACAATCATATACAAATATGGTGGGATTTTTAACACCATTCCCCAATTAAGGGGTTCTTTTCTTCTAAGTTCTTCTCATTTCTCTTGAAGAGCTTTTATACATATTTTATTATTACTATTTAATTAATTATTATTACTATTTTAATAAATATTTACAAATATTTTTGTCCTTATGGGATTCTTTTATCTCTTTGGGGCAAAAGACTATTTTAATAGTTTTTCTACATTTGCATTTGAACTGCATTTATCAGTTCTCAACTGTGAGGGCAAATAGGAATATTGGGGGCTATAATAAAAAATTGTAATCTAGAGCTGTATTTTCACACAAAAATACAGTGTATTTTTACACTTCTTGCATACGGTTCTTTATAACAGAACATTAATTCTGATAATATACTTTTTTCTAACATAGTAAACCATAAAATAAAATTGGTTTTATTTTTTCTTGCTAGTAATTTTCTAGAATTTTGACATTTTTAGATAACATTGATATAAAAAAGGCCTTAAAAAGGATTTTAGTTAATATTCACTTTTCATAATAAATGTATTGTACAGCATTATAAAATACTTTACAACAAATAAAATTTTTCAACCTGAATCTTACCACTGATGGTGGTGTGAGGTTGTTGTACTACATACTCTCTCTATACTATATATACTCTATACTCTATACTATAAACCTTGATTGCTTTGTGAAAAATCAAGGAAGAAGTTGCTGGGACTTTAGTTGTTGCTGTCAGAAGATGCTGAGGCTGGTGATGTCTCAACATCACTTCTGATAACTCTGTACTTCACAGCTTGAATAGTGTTGGAGAATGTGAAGGAGGCCCCTGCTTGAAATAATCCATCACTGATGTCTGCTTTGTGTGCCGCTTGATCCTTAAGTGTCTCTGAGTTTGGGAACCTAGCAGAGATGAGTTGACATGAGGCTGCGATTGATGATGGGATTCAGCCTTGATGTCTCTGACCAGCTGATTGATTATGCCAAGCCACCATTCAAGCTTGAAAACTGTGAGTGGCACAATCATTTTTTTTTTTTTTCCTACTAACACAAAGCTTTGAATGTGTGTGGTTGCCATTGTGAAAGTGAAAATGAAGCTACCAATAAAATCACAAATGCTTCAAGTTACAACAGTTAAACATGCAGATGTTGAGGATTGTCATTGGAAATTGTTTTCCATAATAGTTAGGCACGACAGTTTCAGTGCCTATTTCCCTTCAGTCTGTCTAATATTTGTATTCCCCTTAGCCATTTTCCAGCTTACCCAGTCATACCTCAGAGTTGTTTTAATTTGTATTTGTATTTATTATTGTATTTGTATGTATTTGTATTTCCCTAATTATTAGTAATTTAGAGCATTTTTCACATATCTTTGATTTATTCTCAAAACTGTCCTTTGATCACTAATCAACTCATTCTTTCTTTTTTTTTTTTTTTTTTTTTTTTAAATTTAATAGCCTTTTATTTACAGGTTATATGTATGGGTAACTTTACAGCATTAACAATTGCCAAACCTCTTGTTTCAATTTTTCAACTCTTAGCCCCAGCCCCCTCCCCCAGATGGCAGGATGGCCAGTAGATGTTAAATATATTAAAATATAAATTGGATACACAATAAGTATACATGACCAAAACGTTATTTTGCTGTACAAAAAGAATCAGACTCTGAAATATTGTACAATTAGCTTGTGAAGGAAATCAAAAATGCAGGTGGGCATATAGGGATTGGGAATTCAATGTAATGGTTTTTAGTCATCACCCAGAGTTCTTTCTCTGGGCGTAGCTGGTTCAGTTCATTACTGCTCCATTGGAAATGATTTGGTTGATCTCATTGCTGAGGATGGTCAGGTCCATCAGAACTGGTCATCATATAGTATTGTTGTTGAAGTATATAATGATCTCCTGGTCCTGCTCATTTCACTCAGCATCAGTTCGTGTAAGTCTCTCCAGGCCTTTCTGAAATCATCCTGTTGGTCATTTCTTACAGAACAATAATATTCCATAATATTCATGTACCACAATTTATTCAGCCATTCTCCTGTTGATGGGCATCCACTTAGTTTCCAGTTTTTGGCCACTACAAAGAGGGCTGCCACAAACATTCGTGCACATACAGGTCCCTTTCCCTTCTTTATGATCTCTTTGGGATATAAGCCCAGTAGTAACACTGCTGTAATCAACTCATTATTAATTTGACTCGGTTTGAGTGTGGCTCAAATTTCCCATCAGATGGGAAATTCTTGTGCGCCAAGGGGAAGTAGATTAGCAGATTTAAGCTAGAGAGATCATGGGAAACATACCTTGTCAGTACAGCATAACACAGGTTTTGGACATCCCAGTCAACTGCCCTGGTGCAGTTGCTGAAGGATCTGCCTCATACTTGCAGAGTATCCCTCTGCCATCAGGTAAGAGCCATGATCCTTCCAAGTTCTCAACTGCTCCGAGAGTTGAGGCCTCTTTTTTTCCTTCTGAGAAAGGAAGACTAGGGGAAAGTACAGGTATCAAGGCCATTATAGGATTAATCTCCTGGTCTTCAGCAGCTCCCTTGGCCTCCTCATCTGCTAATAATCTACTTCCCTTTGCCACAAAAGAATTTCCCATCCGATGTCCCTTTTTGCATCACTGCTACATTGCTAGGAGCCAGAATGTTTTCCAGTACCTCTCTGACTAATGTTCTTTACTCTTTACACTTTACTGTTCTTCCCAAATTTTCCAACTATATGCACCACATCCCAGGCATATTTTGAATTGGTGTATCCCTCAATAACTTCAATGCTTGATTTAAGGCATACGATTTGTTTGAGCTGACCAATGGGCAGGTAGAGTGGAAGTTTTATCTCCATCCACAATAGCAAATCCATTTTTCCTTTTCCCATCTATCATCCTAGAAGAGCCGTCTATAAACCAATTTACTCCCCCAAATATTGGGGATTCTCTTAAATTCTCTTTCATGGTTTGAAAATCAATTCACTCAAAAAAAAAAAAAAAAAATTAAGAAAGAAAATCAATTCACTCTAAGCAATAATGTTCATCTCCGGGGGATGGTTCTATTCCAGTGGACAAAAAGGAGGTAGGATTGAGAACCCAAGAACTTCCAGAACCACCCCTCCACCTCTCCCTCAACGTTGACAAACAGGTGGAAAGATGGGGAGAGTCAATACAGGTGTTGAAATTAACAAACGCCTTATGTCTTCAAACTTCTCTTGATCCCACATGATTAGAATTTGGACTTTCCTCCAGCATAAGTGATACAAGGATTTTGTGATAGCAGCATAAGAATCTGTCCATACCTATAGTTATCCTACTAACCCCAGAAATTTGCGTAACTCTTTCTTTGTCTTAGGTTTGGGTATGTGAAATTTTGTCAGGGTACTCCCTTCACTAATCAAATGCCCTAAATATTTCACAACCCCTCTCCACAAATTGCAAGTTCTCTTTTGATACTCTTAAACCTTAATCCTCCCAGGAAATTTAATAGACAACTATTGGTGTGTTTCCTTGTATTCCCCACTACTGACTAATGTATCATCTACATACTGTAATACTCAAGTTCCCATTACTGGTTGGAAATCTCCCATAAAATTTTCAAGGATTTGACCAAACAAATTCGGGGACTATATGGCCCTCTTAGGGCAAGAGGCACCATTTCATTTTCTGCTTCCTTCCAGACTCTGGATCTTTCCATTGGAAGGCAAAGAAGTTTCTACTACTCTTCTCTAAAAGGGGGGTCCACAATGCATCCTTGAGATCTAATACATTGAACCACTCTGCAGAACTAGGAATCTGGCCCAGAATGGGTCTGGAACCACAGGGTGGGAAGCTAACACGATTTGATCTCCCTTAGATCCTGAACTAACCTGTATTTCCCAATTTCTCATCCTTCTTGAATGGAAGTATGAGTGTGTTGAAGAGTGAAATGCAGGGTTCTATGTCCATTTCTCAATAAGCTTTGTATCACAGGTTGCAAACCTCTCCTTCCTTCTAGTATTGTTTGACTCAGTAGGGTCTTTCAATGTGATTTTTATCTGGACTCTGTCTGTTCTGCCTGGATTGTTCCCAGGCAACCAGGAATTTCCTTGCCATCCACAGTTAAGTTCTCCAGGACAACCTTTCCATCTCTCTGGAGATGCTTCAAGATGTTTTCAGTACACCATTCACCCAGCTCCCAATATTTTTGGGACATCACATCATCATCCTCCCTGAGCTGATCCACTAAGTTAAGCAGCATCATGGGCACAGCCATAGAGTCAGCCTTCATGGCTCCCGAGAGCTGGGGTTGGCCCAGGCCAATGGGGTTCATTTGAACCCAGTACACAATCTGATCCATCATCTCCACAGCTTCTTTCTGGTATTGGGAGTTATACTTATTCTACTTCTACTGGGGTACATGCTAGGTCCTTGTGGAATCAACACAATTTCTAGTTTACTCCTGATTCTGAGATGAGCAGAAATCTGCCCAATGTTTCCCTTTTCCCCATATATAAGAAAATTTTCTCCTTTAACCCCAGAAATCACCAGGGTCCCCTTAGATAATTTAGCCCCCTCAGGCAAACAGGTCACTGAAGATCTCAATGCTTCGGTGTCTATTAAGAGTCACAAGAGTCTTCTGGTGGTAGTCTTACAAGAACCATTGGCTCCCCTAATCTTCATCAGGCTTAACAAGGGAACATATCTGCTGTCCCATCCTCTGCTGGGGATATATATATATATATATATATATCCTTTTTGCCCTACTTTTTGACATCCCCAATATCTCAAAGGCTTTCTACTGGTATCTGACTATGCATTAGTTACAAAGTGCAATTTCAATGTATCCTCTACTCCTGGGTCATCAGGATCAAATCCAGAGTACCTCCTCATTCTGGCTTTAGATGCTAGCTAGTGACTCCTCCTTCCCCCGAGTTACCCCAAAGGCCCTTTTTATGTTCTGTGCCTTTGGCACCACATTTTGAACCCATAATTATCAGTTCTCTAAAATCCCTCATACTTCCCCAATATATGGGATTATTGTGATCCCAATTTGGATCTACTAAAGGGTATTTCTGGTCAGCGGGAACTACTCCTGCGCTGGAAGGTGTCTCCTGTCCCACTCCTTCATAGCTGCTCCTCTAATTAGCCCCTTCTCCTCTTGTGAAGAGAGAGAATTCAAAGTAAGTTCTCCCCAAGTAAAAAGATTAGGACCCCAAAATTGATCAAATTTGATTGATCAAAATTAACTTATGTGGTGCTCAATCACTTATCATACCTCCCTGAGCCAAGGTGATGAGGTTTAGATTTGGGGTACCCAAATGAAATTAGGGTTTCTGGTGGTCAGATTGTTAAATGAGGTTTAGTGGCGGGCAAGGTGCTCTGTAAAGGAATTTATCGACCCGAAAACCTAGATTGATAAAAGAGGTTTATTATGGGGATTGGAAGGTTAAAGTCTAGTTAAGGAAATAGAGAGGTTGGCACTTGGAGTGCCAAGCATGGGGCTGGCATGTTTGGAACCTCTGCAAAGAGAAAGTTTTGGTTTGGCTCTTTTATAATATGGGGCTTTGGCTACAAGCTGAAGGGGTCTCATGGGTGGAGTCCCAGCTTGGCTCCTCACTGGGTTTCAGCTAGGGCTTGAATTTGAATTGAATTCAATGGGTTTCAGGCCGAGCCTACCCCACCCAGATTACAAAGATGAAACTGTTCTTGAGGTGGAGTCCCTTCACTGAGGCAGAGTTGAAGGAGATTTTCTCCTTTAAGGATTTTCAGTTTTGGGGTTCCCTCTTGAAAGGGAACTTCTTTTAAGGGATACAATTTAGGGCTTGGGATTTGGGGCTCTGGAAGAGGGAAATTTTGGATATCCCTTTGAATTTGCTCTAATTCTTTACTTAGTGTAGCAAATGATCCTAGGTGGGGACCTTGGATGGGGATTAAGCCCCTGGGGGGCCTGATTGAATTAAGTCCTCTCCTTCCCTTTCAGGTCTGGAGGCCATGGTTTCTTCTCCTTGGAGGAGGGAGAGACAACAACTTTAAAGTTTCCTTTATGCCCTTTTCACTTTGATTCTTACTCAACATTATTGGAGCCCCAGAAGGCAGTTTTTGTTTAGGTGGGATATTTCGGTTTATCAGAAACTTAATGTATTCATTTACTTTGTCCAAGCTATTTCATTGATCAATCAATTTCTTGTCCCATCTCCAATTGTTTCGACAATTACAACTTTTTAATATAGTTTGAGATCAATTACTATTAAGTCCCCTTTTCTTCCTAATTTTTTTTCCTTTGGTTTCCTTGATAATCTTTATTTTTTTATTCTAGATGAATTTTGTTGTTTTTTTTTTTCTAGCTCTTTAAAGTAATTCTTTGATACTTTGATTGGGATAGTCCTGAAATTAGTTAATAGTCATTTTTATTATATTGATTCAAACTACCTGTGAGTAATATCCTTTAAATCATTAGATCCTCTTTTTTTTTTTTTGTAATTTTGTTCATATGATTCTGGTGTATATAATGGCAGGTATTTTATGGTGTCTGTTATTTTAAATAGAATTTCTATGACTTTCTGCTGAATTTTGTTGGTATTAAATGTGCCTCATTTGCGTGTGCCTCATTTGTAACTTCTCTGAACTTATTGGTTTCAATTAGTTAGCTGACTTGCTAGAATTTTATAAATAAGCCATCATATTATATATAAAGTTTTGTTTCTTATGCTTCCTTTTAAAACTTCCTTTTGCCTAATTGCTCTAGTTAACATTTCTAGTATAATATTAAATAATAAGAAGTGATGAACATCTTGCTTCATTCCTGATCTTACTGGAAAGTCTAGTGTTTATATATAGTTTTCCTAATACTCTTGAATTCCTGGTGTAAATCTAGTCTGATTACTGTGTATGTGATCTTTTTGATAGATTTGTTGTGTTCTTGTTAGTGTTTGTTTAAAATTTTTGCTTCAGTAGTCATTGGGGGAAATTGATCTCTAGTTCTTTGTTTGACTCTCCCTGGTTAAGATCTTGAGTCCTAGAAGGAATTTTTCCAGGACTCTTTGTGTTATCAAACAAAATATAGTATTGAAATTAATTGTTATTTAAATGTTGGGTAGAATTAACTTGTAAATAATCTACTCTTGGAAAAAAATTTTTTTACACGTTCATTTAATTCCTTCTGTATATTCTTTCTCTATTTTCTATTTTTAAAATTTGAACTATTTTTTTTTGTAAATATTTATCCATTTCAATTAGATTTTTCATTATGTTGGCATGCAGTTGGGTGAAATGGCTCCTCCCTTATTTCTTCATTGATTTTTAAATCAAAACTTTTCAGTTTTGATGCTGATACCTTGGTTTTCTTCTTTTAAAAAATTCAATTTAGCTGATGGTTTATTTTGCAATGCCGGAGAAATTGAGCAAGGTAAAGATTAGAGAGTATTTAATAATTTATTAAATGGAGAGAGATACTGGGATCAAAGTGGATCCATGGTTTGGTCCCAGGGCTGAATGAGACTATGTCTCCAAGAATCCAGCAAACGATCAGTTCTCAAAGACATACACATAGCTCCAACAAGGGGATAGACTGAGTCAAGTGTGGAGTCAGGAGGCTGAGAGCTGGAACAGGACTCTGACAGGGTTGGATGAGCCACCAGAGATGAGATGACATAATCAGGGGCAGGACTGAGTGAGGGTAATTAGGGAAACTGAGTCAGGACGATAAAAGAACGGTGGCATAACAATTTTATCTTTTTTTTTTTTTTTAAACCAGGTTTCTAGTTTTATTTATTAGTTCAGTACTTTTTACATTAGATTTTGTTAATCTTCCTTTGACTTTTGGGATTTGGGTTTGTATTTAAATTGGGCTTTTTAATTTGGTGATTTTGTAGGTTTTTTTTTTTTTAATGTGTGTACTGGTTGATCTCTTTCTTCTCTATTAATGTAAACTTTTAGAAATATACGTTTTCCCCTTAGTACTGTTTTTTCTGCATTCCACAAATTTTGATTTGTTTTCATTTCAATATTTTTAATAAAATAATAAAATATTGGTTTTTTGATTGTGCTTTCATTATTTTTTTAAGTTTAATTTATTGCACTGTTGGTGGAATTGTGAACGAATCCAACCATTCTGGAGAGCAATATGGAACTATTTTGGAACTATGCCCAAAAAGTTATCAAACTGTACATATCCTTTGATCCAGCAATGTTACTACTGGGCTTATATCCCGTAGTGGCTAGAAACTGGAAATTGAATGGATGCCCATCAATTGGAGAATGGCTGAATAAGTTGTGGTATGCGAATGTTATGGAATATTATTGAATATTATTAAGAAATGACCAGCAGGATGATTTCAGAAAGGCCTGGAGAGAACTGATGCTCTTCCACTCCCTCTATTTTTGTCCACTTGCATTTTTGATTTCCTTCTCATTATTTTTACCTTATTTCTAAGTCCGATTTTTCTTGTGCAGCAAAATAACTATGGATATGTATATATATATATATGTTGTATTTAACATATTTAACTAGTCTACCTGCCATCTAGGGGAGGAGGTAAGAGAGCAGAGGCAAAGGACAAGCTGCAAGAGCTTGGAGGACAATGGCTGGAGCATGGCTGACATGACTGTTAAAATAACTTTAAAATCTTCAGGAATCATTGGATTTCTAACACAAGAAGAGACTGTTTCAAGTTCTTCAAAACAAAGGAGAAGATTCAAGAAACATCTGAAAATTTTCATCTCCCTTCCTGAGATGTCAGGGAGGGCGTGACCCAAGTAACTCTTGAAACTCTAAGAGCTTCCTCTCTCTCTATATATATGATCTCCCAAAGGTTAACTCCTCCTCTAAGAGAATGGGATTATGGGTTATCTCCCAGAGTGCTCTCTGGCCCTGAAATCTCCCAAACATGTGAACTCCAATATTTCTTGCTTCTGTGAGCTCTCTAAAGGTGTGAACACAAGCATTATTTCTATCAGTTGTACTTAGTACCTTGTTTCAAGTTGTGACCCAAAATATCTCCTTCTAAGATCAAATCAATCATATTGAACCATGCTAAATTAGATGATTATTGTCTCTATCAACTCTAATGATGTAACAGTTTGTAAAGATCCCAACATATCTTCCCTTTTCTTTTGATTTAGAACATAGGTGGTCATGACCTCCCTGACTTCTCAAGGAGGTGAGAACCCCAAAAAGGTTTCCCTGACTGCTCAAAAAAAGGAGTGAAAACACCATAAAAAGGAGGTTAGAACAGGTCAGTGTTGAAAAATTGTAAATAAAAAGCTATAATAAAAAAATACAAATTGCTCAGGAAAAAAAGAAAATAAAGAGGCAGTACTGTAAATACTCCTTAGTAAAAAAAATTTTAAAAAATTTATTTAGTTTTGAGAAGGAATAAATTGAGTTTCTGTTTTATTGTCTATTTCTGCCAGTAATAATTTTTCCTTTAAAAATTTGGATGTTGTGCCATTTAGTTTACATACATATTTTATGGGCAAAAAGGCTGTTTCCCAGATTATCTGTTTTAACTAGGTCTATTTTGGCTTTTGCTAAGATTGTGATTGCTATCTATCTCCAACTTTTTACACATCAACTAAAGCATAATAGACTGTTCTAGCGCCTTATTTTTTTCTTTTTCAGATGTGTTGCTTATAAATAACATAATTTTACATCCTTTTTTCTAGTCCATTTTGCAATCATTTTACATTTTGTGAATTAATTCCATTCATTTGTGAGTTAATTCCCTGGGTTATAGTTGTTAACTGTATTTATATTTTTCCTTTGCTTTTTCCCTCCATAAAGTCTGTTTTGCTTCTGACTACTCCCTTCCTCTGTATCTTCTTTCCCCTTTTAACTATTTCAGATGAAGTAGTGAAGTTGAAGTCTCTTCAACTCCCTCAGTTGTATATTTATACATATATATGAATTTTCATTGTGTACCCCGTTGTTGTGAGAAACTTTTCCCTATTCTTTTACTTATCCTATTAACCAGCTATTCTTGTTTTGAGATCATCCAGATTCAATTGAATCACACCCAGGCCATTTTATCTAATTAGGTTTCCTGTTAGCCTTGATGAAGACAAAATTTTGTGGGGCTACAACAAAGAATGTAACAGATTAATGAATTTCATTTTTTTTTTTTTTTAATGTTTCTCGATTCCTCGGTTATGTCAAATTTTCTCTTCTGCTCTTTTCACCCTTCCCCCATCTCCAGAATGCTTGATGTTTTGTTAAAGGGAGAATTTATTTTTGGCTGTGTAGGTTATATTTGGTTATAAGCCTAGATTCCTTGATTTTCCTTATGGTATTTGTAACTGAATATTGTGTGGTCTTGAAATGTGGGTCGTCTTGTTTTTTTCTGGTTGTTGGTAGTTTCCCCCTGTGGGATTTCTCAATTTTGGCTATAATATTTTCTGATTTTCTGGTGGTTTTCATTTTGGGATTTCTCTCAGGAGGTAACTGGTAATTTCCTTTAATTTCTATTTTTCCCATTTCTTTTCATGATATCTTGAAATATGATACCTATATTGTTTATGTTGGTTTTGACTTTTCCGTAGTCCATTGATTCTTTTAATTCTTTGTTTTCTAATTCTGATTGTTTTCCTCTTTAATTCTTTTTCTTATGAGAGTTCCATTTTTGTAGACTTTGGGCATTGTTTTATATTTAACCAATTCAGAGATTTATATTTTTTAGTAATATTTTCTGTTGAGGTGTGAGAAATGAGGTTTTTTTTTTTTTTTTTTAATTTAATAGCCTTTTATTTACAGGATATATACATGGGTAACTTTACAGCATTAACAATTGCCAAACCTCTTGTTCCAATTTTTCACCTCTTACCCCCCCACCCCCTCCCCTAAATGGCAGGATGACCAGTAGATGTTAAATATATTAAAATATAACTTAGATACATAATAAGTATACATGACCAAAACATTATTTTGCTGTACAAAAAGAATCAGACTCTGAATTATTGTACAATTAGCTTGTGAAGGAAATCAAAAATGCAGGTGTGCATAAATATAGGGATTGGGAATTCAATGTAATGGTTTTTAGTCATCCCCCAGAGTTCTTTTTCTGGGTATAGCTGGTTCAGTTCATTACTGCTCCATTAGAAATGATTTGGTTGATCTTGTTGCTGAGGATGGCCTGATCCATCAGAACTGGTCATCATCTAGTATTGTTGTTGAAGTATATAATGATCTCCTGGTCCTGCTCATTTCACTCAGCATCAGTTCGTGTAAGTCTCTCCAGGCCTGAGAAATGAGGTTTTGAGATGTCCCTGATTGATGTCCCAGATTCTTTGCGAAAGAATTTGCAAAAAGTTTGTGCCAAAAAGTGGGTTTATTACACTAAGAAAATAGCTTTCTTAGCTGGCAAAATCCTGTTAGGATTATTTGCAAAGGTTTGGGCACGCAGCCTTTGATTATATTGGGTTTTTTGTCCCGGAGCTGGGGACCTTTAAATAGAGGGTGGTGATTATGCCCCTGGCCAAGATCTCCAATTGAATCATAGGAGGAGATTACTTATTTGGAGGTTCTCCAGGAAGGTGCTGCTCTCCCAAAGACTAGGAGGGGTTTCGATTCAGGGCTTTTCCAACCCTTCCCTCCCAAAGATCAGGGGGACAGTTTCTATCTTTTTTCCTGTCTCTGATTTTGATTTTTTTTAGGATGTGGGTCTTTTTTCTGCTTTTCTTCTATGCTGGATTCTCCCTGAAGAAAATCATTCCTTAAAAATTAGAATGAAAATGGTAAGCAGAAACAAATGACATAATAGAAATAATAAAATAATAGAAACAATAAAAGGTCAAAAGGATAAAAAAAATTAAAGTATCTTGTTGGAAAAACAACTGACCTGAAAAATCTGAAAACTATGATAAAAAGACTAGATATTGTATTTCAACAATTTTTAAATTAAAACTGTTCTAGTATCCTAGAATCTGAGGGTAAAATAGAAATAGAAAGAGTTCAGTAATCACTAACTGAAAGCAGTTGCAAAGTAAAAACTTCCACAAATACTATAGTCAAATTCCAGAGCTTCCTGGTGAAAGGAATAAGCAGCTAGAAAGAAACCATTAAAACATAATGGAGCCACTGTCAAGATCATGAAAGATTTAGCAGCTGCACATTAAAGGAATAAAGGGCTTAGAATATGATATTCAGGAAGGCAAAAGAGTTGGGTTTACAACCAAAAATACCCAGCAATGTAAAAAATGGGTATTTAATGATTTGGAGAGATTTTAAACATTCCTGATGAAATAGAAAATTTGACATTCAGACAGATTTAAGAAAAGCATACAAAAGTAAACATGAAAAATAAATCAAAGGTACTCAATAAGATTTGCTGTTTATTATTTACATGTTTTACTGTTTACTGTTTCGAAGATGATAGATGTAACTTTAAGAACTTGTGAATTCTACATTCACGTGGGCTGAGTTGATTATATTGGAATAATTTTTAAAAACGGTGGGAGAAAAGTGGGAGGAGGAAGGAAAAGGAAGAATAGGGGAAATTGAATAAAAAAGGAAGATAAGGAAAATGAGGGGGAAATGATGTGGGCATAGGCACTCTTTATCTAACTGGTAAGTAAGAGGGAAAAGGGATAAAGGAAAGGAGAAATAAAAAATGAACAATAAAAGGAGGGCAAGTAAAGGAAGACAATAATCAAAGGCAAAACTGGAGAGGGAAAGGTTAAAAAGAGAGAGAGAAAAAAATAGATTGAGGGAAATGCAATTCGGAATCTTAACTGTGAATATGAATGGGATGGACTCATATAAATGGAAGTGGATTGGGGCAGAATGATGAATTAGATTAGATGAATTAGAAACCAGAATCCAACAATGTCATTTACCAAAAAAAAAAAAAAAAAAAAAACCCACTCAAAACAGATACAAACCAGGTTTTATTATGCTGAAGTAAAAAAGTCAAGGATAGCAGTCATGATTTCAGACAAAACAAAAGCATAAAAGAGGTAAGCAGTAATTTGCTAAAAAGTACCAAAGACAATGAAGTAATAACAATAAAACATTTTTGTACTAAATAGCATAGCATCCAAATTCTTAAGAGAAAAATGAATTATTTGAGGAATTAAAGAACTATACTATATATTTTTAAAATAGCTTTTTATTTACAAGATATATGAAGGGTAATTTTTCAGCATTGACCCTCTTTTTCAACTTTTCCCCTCCTTTCCTCCACCTCCTCCCCTAGATGGCAGGCATAACCATACATGTTAAATATGTTAAAGTATATGTTAAATACAATATATGTATACATATACATACAGTTATTTTGCTGCACAAGAAAAATTGGACTTAGACATAAGGGTAAAAAAAACCTGAGAAGGAAATCAAAAATGCAAGTGAACAAAAACAGGGAGTGGAAATGCTATGTTCATATTCATATTCACTTAGTTCTTTCACTGGGTATAGTCTGTTCTCTTCATTGTTGAGCAAATGGAAATGATTTGATTCATTTCATTGTTGAAGAGAGCCATGTCCATCAGAATTGATCATCATATAGTATTAATAGAGTTAATGATCTCCTGGTCCTGCTCTAAATAAGAAAAGTTAAGGAAATGAATAGAATTTTAGAAAAGTTACATATGTTAGAGCTCTGGAGAAAATTTTATGAGAATAGAAAAATCGAAATGAGAATAGGGTATACTTTTTTTCTCAGCTGTACATGGTGCCTTTAACAAAACAGACCATAAAAAGTCACAAAGAAATGCTGCAAATCAGAAATGTTAAATCTATATTTCTAAGACCATAATGTAATTAACAATTACATTCAGCAAAGGAAATGGATTAAAAATTAATTGGAAACTGAATAATTCTGCAGAATGAATAGGTCAAAGTAATTTCTTAGGAGAAAATTTATCTCTCCAATTGCTTATTTTGCTTTATTTAAAAGAAAAAAGAGCAGGTAAATGAATTGGGCAAGCAATTAAAAAAAATTTTCCCATTAATAATGGAATAGCTAGGTGGTACAGTGGACAGAGCACCAGCCTTGTCACAAAGACCTGACTTCAAATCTGCTCTCAGACACTTAACACTTCCTAGGTATGTGATTTTAGGCGAGTCACTTAACTCCAATTGCCTCAGTTAAAAAAAAAAATAAAACAAATTAAGAACTTAAGGACAAATTGATAAAATTTAAAATAAAAAACCCATCAAACTGATAAAGCTAAAGTTAGTTTTATGAAACTATTGATTAATTTGACTTTATATAAGATGAAAACTAGATTTTTAGTTTCAAAAATGAAAAGTGTGAATATGCCACCAATGAAGATAAAGCTAAATCACTTATTATGAGTTATTTTGTCCAAGTGTATGTCAGTAATTTAAGTAAAGTTAATGAATATTTACAAAAATATAAACTTTCCGGGTTACTACAAAAGAAAATAGAGTAGGTAAATACTTCTTTCTTAGGAAAATAAATTGAACAGGCCATAAGTGAGTTCCTAAGAAAAAGAATCCCTAGGACCAGATGGATATAGAATTAATTCTAACTAACATTTAAAGAACTAATTCCCAAACTATAGGAATGAATTGCTTTAAAGAGAGAAAGACAAAAAAAAAAAAAAAAAATACAAAGTAAATGGGATAAAGGGAAATGCATAGTTAAGTAATCTTAACTGTGAATGAGAGTGGGATGGACTCACTTGTAAATGGAAATGGATAGTATAATGGATTAGAAACTAGAGTTCAAAAACATATTATTTATAAAACACAAAAAATACACAAGTAAATTATACAAATTCCTTTTAAAGCACCTTTGTGTTTTAAATATCTATACATGGAGAGCACAGAAAAAGAAAACTATAAATTAATTTCCTTAATGAATTTTAGTGCAAAAATTTTGAAATAAAATACTAGCTAGTAGATTGCAATAATGTCACAAAGATCACAAAGGTACATTTTGCCAAGTGGGAATGCAGGACTGCTTTAATAGCTAGGTCTGATTTTCCATATCAGTTACAAAAAAAGGTAAAAAGTAAAAAAGGTAAAAAAGTAAAAATCCAAAGATGAAAATTTTTGATAGTGCATAACACCCATTCTTGGTAGAAACACTAAAAAGGTCCAGCAGCTAGAGAGAGAAATTCCATTTAAAATAACTGTAGAAAATATAAAATATTTGGGAGTCTACCTGCTAAGACAAAACCAGGAACTATATATACACACAGTTACAAAAACACTTTTCACACAAATAAAAGTTAGATCTGAACAGCTGGAAGAATATTAAAAAAAACAAAAAACTGGGACCTTGGTGGAGTTCTACTGGGCCTGTATCCCAAAGAAGTTAAAGGGAAAAGACCCATATGTGCAAAAATATAAAAGAAATGATTTCAGAAAAAGGCCTGGAGACTTATATTAACTCATGCTAAGTGAAGTGAGTAGAACCAAGAGAACATTGTACACAGATTATGTGATAATAAACGGTAATGGATGTGGCTTTTTAACCACAGAGGCGATTCAGGTCGATTCCAATTGCCTTATCCAGGGAGCCTTCTGCATCCAGAAAGGGACTGAATGTATTTTCAAAGCATAGAATTTTCACCTTTGTCCTTGTTATTTGCTTAATTTTTGTTTGTTTCTCATTTTTGCCTTTTTTGATCTGATTTTTCTTGTGTAACATGATAAATGTGGAAATGTTTAGAAGATTTGCACATGTTTAACCTGTATTGAATTACTTGCTGTCTTGGCGAGGGTATGGGGGAAGTGAGGAAAATTTGGAACACAAATTTTGTAAGGGTGAATGTGGAAAACTATCTTTGCATGTATTTTGAAAATAAAAAGTTATTATCAAAACAAACAAAAACTAGATGGCTTAGGAATAAATGGAACATTTCTGAAAAAATTATGCTGTGTCTAAATTGTCAGTAATGCACTTAAACTTGAAAGTTGCTCAATAAGTGAAACAAGTGGGATCATCATTACGATTATTCAATATTGCATTAGAGGGAGGATTCTGGAAAGTTGGAGGAGTAGATCAGTAAATTTCAAGTTCTCTAGATTCCCCTCCCATAACAAAACCTCAGGATAAACATAGACTGTTGAAACACAAAGATTTGGGGCAGAACAGGAGTCTTCCTGGACAACCAAGAAGACCTGAAGGAAGATACTAGATCTAGGGATTAACCAGTGTGAAGTATAAACATCTCTAGGCTAGCTCCACAGAAACAGGAGTGGGGACCCCTGAGACTAGCTGGGTTTCCTTCATCTGTAACATCAGAAACTTTGACAGGGGTGCAGTGGAGAGGGGTTTGGAAGTCTGAATCCCAGAACACTGAGGGAATCTCTGCTGATTAGGAATGGCCCAATTGTGCTGCAGAGATTCAACAGGAAGGAACCAGCATAGGTCAGAAGAGCAGTGGGGCAGAAACTCTGCTAGCTGCAGACATTTGCAGGAGAGTGAGGCTTTTGGTTTGGAATTCCAGGTAAGGCGGTAGAGATCCTTCTCACAGTTTGAGGTGCTTATCCTAATAGTGCTCATTAAAAAAGAGAGAACAGGCAAAGAAAGAACCCAACCGTAGAAACTTAACTATGGGAATAGGGAAGACCAGGGTTCAGTATCAGAGGACAGTGAAGTAAAAAATCCCAAAGAGTAAGATTCCTTCCCAAAGAGAATTTATAGAAAAATTCAGAAAAGACATTAAAAGAGATTGACACCTAAAACAAATAAATATAAATCATCCAAGAAAAATAAGATTATGGAAAAAGTGAATTAACTAGAAAAGGAAAGATAGAATGTTACAGAAAATTAGAATTGGGTAAGAGGAAGCCAGTGAAACTAAGAGACCAAGAAATATAATGAAAGCAATAGAACAGAATGTGAAACATCTTATAAAACAATGACAGAGCTGAAAAACAGATGAAGAAGAGAAAACATAAGAATTAGATTGCCTGAAAGTAGTTTCTCCCCCCCCCCAAAAAAAAAAAATCTTGATGCAGTAATGCAAGAAATAATCCAAGAAAATTGTCCTGACCATGGAATATAGAGAGGATAGAATATGAGGGAAAAGTAGAAATAGGAAAAAAAAATCACCAAAGAAATCCTTTGTGGAAAACAGGAATATTATTCCCAAATTTAGAAACCCTCAGATCAAAGAGAAAATTTTCAAGAAACGGGGAAAAAAAACAATTGAGATATGCTGAAACTACAATTAGGATTGTACAGAACTTAGCAGCAGCCACAGTAAAGAATTGCAGGTCTGGAATCATATATTCTGGCAATGAAAAGAATTAAGCCCCCAGCCAAAAAATATCATCCAGCAAAATATCCATAATATTGAATGAAAGAAATGAATATTCAATGATTTTCAGGACTTTGTCTCAACCAAACCCAAATTTAACAAAATTTGACATCAAAAAATTTTTTGACACAAAATAGCCAATGTCCAAGATTAATTTCACGGAACTTAACATGGACAAAATGTTTTTTACATGGAAATGTAGACCATATGTTTAAGATTGACATTAGTAATTGGGTTGCTCAGAAGGAAGATTGGGTTAGTGTTGAGTATGATCTGTCTCTACAAAACAAAATTGTCTAGGAAAAAGGTAAATACAGTAATTATGATATACAAATGGGGTACAGAGGAAGAACTGAAAGGCATTAAGAATATGTAGGATTTATGACAGTGGGACAAGGTGTGTAGATTAATGGGTAATAGACAAAGGATAAGTTGGGGTACAGCTAGTAGGATAAGATGTGTAGATTAATGGGAAAGGGATAAAGAGGGAGAAAGGGTAACATAAGATAAGGTCCAGTTACAGAAGGAAGTTTATATCAATAGGAGCCCGATTAGGTATGTAGATTAATGGGGAATGGAATAAAGAGGGAAGGAAAAGTTTAGGGAAGAAGATAAGGGAGGGATTCACAAGTTCATATCACTCTTTGTAGATATGATTTATTTAAGAAAACCCTAGATAATCCTCTAAAAAACTAGTTGAAACAGTGAACAACTTTAGCAAAGTTGAAGGATATAAATAAATTCATATGTATACACACACACACACACACACACACACACACATATATATATAAATTCATTTCTGTGTAGTACCACCAAAACTCAGCAGGAAGAGATATAAAGAGATATTACATTTAAAATACATGTAGAGTATATCTGTCTGCCAAGACAAACCCAGGAACTAAATAGACAGTTACAAAGCACTTTTTGTAGAAATAAGTACAAAACAGAAATATTAATTGCTCATGGGTAGAATATAATGAGATGACAGTTTTGCCTAACTTAATTTACTTACTCTGTCATACCAGTAAAACTACTAGAAGAATTATTTCATGGAACTAGAAAAAATACTTACAAAATTAACCTGGAGAACAAAAACTGAGGAATATTTGGGGGAATCACTGAAAAATGAAAAGTGGAGGAAGGTGGCCTAGCAGCACTAGATTTTAAACTATATTGTGAAGTAGTAATCATCAAAATTTAATAAAAAACTGGAACTGGCTAAGAAACAGTGGAATACCATACATAGTGGTAAGCAACATAATATTTGAATGAGAACTCATCATTTGACAGAAATTGTTGGGAAGATTCAAAAGCAGTTTAATGGAAAGTGACATCTTATACCATGTACCTGGATAAGTTTAAAATAGATAAATGACTTCATATGATAAGTTCAAAATGTATAAAGGTGATATTATAAGTAAGTTTTAAGAAGTATACCTAAGTAGGTCTATGGATAAGAAAAGAACTGATGACCAAATAAGTGATAGAGAGGATTATGGGAAATAAAGTAGACAGTTTTAATCCCATCAATTAAAGTTTTTGTAGAAACAAAACTTTTACAGTCATAATTAGAAGGAAAATAGGAAATTGGGAAAAACTTTTACAGCAGATTTCTCTGATTAAGGACTTATTAAGCATATACAGAACTAAGTTAAATTTATAAAAAAAAATATTCATTATGGTCAAAGAATATAAACAGTCCAATTTTAAGAAGTAGAATTTTATGCTATCAATAGTCTTATAAAAAATGTCCCAAATGACTATTGTTTGGAGATATAAATAAAACAATTCAGGTATCACCTCATCTCAAAGAGAAAAGGAAAGGAGGAAGTTCTATACAGAAATATTTTTAGCTCTTTTGTTGTGGCAATGAATTGTAAATTGATGTCATAATCATCACCTGGGGAATGATTGAGTAAGTTGTGGTATAATGTGCAGGATGATTTCAGAAAAAAAGACAACTCTGAATCCCGAATCTTTGCAGAAATCCTAAATAGGATTGTGCTTGCCGTTTTCTTAGCAAGTTGCCTTTGCCAGGACTTTTACCCATATTTTTTTCTCCGTTCCAATAAATCCTTTTTTGCCACAGTGATGTCAGGTTTGCAGATTTTTTCCCAAGGGACCTGTGCCTCTGCCTGGCACCTCATCATAACTACTACTAATCTCATCACTAAGAAGATTTGTATGAACTCATGCAAAGTGACTGGAACCAGAGCTTTGCATACAATTACAGGAATATTGTAAAGATGTGAAAAAGAAGGTTGTGTGAAAGACTTAGCTACTTAGATCAAGACAGTGTTCCAATTCCAAAGCACCCATGATAAAAATGCTATCTACTTCCAGAGAGAACTCAACTCTTACTTGAAATATTGAAGTATACTTTAAAAATGTTTTTTATTTGAAGCTAAAGTAGAAAATAATAAAAAACTTAAAAGACAAAAGAACATAAGGGAAGAATGAAAATGTCAAAGTTCCATTTCAGGAAAGCATAGAAGACATTATATTCTGAATTGTCCATCTTTTCTTTGCTTCCTTGTAGGCTTTTTTTTTTCCTATACTGTGCACTTTTTATTTTTATTTTATTATTCTTTCCTCCCTTTCCACGTCCCCCAAGCAAGCTACAGTTTAACCTTGATATGTTTATGGGTACATATATACAGATACTATATATATATATATATATATATATATATATATATATACACACACACACTCATAATGTACTCATAGACACAACATATATAGACAAATGTTTTGCATGATTTTACCTGTATAGATTGCTTGTCTTGCCAAGGGGAAGGGGTTGGAAGGAAATGCAACATGCTATCATTGTATTTGCTATTACCAATTTCTCCTAATTCCCAGGGCTTCAGAGAAATCTCTGGTAAATATTAATATCAAGCTTATTGATATTACTGAGGTCATCAGAAATCCTCTGGCTGCTGTCTCATAGGGACGCAGTTAAAGCACAACAGAGCATCCTAGAGTATTTACAGGCAAGTTCAGGAACTTTACTCACATGGGTTACATCCTACTCTAAGACCTCCTGCACTCTTAGTTCCTTCTCTTAGCAGAGATCCAACTAAAAAAAAGGGTCAGGCTCCTCTCCCATCAGGTCCATGATGTCACAGGCATAGCCAATCAGAGACAGAGACATTTCCTATTCCTGACTCTACTTCAGAGTGAGGCTCGAGATCCCACCCATGAAAATGGTCCTTGTGTGCTCATAGGCAATCATGTCCGGGGATCTCCAGGCCACATAAGCCTGTGTCACATCCTAATTGTGTTGCCCTGACCTCTCTTTGACCTTTCCTTTGAACAAGGAAAGAGACAGTTTAACTCAATTAAAAAAATTAATTTTTTTTTACACATAATTAGGAAATATTTAACAAAATAAAAAAGATGAGTAACTTTGGAGAATACAGTTTTGATAGAATATTGAAATTGAAAGCTTAACTATAAGAGGTTATAAAGAGAGAGAAAAGTGTATGCCTCTATTGCAGATGGAGTTTTTGTTGAGTTTAGTCACAAAGGAGAGAAGAAATATAGAATAATAGTTATTTGGAACTAAAAGATAAATTGAAGGCTTTTTGAGGCTAGGGGAGACATAGTAGACATGCTTGTAGCCATTGTATCCAAGGAATGTGACCTGGAGGTAGCTTCTCAGTAATCAGAATTTTGATTTGATGTTTTAGAGAAGAGAATAGCATGAAATTCAAAAAAAGAGCTTAAATGAATAATGGAGACACTAGAAGTGGTAGTGAGGTGCAACATAGTATCTCAACTTCCTTACCTTGACCAGTTAGACAAGGAGAAGGAAAGGGATACTCAGTTCTAGAAAGTGTTGTCAAGGAGAATATTTCTTTGGGGGAGCCAGGTTTCAGTAATAGGTAGGAGTGAGAAAGGAAAAAAATTGAGTATAAAGGCAAGTTTGTTACCTATAGAAAAAGAACAAGAGGGCACAATGGAAAGGGAACCTTTTGTTTGGTTGGAACTTGAAGATATGAGGGTTGAGGGGGATGAAAATGTGGAATCAGTTGGTGGGAAGTAGGTAGTGGGGTTTGAATACAGGAATTCAGAATGTGTAGGATGTGTAGGATATAACCAAATATGTGATTGTTCATGATTGAGTGAAGGGTATATCAGAGATATCCAGCAGGAGAACAAATGCAGCACATAATTGAAAGTTAGATGATTAGATGGGAAGCCCCACCTCATTAGTTCTCTTCTTTCTGAAGTCTTGAGTTTAGGTAGGAAAAGGCAAAATAGAAGATGGAAGTCAATCCCGCACACAGGAGACTGAAATCTTCTATTATCAACCAATTTTCCTCTTTCCCTAAGAACAAGGATAGTAAGTAAAGAGATCATTGTTCTCCTTTTGCATAGTAGGAAATACGTGCAAGAAACTCAGAGGAAGGTTTGTCTTCTTCCACCTGAGGAATCTTTAAAGTTCTATATCTATCCTATAAAATTATACTCACTTTAGAGTCATAAATTATTCTTGGTTGTGTAGCTTTACATGTTGTCTTTTTAGATATATCATTCTGTAATGCTTTAAACTCTTTCTTTTTGGCTGTCTACAGTTTGACCTGTAAACCCTGAATTTGAGTATGACCTTTCTTGCTTTTTTCAATATAAGCTTTCTTTCTGGGGGTGAGCAATGGATTCTTTCTTTCTTATTTTTTTAACTTTGCCTTCTGGTTACAACCTAGGTATATTTCTTTTGTATTTTTCTGAATTATGGTATTATAGCTTCTAGGGATATATAGTGATGGTTTTGGGGTCCCCTGACCTTGGGGGACTTCTGTTCTGGTAATCTGCTTTCAAAGTCCTCTAACTTGTACCACCTTCCCCTAACTTAGAAATGCTTATTGTTCTGAAGATCTGCCTGATTCTGGAGACCACTCCTCAATTCATTGCTGACTGATACTCTTATCAGTGAGAACCACTCTTACCTATAAGCCATAGAAATAGCATATCAGTGATAGAAAGCTGGATAAATGTGTCTTCTTGCTTCCCTTTTGGTGCTGATTTCTTTTGGAAATTCAGCCTGCTTTGTAACAGCATTACAATTACAACTTTGCCCCTTCACTTGGATATGGGTTCAAGCCTACAAATTCTTTTGAGACACCTTGTGACACCAATCTATAACTCCAAACTTTTGGGCTTCCAACTCAACAGTATCTAGACTCTTTTTTCGAGGGGAGAGAGGTATCATGGCTTTCAGGTAGTTCAATGATTCTTAAATTATCCCCCCTCAGTCTTTGTTTCCTGATCAGGTTTTTGATATTAGATACTAATCTTTTCTTCATTTTTTTTTGGACTTTATTGTAATGTCACTTACTTTTGCACTTACTGAATTTTCCACTCTAGATTTCAAGGTGGAATCTATTCAACTTTTTGTGGAGTTTTCCATCTAAGTTCCAAACTTATTTACTTTTCAATTTATTTTTCCTATTTAAAAAAAAAATCTTTAATATATTCCAGTGTTTTTGTAGCCTTTATGACTGCCATTCTTTTATTTGGGCTCAATTTGAAATTATTGCTAATTTTTCTCTTTCTGGATTTAATTTTTGAGCTTTTCCCAAAATCAATAATGTTTTTTTTAATTGTATTTGCTATTTTCTTGTTTTAATTTGTATCTTCAGACTGAATTTTTTCTTACACTTTTGCACTTGTATAAAGTTCCACTTTTCCTGTATTCTTGGCTATATTGTTCATAAATTATTCACTTATTCAAGTCTCATAGGTAATGTGTTCCATATTAATTCATTTTTGGAATGTCTCCCTTTATATATGGTCATGTATCCATTTTGACCTTATCTTAGTAAATGGTATAAAATATTGTTCATGTTCAGTTTTTGTCAGATTTCTTTCCAGCTCTCCCAACAATTTTTAACCAAGTAATAAATTCTTATCCCTCATATTTTATACTTGTCAAAACTGGGTTTTATTTATTTGTGTCTGTAAATTGTATGTCTATTTGCCTTGCTGTTTCTTAGACAGTAGTACCCCAGATAGTTTTGATAACTGCTGCCCTATAATATAGTTTAAGATCTGGTGTTATTAAGTTTCTTCCCTTTACATTTTTTTCATTAGTTCTTTTGATATTTTTGACTTTTTGATCTTCCAGATAAATTTTATTATTTTTTCTAGCTCAGATAAATAATTTTTTTGGTAATTTTATTGGGATAGTACTGAATATATAGATTAATTTAGGTAAAACTGCCATTTTTGTTAGATTCCTCCTATGTATCCATGAACAAGTAATATTTCTCCACTTATTTAAATCTGATTATTTATTTAAAAAATTTTTTAAATAAGATTTTGTTCATATAGTTCCTGGGTTTGTTTTGGCCCATGTACTTCCCATATTTGATACTGCTTAGAGTTATTTTAAATGGTATTTCTCTAGCTAGCTTTTCCTGCAAGGTCCTGTTAGTGATATATAGAAATGTTGATGATTTATATGGGTTTATTTTATATTCTTCTACTTTGCTAAAATTATGAATTATTTCAGTAACTTTTTATTTGACTCTTTAGGATTTTCCAACTATATCATCATATCATTGGCAAAAGACAGTTTTATTACCTTATTGCCCATTCTGATTTCTTTTTTTTTTTTTTTTTTCTTCTTATTGCTATTGCTAGGATTTTCAATACAACATTGAATAATATTCTTGCTCTTACTGAGGTTTATCTCCCTTAGAAATAATGCTAGCTAATGATGCTAGTTAAATGCTTCTCAATTTGATTTATAATTAAACTTAAAAAATAAAATATTAAAAAATTTATACTTGAAAAAGTGCATTTTAAGTTAAACCTCTGAATTCTTGGTATGAATCTCATTTGTTCATAGTGTATAATATTTGTAATATTTTGCATTTATTTTTATTAATGAAATTGGTATAATATTCCTTTTTTGTTTTTACTTTTCCTGGTTTAGTACCAATATCATACTTGTTTTATTTATAAAAGAAGCTTGGTAGGATCCCCTCTTTGCCTAACATTCCAAATGCTTTATTTAATATTGGAATTACTTGGTCTTTAAATATTTGATGAAATTTACTTGGAAATCTGTCTGGTCCTAGTGTTGTTTTCTCTTTCTAGGTATTTTATATTTTTTGTAAATATTCTTCAATTTTATTTAAATTGTTAAATTTATTAACATATAATTGTGTAAAATAACTCCCTGTAATTGTTTTGATTCCATCTTCACTACTAGTGATTTCATTTTTGATAATTTTTTGATATAGTAATTTTATTTTCTTCTATCTTTTAAATTTTATTTTAACAAATGATTTTGGTTTTTTCATAACACCAACTTCTAGTTTTATTTACTGATTCAATTTTTTCTTATATTCAATTTTTATTGATTTCAACTTTAATTTTTAGAATTTACAATTTAGTGTTTAATTGGAATTTTAGTTTTTTATTTGCATACTTAATTCATTGGTCTGCTTTTTCTGTTTTATTGATGTAAACATTTAGAGACATAAATTTTCCTCTGATTGCTGGCTTTTGCCATCTCCTATAGGCTTTTGATATATTATCTCATTTTTGTCATTCTCTGTAATGAAATTATTGATTATTTCTATGGTTTGTTCTTTAACCTACTCATTCTTTAAGATTAGATTGTTTAATCTCCAATTAGGGTTTTTTTTTTTTTTTTATGTCTTCATAGGCCTTTATTCAATATGATTTTTATTGCATTGTGTTTTGAAAAGGAAGCTTTGATACTTCTGCTTTTCTGCTTTTGTTATACCAAAGTTCCCTTTTAATGGGGTGACCCAGTTTCTCCAATTGTCCTATTTCGGTATTCTGCCTTAGGTTATAACTGTCCCCTCTTAATGTTTGAGATAAAGGTTTTATAGACATTCCTTAATGTTTGACAAGATAAAGGTTTATCCATTTCAGATGTCATTAGAATATCAGTAATGTCATTGTTCTTGTTATTCCATAATAAGCTTTCTGCCCCCATACTCAAGCACTAGACTCTTTGAGATGATAGTCTCGTCTACCCCTGGGATCAACATGGATCCATTGGTCCCACTCCATTATTGAATTGGTCTCTAATCTCTGTCTTGCTCAGTTTCTTTGGCATTACACTTTTAGCCATAAAATTTTTATGCCCTACATATTTTGTAAATCTATTGCTGAAAAAAATCTGTATTCCTTTTATTCCTATTGACTTTTCTCCAGATATCTATCATATTTAGCGTATCAAAATTCGGTTTATTTCCTTGACTTTTCTCATTTGTTTTTTGCTTAGATTTTATCTGGTTCTGAAAGGAGCAAATTGAAGTCCCCCATTATTATAATGTTGAGGTTGAGAAGGGGTGAACCCCAAAAGTCCCAGACTTGTGTCACAAGGTATCTCAAAAGAATTTGCAGGCTAGAACTTATCTCCTAGTCAAGGAGCAAAGTTTATTAAAAGCCATTACTGAGCTGACTGAATTCTAAGAGAATCCAGTAAAGAAACAGTACCAAGAAGATACTCTTATACAGCTTTTAAATCATAGATATGTTAATTCTATTATATAGCTAAGGTAGGGCTAGGTATAATCTCCTGATGAATTGAGAGTAGTCTCCTCAACTTAATCAGTTTAAGCTGGTTGTCATTGAACAGATCCTCAGTCAGAAATGAACTGAGAAGTAGTCTATTCAGAATCAGATTGAGTTTTCTAAGGAGTAGTCAGAATCAGATAGATTGGGCATTTCCTGAGGCAAACTCCAAAGCTAGAAGATTTAGGACTTTTTGCCCCACAAGGACAGGGGACCTCATATTACATCAATATTAGTATCTATTTTTATTTATTTATTTGCTGAGACATTTGGGGTTAAGTGACTTGCCCAGGGTCACATAGCTAGGAAATGTCTGAGGTCAGATTTGAACGCAGGTCCTCTTGACTTCAGGGCTAGTGCTCTATCCACTGCGCCACCTAGCTGCCCCAGTTAGTATCTATTTTCACCTGTAATTCATTTAACTTGTCTTTCAACAATTTAGATGCTATACTATTTGGTGCATATAGATTTAATGTTTATTTTGTTTCCTTGTCTATGATATAATATGGTTTCCCTGTTAATCTGTTAATTAAATCTATTTTAGCTTTAATTTTCTTTGAGATCATGAATGCTATCTTGCCTTTTTTTTTTTTTTTAAATCTCAGCTGAAGGATGACAAATTCCACCTTATTATTTTAAATCTCTATCATTTTAAAGTGCGTTTCTTGTAAGCAACATATTGTTGGAATCTGATTTTTATTCCATTCCTCTGCCTGTTTTTTCTTAATAGAATTTCCCATTTACATTCAAAGTTATAATTGCTATTTGTGTATTTCCTTCATCCTATTTTTCCTCACTGTTGTCCTCATTCTTTTTTTACGTTGTCCCTCCTCTAGTTTACTTCTAACCTAATTCATGTCCTTTTAAGAATTGTCTCCCTTATCTCTTTCCTTTACCCTCTTTCTATTTACAACCTTTGCTTTTCTCTCCTCTACCTTCCTGAATCTTAATCTACTTTCCCTTTTAAAAGTACTTCTCTCCCCATTCTGTCTCCTCACTCTTATTTCTTTCACTTCTTCTTTAGAATTTGTATTCACTTATTATTTATGTTTTCTCTTTTTAACCGAGATCTGATGAGAGTAAGGTTTCAGCACTACCAGCTCTCTACCCTCACCTCTATTGCTCCTTATTACCCTTTTTTAACCCTGTCTTATTTTATTTTTTGTTATCCCTGTCATACTTAGCTCAGCCCCAACTTTTCTTTTCTTTTCTTTTCCAACCTTTCTTTTCAAACTATCCAAATACTGATGATAGTCTTAAGAATATTGCTGTTATTTTCAAATATAAGAAGTAAACAGTGTGACCTTATTGAGTCTCATGTAATTTTCCATGTTTTGATCTTTTTGTCACAAATAAATACCTTTCACTTCATTAAATATCTCTCTCCCACCACCTCTACTCCCCCTTTAGGATTATAGTAAACTTTTCTGGGAAAACTATTTTTGGTCAGAATTCCAGCTCTTCAAAATAAAGTGTTTCAAAAAGTCTTTGAGTGTAATGGCTGCTAGGTCTTGGATAAAATTCTGGTTGTATGTATTTGAATTTCTTTTTCTTGTTGCTCATATTTTTTCCTTAGCATTGGAGCTTTGCAACTTGGCTATGATATTCTTAAAAGGTTTTTCTCATGAGATCTCTTTCATGGTGATGAGTGGAATTTTTTCTATTTCTACTTCACTCTCTTGTTCTAGATCTTCAGGGCAATTAAAAATTATTTGGTTTGATATTGTCTTAAGATTTTTTTTTTAATTTGTAACTTTCAGGTAATTTGATAATACTTATATTCTCTTTTCTGGATCACTTGTTTGATGTTTCCAATTTTCTTTTTAATTATTTTGATTTTGTATTTCTTTCTTTCTTTTTCTTTCTTTCTTATAGAAAGAATATGGAGCTTAGTTTCATATAATTAAAACATCAGAATTACCAAAACTGTTTAATATGCTTGTTAAATGTTATCCTCATGTTTATATTGTGCTGACATAATGCTAAGAAATACTCTTCATGACAACATTGAGATATGGGTGGTATAAGTATTCCTATTTTTAAAATACATGAGGAAACTTAGATTAAGAGAAGTGTTACATCTAGCATTTTAATTCAGTGCTTTTGATGTTGATATCTTTTTATATTGTATTCTCTTCTGCAAAGATAGGCCCAAATTAATTTGCCTAAGATCACATAGATCTTATGTGAATTGAACACTTCTAAAAACAAAGAGAGCACTAAAAAGGTATAGAAGTTGCACTAAAAATTGTTTAGTGTCTGAGGTCAGATTTGAACTCATGTTCTCCTGACTTCAGGGCTGGTGCTCTAACCATTGTACCACCTAGTAACCCCCTTGATTTTTATTTCTTGATGGCTTATCATGTCATTCACTTCCCCTTGCCTGATTCTAATTTGCAGGGAGCTGTTCGTTTCCTTAATATTTTGGATTTCTTTTTTCATTTGGTTAACTTTGTTGTCACAATTTTCTTGATTTTTTTTGGTTTGCCCTTTTTTCTTTTATTTTTCTTTGATCTAGCTTATTTGATTTTTGAAATCCTTTAAGTTCTAAGAATTTGGACTTGGGACCATTTGACATTGATATTTGGGGTAAAAGCAGTTTTTAAAAATTCATTATCTTCCTCTTAAATTCAGATTTTCTTTATTGCTATAGTAGCTGTGTAGTTGGGTTCTTTCTCCTTTGCTTATTAATTTTTATTTTATTTTTAGCAGTTTATTGTTATAATCTTTTTTAATTTTAATTTTTAATTTTAATTTTAAGCCTAAGGGCTTCATGTCTTACTATTATGTTCTTATGTCAGGGGTCTCAACCTCAACATTCCAGTGGCCCCTGTTGATTCTTCACTTGGACCAAATCTCTTTCCATGGGGTCTCTCCTGAGATCTTCTATATTTGTCCCTAGGAGCACCTTCCTCAACTCTTGTTTATTTTTGCAGCTCTTAGTTCACCCTGAGGCATTGTTTTGTCTTGTTTGTGGAGGAAATCTTGCTAAGGCTAAATCAATGCTAAGAAATACTCTTCATGACAACATTGAGATATGGGTGGTATAAGTATTCCTATTTTTAAAATACATGAGGAAACAGATTAAGAGAAGTGTTACATCTAGCACTTGAATTCTGTGCTTTTGATATTGATATCTTTTTATATTATATTCTCTTCTGCAAAGATAGGCCCAAATTAATTCCTCTATGTATGTCTTAAGTATTTTGGTTCCTTTGGAGTTATTGGTTCTTTGTTTTTTAATTAAAATAGTTAACAGATTAAGAGAATGGTATGGTATTAAGAAAATGGTATAACACAGTAAATAAAAGATAGCAGAAGCAAAAATTGTTTTAAAAATCCTTCCTCTCAAGTGACCTGTAATTTATTCTTAAAATAATCTTACCCCTTTCTTTCTACTTGTATCTTAGCTGCCCTGGTCCATTTAAATTCTTTATTACCTCTCAACTGGACTATTGTTTTTAACTTCTCTCTTCTCCCCTCACTAATTCATCTTTCACACAAGTGCCAAAAGATTATTTAACTCTTTATCATCTAGGTTATCTGGAAATTTGCTTAATTTTTTCTTTTATATATTTAATTTTCACTATATTTAAAGATGTGCTTTTTATTCTTTAGGAAATATAATTTGTATTAAAGTCATGTCTAAGATGTTTTCATAAGACAGTTTGATGTTACTCTTTATATCTAGTCTAGATAGAAATTTTTTTTACAAACACTCACCAAATTATGATGTGACCTTGTAATGCCAAAGAAATTGAGCAAGACAGAGATTAGAGACCAATTCAATAATTTATTAAATGGAGAGAAATACTGGGACCAATGGATCCCAGGGCTAGAGGAGACTATCATCTCAAAGAGTCTAGCCCCAAGTATCGAGACAACAAGCCTTTTATAGACTAACAAGAACAATGACATAATGGAAGGAGACCTAGGTGGGGATAACCTCATAGAAGGAGGTTACTGATATTCTAATGACATTAAGGAATGTCTATAAAACCTTTATCTCAATCATTAAAAGGGCAGGGTCATAACCTAAGGCAGAATTACGAAAGAGGACAATTGGAGGAACTAGTGACCCCATTAAAAGGGAACTTTGGCATAACAACCTTTGTTTCCTAGTCATTAGTTGTATTTTTATTTATGTTAGTGCTAAGGAACACTGATAAGGATCAATATTTTAATATTTAATTCCCCTTTCCCTGCTTGTATTTTTACTGTCTCTCTACCTTTGTTTTTGAAGAGTAAGAATGCAATGATAAACCCATGTTTATCTTTGATATATTAACTTTTTTTTTAATAATTCTTTTCAGAATTCCTTGAAGGAGGAGTTGGCCATGTGGAAATGTTGTTTCGTTGCAACTATTTAGCATTAGTTGGTGGTGGAAAAAAGCCAAAATATCCCCCCAATAAAGGTATAGTAATTATGTATTTGACAGTTTTTAACATTTGTAATATTTGTAACTTTCCAGACCCTTTCACTTCTCTTTACTAGTTTTATTCTAATAGGCTGTATCACTATTTAATTTTAACAAAAGAGTAAACTGAGGGAGCTCTCTAAACAAAATAACAATTATTAGCAGGATCATGCTCTGTCAATAAATGAGTCAATGACTTGCTTCCATTAATGTCAAAGACCTTAAGCAAAAGAACAATTTCCTTTATATATGTTTTGAGAGTACAGAACGAAGAACAGAATAGGACTATGGAATTGAAGGCAACAAGTTTGCTTACAGAGCTGAGGCACAAGGAAAACTGTGATTGATTTAATGTTTAGTATTATGGGTTATTCTTCTCTTAAGAGATTAAAAAGTATTGAGTACAGGTATAAGACAGTAGCCCAGACTTTTGGATAGCAAACCAGACATCTGAAGGATAGGCCTACTCCTTTTCTGTTCTTTGCAGTAAGAATAGATGGATTTTAAAATTTAGCCATTACAGCCAGCAAAATCTCCATACTTTGTTCAGAGACGGAGAACTATGACTTAAGCAAAATCAGGGCAAAATCAGTTACTTCTGATTAAGGAAAAAATTGTAGCGGCCCAAAAGGTAAAAATCCATCCAGATCTTGGCTCACCAAAACTCCCTTTTCTTATTGAAATAGCAGAGACTGCTTGCCAATATAATAAATTAATAAATTAATACTCTAGGGACTGAAGCAAAATGCAAATACTTTTTTGACTAAAGGCAAACCTTTGAATTTAGGACAGGAAAAAGAGCCCAAAGGTATTTAGGTGAAAGGTACTTAAGGCAATGATAAACTTTATCTTGATGAGTATCTAAAATATTTGCATCTCTGTCTAATTAACCAAGATCTGGACTTAATCATTTACATCTCAGTAGATCTTGTTTGTCAGAGAAAATTATAGGAACTTCAAAGAGTGTACTTTATATCAAGTCTGTGAGCATTTGAGGTGTATATTCATGGTCCTGATCAATAAACTTCAAGAGTTCATATTTGAGATTCTTTGCCTGGCCCTGGTAAGTTACACCCTTCATCTCACGACAGGAGCTAGACTCAAACAGAAAATTATACAGGATTAATTTTTAATTTTCTCATCAAAGAATTAGAAAACAAGAGAAGTATCTAATTTTGCTTATTATTTCTTGGAAAAGAAGTTATGTTAACTATCTATTTCTACACTGACATAATATGTTGACTATTTTTCATTTGCTAAACCAGTACCTGTGATTTTATTTTTTTAAACAAAAGTGTGATGAATAGTTTTTTAAAATTAGTAAAATAGCCATCTTTAAGTAAAAAGTAACTTAACTTGATGAATTTATATCAGTAACTGTGAATATAAGATTTTAGTGGCCATAACAGGTAAGCTTTAAATTCTATATTTGGTTCAGTTTAGGTAGGGGGTAGAGGGGGAGAGGAGAATTTGAAGGAAGAGAGGGCAAATTAGAAAATAAGAAAGAATTAGAGAGAGAATCAATATGCATGAAAGAGGAATAGAGATAGAGATAGAGTTATACAATGTTATTTTTTCACTGTCCTTTGATTTGTTGTTATTAGCCGTTTATGGCTGTTCAGGTATTCTTTAAAATCATCAGAGGTTCTGTTCAGAATTGAGATGGCTGTAGCATTCTGTTTCTTGAGTTGCTCTGATAGCTGGATAAAATAATGCTGAGTGACTAGGTTCCTCAATATTAATTTTAAACTATATTCAAAATGATTAGCTCTGTGACCGTGGATAAGTCTTCAATTTCCTCATCTGCAAAATGGTGATAATAATAGTACCTGCCTCCCAGGATTATTATAAAATGAGAAAATATAAATGTGTATTTCCTTTTTTCCCCCCTTAAATTATATAAATAATCAAAGAGGGTGAGCACAGTGTGAAAGGTTGGGCTTGGAATCTAGAATTACAGAGTTCAATTCTGCCTTTGTTCAAGAGCTTTGTTATCTTGGGCGTCATTTAGCTTTTTGGTGCTTTGGGTTATTTTATGTTATATAGTTTATGGGTGAATTGTAGACCAGCAACATAAAAGTTCTGTACTTTTACCTTTTCTTTTACTTTTTGCCTTTTACCTTGTCCACAGTTAAGTCCACTCACATACACTATTTCCCAGCTTCAAATTTTGCCCTATTTAACAAAACCTATCTTCTGTCAATGGCCACTGATGTTTCTCTTCTAAGTTCCAGAAATCAGTCCCATTATGAATTTGGGATCAGTTACTAAGGATCCAGGCTGGGCTTAAGGAGACAGGTACCCATGGCCATTGGCTCAATTGTTGGGATCCACCACAGATCCAACAATTTGATAAGTTAAGAGTTCTCCCTATATTCTGAATGAGCGGGAGGAGCTGGTTCTATTCTTTGGAAGACAGAGGTCTAGTTTCTATGGCTATCATGAGGAAATAGGCAAATTCAAGGCTCAGGGAAAGCCCCATGAGAGATTCCCAAAAGTAATTAATTCCCAAAGTAATTAATGTAAGAAAAGTCATACAGTTACAATGCATTGGATTCAGAGTTTGTGTTCCCATTCAGCAGAGGTCCCCTCCTCAAATGTAATTTGAGGTCTCCCCATCTTCAACTGTCCACTTGGATAAAGGTGGCGCCACCAGTCCTTTTGTTCTGGTGTGATATGTCCAGCCTCGTTCCTGGGTGCAAATTGCAGTGTCCGAGGTCAGTATCACCTGGTAGGGTACGTCCCAGCACGGAGTCAGCTTCTCATCCTTCCAGGAAGGGATCAACACCCAATCTCCAACCTGAATTCTATGAACAGGGAAACCTAGAGGAGTCTGAGCTATTAACCCTTTTGTTGCCTTTGTCTCAGTTTCCTTAACTGTTCTGTGAAATCCCCTTAGTTGTACTCTAAGGTTATAAATTGCTAGCAAGATAAACAAGAGAGCAGAACTCCTGACCCTCCCTTGTTCAAGAATTTACAATATCCCTCTAAAATATTCCAAGATACCTCACTGACATCTTTATCTCTGAGTATTCAGACATCCTGTCTGGCTTTTAGGATTTATGGCCTCCCCTATCCTGACAGAAACTTTCTCGGGCTTCTTGGTTCTTTGTCTTTAGAGAATATTTAAGAAGTTGGCTTTCTCCTATTCTGGATTCTTTGAGATGACAGTCTCCCCAGCCCTGGGACCAACATGGATTCCTTGGTCCCAGTACATTTTTATCACTATCTGACTGGATAATTTGAGGCGAGAGTCCTGTCCAGTCAGTTATACTCTCCAATTAATAAAAAATTGAAAACTCTCTAATCTCTCTCGTGCCTCAGTTTCTCCGGCATTACACTAGCAATGACTCTTAAGAAATATAATATCTCTTAAGAAATAAATCCTTTGTCTCTAAGATAGGGTCCCAGTTTCCCATAGGACAAGCCAGGAGAGGATGACCTTTTTATTCATAAGGTGAAAAAAGCCCTCCATGTGGCTTGGTTCTGATTCTAACTACAGCAAGAGGAAGATATTTAGTCCAAGGTAGTTGGGTCTCTAAAGACAATTTAGTCAGTTGCCGTTTTATTTCTTGATTCATCCTTTCTACTTTCCCAGAAGAGGGAGGATGTCAAGGGGTGTGGAGATTCCAAGTGATTTCTAAGGCCTTAATCAGATTCTGCAATACTTGGGCAGAAAAATGTGTTCCCTGATCCGAGTGTATCCTCTCCACTATTCCATATCTAGGAATAATTTGTTCTAATAAGACCTTACTGTTGAGGCAGTTGCTTGGGCTGAGAGGAATGCCTCCACCCATGATGTCAGATGGTCCACTATGACCAGCAAGTATTTGAGGCGACCCACTGGTGGCAGCTCAGTGAAGCCCACACCTGGATGCTTTAGAATGGTCCAATTCCCAGAGCTCGTTCCCCTTTTGGGATCTGGTGTTGAGCAGCCTTGTTAGTCCTTTGACAAACGAGACAGCTGTCCACCAGTTCTCAGGCTATAGTATATAGGCCAGGGGAAACATACCTTGTCAGCACAGCATCACACAGGTTTTGGACATCTCAGTGACTGTCCTGGTGCAGTTGCTGAAGGACCTGCCTCATACTTGCTTTGGTCAGTACCTCTCTGCCATCAGGTAAGAGCCATCGGCTTTCTGAGTTCCCAGCTGCTCTGAGAGTCGAGGCCTTCTCTTTTTCCTTCTGGTTAAAACTGTGAGAGGGTAGACTAGGGGGAAGTACAGGTATCAAGTCCATTATATGAGAAATCTCCTGGTCTCCAGTTCCTTTGCCTTCTCATCTGCTAATCTATTTCCCCTTGCCTCAAAAGAATTTCCCATCTACTACTCTAGAAGATCCATCCATAAACCAATTTACTCCCCCAGGCATTGGGGATTCTTGTGAATCCTTTTACTTTCATTTGAAGATCAATTAACTCTAAACAACAATATTCCTCTGCAAGGGTGGTTCTGTTCCAAGGGACAGGAGGCTGGGTTAAGATTCAGTAATGCAACAGGGGCAGCTGATCCAATAAGCCTCCTTCCCTTCACCTAGAGTTTCATTTGCTCTGAGTATTTAATGGGGAATTGTTTGGGTGTCAAAAGTTCTCTTTCAATATAGCCCTCCCACACACCATGATCATGCAAAACATGAAAAACGCATCTAAAGACAATATAGATCTTTGATAAGTAAGTCAGGGGCCTAGGATTGGGGTTCCAGATATAGCCCTGCCTTCCATCTACATACAATGTAAAAGACTCTAGACCTAAACCTTAGCCTAATCAGGGCATGAGATTCCCCCCCACCCCCTTTTTTTTTTTTTTTCCAAAAGGCAAGGTGGGAGTGGCTGGCTAAGTAAACCTTTAGATAAAGAAACTCTAGCCCCAGGAAGTAAAAAGGTAAAGCAGCAACCAAAGTTTGGCCACAAATTAAAATATCTATTTAGGGCAGTTTTACTTCAGGTAACGGTCCTTAAAGTTTTCACAATTCCACCTTATAACCTATGCAGTTACACCTGAATTCAAAATTCCCAGCAAATATTAGCTGCAGTCCCAAAAGATTTTATCTCCTACAGCAATTATCATTAATCAAGGCTTCAAATGAATCTAGTTCTCAGAATCACAGTAAAGGGTTCATCCTAGAAATTTCACAGCTTATACAGCTTAGATAGTTCTAAGTTTAACATTACACAGATTTTGCCTTTAAAATACTCAAAAGAAAAAATTCTAAATCACATGTTGTGCATCCTGTTTCCACATAAAAGAAACTTTTAGATCTTTCAGATTTAACATTAATACTCTCTTCATTCAATTTATCAAATTATCAGATCAGACTAAAATCCTGCTCTAGATTTTATCATCTTCCTTAAACAAGGAGTCTATCATGCACATAAATAAGCATTAAATAATTTGCTTTAAACAGATGGGATCTTAGTAGAAATAAATTGCTTTCAGATTAATTTACAGTTCAACAAACTTCTTAGAGTACCTATAGACTTGAAAAATAAAAATAAAACATTCCGTTATTAACACTATATAAATGTAGGCCGTTCCTTTAAACAGTAGAAGCAATTGATACCCGAACCAGCAAGGTGTGGCAGCCGCCATACTTAATGGGGAAAGGGAATTAGATCACCTGACAAGGTCCCTCTCCACGTGGCCATCCTTCCCCCACTCCACCATACTTCCAGACTAACTTATCACAGCTAACTTTTTAGGGTGCCATTTCCCCAGGATCCAATCTGTCAGCTCAAGACAGGCCCCAACTTCATGGGATATATTTCCTTTTCCCATGGCAAATGGCAGATTCACTAGGGAATTGTGCCTTTTTCTTTCATTTCTGGAGAGCTATTTTCCTCTCACATCATGTCTTCCTTTTCCCTCTCTCTTTCCAAAGCTTATTTGCTTAAACCTTCTCCAACATGTTAAACATTCCCAAACCAATACTAGATGCTCCATTTAAACTATTAATTGCTTTTGCAAATCAATCTTTCTTGTCCCTCATCTTTAAGTCAAAGAAAAAAATATGTATTTTTTTAAAACTTTAAACTTCAAGGTTCTCAAATAACTGAACCAAATGTCATAACTTATACATGCCCAACAGAGATGACAAATTTTTAAGGCATAACCCAGTTACAAATTACCCAATATCTCTAGAAAACAACACACCTCTAAGTAGGGAGATACAACCCCAACCTCCCCTAAGGTAAACTACCAGCATTTTGTTTTAATAACCTATATTCTAACTTAACATCCCAAACACAGCTTTAAATTCCCATTAATATAAAACCACTTTAGCCATTATATTTAAAATAATGAATTTCACCAAATAGCAGTTTCTTTCCCTTGGTCCCATGTGGCCCTACTGCAGGTCAGGACATGTGAGAGGGAAAGGAAAGAAGCCACCATCTTCACTCTCGATCCTACATACTTCCCCCATGTATAGGGTGATTGTCCTCCCAATTGGGATCTGCTAAAGGTATTTCTGGTCAGCTGAAACTACTCTTGCAGCTGGAGGGTTTCTCCTGTTCCACTCCTTCATAGCTGCACCTCTAATTAGTCCCCTCTCCTCTTGTGAGAAGAGAGAATTCAAAATAGACCCAAGTTCTCCTCCTGGCCCCAAGGGCCCTTGGAGGGGCAGATGGAATTAAATCCTTTCCTTCTTTCAGGTACAAATTCAGTCTTTGGCACATCCAGTCTGCAATAGTGCCTTCACCAATATCTGTCACCCCAGACAAAACAACCTTATCATCTTTTTCTTTTTCCTTTTATATTTTGGCAGTTCGTTCCAATTACTTAATTTATCTCCCAAGGGACTATCTACCGGTATTTTCTGATCATTTTTCTCATTTCTCCCTGTGAGGGCTGACTGGGACTGGGCCACACCTATTGAATTTGGACGGAAACTAAATTCCAAAACGCCCAAACACACCAATTGTTGCCAATTGATTCCAGTCACCCTAGAAGGCCTCGCCAAGCCTGTCCTGTCCAGAGACCCAGATTTTAAGACTCCAGGCCTCACAGGGTCCTGTCCAGAGACCCCTCCAGAGTTTAAGACTCAAGGGCCTCACAGGGGGCTTACCTCTGGGTTGTTGCGCAACAAATTACTTGACTGATGCATCCTCCACCGAACTGGTCGGGATTTTTACCGGGGAGTTTGTCTCTTTGCTTTGCTCCGAGTTTCTCCACTTAGAAGCCCTGGACGCTGGTGGGCTGCCTAAATCAGGGCAGGGCGCCACCCTGCCAGCACCCCAGGGGTTCACCTACTCACCACAAGTAGTGTGATCCCAGACGAGCCCCCAAAACTGTGTGGTTCAGACAGGATTTAATAAAAAAAAGCTGGAGAGATATCTGGAAGCAAAGCAAAGTTTATAATATGATCTTGTGAGAATCAGGCCTCCAATCCATGGAGCAGACAATGGAAGGGAGGAAGTGCCTTAGGGGGTAGGATCAACACTTTTTATCCCTAAAGCAAATATCCCCTCCCACCACTGACCCTCATACTTATTGGCTGAGGATGTTACATTCTAAAGGAGGGAACTACCCAAGAAATTGAACTTGACCAATAAGTAAGTTGTTTCCTATAACAAGGGGACTTAAGTATGCCCTTAGGGGATAGCAGGGAGGGGACTCAAGTATGCCCTTGACTTGATGCTTAAAGTCCTTCAGGCCTACTTCAACTCTGAAGTAGATGAAGGCTTACTCAATTTTCACAACTGTCTTGAAAGATCTCACCTCATCTAGGTCAGTTTGAAGCAGATGCATAATATATAGAGCTATTTGTAATGTGCTGTGCACTAGTATTCCTTAGAGTAGTTCTAAAGAAACAGTGCAGCAAAAAGTGAACATATTTCCATGAATTTTCTTTGATTTTGATCAAATAATCAGGTATATGAAAGTTGTAAGTTACAAAAAACCAGGAATAAGGGGCAAATAAATCAGTCCCTCTTTCTAGAGATTTTGTTCTGTTTGCCTGTATTTCAGTGATCAATACCTCATCAAGTTAATTCTTTTTCCATATTCCACTTTCCACATTATATGTGCTTATCTTTTTATCTCTATTTTAAAGCAATAATGTTACTCTCTTTATTCCCTGATCCGTGGGAGTAAGGGTTAATTGTGGAAAAGCTGGCTCAGTTTAAGAGTGTGCTGGAGCCAGCTAAAATCAGCTTACGGACCCTACCCTCTTTGTTGAAATTTTGGTGTGAACATTTGTATCTTGTAAATCAGAAATTGACCAAAATCAAAAATTAGGACTTGATTTGTTTTGTTGATTGTGTAGACTTAAGAAAGTGATGGAGAAAATGTAAATTTTTCAGATTAAATTAAAAAATGTATCATTAGGACATTTTTTTGTTTTGTAAATGTTTATTATCATACACTCTTGAGTCAGCTCACAGTACACCAGGAGCAAGGTGGTTATGAATAGAGAAAAAAACAAAATAAAAATTACTTTGGCTACTAGTAGTGTGTAGAGCCACTATAGATTTTGTGATGTAACTCCACTTGGAGTGAGAAGTTGCCAGAAGTTTCTCACATTCTCATCCATTAAGTTGAAAGGAGCCACTACAGTGCATCTAGTTCAAACTAGTAGTTCCAGTTATGCACTATTTACAGTGCATAAAGTTTCCTCATTACTACTTTGCTACTTGTAAAGGGCCTAATGTTATTCTATTTATTTGCAGGATGCTCATATATGTACATATACACATACATATACATATACATATATGTATGTACCTATATACTTATATGTAGGTAACTTAACATATGTAAGAAACACAAGGCACATCATAATTTGGTTAGAGTGTTTGTAAAAAAATTTCTATTTGGATTAGCTTATTAAGAGGAACATTATGAAAACATCGTAGACATGTCTTTATGTACCATATATATACCTATATACATTTCTCTACAAATATCAAAAGCTTTTTTGTAGGGACAGTGTCACTTCTAATTAATTTTCCTTTTTAATGGTCTTTTTGTGCCCTATAAAATATTTCAAAATTAAAAAAATAATTGAACTAAATATAAAATTAAAAAAAATTTGAAAAAGAAGGGGAAAAAAATACACCAGCGTGTGCTCAGCAAAACATGAGGAAAGGATTCAAACTATATAATAATAAATTTCCATTTCAAGAAAGCTTAGATAATAATAGTAGAGATAATATTTATGAGTGTCCATCTTTTCTTTACTTCCTTGAAGGTTATTCTTTTGTTCTTTGCTGTGCACTTTTTACTTTATTCATTTTTTTCTTTCAACCCCTCTCCCCCCACCTTATGCACAGAAATATTTATGTATACACATTTATACATATATACATACACAAATACATTCACACCCACATACACATATATCTTCATTTACCTATATATGCCCACATTTTTTCAGACGCATATATATGTAGATCTATGCTTTATACATACATGCATTTTATATATATATATATATATATACATTTACCCATATGTGCATTTGAAGCAATATTAATATGGATGACATCATGTAGATTTCTTTTTCTTCTTGCTCATGCATGATTCTGCTTTTGATCCTCGTTACAGTGTTTATGTATATCTTTTTTCTTATCCCTGCTAGCTCTTATATTTTAATTCTGCTCCTTAATTTGTCTTGCTATTACTAGACCTCTTCCTATTCTTTTCTTCCCTCTTTATTCCATTCCCTTTAATCTGTATGCCTTATCCCACTCCTGTTAATCTAAACATCCTTCTGTACCCCAACTTATCCTGTGCCACTCTTCCCCTCTTATTCCTCAACCACTCATTAATCTACATCTTGTCCCATTGCCATAAATCTATGCATTCTTCTACACCTCACCTTCGTCTATTCCCTTCTTCTTTATTTCTTCATAGATTTTGGAGGGTGATATACCCTTAATGGCATATGTATGGCATTTGTAGTGTTCCCTATTTAACTCATTACCAATGTGAGTAGCTTTTCAGAACTATGAGTCCTTCTCCATCTTCTAATGTCTGTGTCTGTTCTTCTTCAGCACCTCATTTTTATAACACAATTACTGTTTTTACCTTTTCCCAGATAGTTTTGTTTTTTAGAATCAGATCATACTCAACTCTGCCTCATTCTTTCTTTTGAGGTGCGTGCCTAGTTAACTGATGTTAATCCTGAACATAAGATACACATTTTCATGTAAAAATCATAAAAGATTTAAATGTCCATGTTGAGTTTTTTGAAATTACTCTTTTATATTGGCTCTTATGTGTTAAATTTTTCCAAAGGTTTTGGTTGAGACAGAATCCTGAAAATCTGCAAATTTATTGAATGTCCATTTTTTTTTCCCCATTCAATATTATGGGTAATCTTACTGGATATTATTTTTTTGGCAAGTAGGCTTAGTTCTTTTGATGTATGGTATATATTCTTCCAGGACCTGCAGTCATTTATTGTGATTTCTGACAAATCCTATACAGTTCTAATTATAGTGGTAGCATAGTGTTGTTTTGTTTCTTGCAAGTTTTCTTTTTGAGATTTTCCCCCCACAAAACTTGACATTAATATTAACATGTGTTTTCTACAAAGGACGTTCTTGAAGTAGTAATTGGTGGATTTTTTTTTTTTTTTCCTATTTCTGCTCTCCCCTCATATTCTTTTCCCCCAGGACATTTTTCTTGGATTATTTCTTGCATTATTGTGTCATGGTTCTGTTTTTTTTTTTTTTTTTTTTTTTTTGGTCACAGCTTTCAGGTAGTCCAATTATTCTTAAATTTTCTCTTCTTGATCTGTTCTCCAGATCTGTTGTTTACACTCTGTTCTATTTTTTCATTCTTTATATTTTGTTTTGTTGTTTCTTGCTCTCATAGCTTCACTGGCTTCCCCTTGTCCAGTTCTAATTTTCAAATAATTATTTTCTTCTTTAAGATTCTGTCTCTCCTTTTCTAGTTGGTTAACTTTTTTTTTTCATAATCTTACTTTACTTGAGTCTTATTTTGTTTTTTAGTTTTTTCTCAATTTCTTTCATGTGATTTTTAAAGTTTGATTTATGTTTGTCTACAATTCTTTCTGAACAAAAAAAAATTAACATTTTCTTTGGGTAGAAGAGGTTTTTTTTTACTTACGTGTCCTCTGAAAATGAGCCCCAGTCTTCACTATGTTCATAGTAAGTTTGTATAGTTGGGCTCTTTTTTTTTTAATGAGAAATATTATTATAATTCTAATTATACTTTTAATAATACTAATTATATTATTATGTACTTGTGGGCTGGGTAATAGTGCCTTAGTCAATTTTTCTTTTTCTTGACATCATTATTTCCTAGGGATTCCAAATTGCTATTAGTAAAATATATATATATATATATATATATATATATATATATATATATGTACAGCGCTACAAAAACAATATACCAGCAATAACTTTGCCCACACAGAGACATACAGACTGCAATGCTCAACTTCCTCCAAGTTGCCTCTGCGCTGTGATGCCTCTGTTTCCTGCAGTCTCTCTCCTGCTCTGCGTGCTCCCACTTCCAACCTTCATTGCTGCAGTGAATTCCCCTGCAGCAGCCGTGACAGGTGCAGCATGCACTGTACATCCCCCGTGCCTGTCTGTTGTGGTGGCTGCCATATTTGTACAAGGCTGCAGTTCTCTGTCTTCTGCATCTCTCTCTCTTCCCCACACCACACACCCTGGCCTGGGAACTCGCCTCACCTTGGTATCGCCTCACACTCTGTCTCCGCCACCTCAGCCCAGTGCCGGAAGAGTGTGTTGCTAATGTGAGTTTAGGTCAAATGTCACTTCTGGTCTGATTTTGCCATAACCCGGCGGGCTGCATAAATGTCTTCAGAGGGCCGCATAAATGTCTTTAGAGGGCCCCATCTGGCCCTCAGGCTATAGTTTGAGGACCCTTGCTGGTAACAATGTAATTATTTTTTAAAATGAGGTAATGCCGAAGAAACTGAGCAAGAGAGATTAGAGACCAATTCAATAATTTATTAAATGGAGAGAAATACTGGGACCAATGGATCCATGTTGATCCCAGGGATAGAGGAGACTATCATCTCAAAGAGTCTAGCTCCAAGTATTGGGGCAGCAAGCTTTTTATGGAATAACAAGAACAATGACATTACTGATATTCTAATGACATCTGAAATGGATAAACCTTTATCTTGTCAAACATTAAGGAATGTCTATAAAACCTTTATCTCAAACATTAAGAGGGGACAGTTATAACCTAAGGCAGAATACTGAAATAGGACAATTGGAGGAACTGGGTCACCCCATTAAAAGGGAACTTTGGCATAACATATTCAACAGATACCTGTAGTCTACATGGATTAAATAAAACCTGCTTTCCATTTTTTGTTTGTTTGTTTACCTGAGTGTTTACATGGGAGAACAGAATTATTTTTATATTTTTTTTTGATGTTGCTTGTAGGGAGAACTCTTGAGTTCTGAAGGGCGTTAAATACACAATTATTTAAGTTTTAAAGCCCTTTATAAATTGTCACCTTCTGTCTTTTTATCAATGAGTGAAATAGTTTCTGCCCTTAAGCAACCCACTCTTGTCAAGGAAACACCATGCAAACAAACAGCTCTATACATAAACTTAGTTACAGGATAAATTTGAAATAACTTAGGGGATATAATAGAATTGAGGTAGATTGGGCAAGAACTGTAGAAGGTAAGATATTATCTATAACTTACTTGAAGAGATCCGAGAAATCTAGGGAATAAAAATGAGGGAGAGCATTGCGGTTATCGGAGATAGCTAGTGGAAATGCACATTAAGAAGATTGTTTTATGTGAAAAAAAGCAAGGAAGCCAGTATTATTGAATTGCAGAGTTTGTGTGTAAGTGTATAATGTGTGGAAACTAGGAACGTAGGAATAAAGGCAGGTAATAAAGGTCTTTTGATTGCTAGAAGATTTTTTTATATTTGATATTGGAAGTGATAGGAGTTTGGGATGGGGGTGGAATTCACATAGTTAGACTTGTGCTTTTGGGAAATCATTTGGCTGTTGAGTAGATGATGGACTAGGGTGGAATGACTTAATGGCAGGGAGATTAAGCAACAAAGTTGTTGCAATAGTCCAGGTAGGAAGTGATAAGAACCTGCAATAGGGTGTTTAATAGTGTATGAAGAGAGAAAAGGGCATAAATGAGACCTGTCACAAAGGTGACTTACCTCAACTTACCTTAGCCCCAGATTGGATAAGAGTGATGAGAGAGAGTAGGGAGTTAAAAATTACACTAAATCTGGGAGCCTGAGGCACTGCAAACATGGTAGTATGCTTATGAAAAAATAAACTTTAAAAGGGAGGAGAATTTTGGGGGAAAGTTCACCTTTGGGATTGTTGAGTTTAAGACATCTGTTTGAGATATCCAGTTAGTTAGAGATGGGAGAATGGAAATCAGCAGAGTGGTTAGAACAAGATAGGTATGTGGGAAGCCCAGCTGTAAGTCCTCTGGAAGATGGAAACAAGATAAGATCTCTTGGAGGACTTCAGGAGACACGCCAAGGCCTCTTCCATCGCTGATATTCTATATCAGAACACCCTTGGATTATTTACTGAAAAGTATGATAGTCGACATGATCTGAGTGCATAGTGAAACAGGACCCCTCTAAAGGAAAAACAAAAAACAAGATGTGCCTTGTCTAATAGAATAAGGAAATGTCATAGCTTTGGTTATACTTTCTGTGTTATGTTGTCACTTTTGGGGTGCCCTTTTTAGGGGTACCAATTGGTTTGGGTAGTTTGGTTGATTAGTGTCTAACCGGACATTTCTATACTTTTCCAAATGGAAAAGGAATTTATGTAATGTATAACAGAAAAACATGCTTATGTTGGCATATAAAAGGGGGCAACTAGATGCCACAGTGTTTAGAGCACTGGCCCTGAAGTCAAGAGTATCTGAGTTTAAAACTGGCCTCAGACACACTTTTTAGCTGTGTGACCCTGGGCAAGTCACTTAACCCTAACCGCCTCAGCAAAAACAAACAAATAAATAAAAACTTTTCCTGTCATCCTAGCCAATCTGACAGGTATGTAGTGGTATCTCAGAATTGTCTTAATTTGCATTTTTCTCATTAATAATGACTTGGAGCATTTTTTCATATGGCTAGAAATAGTTTGAATTTCTTCATCTGAAAACTGTCTATTCATATCCTTTGACAAGATTTCTATTATTACCTTACTTTGAATCCTTAGCTCTTAGCATAAAGTGTGCCATATAATAAGCCTTAATAAATGCTTGTGGAGACCAAAGAAATTTTTAGATGAAAATCTCAAAGATTGATTCTACTTAGTGAGATCCTAAAGCTTTAAGTTCTGAGCCATAGGTTATTTTAGTTTTTATGCATAGGTTTTTTGTCATTAACATTGCATTCTCAGTGAAACGTAAGTATTTTTTTATGATAACTTACTTTAAATAAACTCTAGGGGTTCCTGCACAGTGAATTACGTTGGACTTCAGAAATAACCTTGTGATTAAACAAAATAAGTTATAACTTAATGTAATTATCATGTTAATAAGATATTTCTGACATTTTAGTGATGATATGGGATGATCTGAAAAAGAAGACGGTTATTGAAATAGAATTTTCTACAGAAGTCAAAGCAGTCAAACTGCGACGAGACAGGTAGGCTTAGTATGCATTGAATGAAACATTTGTTTTCTGTGAACACAGCTGAAATTTTATTTATGCAGAAGGAGAAATTGTCAGAATTCTTGTTTTAACTATTTACTAAATGTCCAGTTGTAATTTAAGGTTCCAAAAAACTACATATAAATTTCTTTACAATGGTATTTTATGGAAAGCACTGATAGAATTTTGCAGGACAGTAATTAATTATCTCTAATAAGTCTAAGAAATTGTTTCAGGTTAAGGATAAAGAAAAATGTAAAGGTATTTGTTGCTAAGGGATTCTTGAATCTCACCAGTGAGTCAAAATTTAAGCAGCAAAAACCATGAATAATAAAATAATAGAGGTAGAGTTTAAAATGTAGTAATTTTTCTAGGTGTACTGAAGAACATACATGTTGAAACTTCAATTATCTATAAATTCCACTTTTTTCTTAAGCATTAGCCTATGTGTGAAATTAATAAGGAAAAAAATAAGAAAAATAAATAAGAAAAAAGAAACCTATAGTTTCTTTAAGTGAGGTAGCAAAGTTATTAAGTTAATTACTGTAAATGTTAACTTTTTAAAGGAACTATTTTACCTTTGTTATAGTGAAGGCAAATAGTTGACTAGAGTAAAATAAATACAAATAAGTTATTTTGTCTTAAAAACTTACCAACTAATGGCTGTTGTGATGATAGTTTTTATTAAGCATTCAAAAGATATATGTGTGTATGTGGATTGTAAGAATTTAAAAGAAATATGCATGTGTACATGAGTTTAAAAGAAATACTCTATATGTATCTGAATATATTTGTGCTTTCTTTCTTTTCCCCTCATTTCATTTCTCTTTCTTTATATTAGTCTTGTCCTCCAAGATTACGGCTAAAAACTATATAGGATTTTCCATGAAATAACCATAAACAAGACATATATGTATAGGGATATCTGTATAGATATGTAATGTATATTACTATGCATATCTGAATAGTTATGTACATATTTATTTAGATATGGACATCAAATATGTAGATATAACTATCTAACATACATGTGTATATCTATACAAAGACACAGGAGGGGCCTTCATAATTGAACATGTATGTATATAAGTATATATATCTATTAATATATGTGTGTTTATATTTTGATATATTACAAATGTGTCTGTTCCTGTTAAGATTAATGCATGGACAGAATTTTAAAGTAATCAAATGTCATTTTAAAAAATTTATATGACGCAGATTTTTAACCAAGTCAGTTTATCTAGAAAAGTTGGTGAGATTTTTTTCCAATTCAAAATTTTGACGATTTTAATATATATTCTGTGTGGGTGATATGTTTGAATTTGAAAGCTTGAAACTCAAGAATTGACTCTTTGAGTTGAGTTTAATTATTGAAAAAGGTTTACTTTATTTTTCTCTCATGGTTTTTCCCTTTTGTTCTGATTATTCTCTCCCAACATGATTCATGATGAAATGTGTATTTAAAAAGTTAATATATACATTAACCAGAAAAAAATAAAACAATTAATTAAAAAAATTTTTGATGAAGAAATTACGTAATTTTTTTTTTTTGTTTCAGAATTGTGGTGGTTTTGGATTCCATGATTAAGGTTTTTACTTTTACACACAATCCTCATCAGTTGCACGTCTTTGAAACCTGCTACAATCCTAAAGGTAAGTTTTATGTGCTATGCCTTTTATAATTAGCTGAGTATTTGTATGCATTAGTGTTTGACCATATTACTTTTCTACTCATTAAACTTTACTTACTCTTTGATACTTCCAGAATGCATTTTGTCCTCTGGCAAATAAAACCCTCTATAACTGAGACTCTTCCTATCTTTCCAGCCTTCTTACATTGATCCATTTACACTGGCTTCCTTGCTTTTACCTATATATGACATTCCATCTACAGTCTACATAACTTTGCCTAGGCCAGATATCTCTCCTTACCAGAAATGCTCTCCCTTTTTATGCTGCCTCTTAATTTTTCCAATTTCCAAATTTCCAATTTCCATAATTCAGTTCACGACATACTAAAGGGTGGCCCTTCACAGGGACCCTCCACATGCTAATAATGTCTTTTCCCCTGAGTTATTTTACTGTTGTGTCCCCCATGGTTTTGAAACATGTTTTCATATGGTTGATTGAATTTTTTTCCCCTTAGAACATTGGCTATTATCCTTTGACTATCAGTTTGGGGGAATAACTCTTATTCTTATAAATTTGTATATTTTTAAAGTAAGACTCTTATCAGAGAAACTTGATATAGAGAATTTTATAAAACTGATTATATCTTTTCTTTTTAATTGGAACTTCATTGCTTTTATTTTTACAGAAATTTAAAATTCAGAATTCAAAATTAAAATTTTTTTAATCCTTTCATCTAAAAGGTGTTTTTTTCTTGCTCCTCTGATTTTTTTAGGATATTACCCTTTATGACTAATTAATGTCATTTGGAGCTTTTCTTAGTATATGTGAGTTAGTGGTTTTATACATATTTTTTTGCTAGAATACTTTCCAGTTTTCCCAGAAGGTATTATCAAATAATGAAGTCTTTTCCCAAGTAGTTGGCATCTTGGGTTTATCATATACTAAGCTACTGTGTTTATTTTATTTACCCTAATCTGTTTGACTGATCAACTTTTGTCTTAAGTAGTACCAAATTATTTTGATGATTACGCCTTTGTGGGATTGTTTGAGATCTGGTATTTCTAGACTTCCTTTTAAAATTATTTCCCGTAAAATTTTTGACCATTTATTTGTTCTTTATTTTTTTCTCACTCTGTAATCTTCTCTTATTTCTAATGATATAGTACTGAATGAGTGAATTAATTTAGGTACTTTTGTCTTTGTTATTATATTGAATTCTTCTACTCATAAAAATAAATGTTTCTTCCATTATTTAGATCTGTCTTTATTTGTATAGTGTTGATAGTATTTTATTTTTCCAATGCAAAGATAGTTTTCAGCATTTGTTTTTGCAAGACTTTGTTTCAAATTTTTCTCCCTATTTCTCTTAGTTCTAGCAAAAATAAAAAAAAGTTATTAGCAAATAATCAAATAATAATAAGTTAAATATGTGCAATTCTTTTAAACATATTTCCATATTTGTTGTGCTGTGCAACAAAAATCAGACCAAAAAGGAAAAAAAACAAACTAAAAATGAAAATACTTTGTTTTGATCTCCTTTGCTTTCTCTCTGGATGTGGATGGCTCACTTTACTCGGCATCAGTTCATGCAAGTATTTCTAGGCTTTTCTGAAATCAACCTGTTCAACCATATCTTATAACCAAAATCAACCTTATCCTATAACCCAAATCAACCATATCTTATAACATTCCATTATATTCATATACCACTTTCCAACTGATGGGTATCTACTTTTAAGTTCTTTGCTATTACAAAAAGGATTGCTACAAACATTTTTGCACATATGGGTCATTTTCCCTTTTTATGATCTCTTTGGGAAATAGATCCAGTAGAGTTGTGTAGTTTTTTGTAAATATATCTATATAGTTCTTTGAGAGGCTTCATGGAGGGACCCCCAAATATTTTATGTGTTTAGTTATTATGAAATTTCTCATCTTTTCCTTTTGGATTTTGTTGATAAGTTGAATTGATCTAAGTTGAGTAGATTATAGAGCCATTATGTGTCAGACATAGATTATGAGCCAAGGTCTTTGAGATAATGAGGCTGTCTCTCCACCCACTGTCTTGTAGTCCTTTTAAAAAATCATTCTCTCAAAAAGTTTTATGCATTTACTATATGTGCTAGATACCGCGTATATATATAGAAAAGTAACAATTTCCCCTCAATACTTTAGTGAGGGAGACAACAAAAAGGTAGCTGGAGATATATTTGCACAAGATACACAGTAGCTGGCAGGTAATTTCAGAAGGGGAGCACTTATATCTGGAGAGATCAGGAAAGGCCTCTTTTAAGAGACAGCATTTTAGCAGAATTTTGGTGGGAGTTAAGAGAATTGATTATTCTTGACATGGCCAGTACAAAAGCAAATGAACTAGTATTTTTCAAGTATTTTTCTTTGCTAGGTACTGTACTACCATAAAGAAATACAAAAGCAGACCAAACTCCCAAGGACTTCAGTCTCATTGGTGAGAAAACATGTACATAATTATATGTAGACAAGATGTAAATCTAAAATGTGTACAATGCATAGTTATCAATATGTAATTATAAATAATTACATATTGATAAAATATAACAAAGATATTAAAAGTTATATTTAAAATATGTAATTTAATTATATTTATATACAATTATAATAATTATAAAAATAAAAAATATTTCAAGTTAGAGATAATTTCACAGGGAATATGCTAGCATTAAGGAAGATCTGAGAAGATAAGATTTTAGAAGTAAGTTAAAAGATTGAGACAAGGAGAAAGAGCATTTCAGATATGGGGAGTGGAAGGTGGACAACTAGTGGAAAAAAAACCAGTCTCTAATATAGGGAAGGAGGAAGGCATTAAGTTGGCATTTACTAAGTGCTTTTTATAGATATCTTATTTGATCTTATTTTGGCCTTAAAATAACCCTGTGAGATGCTATTATTATTCCCTTTTTACAGATGAGGAAACTAAGTAAAACGGGGTAAATGACTTTCCCAGTGTTATATAGCTATTAATATCTAAAGATGGATTTGAATTCAGGTCCTCTCAACTCTATACCTGATTGTTTAACAACTGGGCAACCTGATTACCTAGTTATGCCTGGTTGATAAGATATGTTATTAATATGGGAAGAAAAAGAGTAGGTCATTATAATTGGATTATGGTGTGCTAGAAGGGAACAAAAGCAACTAGGTGTTACAGTGGATATAGGGTTGGGTTTGAAAGAACTTAATTCAAGTCTGGCTTCAGATTCTTACTAATTGTGTGACCCTGGGAAAGTCACTTAATCTTGTTTGCCTAAGTCATTTCATCTGTAAAATGAGCTGGAAAAAAAAATATTTTAAATCATTTATTTATTTATTTATAGCTAAGAAATACAATAAAAAACCCAATCCAAATGGGGTCATGAAGAGTTGGACATGGCCAAAACAACTGAACAACAGAAGGGAGTAAAATATAAAAAAATTGAAAAAGTAGCAGGGGTCGGTCCAGGTTGCGAATGGTTTACAATACCAAACAAAGGAATTTGTTTGATTCTAGAGGTCAATGGGAGCCATTGGAGTTTAAATTAAGGGCGTGACATGGTTGGATTTATGCTTCAGGAAAATCATTTTAGCAAATTAGTTAAGATAGAGTGGGAAGAAACTTGAGTCAGGGAGATCAGTTAAAAGGAGAGAGATGACGAGGTCTTAAATTGCAGTTGTTTGAATGGAGAAAAGAGGGACATATATAAGAGATTGGTAGAAAAGACTTATTGTTATTGTTGAATTGTTTCAGTTGCATTTGATTATTTATGACCCCATATGGAATTTTCTTGAGCAAGATACTGGAGTGGTTTTTGCCATATGCTTCTTCAACTCATTTTACAGATGAGGAACTGAAGCAAACATGGTTAAGTGACTTGCCGAGATTATGCAGACATTTATTATAATAATTTATTATAATAAATGTCTAGGGCCACATTTGAACTTGGGGAAAATGAGTTGATTCTAGTGCTCTATCTACTGCACCACCTAATTGCCCCAGAAATGACTAGATATTCTGAAAATTTGGATATGTAGAATGAGAGAGGACGGTGTTACACTTCATAGTAATACAGAAATTTAGAAGAGGGCAGGGATTTGGGGAAAAAGTACTATGTTTTGTTTTGGATATGTTGAATTTGAGGCCTCAGTGACATCACATTTGAGAAGTCCAAAAGGAATGAGAGCTAGATAGGTCCCTTGTTCTCAAAGAGGACCAAAATGACATTGCTATGTTAGAGTGAATTTAGAGTATGGCTCTCATAGTAGCTCAGAATGTTTTGCTATAGGTCAAGTACAAATACTTCTTATAAACATTTGGGGTGCATTTTCTAACTTTGTGCATCTTGTATTTCTTCTGAGCTTCTGCAGTTTTTCTTTCTTTATTTTTATTATAACTTTTTATTGACAGTACATATGCATGGGTAATTTTTTACAACGTTATCCCTTGTACCCACTTCTGTTCTGACTTTTCCCTTCCCTCCCTCCACGCCCAACCAGTTCTGAAAAAATTGTGGGGGTTTTACTGATAGTCTGCAAGTTCACTAGGAATCAGTAGTATGAAGTGTCATTCAAAATACTCCACATGATCTCTAGCTGTGGTAAGAAGGTCATAGCAAAGCATAATTAAATAATTAAATGGCTTTACTTTCTCACTGGTCAGTTATATCATCCTGTTGTTCCACAATTTTGTATTCATTCTTTGTTATCTCCTGTTGCATTTTCTGTACTTCATTTTACATTTACATTAATTTCTTTAGACGATTTCTATGTTTCTCTATCTTCAGAATTTGATCTTGATTTGATTTTGAACTTTCCCAGTTCTCTTCACTTGAATTTTCCTGTAGAATTACAGGATCTGCCTTTTTAAAAATCTCTTGGTCTTTTCTGTCTTTGAAATCTATTTTCCTGAATTCTCGTGTGTGTGTGTGTGTGTGTGTGTGTGTGTGTGTGTGTGTGTGTGTTGATCGTCGTCATTTTCAGGATTGTTAGATTTTTTTTTATTTTTCATATTGCTTTCATGCTTTTATAATTTTAAAAAATATTTTAATGTTTTTAATTTGGTATGTATGAAAGGGTCAAATTGTCTGTGATTTATATAGATGTTTAATTATGCAGTCAAATTGTAAAATGTTTTATTTCATGTCAAATGCCTGAGCAGTGTTTATTGAGTTGAATTTACATGCTGAGGCAATTGGGGTTAAGTGACTTGCCTAGGATCACACAGTTAGGAAGTGTTAAATTGTCTGGGACCAAATTTGAACCTCCTGACTTCAGGGCTGGAACTCCATCCCCAGTGCCAACCTAGCTGCCTCCGAAATTCATTCTTAGTATTTTAAGGTCTTGGTTCTAGTTTAACCATTTTCTAGGTTACTTGGTTATTGGAAAGGTTAGAGGTAGAACATATAAAAATCTTTTTCAAATTAATTTTACCTTCTTAATTTTTTTGTCTTTTGTTAGAAGTCCCTGTAAAAGAAAGTTAAATATTTAGCAAATGAATCATTTCCTCTCAAATGTTTCCATTATCTCTGACTGGAAGGCTTGTATCATCCATATCACTAAGTTACAATCCCTTTCCCAAGGTTTATTTTATTTTATTTTTTTAAATTTTATTATAGTAACTTTTTATTGACAGAATCCATGCCAGGGTAAATTTTTTTTTTTTTTTTTTTACAACATTATCCCTTGCACTCACTTCCGTTCCGATTTTTCCCTCCCACCCTCCACCCCCTCCCCTAGATGGCAAGCAGTCCTATATATGTTGAATATGTCCTAGTATATCCTAGATACAATGTATGTGTGCAGATCCAAACAGTTTTCTTGTTGCACAGGGAGAATTGGATTCAGAAGGTAGAAATAACCCGGGAAGAAAAACAAAAATGCAAACAGTTTACATTCATTTCCCAGTGCTTTTTCTTTGGGTGTAGCTGCTTCTGTCCATCATTGATCAGTTGAAACTGAATTAGGTCTCTTTGTCAAAGAAATACACTTCCATCAGATTACATCTTCATACAGTATCATTGTTGAGGTATATAATGATCTCTTGGTTCTGCTCATTTCATTTAGCATCAGTTCATGTAATTCTCTCCAAGCCTCTCTGTATTCATCCTGCTGGTCATTTCTTACAGAACAATAATATTCCATAACATTCATATACCACAATTTACCCAACCATTCTCCAATTGATGGGCATCCACTCAGTTTCCAGCTTCTAGCCACTACAAACAGGGCTGCCACAAACATTTTGGCACATACTGGTCCCTTTCCCTTCTTTAGTATCTCCTTGGGGTATAAGCCCAGTAGAAACACTGCTGGATCAAAGGGTGTGCACAGTTTGATAACTTTTTGGGCATAATTCCAGATTGCTCTCCAGAATGGCTGGATTCGTTCACAGCTCCACCAACAATGTATCAGGGTCCCAGTTTTCCCGCATCCCCTCCAACAATCATCATTATTTTTTCCTGTCATCTTAGCCACTCTGACAGGTGTGTAGTGGTATCTCAGAGTTGTCTTAATTTGCATTTCTCTGATTAATAATGATTTGGAACACTCTTTCATATGAGTGGTAATGATTTCAATTTCATCATCTGAAAATTGTCTGTTCATATCCTTTGACCATTTATCAATTGGAGAATGGCTTGGTTTCTTATAAATTAGAGTCAGCTCTCTATATATTTTGGAAATGAGGCCTTTATCAGAACCTTTAACTGTGAAGATGTTTTCTCATTTTGTTGCTTCCCTTCTAATCTTGTTTACATTAGTTTTGTTTGTACAGAAGCTTTTTAATTTGATATAATCAAAATTTTCTATTTTGTGATCAATAATGGTCTCTAGTTCGTCTTTAGTCACAAATTTCTTCCTCTTCCACAAGTCTGAGAGATAAACTATCCTATGTTCCTCCAATTTGTTTATAATCTTGTTCTTTATGTCTAAATCATGGACCCATTTTGATCTTATCTTGGTATATGGTGTTAAGTGTGGGTCCATGCCTAATTTCTGCCATACTAATTTCCAGTTATCCCAACAGTTTTTGTCAAATAATGAGTTCTTATCCCAAAAGTGAGGATCTTTGGGTTTGTCAAACACGAAATTGCTATAGTTGACTATTCTGTCTTGTGAACCTAACCTGTTCCACTGATCAACTAATCTATTTCTTAGCCAATACCAAATGGTTTTGGTGACTGCTGCTTTATAATATAGTTTTAGATCAGGTACAGCTAGGCCACCCAAGGTTTATTTTGGATTTTGAGATTTAGCATAGTCCCTTTGGGTGGTGGTTGTTGTGAACCTGGTTTGGCTTTGCTAAGAGAGTGAAGTTTTCATTTCTCCATGGTAAAATTTGAGAGCAGAGTTGTTGCAGAAGGTTGTGGAATATCATCAGTGCTCTTCATGGGTAGATGGAAAGCATAGTTGTATTTGAACAGTGAAATGGAAGTTGGCATGCTCAAAAGTTGCTGGTTTTCTAAGTCCCTTTTGTTTATAATTACACATACCAATGTCCCTTTTGAGGTACTAGGGTACTAGAAATTGCTTTAATCCAATTTTATTGAAGTTGAATTTTTAACTTTATTGAATCTCTTATGATTTCACTTTCTGTTTACCTTTTTATGCTTCTCTTGAATTTTGTACTTAAATCAGATTTTCTATTCAGTTCTGATCTTTTCATCAGGAATGCGTAAAAGTCCTTTATTTCATTAAACCTCTTTTTTCCTCCCTGAAGTATTATTATGTGATTCTTGGTTATAATCCTGATTCATTTTTCACTCTGAAATATCATATTCCAAACTATCCTTTAATGTGGAAGGTTCCAAATCTTGTATGTTCCTGCCTTTGGCTTCATGATTCATGAATTGTTTCTTTCTAACTTCTTGTAAATTTTGTCCTTGACTTGGGAACTCTAGAATTTGACCATAGTATTCCTGAGAATTTTCATTTTGGTACCTTGCAGGAGGTGACTGAAGGATTCTTTAAATTTCTGCCTTCTCATTTTGTGATATCAGGATTTTCTTTGCTAATTTCTTGAAAAATCATGTCTAGGTTTTGATTAGGGCTTTCAGAAGGTCCAATAATACTTAAATTGTTTTTCCTTAATCTTTTTCACAGATCTGTTATTTTTTTCCCCAATGAGATATTTCACATTTTCTTCATTTTTTTTCTTTTGGTTTTGTTGTATTGTTGTATCTTGATGTCTCATGGCGTCATTTATCTTCCACTTAACCAATTCTAATTTTTAAGGAATTATTTTTTTCAGTGAATTTTTGGATATCTTTTCCCATTCGGCTAATTATCCTTTTTATTTTTCTTTTATTTATTTATTTATTTTTTGCTGAGACAGTTGGGGTTAAATGACTTCTAGGGTCACCCAGTTAGGAGGTATTAAGTGTCTGAGGTCAGATTTGAACTCAGGTCCTCCTGACTTCAAGGCTGGTGCTCTATCCACTGTGCCATCTAGCTGCCTCCAATTATCCTTTTTAAGGAATTCTCTTCATTGAGGTTTTTTTTTTTCTTTCCTCTAATCTTTTCATTCACTTCCAACCTAGTTAGAATTAAGAACATAGAAAACAAAATTATCTTTTGAAACACCTGAAATTTGTGGTCTAAAAGTTCTCTTCCCCCAAGCCCCCTTATTTTCTATGGAAAGTTTACTGAGAACAGGACAGTTGAACACTAGAAATGGCTAGGTATCTGGGGAGACAGCTTATCTTCTATCAGTACCAGGTGATGGAAGTAATAACAGAGACCACTGAAAGATCATTAACATCCATTGTTTTCTACAAAATAGCAGTCTTGGCCAGAATTTCACTGCAAGAAAGCTAGAAGTTGTATCTGGTGATCTTCCTGCATGTGGGTCTTACCATCCCATCCACTGAAGATAAAAAAATAACCAGCAAGAGGATTTCATAGGAAAGTTTTTCTTGCCCCTGAGGGGCAAGATGTAAAGGGCAAAACTGCATGAAGAGGTGGCTTTCTCTCTCCTGAGGAGAAAGATTCATTAATGTTTCACAATTTGGTTGGCAAAATATATGCGCCTTAGGATCTACCCGAATAAATCCATAATTAATTTTTTTCCCTCTAGAATTCTAAAGTTTCATGATTGTAATGGCCAGTATCATTTAGTATGTTAATTTAGTAAATTAGTGTAATATTAAGTAAACTAGGTATTGAATGCCCATTTAGTTTAAGAAAAAACATTCTTATTTAGAGACTAGCCCTTCCCAGAATTTTTTCCCCAAGTCATCAAAACTGAGCTGAAGATTCTATTCCAGTACAGAAATATCAACCAGATCCCATCATGATGACTGATTACTCAAGGTAATATTAAGGCTTACATCTGCTTTATAGCATTAATGTTTGGGATTCTCCCATCCCTGGCCTCCTGACCACTTGAGTTTATGGTCAGATGACTTGTCTGACCTCCACCAGTTTCCTCTGGTTCTGCCCTTTTTTCCAAAGACTCCATGGCCCCTTACTGCCAGGTACAAGAGCAGACTGAAAATCTAACCAAGAATTGAGACAGGAAAGTTGACCAAGACACGGAGTAAGCACAAATGACGCAAGACTAGACCACAAAATACAAGAATACACAAAACATTAACCTGTTTCTGTTAGTCTCTTAATTGGGAGCACAAGAGTGTCTGACTGCCTTTAACAACCCTCCCTTTTCCCCATTTGTAGAAGTTCCTGAAATGAACTCATCGGTATATGGCTGGAAAGTTCTTGGAGCTGGGGATCGGTAAAGGCTGAACTGCCCAGTAGCAGACAGAGTTGCCAATTGTGGCAAGAATTTTCTTATCAGTTTGGCCACCTTTTGCCAATTCGTGACCAACACAAGTCAGAGAAACAGGTTTTATCATATGCTCTGAGAGCAACCACTCCACTTGTGTGTCACTGATATTATTTATACATCGTAGGAAACAAAGAAAAAAAAGATGGCTGCTCATTACAGCGTGAATAATAATACAAAGAAAAACATATACTTCTTAAAGAAAATGTATATGATAGCTATCGAAGACTGAGAAAAGATGTGCCCTTTTTAGTATGGTTAATTTCATCAAGTCAAGGGGAACTATTTATCACGTTAAATGAGGGAAGGAGATATTCCAGAGGTTGTGGAGTCCTTTTTTCTTTTCTTTTCTTCTTCTTCTTTTTTTTTTTTTTTTTTTAGGAATCAAGTCTTTTTGTACCAAGTAAAAGATGAAAGAAGACATTGAAGAGAACCAACTCTTTAAGCTGGTCCTTCAGTTCATGCAGGGTTCCTACACAGAATAATGGCTAACACAGAACAAAATGGAGTCAGTTATATTCTCCAAACAATTCACTTTCAACAATTCTCTTGTGGTAATTAAAGGATGACTGATATTTAAAGCCTTTTCCACACTGATTACATTTACAGGACTCTCTCCAGTATTTTTCTGGTATTCTCTAAGGTGTGCACCTTGCTTGAAGAGTTTTAGATAATTCCATAATTGTAAGTTTTCTTTGAGCTTAGAATGAACACATTCCCATGTTCATTATTTTATAAATCCTTCCAGGATAAACATTTTGGTTTTCCAGTGGAAGGCTTTCCAATACCACTTTGTTCACATTTCCTTCTACTACAAAGTATCTGAGGGATAAACAGTTCATTGTACCAAAAAGCTTTTCCTTATTGATTATGTTCATAAAGTTTCTCTTCAGTATGCTTTTTCTGGTGGGAAGTGAGCTGTGTTCGGAGAATGAAGCCCTTTCCACATTCATTACATATATAAGGTTTCTCTCCAGTATGAATTCTCTGGTGGTAAAGAAAGGATGAATTGTTTCTAAAAGATTTCCCACACTCATTACATTCATAAGGTTTTTCTCCAGTATGAACTCTCTGGTGGTTAGTAAGGGATGAGCCAGAGCTAAAAGCTTTCCCACATTCATATGGTTTCTCCCCAGTATGAATCCTCTGATGGAAGGTTAGATGAGTGCTATGGACAAAAGTTTTCCCACATTCATTATACTCGTAAGACTTTTCTCCAGTATGAATTCTCTGATGGGAAATAAGCTGTGTGTTCACTCTGAAGGCCTGCCCACATTCATTACATATATAAGCTTTCTCTCCAGTATGAATTCTCTGGTGGTAAATAAGAGATGAATTGGAGCTAAAAACTTTCCCACAGTCTCTACATTCATAAGGTTTCTCTCCAGTATGAATCTTCAGGTGGGAAGTAAGGTGTGCACTCTGGATGAAAGCCTTCCCACACTCATTACATTTATAAGTTTCTCCCGTATGAATTCTCCGGTGGTAAGTGAGGGATGTACTAGAACTAAAAGCCTTTCCACATTCATTACATTCGTAAGGTTTCTCTCCAGTATGAGTTTTTTGGTGAGAAATAAGGTGTGCACTCTGCATGAAGGCCTTCCCACATTCATTACATTCATAGGGTTTTTCTCCAGTATGAATTCTTTTGTGGAAAGTAAGCTGGGTGCTCTGATTGAAGGTTTTCCCACATTCATCACATTCATAAGGTTTCTCTCCAGTGTGGATTCTCTGATGGGAAGTAAGCTGGGCATTCCCTTTGAAAACCTTCCCACACTCATAACATTCATAAGGTTTCTCCCCAGTATGAATTTTCTGGTGGTACGTAAAAGACGAATTGTATCTTAAAAGTTTTTCCACATTCGCTGCATTCATAAGGTTTTCCCCCTGTATGAATTCTCTGATGGGAATTTAGCTGTGTTTGAAGAATGAAAGCTTTTCCACATTCGTTACATTTATGCGGCTTCTCTCCAGTATGAATTTTCTGATGGTACATAAGGGACGAGCTGAAGCTAAAAGTTTTGCCACAATCTTTACAGACATGAAGTTTCTCTCTAGGTTGGATTTTCTGATGCTCAGGATGATGTTTATCCTCCATTATGTCTTTTTCAAATTCATTATAACCATGGGTTTGAGGGTTTGATTTACATTATATGTGATATGATCCTGAAAAAGATCGTTATTACACTTGAATGGTTCCCCACATTCATTACGCACAGCAGGTTTCTCAACATCATAATTCCATTCTTCTCCCAACTTGGCGCACTGGTAATCATCTTTTGAGTATTGTTCCTGGGATGATTTGTCCACAACAATGTCAACCTTTGAAACAGATTCTTTTGTTTCAGACTCAGTTTTCCAATCTCTGTCTTCCAGCATGAGGTCCAAGGCCTCCATGGTCCCCCGGCGTCCTCCGGGCTTCCCTGGCCAGTGGCTCGGGAATTTTTTTCTTCTCTTTTATCATTTGGCCTATTTTTTTTTTAAATAATTTTTTTGCACCTCTTTTATCAAGGTTTGACTTTTTTCATGATTTTCTTGTATCTTTTTCATTTCCTTTCCCATTTTTCCTGCATCTTATTAATTGGTTTTAAAAATCCTTTTTTTGAATTCTTTCAGGTATTTTTGTTCTTGAAACCTAGTATTATTTTTCTTTGAGGTTTTCAATGTCACTGCTTTTATTTCATTATCTTCTGAATTTATGTTTTAATTTTCACTATCACCATAGAAACTTATGGTCAGGTTCTGTTTTGTTATTTTGCTCATTTTTCCAGCCTAGTCAGGTTCCTTGATTTTAACTTTTAACTTTATATTATAGTTGGTCTCTGATTCTAGGGTCTAGGGGACATTGTCCCAAACTTTGGATTTTTTTTTTGTTTGTTTATTTTCAGAGTGTACTTTGTGGTTTTATAAGTTTTCAGTTCTTCCAAGGTGGTATGATCAAGGTCACTGCTCTCTGGTCAGTGAGCTACAAGCAACAAGCCCTAGAACTATAATTTTGTTCTCCATTTACAGGCAGTGCGACGCAATTGCTAGTAAAGGGACTCCTCTGATCTCCTGATCCCATTAGCTGAGAGCTCCTATGCCACCAATCCAGTGGATTCTTTTGCCTCCAATGCCTGTGTCTATCTTGCTGGAGTGCAGCCTGCTCTGGTGTAGTTTGCTCTTTACTGTGTGCTTGAGTAACACCCCAATGAGTCAGACCTTTCCTGCCAATCTAAGTTGTTTTGCACTAGAAAATTGTTTCTGTTGCTCCAGAATTTGTTTTGACATGTTATTTCAAAGTTATTTGAAAGACAGTTTGGGAGAGCTTGGGAGTGGATGTTCCTGCCTTTGCTTATCCCTCTTGGCTCTTTCTTCTCCAGATAGATTTTAATGTCAGTAATGCTTTTGGTTCACCTTACAGAGTTGATGGTACATTAGAACTTCAGAGAAATGTTTATGTCCAAAACCTGGTAGTTACCTTAGTTTACTGTTAACATGGATCATTACTGAGAGCCTCTGCTTTTTGTCATCATTAGGTTGTTTTTCAGTTGTATCCAACTCTTCAAGGCCCCATTTGGGGTTTTTCTTGGCAAAGATATTGGAGGAGCAATTTGTCATTTCTTTCTCCAACTTATTTTACAGATGAGGAAACTGAGGCAAACAGGGTTAAGGGTTATATAACTAGTAAAATGTCTGAAGCTATATTTCAACTCTGAAAAAATGAGTATTTCTGACTCCAGGGTAGGCTATCTGCTACATCACCTCATTGTTTGAAAGTTCGTTCAGGATGACTTACAGAAAGTTCAAGGGAAGCTGAAATAAAGAAGGTGGGCTGGGTAGGGCACTGCAACTGGATGTAAAATGACTGAGACGTGAGTAATGTCTCTTGTTTTTTGTTTTTTTTTTTCATCCTGTTACATATTTAAAACAAACTCAGCTATTTAAAGTTCTCTGTAGTCTAATTCCATTATGTATTCTTGTTTGTTTGTTTTTTTTCCCTAAATTTTAACCTTCTTTATACAATCATTCCAGGCAAAATATAATATTGTCTTTTCTCACTTTAATTTTCATAATCCATGTTTCTTTGTATCTGGGGCAGTACTACTTATATAGGTCTGCCAGTTGAAGTATTTCTCTTTCAAAAAAAAAATTACTTAAACAGGTCCATGCCACTTCTTTGAGACTTTTTTGATGTTTGCTCTTCCTTGACATACTTGCAATCTTACTCCAAGCTACAAGTATTATTTTCTTCCTTAGATTTTTTTTTTTTTAAAGAGTAGTTTTGGTCTCCCCTTTGCATTTATTTTGAATCATTATTTTTTGTTTATTTGTCCTTGCCATCAAATTGTAAGTTTCTTGAGAGAGGACCTCTTACTTAACCATTCTTCATATTCCCAGTGAGTAACACTGAAGGGGATTTAATAAAACTGAACTTTTAAAAACAGTTGTGGGTAGAAGTATATGAGACCAATAATGGCTATAGACAGCATGATGTCATTAATGGAGATCTGAGCTGGTCTTAGAGCTAGGAAGGAAGTGGTATAAATCCCAATTATGACATAATCAAATGAAATCATTTATTCTTCTGATGCTAAAAACATAGATTAATACAGTGATCCAAGACAACTCATAATAGAAAATGCTGCCCACATCCAGAGAAAAAAGTAATGAACCCTGAATACAGATTGAAGCATATTTCACTTTATTTTTGGGGGTGGTGAGGGAGAAGGATCTCAGAATTTTAAAATGAATATTAAAATTTGTCTTTACGTATTATTGGAAGAATTACAAATTTAATACAGATTAAAATACTATTAAAAACTAATTTGCAAAGGAAGAATGGCTCAAATTTGATAGAGGAGGGATTTCTTATTGAAAATGAGGGGTGTGTGTGTGTTTAAAAGAGTCAGAGGAAACATTGGTACTCACCAATTATTATTTGGTTTGTTATTTTGACCACTGATGCTCTTCAACTTTTGAAGAATCTGTTCCAGATAGCAGGAGAGCTCCTTCCTTCCTTCCTTCCTTCCGCTCGCCTTTTAGTGACAGAACATATGCATAGCTAATTTTTCTACATTGTCCTTTGCTCTCACTTCTGTTCCAACTTTTCCCTTTTCTCCTTCCATGCCCTCCCCTAGATGGCAGGCAGTCTCATACATGTTAAACATGTTAAAGTATATCTTAAATATAATATATGTGTACAGCTCCATACATTTCTCTTGTTGCACAAGAAAAATCGGATTCATAAGGTAAAAATAACCTGGGAAGACAAACAAAAATGCAATTAGTCCACATTCATTTCCCAGTGTTCTTTCTCTGGGTGTAGCTGATTCTCTCCATTACTGATCAGTTGGAATTGAATTGGATCTTCTCATTATCGAAGATGTCCACTTACATCAGAATATATCCTCATTCAGTGTTGTTGTTGAAGTGTATAATGATCTCCTGGTTCTGCTCATTTCACTTAACATCAGTTCATGTAAGTCTCTCCAAGCCCCTCAGTATTCATCCTGCTGGTCAATAATATTCCATAACATTCATATATCACAATTTACCCAACCACTCTCCAACTGATGGGCAGCCATTCATTTTCCAGTTTCTAGCCACTACAAACAGGGCTGCCACAAACATTTTGGCACATACAGGTCCCTTTCCCTTCTTTAGCATTTCTTTGGGATATAAGCCCAGCAGTAACACTGCTGGATCAAAGGATATGCACAGTCTGATAACTTTTTGAGCATAGTTCCAAATTGCTCTCCAGAATGACTGGATATATTCACAGTTCTGCCAACAATATATCAGTGTCCCAGTTTTCCTGCATCCCCTCGAACATTCAGTATTATCTTTTCCTGTCATTCTAGCCAATCTGAGAGGTACATAGTGGTATCTCAGAGTTGTCTTAATTTGCATTTTTCTAATCAATACTGATTTGAAACACCTTTTTATATGAGTAGAAATAGTTTAAATTTCATCATCTGAAAATTGTTCATATCCTTTGACTATTTATCAATTGGAGAATGGCTTGATTTCTTATAAATTAGAGTCCATTCTCTCTATATTTTGGAAATGAGGCCTTTATCAGAACCTTTAACTGTGAAGATGTTTTCCCAGTTTATTCCTTCCCTTCTAATCTTGTTTGTACAAACAAAACATTAGTTTTGTGATCAATAATGATCTCTAGTTTTCCTTTGGTCACAAATTCCTTCCTCCTCCACAGATCTGAGAGGTAAACTATCCTATGTTTTTCAAATTTATTTATAATCTCATTCTTTATGCCTAAATCATGAACCCATTTTCATCTTATCTTGGTGTATGGTGTTAAGTGTGGGTCCATGCCTAGTTTCTGCCATATTAATTTCCAGTTTTTCCAGCAGTTTTTGTCAAATATTGAATTCTTATCCTAAAAGTTGGGATATTTGGGTTTATCAAACACTAGATTGCTGTAGTTATTGACTATTTTGTCCTGTGAACCTAACCTATTCCACTGTTCAAATAGTCTATTTCTTAGCCAATACCAATTGGTTTTGGTGACTGCTGCTTTAGTTTTAGATCAGGTACAGCTAGGCAGCCTTAATTTGATTTTTTTTTCATTATTTCCCTTGAAATTCTTGGCCTTTTCTTCTTCCATATGAATTTTGTTATTTTTTCTGGGTCATTAAAATAATTTCTTGGGAGTCTGGTTGGTATAGCACTAAATAAATAGATTAATTTAGGTGGTATTGTCATCTTTATTATATTTGCTTGCCCTATCCAAGAGCACTTAATATTTTTTCACTTGTTTAAATCTCACTTTTTATGTGTGGAAAGTTTTTTGAAGTGTTGCTCATATAGTTCCTGACTTAACTTTGGCAGATAGATTTCCAAATATTTTATGCTATCGACAGTTATTTAAAATGGAAATTCTCTTTGTATATCTTGCTATTGGATTTTGTTGGTGATGTATAAAAATGCTGAGGATTTATGTGGATTTATTTTGTATCCTGCAATTTTGCTAAAGTTGTGGATTATTTCTAATAGCTTTTTAGTAGAATCTCTGGGGTTCTCTAAGGATACCATCATATCATCTGCAGAGTGATAATTTGGTTTCCTCATTACCCATTCTAATTCCTTTTATCTCTTTCTCAACTCTTATTGTGGAAGCTAGTGTTTCTAATACAATATTGAATAGTAATGGTGATAGTGGGCAACCTTGTTTCATTCCTGATCTTATTGGGAATGGTTCCATTTTATCCCCATTACATAGGATGCTTACTGATGGTTTTAAATAGATGCTCCTGACTATTTAAGGAAAATCAATCTATTCCTATACTCTCAAATATTTTTATTAGAAATGGATGTTGGATTTTATCAAATGCTTTTTCTACATCTATTGAGATGATCATATGGTTTTTGTTAATTTGGTTATTGATGTAGCCAATTATGCTAATAGTTTTTTTTTTAATATTGAACCATCCCTGCTTCCTGGTATAAATCCTACTTGGTCATGGTGTATTATCCTGGGGGTGATTTTCTGTAATCTTTTTGGTAATATTTTATTTAAGTTTTTAGCATCAACATTTATTAGGGTCTATAATTTTTTCTCCGTTTTCAACCTATCTGGTTTAGGTATCTGTACAATGTCTGTGTCATAAAGGAATTTGGTAGGACTCCTTCAATCCCTATTTTTTCAAATAGTTTATATAACATTGGAGTTAGTTGTTATGTAAATGTAAATCCATCTGGTCCTGGGGATTTTTTTCTCAGGGAGTTGATTAATAGCTTTACTTCTTCCTTTATTAATCTGGGCAAGCTGTACTTTTGAAAGTGTTCTTCCATTTCATTTAATTATCAAATTTATTGGCATAAAGTTGGGCAAAGTAAATCTTAATTATTGCTCTAATTTCCTCTTCATTAGTGACAAGTTGTCTCTTTTCATTTTTAAGACTAACAATTTGATTTTCCTCTTCCCTTTTTCTAATCAAATTTACTAAGAATTTATCTATTTTGTTGTTTTTTCATAGAACCAACTCTTAATTTTATTTATTAATTTAAATGCAGAAAGGCAGAAATATTTAAATATATCTTTTCAGATCACAATGCAGTGAAAATTACATTCAATAAAAAGCCAGGGGAAAATAGACCAAAAAATAATTGGAAGCTAAGTAATCTCATCCTAAAGAATGATTGGGTGAAACAGCAAATTATAGACACTTAATAATTTCACCCAAAAAAATGAGACGTCATATCAAAATGTGTGGGATACAGCCAAAGTGGTAATAAGGGGAAATTTTATATCTCTAGAGGCCTACTTGCATAAAATGGAGAAAGAAAAGGTTTTTAGTAGAATCTCTGGGATTCTCTAAGGACACCATCATATTATCTGCAGAGTGATAATTTGGTTTCCTCATTACCTATTCTAATTCCTTTTATCTCTTTCTCAACTCTTATTGTGGAACTTGTAACTAAAAAAGCTAGAACAGGAGCAAATGAAAAAACCCCAATCAAACACTAAACTTGAAATTCTAAAAATAAGAGATTAATAAAATTGAAAGAATAGCTGTTTCAGCCTCCCCAAAAAGCATAGGAACTGGAAATTTTATCCTGTTGGTATTTTTCTTCTCCCAGATATAAGTGGAAGGATATAGAAAATATTTAAGGACATAAAGAATTTCCAAAAGTTTTCAATGAAAAGCTCTATTCTACTTATAGTTAGTTTTGAGATTAAAGGGGAGTACAGTGGTAGTAATTTATATATAAGATCTAAATTGGGGGAAGGGAAGAATGTGAATAAATAGCTGCTACCTCTTTTTTTGATGATTGATTTTTTTTTTTAAATAAAAACAAAATAGGAGCCCCAGAAGAAACTAAATGGACAAGTTATGTTTTCTTTTCCTCTCTAACATTTTTTTCTTTGCCTTCCTTTTTTTCCTTCTATATTTTTGCTTATTTCCCCATCTTTTCATTTTTTCTTCCCCAAAATGTTCTATAAAATGCTCCCCTTCCAAATTTTGCTTTAGTGATACCTCTGTTGTGATCCTATGGGAACTTCAAATGTATGCTGCATTCTGCAAAATATTTTCTTAAGGACCTCCTCTCCTCAGTGTTTAATACTATATTTAATTCAGAATCCCGTTCGGGATAATGGAATGCAATTGTACCTATCTTGGTAAAATCTTCAAAAAAGAAGAAAGGAAAAAGAAACATTTCTGTGATTTAAGGTGCTTAAATTTATTTTCCTGATTTGTTTTTGTGGTTGCAAATAATTGTGGAATCCATTAAAAACAAAAATAAAACTATTGGGGATATGGTATAGAAAAGGATTGGCCAAAATATGAAAAGTTGGAGTATTTGTACAATCTTGAGGCTCATTTCTGAATATTTTTGCATCCAGGTCTATGTGTTTTATGTCCAAATAGCAACAATTCGCTCCTGGCATTCCCTGGTACACATACTGGCCATGTGCAGATAGTGGATCTGGCCAATACAGAAAAACCTCCAGTTGATATCCCAGCTCATGAAGGAATCCTAAGCTGTATAGCTTTAAATCTCCAGGGAACAAGAATTGCAACAGCATCTGAAAAAGTAAGCTTAACTTCAGAGAGTAGTTTGGACTATTTTTTAAGTCTGTTCTACTACTTTAGAACTGTTTGACAGTTCACATAATTGAATTAGGAAAGTCATGTTTCAAGAGTGAAGAAGTTTGTAGAAACTCTTTTCCAGACATAATCATTTATGATGCATATGATAACAGGCCTAGATAACATTTCCTTGCTCCTTTAGAGAAAGTATTTGTTTTTTAAAATCATATCCTCCATTTCACTTTTACTTTGAGAGACTTGTAAGACTTTCTTTACATCTTACCTAATTTCTCAAATGTGATCAATCACTATGTTAAAATTTTCAGAATTTTTCATTTGGGTTTTTTAACCTGAGCTTATTCATGTTTTTTTGAAAAACAAAACAAAAAACCATGAAGCTTATTTTTAGTTTTGAATTTCTGGTTTCTATTTAAGACCATTTTAGTTGCATCATTTTGTTTTGATTTTAAAGAGGGGAAATTGTTGGAACTGTAAGCAACCCAAGAACCTATATATTATAACATGAATTCATGATTTTATGTACTGTGAAATTAATGATAAAACTATTAATTTGTAAATTGTGTAGAGTTTTGATTCTGAATAAAAGGATATAATTGTTAGTTTGGAAAATTGACTTTTTTCCAATTTCAGACCTACTTTTCCTACCCAAGATACTGAGAGAAGTATTGGAGATGTGGTGGGGAGTTGAAATATTATCCTGACCCTATCTGCTATCCATATCCCCACTGATATTGGGTGTGACAGTTCAAAGGCCATTTGTGTAGGCTGGGACATGTATTACATGATTTTGAGGAGTATGGGTAGGGAGGAGTGATAGTAAAACAACTCTATCATTCTAATTATCACTTGTACACCAGTTAATGACTAAAGAATGTTGTCCATGTGCAGGTCAGGTTAGCCTAGAATTTTCTCACAATAATTTGTAAAATAGATAAAAATGAAAATAATGAAATTTTGATGTTTTATTGAACCAATACATAGTAGCTATCAGCCTGGTGTCTAGTTACAGAAGCACTGTGGTGTCTGTATCTTATCTTGAATTCAGAAATTCTGGGTTCAAGTTTCACATGTGTCTTACTTACTATCTTTGTGACATCGGACAGATATCTTAACCTTTTTGAACTTCACTTTCCTCATCTGTAAAATACATATAATATTTGTCTTGTTATGAAGAAGTACCTTGTAAAAATCCTTGTGAATTTTTACAATATAAATTAGTACAGTCTAAAGATAATACTTCCTGCGATGGCAGCAACAGACACTGGAATCTTCACATTCCCAGTTTTCCAGGCATGGAGTATCTGTTACTGCTGGAGGGGAACTTTCTCTAGGTCACTTAGAATACTTAATTCTGAATCTCCATTATATTTTCTTTCTTTCTTTTTCTTTTAAGTGTCAGGCCAGATTTGAACTCAGGTCCTCCTGACTTCAGGGCTGGTGCTCAATCTACTGTGCCACCTAGCTGCCCCTGTATTTTCAGTCATAATATTTTTAAAGTATTTCAGTCTTAGTTTTAATGCTAAATAGAAAAATTTCATCAGAAAGTAAAGCAGTTCTGTATGATTTAGATTGTACAAGATATTACAGATATTATTTATGACAATGATATAGCTTATTAATTTGTAAGAAGTATTACTCTAAAACAGTAGAAAAAATGAACTGAATTTCTGAATCTTTGATAATGAGACACTTCATTGTTTTTCAAAGGGGACCCTTATAAGAATATTTGATACTTCATCAGGGCATTTAATCCAAGAACTGAGAAGAGGATCTCAAGCAGCAAATATTTATTGGTAAGAATATGATTAATTTGAATATAGGGGACTGATAGAAAAAAAGATAATTCTAGTTTATTTCTAGAGGAATGGATGATTCATGACAGCAATGATGTGATTTACAGCAGGGATGGTCTAGAGAGAAGCACAAATATAGAAACTATACTTCTGATACCTCAAGAAAGAGTGCTTTTCCTATGAGGCAGGAAGAGTCAGAGGCTGCAGAATTATAAAGTGGCTTCTCTCAGAGACTGAAGTGTTCATCTCTGGAAGGCTTTATTCTTTTCTGCAGTGTCCATATGGTGACAAAAGGCAAATGGCTTTGGTTTCTAGGATTTAATTGTGCTTACCAATGCAGCAAACTCAATAAAGAACATACTTGGTCCTTTTCACAGAATCCTAGAAATGGAAGGGACTTCAGTAGCCATCTAATGTGTCCCTGTCCCTCCTCCCCCTAGTGTGAGGGAGCTCGCTTCTTTTTTACAGATTTCTGATTGTTATGAGATTTTTGCATTAAAAGAAACCTAAATTTGCTTCCTTACAATTTCTGTCCTATTATTCCTACTCCTGTCCCCAGTATCTTGCAGGACAAACTTGTTAATCCTTCTTCTGTTACAAATCTCTAGATATTACATCTTCTTTCCACAATATTTTATTGTTCAGGCTTCTTTATTTTATCCTTATATGGCATGAGTGGCATTTTCATTTCTAACATTTCCTTCCACTTCATTAAATGATTTGGGGTGTGACCACTAGAATCCTTGAGTTAATAGGCTGCATAGGATCAATAAGCTTAATTTTTCTCAGGATAACTAAAAGCATATAATTTATTATTTTTTAACATTGTTTCTATAAGTTTTAAATCAAGATGTAAAGTTATGAAAATGGCATAGCTTATTGATTTGTTTTTTTTTGTTGTTTGTTTTGTTTTTTGCTGAGGCAATTGGGATTAAGTGACTTGCCCAGGATCACACATATAGGGAGTATCCTCCTGACTTCAAGGCTGGTGCTCTATTCACTGTGTCACCTAGCTGCCCTAGCTTATTGATTTGTAAGAACTATTAATCTAAAACAGTAGGAAATTTTTAGTAGAGTATTTTAAAAGAATGAAGACACTAAATTCAATCTGTTATGAATCATTACCTATATACTCTTGCCTTTTTTTTTTTTTAACATTAAGATGAATTTTATCTCTAGTATTTTTGGCATTTAAATTTTCGTATACCAAAATTCTCCGAAGTTTGATTTATTGCCTTACTTCAGCTTTGGTCTCCCCTAAATCAGAGCTCGTAGCATCAAGGATGTAAGAGAAGACTTTTAATTCACTTTTTTTTACTGTGTCTAATTAATAGTGTCCATTAAGGAGAGGATTGTTACCAGGCTCTTCTTTCATATTAAAATAGAAAAATCAGTCCACATAGTGACCCTCTGAGTCTGCATCAAACTCCATAATGGTCACTTGCCAATCAAAAGTTGAGAATTTGCTGAGAATCAGGTCCTGATTCCCTCCTTTTCCTATATAGGTATAGGTGCTAAAGAATTTCTTAAGCCCAAGTGCTAAGCATTTTACAACCTAATATAGCTCTTTACTTCACTTCTTTCTTAAGCATGGCCTTTCTAGACCCTCAACTTTTAAAAGGACACTATTTACATGGTTTTTTTTACAAGTTTCCTGGGTTTTGTATGGAAGAGTAGTTTTTTGAGACTGAAGTGTTAAATATTTGGCTAGCCTTGTATTTGTTAGTTTGAAATATGAAGACACTAAACCTTGAACTAAATATTTTGGAAAATATAAAAATATAAACCATTTTACATAATTTTTAAAAGTATGGATTATGTGATTTATATGAACTATATTTCTCTCTAATACAGTCCTATAATATCTTAACAAGCCAGCATTCTGGTAGTATCCTTGATTGGGAAGCCTCCAGGTCTAAAACCTACTTTATCAAAATCTATTTAGCTTTGTAATATATCACTTCTTACCATGGGCCTATTTCACTATTTGTAAGAGAGTGTTGGACTAAATGATCTTGTACATCTCTTATATTCTGCAACTTTGGTCTCTTAGCCCACTTATACTCAGCCTGTCAAAGTTCTGTATTTTGTTTTGTTTTTTTTTCAGTATTAATTTCAATCAGGATGCTTCACTTATCTGTGTATCAAGTGATCATGGAACAGTACACATTTTTGCAGCTGAAGATCCCAAAAGGAATAAGCAGTCTAGGTAAGGGTTTAAGGATTCAATTTTGTCATAAAAATAGGATGACATGTAGAATCATTTGTCACTACCTTTGGGTTTGTATGTATATAGTAATAGATGAAGATTATCATCTGTGAAGTCAGAAATTATTCTATTTTGAGAGTTTTGAGTCATATGTAATGGTTTGTAACAAAATGGTGGCATGTTAGAACTTCGCAATAATTAAAGCCCTAGAATATTCTGATCAGAAAGTGAAGGAAATCAAGAGGAACCTTGATCTCATAACTTTGGGATTCAGTGTTACCTTTCTGGCTCTAAATTCTTAAGGTATTATTTGAGTTTTGGAACAGATGACCTCAAACATTACCACATCTAATCCTGTGCTTCTCAATAAATTAGTTGCTTCAGGATTACTGTTTTTGGATTCCTGGGGTAGAATATTTATTGATAAGACTTCCTGATTTTCCCTTAGCTGTCCCTTAGAAAGATTGGATCTGTAAGATTTATCTTGTAGCTTGTTATTTCTGTTCCATACAACATTCTGCTACATTCAACCCAAAACCCAACACTTTTAACAAAATGATATTTTTTCTCCTAAATTATTTAGAGAAGAACAGGATATAAAAATAGAATGTTTTCCTTTAAACTTCTGAACGTCATTTAAAAATTATTTTACTGGTTATATTAGATTTAAAAAGCACTTTAGTCTATTTTAAGTTTAGATATATGAGAGTTTTGGGTAACATTAATTGGGTAACTTTAATCATGTCATGTTATAATTTGATCACTTTTTTTCCCCTCCTCCTTCCCAGTTTGGCCTCAGCCAGTTTTCTTCCAAAATACTTCAGTTCCAAATGGAGTTTTTCCAAATTTCAGGTTCCCTCAGGCTCTCCATGCATTTGTGCCTTTGGAACTGAGCCAAATGCTGTCATAGGTAAGAGTTTCTTTTTGAAGTATGTTTAGGGAAAAAAAATCCATACTACTTTCTCTTTAACTGAGAAGCTCATAATGTATTTCTCTCACTATCATCTTTTGATTTCTATTACTAAATGACGGGCCTTATGGTTCTAAAGGAGAATTATCTTTAGTATTATCTCTCCTTCCTGCTTTTCTATTGTGGATTCAGTCAGAGCTTTTCAATGTGCGTTGTTTGAAGAATTATGTATGGTATGAGCATCTAACTGGTCTCAATCATTTTTTTTTAGAAAATTCACAGATAATTTATCAAGTGGTTTCTATAAAAATGGCCTCATACCAGCCAGATACACTATTTTCCTACAAATTGGTTATTCAGTTTTTCCTCCAAAGAAACCAAAATATCTGCTTAGTATAGGGGGAAAAAAATGTTTTCATTATAGTAGATTTGATGGGATTATGGGTCTATTCTGGTAATTCTTTGATAATAATAGTTTTCCAAGAATGGAGTGTTATTGTAGTTGCAATTTTCAATTACAGTTCTGAAAAAGGGATATGCTTTAAACTTTAAATGAAAAAAAAAAAAAACAGATAAAATGGGTTTCCTTTTCCTTAGCAATCTGTGCAGATGGCAGTTATTACAAGTTCTTATTCAACCAAAAAGGAGAATGTTCCCGTGATGTCTATGCTCAGTTTCTAGAAATGACTGATGACAAGCTTTGACTTTTCAAGAGAAGCATTTGGACTGAAGTACTGCTGAGTTATTCTGCAACACTTGGAGGACTTAATACTAACCCATAATATTCCCCAGTTATAGACCTCACTGAGGAACGGGCTCTAAGAGACTAACCAGGAAGAGTCTTGGTTGGAAAATAAATATACCAATATTCAATTTCCTTTTATACATGAGGCCTCACATTTCTAGCATGAATGGAAAAGGAAACAAATCACAGTGTGCCAGAATGAGCATTCAGGTGGTTTTTCAAAACAGTTTGAACTTGGTTTATTTTCTTTTTTTCTAAAGATGACATTAGCTTTACAGGCTCATTTGTACCCTCCATACCAAAACAACCAGGAGTTTTTTGTAGGGAATTGGACCAGATTTGGAAATTGGCATTTGTTTAGGCAATAACTTACATCATTTTCATTGAGCCTTTTGGTGGGGAAATGAACTTACATGTAAATACTAGTTCTTGTAGTATAACAAGATTTTAAATAGAATAGTAAAACCAGCAGCTTGCCTTAGTTCAGAAGAAATGAATTCTTTCTTCAGCTGTATACATAATGAGGAAAAACATAACTAATATGCTTTAGCAAATGCAGTCTGAATACTTTCTCTACTTAAGATTACCAACATAGGTTTTTAGGTTTGTTTTATTCATGTAAACACATGTGCTGACTTGGTACATTGGTATGTGTAGTTGTGAACATTAATATAGAACTGGAACAAACTCCAACTTAACTAAGGCTTAATGGTGACAGGAATAATTTCTCCTCAGATAGAAATAAAGTCCTTAGGAGAATGAATCCATCTTAATTTCAGGGAAAAACAAAGTAAGTGGAACAATAACAAAACCAGATTTTTTGGGAAGTTTTTATTTGTGACTGTTTCTTTCAGTTTAGACAGTAAAATTTGGCATTTATTTCAGTGATGCCATACTGCTGCATTCCAAAGAGAGTGAGCAAGAGTGTATGGAACTCATTTTTATTTCCATTGATGCCTTGTTTGGGCACTTCACTATTACCTTTCCCTGTAATACACTCTTACCCTCCTCCCTCCTCTTCTCTTCCTCCCCCCCCCCCCCCCCAAATCCCCCAGTTATATAGGTGACTACACACTAATTATTTTGGAAATGAAAGGCACATAGCATTTTTGAACTAAAGTAGAATATTATTGTGGGATCTGTGTTGTTAACACTACTTATATGAAGTTTTGCTTGATTGTAAATTGCCTTTTGAGACTTAATTTCATATGTCCCTGGTTTCACATCTCACTTGTCTTAAAATTTCTATAGCTGCAAGGTCTTTCCATTTTGCCTGATTCTTGACAGTGTCATGTAATATTGACTAAATTTTATGTAAAATATGCATGTTCCTTTTGTGTGGATTTAATCATGGAAATTCATTTTGCACATTTATTTGTAACATTTCTTTTAAATAAAATGATTAATTTTGTTGTACTCTTTTCTAGTTGTGGGAAGTAAAACTTGGATTTTACATATGATCAAAACCAAGGTGATATATGTTTTTCATATTTAGGATACTTCTTTTTAGATTCTACATTTGAATAAACAACACGTAGATTAATGTCTCGGTTGTGGTGTTCATTGTTAAACAAAAATTCTGTGAGAAGGCAGAAAAGTTAAGATATCTAGAAAGAAGAATTTCGAAGATCTGTTTTTCATTAATAGCAATTGAACTATTAGTCTTAAATAAGACATAAAAGAAACTCAAATTTCTCCCTTCTCTCCTAGAAAAGTGACCACTTTTAAGTATATTTTAACATGTTCTAGTTACCCTGGTATGGTTCTTCATGGAAGTACGGCAACTTCATCTATTGCTTTTTCATTTCTGTGTATTAGTGGTAAGAGAAGGATTGTTGGTTTGAAACAATACATAGTAGTTCCAAGTGTGTTTGGTGGATGGTTAACTACCTCAAATAGCCTAGGATCTTTTATTTAGAATTAGAATGGAACTTGTTTGTAAATGTTTCCTCATTTATAAAATGAAAATGGTTAAATGAACTATATGAGACCCAGTGAAGTTGTGGCTGGCCCAAGGTTAGTCTGATAAAATAGGAGAACTAAGATTCACATTTGTATGTGTGTTGCATGTGTGTGCATGGAACCACAAGCTAATTGAGGAATAGAAGACCTATCAATAATTTAATAGAAGATAAATTCCAAACAATGCTCTGAGTGGCTAGAGGCTCCCTTAAGAAGATGCCATTTGAATTGAGTTTTGAAGAGTGGGTAGGAAACTTATATGTGAAAAGAGTTCAGGGACATTTGAGGTATGGGAATGTGAGTTACAGGAAGCCAGAGGATGTACTGGCCAGTATGAATCATGTATTGAAGACAAGGAAGGAATTAAAGGAAGGAAGACTGTTGTCATAGGCAGACATGATCATTAGTGGCAGTGAAATTGTTTTGTGCCCTTTTCTCTCCTTTGTAGCTAAAGAGAATTTTTAAATTCTAAATTTAGTAATTATGTGTAAAAATTAAACATAAATACACCTGAAATGATTGTGAACCTCTTGAAGAGCAAGGGTCTTCCTTTTGCAAATACTGCTTTGACTGTCTTTTTGCCTTTCTTTGTTGACAGAACTGATTATAGATTAAAAAATAAAGTTGTTATTTTAGCAAGATATAACCATTGTCCTTTTTGTCTCTATGAGCCTTTCTGAATTCAGTTGTGCATCTCTCTGGAGAAAGTGTGGTGCAGTGCAGTGGTATCAAATTTAAGTAGAAATGGAACCATTTTAAACCCTACATAAGAGTCCTGCAGGCTAAATACTGACTTAGTTTTAAAATGTGATGTCATATGTTGTAATGACCATGCTACAGGTAGTCCAAGACACCTCAGAATCAGCCGGAGTCAGGATAAGCAAAAGTCCTCAGTCTTTATTCTTGGTCTTAGATGCAGGATTGAACAGGATGGAAGCAAAATCTCCGCCATTGCCTTCTCCCTCATCTCCTGCCAAAAGTGTAACCATGGCTAGTTTTACTCCACCCTCTAGTCCCTCCTACAATCCTCTATACACCAATCATTGAGCCGGTACGGCATATGCCCATAGAGTATTGTCTAATCGGTAGTTAACCTGAGGCGCTCAGCAGTCCCAACCTCAGTGCATCAACCCAATAGTTTCAGCCCTCTACAATATGTTTTATTGTATTTTTATTCATTTTGTTAAGTATTTCTCAATTATATTTTAATCTGGTTGGGGCTAGATTTGGCAGTATTGTGGACCTGTCTGGTGTAGAGGATAAAGAACTAGCCTTGAAGTCAAGAAAACCTTGGTTCAATTCCTGCCTTTGACACATATCATTTCATCTCTCATTGTGCAGGGTGTTCACTAAGATTTAAGTTGCAGAGAAAGTGACTGGCTGAAAGAGTTTCTGCACCTGAGAAGCTCCAATACCAATGAAATTATAGATCCATTCTAGATTCTTTATTTCTGATATTATTTATAGGTGTAGGTATTGTTTGTCTCCCATGAATGGAATGGTCTCACTTTCCATGTCAACCTCCTGGCTTTCTTGGCAGCTTCAAGTGCTACCTAAAATTCTTTCCCATAGGAAAGCCTTTCTCAGCCCTTCTAAATTCTAGTACCTTACCCTCTGTTCATTATTTTCTAATCATCCTATTTACAATTTGCTTGTACATAGTTGTTTGCATGTTATCATCCCCATTAAGATTGTGGGCTTTTCAAGGGCAGGAATTTTTTATTTTTTTGCTTTTCTTTATTTTCTCCAGGATTTATTATAATTCCAGTAGGTAGGATTCTAATACATGTTCAGAGACTCAATTGTGTTTGCTATTGTGATTATGCAAAAATCAGATTAACTAGCTTGAACATGTTGTGACTCCTTGTCTTGAATTAGGAGGTAACTTTCAAATATACAACATAAGAAAGGAATTCCATAGGAATTCTATAGTTGCTGACCTAAAATATAAATAACTGCTATGGGTACATCTTCAAACAAGAATACTAATTTTATCATAGTTACTTTGAAAGTTCATGACCTTTAAATTTGACACTATAACTTTAAAATTACAAGCCAGGTGAGGTTGTAGTTTGCCAGGAGTTTAAAATTTAAAGTGTTTTTATCTTTAAAAAAGAGGTTACAATATACTATTCATGTCATAGGGATGTTGTTTAGAAAGTATTTTGTAAGCCATAAAAGGATAATATAAATGTAAGCTGTAAGAAGCCAGAGGACTGACAAATCACTGAGAACCAGAAAACACTTCATGATGTGTGTGTGTGTGTATTGGAGGTGGGAGAGTGGAGTTAAGTAAAACTTGAACAAGGGAAGAGTAGGTTCTGGATCCTTCTTGTAGTGGGAAAACATGAAGAAAGGTTTGAAACTAAGTATTGAACTTGATCAGGATCCAAAGGTACTGGGCTCCAAATTCCTTGAAGCATACTCAGCATATCAGTAAAAATAAATAATCATCAACCACTAGCTACCCTTTCCTTACCAAACAACATTAGAAGGATGATGAATTTGGAGACCAACAGCAGCCTCCATCTTTGAGAAATTTACTTTGTAATCATCTGATGTTTCTTTTGTAACAGTGCAAAAAGATTAGAATTTGCTGTCAATTTAGAGATTTAATAAATTACAAGCTAAAAGTATCAAGATACAGCTGGAAGGTACTGCATATGCCTGCTGGGACCTGACTCTCAATGACCATGATACCTTTCTTAACTCAGTTCCCTTTTTTGTGTATTTTTCTGCATCATGCAGTAATATTCAGGGTATTCAGGGGTCCTCAAACTTTTTAAATAGGGGGCCAGTTCATTGTCCTTCAGACTGTTGGAGGGCAGGACTATAGTAAAAATAAAAACTTTGTTTTGTGGGCCTTTAAATAAAGAAACTTCATAGCCCTGGGTAAGGGGGATAATCTTCCTCAACTGTCACATCTGGCCCGAGGGCCGTAGTTTGAGCACCCCTGATAAGTCATAGATACCAATGACTTTAATACTCAGTAAAATATATGTAAGAGAATCTGATTTTTTTTTTCTTTTCCCCAGAACTGAAACAGTTCTGTAATGGATCCATGTTATTTTATGCACATACTCAAATGTAGCCACTATTTAGGAAACAAATTTCCAGTCTTTTCAATTCATAGGGAAAGAGTAATCTATGCAGCTTTGTTGTATACCTATGCAACTTGGAAAACCTTGGGAAATAAGTATGTGCTAATTTTGTCTGAGTCTATAGCCTCTTCAGTAGAAATGTACTTAAGATCCCAAAGCTTTTCTTCTCATTCCTCTTGCAGGGAAAAGCACTAAGAATAAAGAATATCTGTGTTGGAAAACTAAGTTTCTCTGTTATCACAGAAACCCGAATCTCAAGTGCTTTTCTACTTTTTTTTTTTTTTTACACACAAACAATGAAGTTGATCTGTTCATCTATACTCAGGTTAGATGGTTTAAAAGATCCAAATGGAATTGACTTGGACGCCACTTTGAGCCACAGGAACTCTGTAGTCACATCTTTATTTTGATTCAAAATGTTACCTACCTTCATGCTGCAATGTTAACTATTTCAAGAAAGCAATGTACCTTTAAAAGACAGCTATTTATAACTGCTGAGACTATTCAAAGTAATGTACCCCAAAGTGTTAAGGTGATTTCCATAGAAATACTCCAGAATTTTTCAACAATGACAGGAACCTTACTGAAATAATTATGTCTTTGAAGAGATCTTCTTTAAAAGAATTTTATTCATTCACAAATGAAAAAACCTGGGATGCTCACCTTTTAAAAAGCAATAAAAGCTGACATTTACAGAGATTTGCAAGGGATTTTACAAGTATTCTCATTTTATTCTGACAGTAAACATGGAAGGTAGGTATTATTAGCATCTCTATTTTACAGATGGAGAAAATGGAAGTAGTGAGTTACACTTTTTCCCCAGTTATTGTTCTACAGTCTGTGATGTGCCAAACAAGCTTTACTCTGTAAACATACTTTAGATTATGTTAAATTTTAATTCTTTTAAATTGGTTCTGTGTTATATTGGAATCTTTACAAACTGTTAAGCCATTAGAGTTGATAGAGACAATAATTATCTAATTTGGCATGGTTCAATATGATTGATTTGATCTTAGAAAGAGATATTTTGGGCCAGAACTTGAAACAAGGTACTAAGTACAACTGATAGAAATGATGCTTGTGTTCACACCTTTAGAGAGCTCATAAGTATCTAAGTACTCAATGGAGTTCACATGTTTGGGAGATTTCAGGGCTTAGTATGAGATATTCACACCTCCCTTAGGGCCAGAGAGCACTCTGGGAGATAACCCAGAATCCCTTGCTCTCCAGAAAGAGGAGTTAACCTTTGCGAGATTATATATATATATATATATATATATATATATATATATATATATATATATATGAAGCTCTTAGAGCTTGAGAGAGTTTTTCTTGGGAATATTGACTGGGGTCAGAGAGGAGCACTCTGGGAGGAAGCCCACAAGCCCTATCTTCAAGGCAAGAGAGATAGATTGTATCTTCTACCTTGGTGCTGGCTGGAGTCGGAAGGACAAACCTTTGGATTTGGAGACATTCAGGCAGAGCTTCTGGAACCAAGCAGAGAGATAGGCCTCTGAGCTAGCCGGGCCGTTTTAAACATTTTTAATTATATAATTTGTAAGAAAAATATTTTTGGAAGAGCTGTGACAACGTATCCAAGAAATCATCGCTTACAAAATTGATGAAGCCAGAAGTGCAAGGAAAGAGTGTCTCAGATGTGATTGGAGGAAGTTCATTGTGATTTCTGGGTTCTTACAAATGTGTTTATGACTGTAATCCTAGGGATAAAAGGAACTGATGTCTCTTTGGATATTCTGCCTGTAATAAGTTGCTTTCATACAGAAAATGAGGGCCAGTTGGCTAAACTTTCTTTAGACATGGAAAGCAGTTTTGAGTTATAGATCTGCTTTTTATATTAAAAAGTAAAAACAATTGTGAATTATTTATGAATTCTTATAAACAAAATCCTACCTTCAGATGGAATATTTTCTTCTGCTAAGCCTCATGAACACAGATATCACCTTACTTATAAAATGAGAATAGTAAAGATGATATATATGATTACAGAAGGATTTATGTCTTCCCCTGCCCTTGAAAAGAAAAAATAATATTTGGGTTAATATCTCACAACTGAGTTTCAAAAAAGGAGGAATAAGCTGGAACAGAATCCCAAGACACATCAGGAAAATCAGGGTATTAGAGTATATATATTTGCTCCAGATGCATACCTAATGAAATGATAGTTGTCAAGAAAAGTAAGTCTTAAGAGTAGGAAAATAGGATGTCAGCAGGTTTTTAAAATCACTATAGAAAAAATGTGAGGTTCTGGCTCATTCATTAGCTTCCTGGTGTGCTTTCTGTTAGAGCAGGAAATTAGTCTATATTCTAAGTAGACAGCATGCACTAAGGTTGAAGAAGGATCAAGAAGCTATTTATCAAATATAAATCCTGAAGATTTTCAATTTAACAGAAAGAAGATCTTACTATATTTCCTGCTTTATCCCTTTTTTCCAAGGGAAAATTGGTTTCTATTGGCTGCACTGTAATTGACTTTAAGCAACTTGGTTTTCCAAATTATATAGGCATCAATTCCATATCTTCCCCAAGATAATATAAAAACACTAAAAATTAGCTAGGAGGCATAATAGGTAGAGTACTAGACAAAATCCAAACCCTTTATGGTTGTGGGATCATAATGCAAGTCATGTAACTTTTCTCATCTGAATTATTTTCCTCCAATTTCCCAACATCCCACTGTTTGAAAAGGCAAGAAAAACAAAATATACATGTGGATAGGCAAACAAAAGCAAATTTCCACATGAGCTATATTAGAAAGAAAAAAGGGTGGGGGGAAAGGACAGCAAACAAAAACATAATACTTAGATCTGCAATCTGAGTTTATCAGCTCTCTATGAGAAGATAACGTTTCAATCCTAAAACCTTTGAAACTGGTTCCTATTGGTTTTTATAGTTAGATGAAGTAATCCTTTGGTAGTTTGATTGGTATGGTACTGTTTAAGTAAGTTTATGTACTAGTGTCATTTTTATAATATTGAGTTAGCCTACACATAGGTAATATATTTACAATTATTTTCATATCTTTATTTGCATAGTGTTTTGTAATTGTTCTCATATAATTTTTCATGTCTTGGCAGGTAAGACTGCCAAATATTAAAAAATGCCCTTTATGGGGCAGCTTGGTGGCACAGTGGATAGAGCACCAGCCCTGACATCAGGAGGACCCGAGTTCAAACCTGGGTCTCAGACACTTAACACTTTCTAGCTGTGTGACCCTGGGCAAGTCCCAAGAAAGTCCCTCATAAGTCCCAAGAAATCTTTCATAAAGTGATTGTCCGTAGTCTAAAAGATAGCTAAATGACCATTCTTTTTTAATAATTTATTGGCCTTATTAATAAAATAAACTGTCCAAATAAATAAAACCTAGTCATAGTGCATGCCCTTTGTAACATATTGCTGTTTGGTAATATTCAAAATACATACTTCAGCATTAAGGAAATTGGTCGTTTTTTTTCTTTCTCTGCTTTGATTTCTTAATGTAGGTATGAAAAGGAATTTGTACTCCTTTACCTGTTTTTTTTCAAACAATTTCTGTAGAGTTGGAATTATTTTTTAAATGTTTGGTAGAATTTGCTTATGCCATGAGTTTTTTCCTTTGAAAGTTCATTTATAATTTATTCAGTTCCTTTGTCTAAGATAGGATTATTTAAAACTTCTCTTTCCATTAATCTGGCAATTTGTATTTTTGCAAACATCCATTGCATTTTATTTAAAGTGTCAGTTTTATTAGCATAAAGTTAAGCAAAATAGCTGCTAATAATTTTCTTTTTTTTTTCACAATATTGGTACTATGATTTTATTTTAAAAAACAAATCTCCTAAAGACTTACTATTTTTTTCCTTAAAAAAACCAATGAAATCGGTACTTTATTAATTTAGTGCATTTTTCTTTCAGTATTGCTTATCTCTTCTTTGATTTTCAGGGTATTCAGGGTAAATACTTTGGTATTTAATCTGGGAATTTTTAATTTCTTGGTTTTTGTTTTTTTAACTATATGCTATCCTTTGTTATTGCTAAAAGTGTTGAGATAAAAATTTCTTTAGCTGCATTCCCAAAATTTCGATGTGTTGTCTCATTGCTATTGTTTATGGTCTTTAAGGAAATTATTGATTTTTAACATGGTTCTTTGGCCCATCCATTCTTTAGAATTAATTTTTAATCCATTTTTAAATAATTTTATCAAATTACATTTACAACAAAACTCTAGTCTGTACTGAGTATTTCTACAGCTTTCTATCAAGCTTGTTTTTGATAACGTATCCTTTCGTCATTGTGTAGAAAGAAGTTGATTGTTTCTTACAAAATTGTTTTTCTATATAGTTTTCCTCAATTTGCATGAGTTAATACAATATTTTTTTCTGAAACCTTTCCTTCATTTATTACTATCAATAATATTTCATTATATTCATATACCATAACTTGTTCAACATTTCCCCAATTGAGTTGTGGTATGTGTATGAGTATTTGTACTCATGTGTGTTTTTTTGGGGGGGGAGGGAGGTGGACTTAGCAGTGATATCCCTGGCTGAAAGGATAATGCAGTTTAATGTTTTTTTGAACATAGTTCCAAGTGCCTTCCATTGTCATCAACAATGTATTAAAAAGGGAGGGAGAGAGAAAAAAAAAATTTGGAACTAAAAATCTTAATTTCAGTGTTGAAAACTCTCTTTACATGTAATTTAAAAAAAATACTGTTAAGGAAAAAAAAAAAGAAAAAAAACTACATTAAATTTCCATAAACCCTTAAGTATTTATTTTCCTTTTTTTTTTTTTGTCAACTTAGGCTATCTGATGGGAATGAAGTTGAACCTTAGAGTTGTTGCAATTTGCATTTCTCTAATTGTTGAGTGATTTAGAATATTTTTTATTGATTATCGATAGCTTAGATTTCTTCTGAAAACTGCCGGTTCATATCCTTTGACCATTAATCAATTGGAACATGAAGTTTATTCTTATAAATTTGATCTTAGAAATGAGACTTTATCAAAAAAACATACTTCAAAGATTGCTCCCCTCCCTCCCAATTCCAGCATTTCTAATTTTAACTGCATTAGCTTTGTTTGGCCATTTTTTTTTTTTTTTAGTTAAATACAATGAAAATTGTTTAATTTTAATTGTCCATTCTTTTTTGATTATGTACTCTTATCTGTAGATAAGAGTGCTTCACTGCTTTGCTTTTGTCAGCCTCTACCTACCCATTTCTAGCTTATCTTGGTATGTAGTGAGATGTGTCTATAATTTCTCCCAGACCATTTTCTAGTTTCCCCCAGTTTTTGTGAGGTTTTGTGGCAGTGGTTGAGATCTTTGAATTTATCAAAATGCATCAAAATATAAATGATTCTCTATGATCATTTATTTTAGTGTACTATCTAATCAAGTTGTGACCAACTTCTCTATTTCTTCCCCAGTACTCAACTCTTATGACAATTGCATCTTTTACTTTTGAGGTCAAGTACTACTAGGCCTTTTTCCTCACATCTCTTTTCCTTTCTTGATTTCCTTAATATTCTTGGGTTTTAGTTCCTCTAGGTCATGGCTTTCTCAACTTCTTCCATTCATGACCCCTTTTCATCTGAGAAAGTATGAATATTTAAAATATCTATATAAATCAAACATTTACTAATAGTAAATTTTAACTTTACAATCCTCACATTCAGTTAATGAAACTCCATATGGGATCACAAATCAGTTTAGGAAGTTGGCTGTAGATGAGTTAAGTCTGACTTAAAAGTCAGAAAAGTCTAGATAATACTGTTTTTTTCCTTTGTGTTCACCATGAGATCATGATGAACCCTTCCTTTCTTAAAAGAATTTCTGCTTTATAGATTCTACTTCAGCTTCTAATTTGGTCTGTTTCAAAAGTCTCTTGTTAACATTTGTTTACATGTTGTTGAATTCTGGTTTCTACTCCATTCTATCTGCTTCTATTTTGTGGTTAAGTTTATACAATCAGTTATGATTAGTGTATTTCCCTTCATCCTATTTTTGGTTTATTCTCCTTTATACACTATTCTTTTTGAAAAGTCTTAAATTTTGCTCCTGACCACTGCCTCTCTTCATATACTCCCTTTTTTTCAGCTTCCCTCAGTTTCCCTATTGGGTAAGACAGATTTCTCTAGCCAACTGGGTGTGGTATGTATTTGTATTCTTCCACCTTTGAACTCTTGAGGCATTACTTTGTCATTTCCCCCTCCACTTTAAAAGGTCTTTCTTGTGTGCCTCTTTTATGTGAAATAACACCCCCCCCCCCCCCATTATTCTCTCATCTAACAGTGCATCCTCCTTTCACACCTTTTTTTTTTGGACCATCCCAGTGTATATGACCATACCCATTGTCTGTTATGTAGACCTTTTCTAACTGTCCTAAGAATAATAAATTTGTGATTTTTTTTTTCATAATTACCTTTGTATGCGTATGCTTTTCTTCAGTTTTGTGTTTGAATGGTTAAATTTTCTATTCGGCTTTGCTGAATATAAAGAATATATATATATATAGTATATAAAGAGTATGAGTTCTTAAAAGGAAGTTCTCTATTTCTTTAAATGTCCCTTCCTTGTCCCACCCTCTCACCCCTGCCACATTTTTTCTGGGTTGTAGATTCTTGGTTGTAGTGCTAGTTCATTTGTCTTCCAGAATATATTGTAAGCTACTCCTTTAATATTGAAGCTCCTTACTTTTGTATGATTGTGACTGTGAATAGTCTGTTATCTAAATGGTTTCTTGCAACATTTTTTCTTTGACCTGGGAATTTAGGAACTTAGGCATAACATTTCTAAAACTCCATTTTAAGATCTTTTTCAGAGGATAATTGGTGGTTCTTTCAACTTCTGTTTCACCTTCTGGTATTCAGCTATCAGTGGCAGTTTTCTGTGATAATTTCTTAAAATACATGATGTCTAGGCTCCCTTTTTGATCACAGCTTTCAAGTAATTGAATAACTCTTAAATTATCACTCCTTGTTCTATTTTCTAGGTCAATTGTTTCTCCAATGAGTTTTTTAAGAATTTCTTAATTTTTTTCATTCTTTAGTTTCTTGATGTCTCATGGAATCATTAGAATCACTTGCTCAATTCTAATTTTTACAAAATTATTTTCTTCACTGAGCATTTATACCTTTTCCATTTGGCCAATTCTGCTTTTTAAGGATTTGTTTTTATTTTTAAGTGAATTTTGTGTGTTCCCCCCCCCCCGCCCCCCCCTTTTTTTGGCCGCCTGACAAATTCTGTTTTGTAAGGCGTTATTTTCAGTAATTGTTTTGGTACCTCTTTTATTGATCGTTTTTCACATTTTTTACTCTACCACTTTAATCTCTTAATTTAGGTTCTGGGAAGTCTTACTGGGTTTCTGATTTGCATTTTTTCCCTTTGAAATGTTTGTACTTGTTTTCATGTGTGTTTTAGTCTTCCTTCACCAGTGGCCTTTTATGATCAAGTTCTTTTTTTGTTATTTGTTCATGTTTCCAGCCTATTTCTTCAGTTTCTTTGCAGAATCTGTAAATTTTTCAGTGCTTCCAAAATCATATAATCTGGGGAGAAGTGTGACCCCAGTTCTCTTGCGTCCACTAGTGCTTGTGCTTTTCTCCACCCTGAAACTATAATTGTGTATGAATGATTAATGAAGTATAATCCAGTGTAAGCTTGGGACCCTCTGAAATCTCTTCCTGACCAGATACCTGACCTCCTTATTGACCCTAGGCTGCTCTTAAAGTTGTTTTTATTACCAACATCTTCAAGGATCAGTACTGGTGGTGCTGCTGTTGCAATGGTGCTCTAGGCCAGTCCCCACCGCAAGTATCACAGACTTTTCCTACTAATCTCCTAAATTGTCTAAATCTAGAAAAATGTTTCACCATGACTTTTTTTTCCCTCTTCTACTCCAGAATTTTATTTAATGGATCGTTTTAAAGTTGTTTGGAAGGGAGTGCTGAGAGAATTCTTCACCATCTAGTCTCTGCCTGTAGTTGGTAATATTAACATTTATATTTGTAGTCTTGTCTTAATGAAAGTAAAATGAAAACTTAGAAACTTTTAAAATATTACCTTTGAGAATATCTAAGGTAATCTTTTACTTTTTAGAGGTCATGCAAACTGAGGTGATGGGAGGTAAAATTACTTGTCCAAGATCATAGAATAAGTAGCTGGTTCTGATGCCTAATCTAGTGTTTTACAGTACTGATTCTTAAAAGGAAAAATAAAAGTGGCCACTCTGTAATGGAATGGTTGCATTCATTTTATTAGTTTAACTATTTCACCATTAGTTTTGTTATAATCATCTAAGACTGTACACTTCTTCAAGGCAGAAGCTATGTCTTAAACTTTTTAAGTCTCCCAGCACCTAGCTCAGTGCTATCCACCAATTTTTTTATATACTGAAAATAATAGATAATTTATAGTATGTCCCTTCCCCTGAGAGCAAATATTAAGTGATACCTCTTTTACGCAACTGAAATCTAGTTAAAAGAATACAAGTATTCTGAAGGGGAAGAGATATTTCCTGTACCTACTTAGTAAGAACAACTCAGATCTTTCTTCTTCACTCTTAAGTTTGAACTTTGTGACAGTTATAGTTTCCCTAGATTTCTAGGCCAAGCACTCTGCCATGATTACAGGAATGGTTTTGCTATTGATGTTCATTTTTCCATAGCACAATAATTCTACTACATGAAAAAAAAAATGAGGGGTGTGGAGTAGAGAATATTGTAAGTTTCTCACTTGATCATGAGAACAAAAGGAAGGTGTGGTAAGCTATTTCCCACTTAGTATTTTTGATTAGGGATCACTAGTGACCTATGTTATGGTATACTTTATTGCTGTTAATATAAACATTGATTTAGCTAGGAGTGCATCATATGATAAAAGTAATAAATAACATTGAGCTTAGGCTACTGTTAAATAAAATTTGTAATCACTAGATAACTTAGAAAAACCTTGAACTGAATTGAAACAAGGGTTCCTTTCTTATCCCTATGCTTGACATTAATTCATATTCATAAATAGTGCATACAAGTCTTTCCCCTCCTTCCAACCTCAATATCCTTTTAGGCACTCTTTTTTTTCATATGAAATCGTTAGGATTATTACACATCATTTCCCAGGCAATATTATACATGTGAGAGTCCTTGGATAAAAATCTAAAAAATTATTTTGCCACAGCCACCCATGAAAACCAAGTTGAATAGGTTGTGATATGCATCAGCAAAAGGAATAAGTACTTACCCTGACAAATTATAGATTTGTAACCATATTAATGATTTTTCCTGAAGCTTTTTTCCTTAACTGCTTTGCAATCCAACTTGCATAGTCTTTTATCACCACATAAGGTCACAGACTGTACTATTAAGTCAAGGACATAATAATAAGGTCAGACTGTTGACCCCAACCTCTCTTTTGCCAAGAAAAAAAAAAGACAAAGCACTTTTGGACACAAATATGCTTGGAAGATCTGACATTAAACTGACACTAAAATACTAGGATCAACATAGGGCTAAGTATTTGGACAATGATATTGGAGACCAAAAAGCTTCAGTACAAAATCTTATCCTTATACAGTACTGAATTAATAACTTCATCTGTTCAAAAAAAAATTTAATTCATCCTGACAAGGCAGCCAAGGATAGTTGGTCACCACCTTAGCTTACTTATTATGCATTATAGATCTGAACCACTTTAGGAATACTGAAGTTCACTTCTGAAAACGAGTGCATATATAGAAAACGTTTTTTGAGTATAAATTGGCTTTCATAAAGTTCTTTAAACTGTTTAGTTGGTGCTAATTAAAATCCTGATAACCTTAGAAAGATTCCATCTCAGCGTAAAAGACTTAGTTAAAACGATGAGGATTTATATAGAATCAGTAAGTATAAAACAAGTGCTTCCCAATTCTAATTCCCCATCTTTTTCAACTACCTTCTGGACTGAGTATTTTTTTTTTTTTTTTGGGGGGGGGGGAGGCTGATAGATAGCACAGCATCTACCACACTTAGTACTTTTTTCTTCCCTGCTGCTCCACCTTCTCCAACTATAGTATTCAGAAATCAGTACAAAACTCAAGAGTGTTCTTCCCTCTAAACAGGGTTATTAATCTTTATCCTCTCTGTTCACCAAAACTGCATTAATAATCCATGTAAGATTAAAATAGCAAAATATGCCATCTGCTGCCCTGTAATTCAATTCCCAACTGCTTAGCCAGTAGCTAAGTACATACTGTATTCTGTCACATTACAATCATAACAACCATATTAATAGGGAATTAAATTTCTTAGCCTATTTGCCTTCAAAAATTACAGGCTCAGAATTATGTTTAAATGAAATTTATAAATATTGAGGTAGCTCAGAACCTTGCTAGGTAACAGGATAGAGTAATCCTGAGATCCAACATGATATAGTGGATAAATTACATTTGGCTAATTGAAAATTGACTACAACATATTTGGTAAAATTAATAATATGCTTTAGTGGCACAAATAATGGCATCTCCTGAAATGTGAGGTTGCATTTTGTGGGACTAGAAGATGAGATAAAATATTTTGAGAGTCTCTTTCAAGGATTATTTGGTATAAGTTATCTAGAAGAAACAAGTATTAAACCTCGACTATTATACAATCCAATTTAATAGATTAACATAGTGAACAGAATTGAAAATGGGATATAGTGGCTGCTTGCTAACCTATGGTTTTGTTCTACTTTGTCTTACAAAGCTAATCATTTAAACACAAGATTGAGGGATTGGGGAATCCCCACATTTGAAAAATGACCTGTTTGGTTCCATATTTAGAACTTTAAAAAAATATATCTCTCCCCTCTCTTCCCTCCCCCCCCCCCCCCCCCCACCCCTTTTTCTGGTATAGAAATTCCAAAATCCTTTAAAGTATACCCTACAAGAATCATTCTAGTCACATAGCAATTCTGCACTTTAGGTTTAGGCATAGCTGTGAGGGTGATGGATAAATTCAAAGATGCATAAACCCAGCCCATGGTTCTCTACTAGGAAGCTGTAGTTTTAGATGATTTGCATAGCTGCAAATCTCAGTGTATGTTCTAGAAATATATTTCCAGTATCATATAGATTTCAAGTGATTAAAGTCTTTCCAAAATGCTACTGCCCAGTTGTTACCCTAAACAAGTTGATTCTTTCAAATTTATCTTCCTAGATATTCCAAATTCTGGTGTTTTCCATCTGCCTTCATTTTTGGTATGATTAAATAGGTATTTGGTTCTACCAGTGCTGAAGTTCAATGCTATGGGTACTACTAACCCTTTTCCCACAATAACATTCTAATGTGGTTGGGTTTTACACATGGATTCAGCTATGGAAATCTATATTCAGATGACTATTCTTCAAACTGTAGACCTTTTAGTGAAAGAAGATAAATAAGAAACGAACCAACATAGCATAGTATTCCACAAAGAACTTTGATACTTCTATACTATACAAACTTCTATACTACACAAAAGTATAGAAACAAATCTTAAACCCAATATTTTTTCTGGCTTTTAGTTAACATATTTTTCTGCTTGTTACACAAAAAGGCCTCATTCGTATGTTGGATTTCATTTTTATTATTATTATTTAAATGGCTGAGTTATAAATTCAGCTAGTATTCAGTAACTTTTCATAATTTTTAATATGTATGTCTCCAGTAACATTGTGACAGCCCCATATTGTGGATTGACACGATACTTAGTACAGATTTATCATATTTGGTCTTCAGGTAAATAAACTGCCTAAATATACCATTCTGAGCCGTTCCATTAGGAAAATACAGGGTTTTTTCTCCCCTTTTAAAAAAAAGGTAATTAAATATTGAAGTAACTATATTTAAATAGATATGATGATTACAGAAATAACTCAAAAATTCAAAATTAAGGCCAAAGTCTCATCTTCTGCTCCCACAATAATCAACTCTTAAGACACCAAATGCCAAGAGATCCGTGAACTTTTCCTTTTGGAAGGCATGTGGGCTGAGGTATGATAATTCATCCTTCTTTATCACTCACTAATCTTTTCTTCCTTTACCCAAATAATCAAATCTTTTAGAAAGTTTCCTTTGTTAGGAAGTTTCAGCCTTAGTTTTGAATTCAAAATGATAGATTGGAATCTCCTGCTGCAAATTAGAGAATTGGCAATAGTTTTAATGCTCAAATATAGAACACGTTTTTAAAAAAAAAAAATATATATATATATATACACACACACACACACACACACACACACACACATATATATATATATATACACACATATATATGTATATATATATATATATTTATATAAAAAGAATCCTTTTATTATAAGGTAGCATCTGCTCAAAAATCACAGCAGCTACTTTAATGGAGATACCAAATAAAAGGGCATAGGACATTTGGTAATTAAGGATAATTAAAATATTAACAGTTTTACTGACATATGTATGGGTCAGATTAATTCCTTCTAATGCTGAATATTTAAGCTTAAAAATATTGGAATATAGCTCTGAGAAAATCTTTTCTTTAAAAGAACCTGTGATAAAAGATTGTATCTTTTTTTCTAAATGAAGTGGAGTAGTTCTGTTATTTTAAACATAAACAGATATTAAGTGAGACTTATTTTACTTAGATTGGAAAAATATGCTAGGGACAATCAAAGTCAACACAAAGTAACAAACAGCCAAAGGTAGCCAAAAAAAAAAAAAAAAAAAAAAAAAGGTTAAGTGCAGCTCTGGTCAAAATCATAGCAGTTCTTTACATCAGTTAATGGCTCACTTACACTGGAATTTCTAATCTGTTACATGCAAGCCCAAAGAAGCATTTTGATCGAACAATACATTTTGGTAAAATTAGATTAAATTTATCAGGCAACTGATAAAATATATAAAATTTGCAGATTTATAAAGTAGCTTCATCTGAACATTAACAGGACAGATATAAGGAAATCATTCCATCAATTAAAAAAAAAAAATCTTTGTGTTGCATGTCTTTTATAACAAAACTAAATTTCACATGAAAAGCATTGTGATTCCAAAGATTCCACAGTTTAAATGGAGTGATTTGAAATGCCAAAAGACCCTATTATTTTTCAAAGAAATGAAAGCACACTTCAAAAATTCCACGTGAACAAAATACTGCATATCTATCAACAACTGCACTGGCTAGGTCATTATGAAAGGCTAGCTGCCAAGATGGAGGAAATGGCTCTTTGCCTCTGTTCCCTTTAAGGATTATACAATCATTTAAAACAGTTTACACTAAGCGCTTATCATGCTGTCGTTATGCTGAGATACTCAGTCCTTAAAATAATCAAGTGTTTTGTTTTTTATTATTTAAGTTTAAAAGCTGTAGCTCTCCCCAACTCTGCAGCAACAGAGATCATTTAGTAGAGAGGGTATGTCACAGACTTTAGAAGATGTTTGAGTTTTTTAGTTTGATTTTTGTTTTTAAATTACTGAGTTTTAAGGCCACCTGTGTTTTCATTTTTGTTTTTCAGTGCTGAATATTGAAGTCTGTTCACAGGGCCCATATATCCACTGAGTGAGAACGTGTCCCAACATTTTAGATATTAACTTAAATGTCTCCTTTTGGCACCACAGAGTTGATTTAAAAACTTTTTTTAAATATGAAAAGAAATCAAAGTTTTTAGTTTTGAATGCTTTTTTCCCTCACTGCTGAAGATGGTGTGTCCACATTCACAGCGATGACTATACTTTCACCATCTTCTGTTTTGATACGTTTCAGTTCTGGCTGCTCAGATTGGTCACCATTCTGACGTTTGGTTGGCAGTGATGCTGATGCTGATGCATGGGTTGCCAATATATGTAAAGGATTTGCAGCAGCTGTAGAGAGATTAAGGAATTAGAATAATCATATATTGCTAAATAACCAATTCTTTTTTATCACTTGCCTAGTTAGGGAAACCAGTACATATAAGGTCATTACCTGACAGAATATTTCAAATGAAAGGCCAGAAATATGACCCTTAACCTGGGTCATATAAAACACTATCCCAATAAATATTTTCTCAGAAAGTGAAATCCTGTGCCAGAGATAGGATTTGGCAGTTGTTTGGATACACAGGAATTAAGGATGGCACCAAGAAAACCTGGGTAAGAGTTTAAGTTTTTTATTCAACCACTTTCAAATAGCTGCCAAATTGATCTTCATAAAGTGTAGGTGCATGTTATATCCTACTCTATAATTTCCAGTGTCTCTTTGAGTTCCACACATGCCCCCATTCTACCTTTCTACTCTAATTACATATTCCCACCATACACTATAGCCAAACTGGTTTTGCTGTTATTCACATATATCACAAATATAGTTCTCATCAAAAAGACAAATGAAATGGTTGTAACAAAATATGTTATTGATATTCATATAATGCACTTTATTAATGTCATGATAGCTTTGTATAAGCTATCTCTCATCCCTGGAATATCTCTCATCCCTTCCTCATCTCTGCTTTTTGGAGTTCTGATTTCAATCCTGGAATTCAAAATTCAGTTCAAGCACTACTTTCTGCATTTGATTTTTTTCTGGCATTATCAAGTGTAATTGGGATATCCCTGTTAGTTATTTGATTACTGTTTTGTATATATTTATATATGCACAGATTCCCCTTATTAAAATGTAATCTTGAAAAGTTTTTTATCCCTAGAATCCAGCATGTCTGCCATATAGTAATAGATTAATAAATATGTATTGATGGGGGCACACAAATGATATTCCTATAAAGGAGACTGAGAATAAGAGAACCAGAAAAGAACAGCATCATGAAAAACCAGAAAGATATAAGAAAATTTAGGAAGATAAGACAGTCATTTGTAGTAAATGTAATAAAACAGGCAATGTGAAACACTGAGGATACAAAGATGAAAAATGACAATGTCCTTGTTCTTAAAAGAACTTTCATTCTAGATGGAAAAATAAAATAAATACATTCTAGGTGTAAATCTTATGATCATTCCATTTCTAACACCAGAAGAATTTATATCTGTATATAAGGGTACCCACAAGATATCCTTACCCCAAACACATACGTGTTTTTAATAATTATTATTATAATTATGTTATAATTATAATGAGAAAACTATTATAATATTATAAATATAATAGCAATGAGAAAACTTGTCTTTAGTAGCTTGTTTTTACACAGTAGTTTTCACTTAAATAAAATGTTTTACATTTTAATTTTCTTTTGGGCCCATCTGATCCTAAAATAGTTCTGCCACTATGGTTCAGAGGGATTTAATGATATGTTCAATGTCACAAAATCCCTTTGACCCCAAATTCAGGGTTCTTTTCATTATACTTCTTTTCATTGTTGCCATCCATACTAAAATGAAGGGAAGGTATTATTTGCTTTCCCTTGATAAAAAATTGTTGAGGTTGAACTTCAAAACTGGACTAAGATGGTTCAGTAATAAAGCATAGGATTGTTTTGTTTATAGTGGATTTCCCTTCCACTTCCTGTGTGTGATG